>NC_059486.1:10052739-10677739 GCF_018139145.2 Gymnogyps californianus
GCTTCATAGTAAATATTTGTTCTCTTTGGTGTTTACTTCCAATTAGATAAAGCCTTTTATCCCTATCAACACTACTTTATTGCTCAAAAATAGATTTCCTTAAGTCACTGGTAGTTTTTTTTCTGTTTCCTGAACTGCTTACAGTCTTTCAGCACCTCTGTGGTAATGTTGTGCTTTAACCCCAGCTGGCAACTAAGCACCACCCAGCCGCTCACTCACTCCTCCCCCGTGGGATGGGGGAGAGAATCAGAAGAGTAAAAGTGAGAAAACTCATGGGTTGAGATAAAGACAGTTTAACAGGTAAAGCAAAAGCCGCGCACGCAAGCAAAGCAAAACAAGGAATTCATTCACTACTTCCCATCGGCAGGCAGGTGTGCAGCCATCTCCAGGAAAGCAGGGCTCCATCACACGTAACGGTTACTTGGGAAGACAAAACGCCATCGCTCCGAACGTCCCCCTTTTCCTTGTTCTTCCCCCAGCTTTATATGCTGAGCATGACGTCATATGGTATGGAATATCCCTTTGGTCAGTTGGGGTCAGCTATCCCGGCTGTGTCCCCTCCCAGCTTCTTGTGCACCCCCAGCCTACTCGCTGGTGGGGTGGGGTGAGAAGCAGAAAAGGCCTCGACTCTGTGTAAGCACTGCTCAGCAATAACGAAAACATCTCTGCATTATCAACACTGTTTCCAGCACAAATCCAAACCATTAGCCCCATACTAGCTGCTATGAAGAAAATGAACTCTATCCCAGCCAAAACCAGCACAGGTAATGAATACTAATAATGATAATGATGATAATGAAACTGAGTGCTTACAGCAGGCTGGAGAGAGAGAGAAGTGATGTGATTGAAACCCTGCTCTGTAGCCCTAAATTCCTTCAATATTTTCTATTATTGTGTAACTGAATGTTGTATGTAATTTGCTGTCTTTTTATGCTCTTGCATTTCTTTCACTTGTACAGCTTTCCTTGCATCTCTTCCACTGAGTTTTACATTTGATGTGGTTTCCCTGGATGATGAACTGTGGTTTTTTCAACTCTACTTAACCTCCTTCCTGTGTTTCCAACCGTATCAACCATGTTTCTTTAGTGTACTCTTGTCATTGGCTTTTATTTCAGTCTCCATGTTAGGATAATGTGCCAACTAGTAAAACAATTTATAGATGGTACTTTTTTCTACTGCAATAATACTTTTGAAGCACCATGGTGAGGCATTTTGTTCCCTAGGGCACAGTGCTGCCACCAATCTCGCCAAGGTTCCCTGCTGAATCCGTCACATGCAAAGTGAGCCCGGGAAGATGAAGTCCTTCTCCTTACAAGTTGCTCAAACTATCTATGTCTACAATTTTCTCACAGTAAGATCAACAGCAATGCCAACAGACTAAATACGAGTCTCTGCAAAGCTTTAACACCTTCTTCATCTGCCAGGTTTTCCAATTTTTGTCTTCTTGCCTCTGTGCTACCCTTTCCTTCAGCCTTAGCTTCTTTTGCTGTCACTCCATCCGGTTGGGAAAGAGAGAAACAGTTATTAAAACTGGAATGACGTAGTTAAACATGTTTCGAGACATCACACTGGAACTGCAACAGCCATTTAAGATTTTCTTTCTAATTACCATAAGTAATTAATAGCTACCCAGGAGCAAGTTTCAGATTAATTAATTCCCACCTAAGTTGTCATCCAAAGTACTCCTTTGACCAAATGTTCAAGGTAACTCATTATAACTTGAAAGTAAGCTAGGAAAGTTATTAGCTACAGTACAAATAGCAATAAGGTTAGTAGCTTTGCTAAACTTTCTTCTGCCGTTTTCATGTGCTTTTTGGTGTTGTCCAGGAAAAGGAGAAAAATGAAAACTTTCACACTGAGTAAGGCTGTATTGGTTTCTATTTCTTACATTATCCCACTGAATAATTCAAAATGGTATACTCACGTCTTCATTAAAATCTTAATATAGGAAGGAAAAATAACTGAGTTCCCTTACTTTGGACATTCAAAGGGACAAACCCGAGGTTATTAGCCATTTATTAAATTATTTACACAAATGTGGACAGTGAAGAAATGAAAGTAGACCTAAGAGGTCTTTGCCATCTGTCCCTCATTAGGACACCACTGATTTTGCAAGAAGTATTATTTATTCTGCAGTCGATACTGTGCCATGTACTCACCTGCTACGTCGACAGTGCTAGCTAATATTTGCTGCTTAAGACATTGAAGAAATTTAGTGATAAAGCACTGAATTTACTATTCCCAAATAGAGCTGTTCTTCCAATTCACTCTCTCCCCAGAACATGAGCCCAGGTTCTTTTCCTACTTTGCAATACAAAGATTTTCTGTGTATTTTATTCCAAGGATACCAGTTTTTCTTCTTTGAGTCTTGAAACATCCATTAATTGTGGATAATCTTAAACAAGAGGCCTGTGTAGTGATACTAGGTATTGAATATTTGCTTAGGAATAGCTAGATCAACATGGCAGTCTTCGAACTTACTATGTCTTTAAAGCTGCACTGACGATAAATGCTTGAAAACTTTTTTGCCAATGTTTTTGTTTTAGGTGTTCAACATTCACCCTGTCTATCAAACAAGACAGATGAGTACAGTTCCAAATCCTCTGCGAGGATTACACCACTGCAAATGATGAAGCTTTGGGGAGACTGTGCCTGCCCTTATCCCCTAAAATCTATCTTGGGAGGATTTTCATAATCTCTCTGAAATCCTGGATTTCCAGAACTCTTCACAGAACTCTGTAAAACCTCCCCTCGTCAAGAGCTGTGCAGGGAGGCAGTCACGTTGCACCACTGCAATCTGGCTTGATGCTGTTAATAGTTTCTCTACAATTCCTTGCATCATCATGCATTTTTTAGAAGTCTTTGTAAAGACAGAGTGATCACATGAAGTAAATACGTAGAAAATCTACTTTGAAGAGTCTGGAGTCTAGTTTTCAGGTTACGCTTTTATTTGGCAATGGCACTAGACATTTTGTTTGTTTAAGAATACAGCAAGAAAAAAGATTGTAGGCAGAGGTAAAATCTTTTAATAGGTCAGATGAATAAGTGGGAAAAATGAGTCTTGTGTACCCAGGAACTTGTCTGGAGAAGGGATGTTAAGAAGAACTTGTATAACTAAATGCTCTTCTGATTTGTCCAACCAAATCAGCTGGTCTAATATAGCTACTTGCAAACTCTGCCCTTTGTTTAAAGGAAAATTGAATAGCTTATATTCAGCTGAATATCTGCAGTTCCTTTGGGATGATCAAGGCTTTATGTAAAAATCTAATTATTATGTTAATCACTATTCAGATGGCAAGGAGTAAACTACAGAGCTCCAATTGCAAGGTAACAATAGGAAGATATCAATCATTAGATTTGGTTCTGAAATACATGAATTTTCATGGTTTGTTGAAAGCAAACCGTCTCTCTGGGGGAAAAAATTGTCTTGAAAATCAATGAAGTCATTGCAGTTGTAATTTAGTGTTTTGATAAAACTGAAAATTAGCCAGTTAAAATTCTTGTCAGTAATGAATAAGAAACATGAATGATTGTATGTGCAGTTTTCTGCATGATTGTTGAATATATATATATATATATAAAATTTTCTTTTGCTCTAGTCACAGAGAAATAGGAAACATTATTAGCAATGGAAAAGACAGCTCAGAATCAAAAGATGATTAAAAATGCTTCTTTTCTTGATAGTGCCATTGTGTTAGGGTAGGAATTGAAGAGAGAGAGCCATCAGAGATTGCATCGTCATGACACTGCAGCAGACAGGCAGTAACAAGTCTAAAAATAACAACGTATGGGCGAAGTCAAAGAATGCGACGCTGTGTCTCTGCAAGACGTTGAGCAGCTCCTGAGTGTTTGGTACCTGGCAGGGCTGAACTCCTGAACACTGACACCGGGGTTCTGTTCCTCCACTTCACTTTGATTTTATCTTCATCTTTCACAAGCGTTGAAGATGAAAGAGGGAAACAAGCTGAGCTGAACAAGAAAGTTAGAAATGTGTAAAGTTATGTAGCAAATTGAAAGGGAAGGGGTCACTGTGGTCATGAACTGCTGAAAGGATTTACCTGCAAATGTGAGGCATAGAGACAATAGCCCAAAGCTTAGAGCACAATAATACAACTCGGGAGAAAGAGTCTCAAGTCTCCAACAGATTTCTTATAACTTTAGAATAGCAACTGGGTTCCATGAGGATCAGTCCCATATTTCTAACACTGGCATGGAAAACCCCTCTTTTCACATTATTCTGTGGAAGAATAAACACTTTCCAAACCTGTGAGATGTGCAGAGACTATGGCGTGGCAAGTTGCATGGTGTAATTCAGTCCAACCATTTTGGAAGTTTGTCAGATTCGTTGTCTAAATCACAGCCGTGTCTTTCAGTTTCTGTAGTGTGTGACTGTGATAGATAATTTTTCAATGATATTCATTTGTATGAACAATAGTCCAAGTGCCTTTTGTTTGTCTAGAACTGCTTGCCAGCTGCTGCTGTTTGGGTGCAGGATCAGCCATTGTGTGTGTGAAGAGGTAGCAGGTTATTTCCACTGTGGCAGCTCCTTCTCTGATGCAGGACACGGCCAGCGACTTTTCTTGTGGCAGGATAGGAAAGGAGTCTGTTAGAAATGCACATTTACAAGTAACATGACACCAAACGTGCAGGATATAGCTCACATCAGTCATTAAGCGGCCTGTCTTAAAGAGGAGCCTTGTTACATGTGCTCTGCTTAGAAACCTTGTGGCATAGCAAGGTAACTGTGGATGGTTACCTGAAAATGTTTCTTGGTCCCCATTTGGGGGAAGAGGCAGATTCTGTATGTCGGGTGGGACTGATTCCTCCTCCACTCCTCCAAGTCATTCTGCAAATATTTCCTCCTCAAGGTCAGAGCTCAGCCAGTGCCTCAATAATATGTTACAGGACATTTGTTTCTGGGTCTGATGGTAGACAGAATCTTGTTTTATGTGAGCATATACACTGGAATCCCGTGCACTTTATACAGACAGGGTGCTATTTCCTGTGTTCTGGCTCAATTCCATTTCACACAGTTATTTCATCTCATGTGATTTCAATTAATGCTTGCAGGCATATGGTGACATAAATTGAGGAATGATTGAAAAGACTGCAAACATTCTAGAAAGCAAAAAATATTCAGGGACATCGGTAGACACCCTATTTGCTAAAGAATACACCTTTGTCCAAATACAGAGTCAGGAGACTTTGAGCCAAATTGAAGATGACAAATTCAAAAGCCAATGAAGAAAATGCTCTTAATACACAGCATATAAATAACTCCTGCTTCTTGGAAGAAGTGCTGAATTAAGTGACATAAGGACTTACCATTACATAAAAGAGGAAGCAAAAATATACCTCTGTAAAAGCTCCCTCTTCAATTTGACTCAGAGAAGTAGTAAAGCACAGACTTCTAACTCATGAAAGCCTTGATTTAGTAGACTGTTTGAGCATGCACCAGTATTTTAGGCTCTAAGTAATTCCATTGACTCCATTAACATTCCATGCTCACTTAAAGTAAAGCATATGTGAAGGGGTTTATTAGATGTTAGCCTAAGAAAACTGTTAATTATAGGGCATAAGGAAGACTTTTTCCATGAGAGCTGTTTTGGAATTTGTTCTGGTACATTGCTTTCTCTTGTTGTGCCCATTAGGGATGAAGGAAGACCTGAATGCTTTTGTGGAGCTTGTTAGCTTTATTAGACTACATCTAACATAAATGTCAAACAACTGAAAAGTACAGTCAACGCCTTTCACTGGATTCATGACAGGCTCTGCCTGACAAACAAAGACTTCGTATTAGTCCTGGTGCAGGTAATGATAGCTCAAGTAAAAAGAACTTAAATCAGATTATTTAGTATTAGGCTAAAAATATTTAGCATCACATCCAGGTTTAGAAGTGAGAATGGAGCTTTGGTATCTTTGCAGAGAGGATGCACTTTGTTTAAAATGCAAACTAAATCAATACCAAAGTGCATGTTCATTTGTCGTTAAATCTCTGTATATTGCTGCTAGGCTTGCTTTCTTTGCTGAATTTCAGAAAGAAACCGGTGATCATCAACATAACTTTGTACTGGGGGGAGTTCCTCTTCTCTATAGTCCCCTGCCCCTATTATAGGTCTTCTAAAGCAAACTTCCATTGCAACCCAAGATGCTGATGTCTCAGTGGAGCAGGTAAAGGTAACTTCTTGAGACTGGCTTGTTTTGGACAAATTTGCATGACGACACAACAGGCCCTGCAGAGAAGGGCTCAGAACTGAATATTCTCAGCCAGCACATGCTTTGCAGAATGTGGTTTATATTGGTAATTTCTGTGGATTAATTTCTTGAGACTTGTGTGGTCTCCTGTGTGCTTGGGGCCTTTCTACCTACAACATCATGAAAGTAGGGTACCGATCAGCGTCGGTGTAGAAAAATAACTAACCCTTAGCATGTATAGTACCTATATTTTTTCACCTTTCCAAAGGTATACGGTAAAGTATCATAAATGGCCAGTGTCTACAACACAAAAAAAAAGATCACTGAGGAGGAATATAGTATCCTGTTACCTTTCTCTTATGCCAGTCATTACAAAATCAGTCACATGTTACAACAGAGGCACAGCACAATTTATCAATTTCATTGTGTATCAGTGATAAATTTAATGTACTCTGTACAAGAAATCCCATTATCGTGATTTTATATGTAATATACAAATATATGGATTCTATTAAAACTAAAAGAAACAGTAGCACTGATTGAACTCCTTTAAAAAGGACTTACCTTAAAAAGTAACATGGTGTGATCCCTAGTAAATTCTTCCAACTTAATTTTCCTTTGCAGTGTTCATTTTTATAATACGAGCTTTACTCTATTAAGCTGTCAGATAAAAAGGGAGCTAATGGCCTGGCCACATTTTTGTCTAACAAAGGATACATTTAGCTAGCTCAATTACTAGTGGAAGCTTTAGATAGAAATACAAAAAGAAGGACGACAGAGCAATTTATTTTTACAATAAAACTATTAATTCTTGCACCCTCCCCTCCTTACAATATTCTGATGCTTAACATTACATTAATGAGGCACTTTTAATATAATTATGGTTGCTTTTGTTCCAGCTCTTCCTGATTTTTAGATGTGGCCTTAGAATTAACTGTCCTTGGCCAGAGTTAAATGTTCCCCTTAATTGGGCTGAAACTGTCAGCTTTTTACAATTTTCTGCAACATCTTTTGCTATTTTTTACCATTCGAATTTAGGGACAAGAAAGAGAAAACATCATCTCATGATGCTCCTCTCTTTGGATAATTTAACCAACCTAAATTTTGTAGCATCATTGCTGGGATTTGCACAGTCTAAAGCTCAACATATGGCCACCTAACTGTTTTTCTCTGCAATCTTTAGATGCAATATAATTTATTTTCTTTTACAGCAGGCTGAAGGATACAGGATCTAACTCCTAATACAAGTAATTCATTAGCAACAGGCTATGTTGATCCTGGAACCAAATATAGCAATTACCCAAACGGTCTTTAAACTGCCTTTTAAACAATTATTTGAAGGAGTGGGTTATTTACACAGCCGGTAACAAGCTGTGGAGCATTTAATCTTTCAGTTGCTGGTCCAGTCCTCGGTTAGGGTTGTGCTGACTCTTATTTGTTTGTGTCCTATGACTAAGTGGGGTGGTGCTGCACACGGCCAGCTAGTTTGCAGTCTCAGAAGGATGGAGGAATAAATGGACCATAGCAGCTGAATTCCCTTTTAAGTTTTAGCATGCTGCCTTCCACTCAGTGCAGGGAATACAGTGCTTTGTAATTCAGCTCACCACCTTTACTGTGGTGTTTTCTTCATCTTTATGCATATTGCTAGCTGTAGCCGGTCTTTGATATGGTTATGAAATGGCAGTTTGAATTACATCTCTGTCTGAACGTATGAAATTTATACCATTATCCCCTTACGCATATTAAGAGAAAACTAGTCTTTTGTTTCAGACATAAGGTGATCTTTCAAACATAAATGAGGAAATTCCTCTTCACGGTCCAGTTCACCGATGAACTTTATGAACTGGGCACCATCACCACACTTACTTACAGCCCCAGCAGTTTCAGGTACTTTGTATGGGTGGTTAATCTTTCTCTGAAGCATGCAAGAGCAATTCTGCTGTTTTTGTTTTATATTGCAAACACAAACCCAGAAACTAGCTCTGTTCCCCCTGTTTACCTTAATGTATCTGTGAAGCAACAACGTGAATGTGTTGCAGGACAGGACATTGGTTCTCTGCTGCCTCCTCCCTAATGAGCAATTCAGCTTTTGCACCCCTGAACGTGGCTCTTCCAGAAGCAGGCATTAGTTTTTTGTCTTCTGAGATTTGGCTCGAGGAAGAGGACCAGTCAGAGACACAAACATCCCGCTGGAAATGAGGCCTACTACTCTTTTTCATAAAGGTGTGAGAACAATTCCTTCAGCACTCCTGGAAAAAATCAGGGTATTTGCTTCCTCAGGAGGAATATTTTAAAGCTGTTTCTGTTCTGGTAAGCTTCCACGCAGTGATCGGTAAAACCAAGTTGTGCAGCCCAGGGATAGGATAGAGACAATTTGGTAAAATATGGAGCAATGAGTGGTAGCAAAGTCCTGATAGGAAGCTAGAGGTTGTGCCCTGGAAAAAAAAAATGCTAAAATAATAATAAAAAAATATTTGGCTTGTCTTGGTGGAATAAATGGCTTGTCTGGATAATCCATTTGGGATCTGAAGGGATTCCTTTGGTTGAAAAGACTAATAAGAGAATTATTAGAATTCCCTAGGTAGAAATACATGAGATGGATTGAGGCTGTGTAGATGGAAAGATGAAGGCTCGATCTGAGCTGCCTAGGCAGAATGCAAAAGCAAAGATTTAAAATTAAGCTGAGGCAGGAGGCTCTTACAGAAGCGTGGAGGGGTTTCCTGGGTTCGCAATCCAGCGTTGACGCGCTGCACTTGCACGAGGCATTGCTCCTCTGAAAACTCTGCAGCTGTGTATTGTGACAAAGACACCGGGGAGGTGATTTGGTGTTGGACAAAATGGGGTTTTCATTACCAAGGCTGGCAAGAGAGGATAATAGAGACTTTCCTTACTTTCCTATCAACCCTTGGATAATGCTGGGGTCCTGAAAAAAATCACAAGGATCACTTCTTTTGCTTCAATGCCTAAGGCCATGCGCTCTGGTTCCTCTGGGGTGGAGATTAATATTTAATGACAAATCACTGTGAATCTGAAGAAAAAAATTAATGGTCAACTTTGGCCTGCTATGTTCAGGGTTTAGTAGAGTGTAATTCTTTATAAGAAGAAATCTTTGCCAGATATTTAAATCTGGCATTGTCCAATGAATCATTCAGTGATGAAATATTCTGGAACCATTATAATTTTTAAAAATTAATCACACATTAGACTTTTTGCACCACTTAATGTAGCAAAGAAGAGTACTATTTAAATATTACAGGCTTCATTAACTGAAACTAAATTATTGTTCAAAATCAAGTGCATCAATCTCATCCTGAGAGATGTCTGACCTGTATTTATTTCTGCTACTGGGATAATTATAAAGGAAATTGTACTGTCATTGTTAATTTTGGCCTTGTTATCAGGAAAACTTGTAATGCTCACTGCTCACTGTCTTGAGGTATAGGAGGGGTTAGGAGCTGTGTTAGCACTGAGGGAGAGATTTACTGAGTATTCCCATTTTATGTGTATTTTCTCGGACAGCTTTTATATATACACAACAACCCCCAGGAAACTCAGTTCTGCACTGTACCTAAAAGATAGTCTAGATCCAGAAACAGGAGTAAGCATCCATACTCACTCGACTTAATCCTGCATAGTATGTAATAATTTTTATTGATAAGGTGAGAATCTGGTTGATATAATAGGCCTTTTAAATCTATGTACTCTTTAAATGTAAAGTTTCCAGTAAGAATAAATTTAGTTTAGTATTCTTTCTTTTTGCTTTTGCATATTGTCTGTCTTTATGCCACTTTTCAGTAATGTAACTATAATGTGACAGAATTATACACTGCTGTATATAGTTGAAAATGCTATATAAAAAAATGCTAATTTTCTCTTACAGAAAAACAATGATTAGGTTCTGTTTTAAATGAGGTTATATGAGTGCAGTTGGTGACAGTTACTTCTTCAGATATGTCCTTATTGTTATAAGATCAATAACTCATTGATCAAAGTGATAAGAGAACTACTATTAGATTTCATGAAGTTGTTAATTAACAAACTACTAGTAGTGCTTACTGAATCACTAGGGTATTATTGCTTAATTATATGCCTAACTAAGCATACCCTCTGCTCTAATTAGTGGAAAATGAGTTAAAAATATACAGGATATGGCCTACTTCTGTACCCAGAAGTTAGTCCCAGCTAGTCACAGCTTAACTCATTTTCTTTAATTTCCAGATATTATATCAACATTATAAAATATTCAACACATGTATTTCATAGATCTGCTACCATTAGTGTCAAATTTGTTGATGCAGCTTAACTGATCTAGAAGTAAGTTTAGAAATGAATATTAATACATTGTTTACGAAGACTGCCAGTTGAAAAAGTACTTTAACTGTAAATAAGGCATATTAATTTCAAGTGTCCGCTCAAATACAATTAAATGCCAATGTGAAACATATTAAACAAGACTAGAGGTACACCGCAGAACCCCGTTTTAGTATGAGTATGATTCTTCAACTCTTCCTATAGTAGGCAACATCCATTGAGGATCCAAAAGCCTCCCTCTAGCAAGGATTCAGTTTGGTTTTGAATGACACCTGTGAGTTGAAAAACATGTTGAACAGATTCATTTTCATGAACAGGTTTGGTTGTGATTACCTGGTAGCTTTAAGCAGTATCTAACTCTCTGTCAGCCTCAGCACAAGTTTGGTGTGACGGTGGCTGAAATCTGAATTCTGTGCACCTTGTTTGTGTTGATTATGGTTTGGTTTTTGTTGTTGTTTTGTTTTGTTTGTTTTGTTTTGCATCTGTGTGCGAACAATAGGATTTTCAGGTGATCGTAGTTCTGAAATTCAAGCTCTCTTCCTGGTTGTACCTCCATTTACTAACCTGTAAAATAAAAGTATCCTTCCTAGAGGACACTTAGAAGGTTCATGCAATATTCTAGGTAACTTTGGCTACTGGCTAGAAGTTATCTAGGAAATATAAAGTGTAATCAATGAATGAGAAAATATTATGGAAAAAAGAGTTCATCTGAGGCTGTTAAAACCAAAGATACCACCTCTGCCCTCGGAACTGCCTGAGCTGCAGATCGTTGAAGGCTGAGAGAAGTATCACGAGGTATGATGTGCCTTGCTCTCATAGACTTCCTTAGGCATTTGCTGCTGGAGACAAAATCCTAGGCTAAGTGGGCCTTTGATCTGACCTGGTCCAGACATCACAGTATAATTAATGCTTCTTCCAGCCTGCAGCAATCTAATCCACTGCAGTTCTGTTGCTGGATGTGGGCTAATGGGTGGCCTCTTGCTCTAGTCTCAAATTCATAAGTTAGTGTCTCCACTGAAATAAT
Organism: Gymnogyps californianus; assembly: GCF_018139145.2. Classification (NCBI taxonomy): domain Eukaryota; kingdom Metazoa; phylum Chordata; class Aves; order Accipitriformes; family Cathartidae; genus Gymnogyps; species Gymnogyps californianus. Next base: position 10,064,270 of record NC_059486.1, read on the forward strand.
GCTTTAAGCACTGAAGTTAAAGGAGCTTCCTTTGCCAACACCAGCTGATAATTTGGCCCAGAAGTACGAAAGTGTACCAGAAAGACACTTTTCTTCATAAAAGATTTTTGTGTATGTGCATGAAGCTATAAAATTAGAGTGGATCATATAGATATAAACCTGCTTTGAATAAATTTTCTTTACTGAAATGAACATTTTAAGTATTCCTGTGCTTCAGTTTTTTTCATTTTAAATATTTTGATTATCATTTTAGAGTTTAGTCTTGTGTGAATGTGTAGCAACTAATTTTCACTGTGAAGTTTTCTACCCCTTTGAAAGATATATCCTGTAACAGGTTTGATATAAAGTTTAACTTCTACATAGACAAAAATCACTTTTAAAACTGCACATCCCAAACTGAAGGGTGCAATGAAGCTATTTACATAGAAATCCCTGGCAGTTAAGACAAAACAAACTTGGCTGCATGGAATTAAGCATGACAATAAGAAACCAAATAAAATCTTTAAGTATCAGGAGAGAGGGAGAGTGAGAGACATGCTAGGAATTTGTTCAGCGGGAATTGATGGAGTCAGCTCGAGTGAGGAATACAAAACCAATGATGATGTGTGGATACCCCTGCCTGAACAGCACATAATTCCTGTAGAAGGGGAAAAGATTTTATGGGAGTCATGGTTAGCTCTCCGATGATCAAAGCAATAAAATCAGTTCTTCTAAGGTGATCCCACTGGGCATCTTCTAGTGTATATTGTGGGGACAGGCCACTGAAATGGCTCACTTGTGAATGCTTTATTAGCCTCTCTCATTCTCCACCTCCATGTGTATTCAGGGCTTTCTTCCCACTTATTCCCTATAGAGGACTGCAGCAGATGCATAACCCGATGCCAGCCCAGCACTGGGAAATTGTGAAGCTGTCTCACCATAAATATTTCCAGGCAGAGATTCTGTATAGAGAAGCAGAACAACGAGCTAAACCTAAGATCAAACAGCAAGCGATCCCTGCCAGAGGCTGGACAATGTCCTGAGCAAGCCACTCCGTTCAACCCTGCTTTGAGCAGAGGGTTTGCAGTAGACGATCTTCAGAGGTCCCTTCTGACCTCCACTGTTCTGTGATTCTGTAAAATGAGGTCTGTTAGTGTGTGTGTCAAAGTGAGTTTTCTTGGTGTGGCAGAACATCTCCCAACAGGAGTACGGAAACAATTCAGGCTCCTCTAGAGAAGTCAGTTGCTCATAACAAACTTCTTGATATATATGGCAAATGCCTGTGGGGAGATAGGCAACTCTGTTACTGTCTGCTGGCAATAACACATTTCTGCAAGTAGTTTTATTGCCATCAGTCATATTTCCCTCAAGTGCGCTCAAGGGGCAAACAAGTCTTGAATATCCAGGAGATGACTAATGTACTGGTGTAGAAGCAAACTTCTTCAATAGTGTCAACTTCTGACACTTAAAAGTGATGCCATGAACATACATCTGTGCTGCCAGCCTCACAAAAAGCATTCCAGGGAAGTGCAACAATCCCTTTCTTTTCCCTTAGCTAGATTTTGAGTTTTGCAACAGTCCTGAGTCGTACTGACCTGAAACACAGGGGAAACTTATATACCACAGGAATTTCCTAAATTATCAGTGTCTGACATGTTTTTATGCAAGTTTACCATCACCTAGTTCAAAAGCCTCTCTAGAATGTCTGATGCATCCCCATTCCTATATATAACAGGTGAAAGCCCCAAATTCTTTCCAGTGTTTACCTTTCACAAGCGTGCCTGACGTACTGCTTTACAAATTCTCAGTGGTATGAACACTGCTCCCTCTGCGTAGGCCTGTCCTAAAACCACATGCAGTTAAGCTCATAAGGTTCAATCCAAATTGCAGTATCTCCTTGTGACCGCTTGACCTTGTAAACTTACTTGAAAATCTGGTCACTTAATTGTTATAAACAAGTAGAACCCAGGATGCCTTGAAATCTGGAGATCTTTTAAAGTTTTGTCCCAGGCTGCCAAACCTCAGGCATCAAAGAAGGAGTCACCTTTTAAGTCTGAACCTCAGACAACCCTGTGTGCATAGTCATGAATTTCAGGTGTATTGAAGAAGGTCATTGACAGGAAATCCTGAAGGGAGTCCCTGGGACTGAGTTCAGAATCCCTGGGTAGTGCCAGCTTCACGAATGGAATACGTATCTCCTCAATATAGCAATTTCCCTGCAGAAAGGATTTGTCTTTGCAAGCTGACTCCTAAATGCATTTGGACAAAACCTACAATATACGTAATAGCAGGGAAGCCGTTGGAATGACTGACTTTGAAAGAAACAAGAATGGTGAACAAATGCATTACTTACGTGCTGAGGTTTTGCAGCTTGACACACTGAACAAACTTATGGAGCCCTACATGACTCTTCTAATGCAAGCAGGGGAAGGTGAAAAGTATTTACATCAAGATGCTTGTGGCTCTTAGGTCTTTTTATTAGGCTAGAGATTCTTTGATAAAAGCTATTTAAAGCACTTCTAAAACCTTTTTAAATAACATGCTTTATAAAATCATGCCATAAATAAAAAATGTCACTTCCATTATTAAAAGGAGTTGAAAGGATATCTAAAAACATAGGGGCAGTGCCTGTGTAATTCATATGAGCAGATGCCTGAAAGTGTAAGGAAATGACTGATCAGTCTGATCACCTGCTCTGTTTACCTTTGAATGGCAGGAAAGTGTATGCCAGGCAGCTACCGAGATTTCTGACGTCAGCATCCCTGCTGAAATATTTCCAATGTAGACATCTAGTATTTGTCACTATTTTTGGCAGAGGTCTTTGGGAGAATTTCTCTTTCACATTGTTTCTTAACAGGTTTGTGAGCTTTTGGTATCTGGCAAAGTCAGTTGTAAAAACTCAGTGTTGGTTTTGCTGGGTTTAAGCACACAGTAATGGTATTTGTTTTGGCATTAAGCTGCACAAATAACTGCACATTTGCAAGAGCTGGTGAGCAATCTTCATCTGAAAATTGCCATTAATGCTTCATGGAACAAACCAAAGAGCCTGGTGGATCTATTTGATTACAGATATGGCAGTCCTATATGATGCCACTACGTATAGACACAGCAAGATTACTAGTCCATCCATCACTTACAAAGAATAATTTTTCTTTCTCATCTTCCACAGAGCTTTCTGTTCTTTGATTATGCTGTCATTATCAGAAAGATGAATCTCACAGTGCCTTGGTGGTATGGTTTCTCCCATGTAAGTTTTATGCACATGTATCCACTTGGAAGAGGGGAAGAAATGCCGATAATGTAATCTTTGAAAATAATGCAGAGAAGAATGATCATAATGAGGAGTGTAGACATGTTATGGCAAAGGAGACTCTGGTCAATGGAAAGCAGCAAGTCTGCAGGCTCTTCTGATGGAAGAAGAGCCACCTACTCAAAGAAGTAGACCTTAGCATCAAATATTTTGATGTGCAGTGAACTGGGAATGCAACATTTTCCCTGACAGCTATCAGCAAGTTTTATGCTGATCTCTAAAAGAAGACAACATTATGTAGCCTGTTTGGCTATGGAGGTGGGTTGGTTACACTGACAGATGACTGGAATGAGAAGCGCTCTCAAGATAGTGGCTAAAACGAGCTTGCAATATCAAAGTTGCTACTGGCCAACTGCAGTTGCTGTCTGGTTGGTAAGGGACAAGTTTCCTTTCTTGCCTTGGCGCACAGTTGTAAGCCATTTGTGTTAGCAGAATATTGGAGAAGGCAATAGCTGTGTACTTTACTAAGCACTAGAAATATGTTCATTTTCATTGTCTGAATTTAAAAAATATTAATACCTAAATATGTTTGGGTTTATTTGTTTTTAAATGCATTGGATTTGCATAGTTTAATGATAGAATTTGTAGCTGTTTGTTTACCATTTCTCTCTTGATAGTTCAGAGAAAAAAAATAGTTTACTTATCACAACAGGTAGGTCTTCAATTTCCACTCAATTCATCTTTTAGAAGACAAATAATTTCCTTTTTTTCCATTTCACAGGAAAGCAAAGATAAATATAATCTTCCCTACCTGTAATTGCACTGATAAACTGTATATATATGTGGCCACAGATAAAAGTATCACATTGCTTTTAGTGACTTCAGCACTATGAAGATTACCCTATTTATTTCTAACCATATGAATTTGACAGTATCCCCTTTAGATTTCTATTCTACAGCACGTCAATAATCTTTGAAAAATGCATTTCTTTGCTCTGTGAGACAGGGTTGATAAGGTAAACTATTAGAATGGAGTTTAAGCATTTGAGGAAATTTCAAGGACATCTGCTAGGAAGGAAGAGACTTCTTGGTTTTCTCTGTCTAGCTGATATTACTAGGTGCATGTATGTCATGGATTAGTAATATTTAAAACTAGTTGCATTATCATGTTGTCTTTAAAGAGTTGCTATGAATATGCATACATGCCTAGAAACTTACAATTGGGCTTTATAAATTAATGAAGTGCTTCCTCCTTCCTTCCTTCCTTTCTTCCCCAGCCTGGGATTTGCAGGCAACCTCTTACTCACCAGAGCTTGCTCTCTGCTGCTGTTCACTGCCCTGGGAAGCCAGCGCCGTGCTGCAGGCCAGGAGTGCCGCCTGCCCACAACCGCTTGCTCTGCATAGATGCCTGGCTGGCAATGAGCAGTTTTTCCCCCTCAGGCTTTGACAGAAGCAGCAGCACTTTGCCCGCTACTACCTTGATTGCTCCTGGAAACCTGTGGTTAATTGGACAGAGCCTTCCAGAGGTGTCCCTCCTTCCAGGTAGCTACCTAACAGGCGTGGTGAGAAATACCTCAAAGCCAGGGCTACCAGCTCTGTCAAACATAGAGCAGAGAGGGAAGAAGGAATTGAATCAAATTATTTATTCCCTTCTGCATGAAGCATTATTCCTAGTGAATTTTTTTTTCCTGTTGCTTTCTCCTGTTAATTAAGTGTTGATGGAGACTTCCCACTGTTTTCTGCTGGAGTCTGTTTCACAGTCATATGGATCTCAGATAATTTTTTCTGGAATTCAGCCTAAAGATTTCTGTCTTTTTCTTGGTGTCATTACATTTCTCTTGGTTGCACGCTCACTGATCCCCTTCAATGATCTCCAAATGCATGTTAATGTATCTCACAGAAGTGTTGGGTTATCTTGATGTAGTGCTTATAGTTGGGCAAGGGGGAGCAGAAACCCAGGCTATCAATACCCCAGGCTAAGTTTTGCCCTCCATATACAGTGCAGTCGGCCAATGCGTCATTTAACATTTTTTTTTCATTTATGTGGGAATGTAAAAGGTGTGTTCGCTTCATGACAGCTGTCTGCACATAAATGAATTTCATCCCCAGCAAATTTCTAGAGGCTGGTATTGAGCCCAAGAGTCCTTGTATTCAATCTTAGACTGCACTACCTTCTAGTGGCATTTTACAATATTTCCTCCCTTTTAACTTTTTAGCACTTGCTGACAGTGATCAGGAGACTCTGAGGCACAGCTAAACTAAACAAAGGTAGCTTTTCAGTTTCTAATAAATTACAAAGCTTTTATTTTCTTAGGAACAGGAAAAATAGCATGCCAAAAATCTCATTCTCTTTCATGGACTTTGTTCCCATCAACCGGTAACTGAAATTTCAAAAAATGTATTTGCTGCCTTTTAATGCCAGCCTGCATACCACACAAAATCTGATTGACGTAAATGAATCCATGGCTGATAGTTGGACTTAATAATGGATAGGTTTGCTGAAATGTAAGCAGGCATTCTGCAAATATGAAACTGAAGTCAGAAGTGTTGAAGAGTTTAAGAGTCCATGAAGTGATGTTGGAATACATACTTGCTTGTTAGTGGTTTCATTTTACTTTCTGAGTTATTTTTCTGCAAACCAGAAATAACAATAAATTATAAAACCAATTGGTTTAGATTAAATTGTAATGAGAGTATTTCAGGCTGTGTTCTGCATGGATAACAGTGCAGGAAGACTGTAACTAACTGCGAATGTGCTTGTAAGGGATTGGATTCTGGCCCAGCTTTTAAGCTTGTGCATGTAAATTAACAGGTAGCCCAGGACTGAGCTGATGCCCCAGTTCCAGCTGGGCACAGGTTCTCATCGAATGTGACTTGGTGACTGGTGTCTTGACTATTAAACCATCTTTTGACCTAGAAGATGCAAGAGGCATAAGAATAGGAGTTTCTTTCCAGGGCTGGCAGGGCAGTTTTGTCTACTAACGTGGTACAGCCTGCATGTGACAGTGTAACCCGATTTTTGGACAGCAAGAATTGAGCTTACAATTTAGGTGAAGAGAAACCACTGATCTTTCTGTGAAAGAGCCACATAAAAGCTCAGTGAATTGTTTGGCCACGGGCTGGCAAGGAGGGGAGGAAGGAACAAGTTGTGCTATGCTGGCTTAGTCAAGATTATACTTAATAGCTAGCAAGGACAAAGGTGCAATGGCATCATCTATTCTTTACGCCCATCAGCAAAAAAGTTTGTAAATTATGCCTTCTCCAGCTCTTTATAGTAACAGGGTATTATTACCTCAGTATCTGATTCTTGAATGTATAACTGTCGCTTCTTTAATTTTCATCTTTTATGACGGAGACCTGTTAAGAGTTTGGCAGTATTTTGATTAAGTAGCTAGGTGCTACAATGCAGTCAGGTGGACAAGGAAGTGAAATCTATATTCCACCTATCTGGTGTGTGTATATATATAATATATATATTATATATATATATAATGAGCTATGAAACCAGAGTGCTCAGCTCAGTAAACAAGGGAAAAAACTGAAACAAAACTGGCAGCAATATGTTGCTCGTCATACGGACTCAGGATAGCCTTGTTCTGGTTTTCAGTCAGGCTGTAATGCTGAAACTTTGGTACATGAACAATAAGCCATGGAAGCTTATTTATTGCTATCAGCGTTGTGGAAAAATGTCATTGTCTCCAAGTGAGACTAGCTGTATTGTTTTCTTTTTTTTATTCCTGCCTAAGCTGTAAAATATTACATACCTGTTCAGACAAATAGTGTGGGACAGCTATATCCCGCTGTAAAACTTAAATGTTGCGTCTCTTGAAATTTGGTCTTATCCTTCAGAGAGATATTGCCTGCACAGGACTTACCTTATTACTTTCCCAAGTATACACAATTGAGTGGTTTTTAGAAAATAAGATTAAGTTTAACAAAATCTGTGAAATATCGTAGTTTGACTTTAGAAGAAATCACAGTGAAAAATGTTAAATTGCATGTTTTTATGATCATTTAAGATCAGTCAGTAGAAATTTCTATCACTCAGTTCAGTTAAAGTAGAATTACACCCGTAAGATATTAGGGCAGGGGGTGGGGATGTGGTACAAATAAATATAACAAAGTTGTAAAAATATTGTGGTTGTCTCTGATGTGTTTACTTGCCTTGGTAGACAATAGGAAAGTCTACAAGAAAGGTGCCCAGACCAAGATTAAATTTAAAATATTCAGTATAGCAGCTGATGTAAGGCCAGATATCTGTTGCAGGACATTTAAACGCTCATAAAAATCATAGTTACAGCACACCTCTTTCCAGGACGCTGGATGTTATACAGTCCTTCCATCTAAACCCAGTGGAGACTTTGTAGTTTATTTTGTTAATTAGGGCTTTTTAGCTGATTTCCTTTAATTGAAGCTTTTTAGACCTTTATAGAGATATTTTCAAGAAGGAAAAGCTGCAGTTGCGGTTTGATTGATCAACTTCATGAGCATTTACTCATGAGAATTAAATGTGATCAATAAAACTTCATAGATTATCTATTGACAGGTTATGATGTTTTTCATTCTAACAACTTCCAATATGTAACTAAGTACTAATTGTATGTGAGTTTTATGTCTGCTCTGCAAATTTCAGTACGTCAAGTGCAGGATAGAAGAGGAGAAAAGCCTCATAATTTGCTAATAACAATTTTTTTTTTAAGACTGGAAGAATTTGTAATTCCCTAACCACCTATGTCAAGGCAAAGTGGGTACAAAGCACTTCTGTAGTGCTTTGCTGAGGTTGTTTTTTTAAAATTATTTTAGCATAATTTGTTTTAAGAAAAACAATTCCTTGGCTGGAAAAGTAAAAGCCTCGAGGAAGTTCTTAAGTCATTAAACAACTTGAATGAATTTAACACTAGATAATCCTATTACCATCACAATCACTATTATGGTGCAACTGGAATGGGAACAGATCCTGTAATTCAGATATTTGGAACAGAGAAGCAGATAGCAGTCAGGGAAGAATTTAGCCTGTTACCTCCTCATAGTAGCTGAAAACAAGTAAAAGAAGAAATAACTTAATCTTATGGTTCTGATGCCTGAAATTAATATTTACACCAAATCATCTGAATGAAATTCCTGTCAAAGAGTTTAACTTCTAAATATTATTTTCCTACCTACATCTCAATTCAATTGCTAGTTATGGCCGAGAGATTCCTGTCAGTTTTATAATGAATGGTGATTCAGAACCCATCTCAATTTTTGTTAAAAGTATTTGTGAACTGATGATCTAATAAAATAAGCAGATAAACCATGATTTTTAAAAAATGGATTTAAGTAATTGTTCTGATCACTTGCATGCTAAGGTTCATTCTCCTCTCCTTCCCTACACTTAATTAACAGTTCAATTCAGTTGTGAAGCTTGCAAAATAGAGATCTGAAGCAAAGACAGCAAATATAATCTTGGTGCAGTTCTAGCACATCACCTGGGCCTTAAGCAAAGAGGCAGAGAGGGAGGGAGATTCAAGAGGCTTTCATTATGAACATTACACTTACACATGTGCTTTCCAAAGAAGTCTGGATAATCTAGGTTTGCGGTGCTGCTAAGAAGGGCGGAGTGAGCCTGCACCACTATCTAATCCTCTCCCTTCTCCCAGAACTGGTTTTTGTGCAGTCAAGCAATCAGCCAGTTCAGGAAACTGATCTGGCCCCAAAGCAAAAAATTATTAATATTCAGCTCAATCAACTTCCTGATTAAGCTGGCTGCAGGGCCCAATATGCCATGCTGGTGCTAGCACAAGAGGGAGAGCATGCAAGCTTGCAGATGGGGAAGAAAAAGGCAAGATCAGCATTAAATCAATTTGACCATGAAACTGCACTTCAGGTCTAATAAAACACATAATGAATTGCTATTCAAAGCTCTGGTATAAAAACCTTTAATGTGTGTCTAAAGCAGAGCTGTATTCAAAAATAATTGGCAGAGAATGGCTAGTAGGGGGATGGTGTGCCCGCATTAAGTTGTGTTTTTTACCAGTCAGACTACTGGAGACACATCCATCCTGTACCTGCATTTCTCTGTCAACACCAGCGAAGGATGACTGTCAGTCCAGCACGGCTCTGGCGCAGTGTGACTGATGGGCTCCTGGCTAGACACATGTGGATAAGCAGGAGCCCCTTTCTTCGGTGACTGCACCTGCAGTTACTTTCCATTCAAATCTCTCTACTCTGTCTCTTGAGCATTCTCTGGGGGCCCTTCTACACTTCACTTCAAGACTTTCCCAGATGGCTACTCTGCAGCCCAGATGTTGTTTATTTATTCATTTGTCACTTTAAAAGCAACAATACCAAGAAAAGAATAGAATGAGACATGTTTGTTCTCCATCGAAGGAAAAAGAAGGGGACTTGTCAGAGTTTCCAGCATGTGTGTTTTTGAGGTAGAGAAGGTTGTCACAAACTATTGCTCCTCCCGTAAAAGAATCTTTCCCATTCTTTTTCCACTGGAAGGCTTCTGCTTAGTGAGAGGCTGGGCTTTAGAAACTCCATTCCTAAAAAGGTGTCAGCACTGCAGGCACTCAACAGGAGGTACTTACATACTGTATCTGGGATACTTCTCTTTGCTAATGATTAGGTTAATAACAACTCTGTGACAGCCTGTGGTAGAAATCCATGAACGTCTCTGGAATGCCTCTGTGAGGTATTACTCTGCTCCTGGTTGTTTTTCCATGGGGTTAAAATACGCATATTTTGTAGACATGCTAAGGTGGCTACATGTCACATTAAATGTATGTAGGAAGCTGAAGAGTGTTGCCATTTCATTTTCAGGGACCTATTTCAAAGGCACAGTTAGCAATCCCCTACTGACAGCCCTGTCAGATCATAGCATGTCTTATTAATATTGCAGAGAATCCAGTATTTATGAGATCAGCCTTTTGCAAGAGTTCAAATAATAGTGAGTGAAGAAACCTTGGGTGCAAAAGTTCAAGTATCAACAGCTTTTCCTCTGGGGCATTCAAGACCATTGAGTTCTCTAGGGCATTCAAGACCTTTTCTACCACACTGCTATGCTGAATAATGGGACTTTCAGAATTGCATAGTTCTTTCAAAGTGTTGCTAAAGAGATTGAGGAGGACTTGGGCTGCAATCAGTCTCTTTAATGATATTACTGTAAAGATTGTATCCCTTGTCCATTCATTTATCAGAAAGTGTTTTTATAGCAGATATAGCTATAGAACATTTGTCATCCGAGACTAAATATAATAGAAAACCGGGTACTTCCCATGCAACACATAGTTCTCTCTCTTCCTCTGAATAGGACGTAAGTGTTCAAGCAGAGACTGTGGTCTGTGACATTTTGGTCTATTGACGCTGTGGCTCATTTTCTAGATTGGAAATAGATGTGTTCCTATCTGAATGAACACATCAAAGAGGCGGTCAGGTCTTCCGTTTGGTTGGCTCCTGCAAGATCTGTAATAGCCACGCTTCTTGTTTTGCTTACAGATACAAGGGTTGATGTATTTGTATCCTCCATACCACTGATCACAGCAGCAGTTGGAATAAATTTCGATCTCATGTTTAGCAATGCTCAGAGCCTGAAGATAAGTTTTAATTGAGCTTGCAGAAGCTTTTCTGTTGTTGGAAAATTGTTCATATTCATTTGTTGAAGCATCTTCTAGGAAAGCTCACAGGCAATTTCAGGCATTGACAGGATGGAGCTCATTAACTTCCACCCAAGCTAAATGTCAATTTACATACTAATGTCAATTTTCTTTTACCTCTGTGTCCCCAGTCACATTTTTTAGAAACCAAATGCGTAAAGTAATTTTTAATCCATGAAATCACAACAGTTAAGGAATCGGCCCCAGATGTATTTGTCCAATAGGAGCTATTATATAAGGCACTGCAAACTGTGGGCTTGTTCTCGAGCTGCCTCAGAGGAGAAAGGGGATCTTTAAGGAGTTCTAGTAAAAGTAAAAATTTTTAAATGTAGTAAAAAAGAATTAAATATGTGAAAATTCTGGAGAATACCAAAAGGGTTTTTTTTTCAACTTTAGATCATCAGAACAAATCCATCTGTAATTGGTAATTAAAAAGATTAATAGCAATGGTGTAGGAGGCAATGAATAACAATGAAAGAGAAGAGACCATATTTCTCCTTTTGCAGTACACGCACATAGGAGGTAAATCCATAAGACAAAAAATAGGAAATCTTTTTGCATCCATATAATAAACATGCCAAACTGGCTCCCGAGAGATATAGTTAACAGATTCACATTAATTTAATTGTCCCACTCCTTTGGGCAGATATTTTTTTGTTTTAAAAGGAAATTTACGGGTCAAAGACTCATGCCATGAGCTAAGTAACGACCAAAAGGGAAATATAAGAAAGATTTTAAAACCATTTTCCATAACTCGGGGTTTTTGTGTTTCTTGCATCTTTCTTTGAAGCGGCTTGTGATGCTTGTTCTTAAGGTGGGATTTTATTCTGGGAAGACTTTGTTAATTTTATGCTGCATTTTAGAATAACTTTCCTCAAGCCATATTTGTGGTTTCTATTCCTTTTGAAACGAATAATTTTGCTGTATTTCACTGGTTCTTGGACAAGTCAAAGCAACATGTTGCCAGGATAAGGAAAAATATGTATGCAGCATCTGAGCCAGAGGAGATTTAGCACTCATCCAAACAGGAAACAAAAAATGTACCAATTCTTTGGCCACTAGCAGCAACCCAGTAATGCTTGTAAAGTGAATGTTTCATATTCATAAAAATACTAGCAATTGATTTTTAGTTTACACAGTGCAGCAAGGAGCCCTCTTTTGACCAAGTCTGCATCAGGAGGTGATACTTCCTCTTTTTAATGAAAATTTCAAAAAAGGAAAGTATTTGTTTAAGTATAACACTAGAATCACTATGGATGAGTATATTTCTGCTCCCATGTAAATCACAAGGGATTTACCATGATTATGAAATTTTTGGTCTTTGAAACCTTCCTCTCAAATATACAAGGTGGGATTTGTTGCTTCTTATTATTGCTCTCCTTCAATAGGACCCAAGAGTTTCTAGTGTTTGCAGATTAATGTGTGCTCCCAAAGAAGTAAATTAGTAAGCTCAGCCAAGTAATATTTGCACTGCTGCCATTTTTGGGCAGTACTTCATATAATCTTTGCACACATGGCAAGAACTAAGAGGAAGCTTTCTTGACCATGGAGCAGATTCTTACAGGTAAGGTGACAGGGGAGGTAAAGTAGCATGACTAAACTTTTCCATTTCTGCTGTTAATAGCTTCTGGTCTTGGTCCAGTACCCTGTGATCCAATTTCTAGGTTATGGTGTGTGTATGATACATATTTTTGTCACCTTAGAAACGTGAAAATACTTACTAACTATCTGAAGAACTTCATGGTGACTGGAAAGTAATTTTTTGTAGCTATGAGCACCCTGAAGTTTATAGACCTAAGCATGGTAGAAGCTACAGATGAAATAACTGCATATGCAGATTAGCACATTTATATAACGTGCTGACAGCGCCAGCCCACTAGTCCGTCCTGCATAGAAAGAAATAACCTTGTATTCAAATCGTTGTAGGTGACATGAGAAGGCTCACCTTCTGTGTTGCTCTAAGCATCATGCAAGATTTCAAAACTAGTAAGTGTGCAGACTTATTTTCTGAATATCAAATCTGCAAGTGTTTGGTAAACTCTTAGTGTTGGGTTTACTGTAGGTACATTTAAAACCCTTTGTTTTACTATGCATCTGTGTGGGTGTTCCAACATTAATGTATGAATATAGTTTGATGACAATGTTCTGCAAATAAGAATCACATATAGGAGAGACACAAAATGAGCATCAGATAAAATGCGATCAGAAAAATGAACTCCGAACAAATAAGAGGATAGTGCAGAAATATAAAAACAATTTTATTTTCAGTTATACCTGCAAAACTGTTAGTCCCATCAAGTGATGGTAGGTGATAGGCTAAGATGCATCTCAGTTGCTTTATGTCAGGAATGAGAGCTACCATGTTCCCAGAAGACAATTCCAGGCTGCTCTCCAGAACAGATAGGGTTTGGCCAAGCTCCAAATTAATCTCTTTTTAAAAAATGCTTATTGTATATAATGTCAGAAAAAAGTTTAACAAATCTCATTTCCCCTTTTAAGTTGTTCCATGATAAATATGGTAACTGAAGATACAGGGGAGAAGTCCACAGCCCTTTACAAATCTGAGTCCATTATACATACATTATTTATATTGCAGACTGAGGTGAAATTTTGGTCTGTTGAGCACTGAATTTTTACAGCAGAGTGCAGAGAAATTATTCAAACCAGGTGTTTCTATAATTGCAGTGCACTAGGGACAACACTGAGAGCTGAACAGATCCCAAATTTACCCTTTCAGCTGAATGATGCAGTGGTTTAGTGTTAGTACACAAGGCAATAAAATAAATTGCATTGAAAAACCAGGCAGGCAGCTGGCTTTAAACTGCTGAGTTTTGATTGCGCTTTGTGTCTTTATCTTTTGTTTTCTTTTGTTTAGGCCTTTATACCAGTATAATGATATGAAGAGATGAACCTGTCCATTAAAACTGAGAGAAAACTACTTGTAATGGCTAAAATTCAGCACAACTACAACGTGCCCTCTACTCTGATCATTGGCCTAATGTGTAGTATTCAGCAAGTAATATATTGATACCTCATAGCAGGGCTATTTGCCCCCTTACTCTGCATAGGAAGAAAGGAAGGGAAGAAGAAAGGAAAACTTGAAAAATCAAGTGTTACTTCATAAATTTTGAAACAACGAGTAACACTGTCCTTTAAGTACATTTTAATGCATTGCCACAAAGTACTTGCACATAGGCTGGGCTGCTTAATGCAAGTCCGATTTCCTCTAGAAATATAAAGCACGAATTTTCTACCATACCAGTGTGAAATTGAATGTGGGTTATCTGGCTTTTATGTGTACCAATTTTTTTAAAGGAAAGACCTGTATATGACCTGCAGTATTGCTATGCCAATGACGTCTTGGTCTTTTTAATAAGGTATTTATGAATACTTTCAGTGAAAATACTATCTCTTGGTGGAGTTTTTCATTTGATGCCACATCTGAGTCTTTCTGACAGAATATGAATTCTCTGACTTTTGCCACCTCTTTTATACAGTCAGCCTGTGTTTATCATTTCCAAGTAGTATTTGAAAGGGCAGAAAAATATGAAGAAAGCAATCCATGCAGATAAGTCTCTGCAATACAAGAAAAGATCATTAAACCTTTTAAAGTTCAGCCAACTGAATCCGAGATCTTACAAGTTAGCCACCAAGACAGGTCACCAAGCTTAAAAGTGAACAAAAATGAAGTCAAGTCTAACTTAGCTGCTGCTGCTAATACGGTTTTGGCTTATCTTTGAGATGCTTCTTGAATACCTTTTAATTAGTTAAATGATAGAATTTATTTTGAAATTGGATTATCATGAGGTTTTTTTCTGCCTATTTCAGAAAGATTTAATAAAGTTGCTGTGACAAAATCTACAGGACTAAAACAAATTAGATCACTGTTAAAGAGTGGAGGAAGAGTGGATTTGCTCCTGCTCGTGAGATCCAGCTCTACAGAGGATTTTATCCCTTTTTTTCAGAGCCAGGACAAAAGCTATGCAGGTTTTAGTTCTATTTAGATATTTGGCACTTGCATATGATGTGATTTCAATGTGCTGGAGTAAAAGCATTTTGAGAAAATGAAAGTATGGTTTTTACATGTGTGCTTCTTACTTGACTGAATATTTCTTGAACTGGTATCATGACTGAATCTGGCATGAGCTCTCTCTTAATATGCTGAGGTCTTCAGACAGAAGATTCATTTGTTAAACTGCATATGTGATCAAATCCTGAAAATAATAATACTGCAATAGTGTCCCATGTGGAACTTTAACATCTAGAAAGGAAGATGCACCAGACTCTATGTAGTCTGCTAAAAACTTGGTTATTAAGTTTCTTAAGTGGACAACGCTAATATACTATACAGACTGTTCTAGGATAAGTGGATATTAACAGCTACGCCCTGCTTTAAATAGTATTTTTGTCACAGTAATAAATAAATACCACAGGGGAAATAGACTGCTGTTGGCTGTGGGGAAAAATATGCAACCCTTGTTTCACCTATAAATGAATGTTCTCTCATAATTATGAGCACTTTTTCTTACAGTCCTTAATGAAGTAAAAAACATTCTTTTAATTGCAATATACTTACTAATAATTGCCAGATTCCTTTGTAGTTCCACTCTGGTAGTTTACTGTTACGCTAGATTTTATGTAATATATCATGGATCCTGCTACTTGCTTTTAAGCAATTTCTCTTGTATTACATGAGTACTAAGAATGAATGAAAATTAATGTATGTAAGACTCACCTCATAAACATGGATGATTTTAAGTAAACAGGTCTGATTCCTATAAAATGAAAGTTTGAGGTTTATACATCATCTCTTAGTTTAACCTGCCCTAAGCCCATTTTTGAGTGTTAGTATGCAATTATGATAAATGTGGAAAACATACAGTCTGCATAAGGAGCTTTGTCTTGGAACCAATGTGATAGATAATCCTGCATTGGAGCCAGGGTGAGCTTGATCAAGGATGGGTTTCGAGTGAAATTTCTGGATCTAAAACCCCCACATTATTCTAAAACAGAAAACAAGATTTTCATTAATTAATGTTTAGTATTTACAAATTGAGCATCGCTGCCATACTAACTTCGATAAGCTTTACTTGTTTATAGGCTGAAGTAATTCAATTATCTGTGAGATATCCTTATATTCCTTTCATGTATCATCTGCATTATATTGTTCATGAAAAGGACAGAAGCCTTCATGCTTATAAGTCAAGTTCTTTCACCTGAACTCAACTCCATCGTTTTCAACTGACTTTTTCCAGTAAAATGAAAACTTAGAAGTAAAGGAGGTGTCAGGAATTTCCTGGGTAGAATGTATTCAGACAGCCTTGGAAATGAACCCTGCAAGGCTGTTTCTGCAAGGCGTAGGGATGTAACTTTCAGTGCCTCATTTCATTGACCTTTCAAGCTGTTGAGAGTTTTAAAAGCTTTTTTTTCTACCTTGAGTTCTAAATGTTTTAAAAAAATGCAAATATACAGTATGATAAGGGGATTACAGGTGCACAGGAGATCACATTATGGCTGAGATACTGAGGTAGAATTCACTCCTTGTGAACACTAACAGTCTAAAAGTCTTGGTGCAGGCTGCATTCCAGCTTGTTGAAAGATCCCACTTTTGTTAAGAGGGGCTCCCGGTTAAATTTATTCACACTGACTGTCCGCACAATGGCATTTCAATTCTGTACTTGCTACAAATATGCAGCACATGCCTATTTTCTTGGTTTTCATCCCTCTCACTCAATTCCTGACAAATGGCTTAAAATCTGCCAAGTATAATCCTTTTCACATGGAGCTTTCCTTTTTCCATTCAGCATTTAATTGAGACCTGGAGCACCAAAGGGCGCAGCGAATTTAACGTTGTCATTTGAAGGCCATTGCAAATGCAAGAGCCACCACTTCTGTCCATTAACTGTCTGGGGAATATGTTGTAGGTGCCCAAGTGAGGTAGCTGCAAGTGGTTGGTATGAACACTCCCCTCTTTCCCAATGAGAATTTCCAACCTGCGTACATCACGATTTGCAGTCCCTGTGTTGAACATCTCTGCTTTTGCTTGCTGGTGGGAAACTAAAAGTTCAGCTGAATGCTG
Organism: Gymnogyps californianus; assembly: GCF_018139145.2. NCBI lineage: Eukaryota > Metazoa > Chordata > Aves > Accipitriformes > Cathartidae > Gymnogyps > Gymnogyps californianus. The sequence goes on from NC_059486.1 coordinate 10,081,215, forward strand.
TATGCCTCAGCAGAGATATCCATTCTTCTCCAGAATCCTCATAAAACATACTATGAAGAAGACAGTCTTGCACCCAGGCATTACCCTTGGGCTGCAGAGCCTAGGATGCTTGCTCATAGTTCCTGCTACTAACAGGAATAGGTCACTGATATCCATCTTCAGTTCCCCAAACGCAGGAGGCAGTTGATGTTATCTCAGTGAAGGTTATTGTTTAGATCCTAGAAGAAATCTTCAGATTCTAGGGAAATGGGACCTATTATAAAAGAATGTTAGCCTTCAATAATAGGGTGAAACCTGTGTTTAAGAAACATCCACAGAACACGCAGAAAGTGCGAATGAGAGAAAACTCTTATAGCTGCCACAGCATTCATATGACAGAGTAGGGATGTATGCTCAAGAGGCTACTACATGGGCCATCTTCTATAATCTGTAACTGTCAGATATCCAGAATCAATAAAGGAAGGCAAATATAATGAGCCTGAGGCATTCAACAAACAAAATTTATATCACAAAGCTTAGGAGCTGAGGGCCTGGCACAGTGCAAATTTTACATTGCCTTGTTCTCTGGAAGAGCAGGGTAGAATAGTAGGCAAAGAATATGGGGTGAATATATAAAGGAGAACAGATAAGAAGCCAGGGGATGTGATTATTCCAAAAAAGAGAATAAAATAAAAGCAGGAATAAAGGCTACAAGATATAAAAATACTTGGGGTGACAGCAGTATCTCAAAGGAAATGTAACAGTGAAATAATGCTTTCTACCCTGACAGCATATCTCTCTTCTACTCTAAATCCAATTATAAAACTTTTTCCTTTGTCTCACTGATCCTTTTATGATAAAGAAATAGTTCATCTGTCTTAGCTGGTTCCAGGACATTGATTGGAGTAGTGCTTACAGCAAAATATTTTAAAATGTGCTTAATTTGAAATCCAGCTGTAATGGGGTTACTCATATGCTTAACATTAAGCATGTACTTAAATGCTTTCCTAAATTAGGCCCAATATTTACATCTTCAGTGTTTCCATATCCTAATAAGAACTTAATCTTCTAACCACTTAACACATTGAGTTTGCATATTATACAAAATACTACTGCAGGGATTTGACAGGCTAAATTTCATTGTAAATAAGCAGGATTAATTCAAACCCCACTGGTGTAATTGAAAAGATTCCTACTGATTCCCATAGTTCATGCATATAGAAGAGAAGAATTAGATAAATGTTCCCTAAGAGAAGAATTGGGAGGTTCTTATAAGCTACAAAACAACAGATGTCTTTGTTCTATATCAATCATTTCATTTGTGATTATTCTGTAGTAGGACTCTGCCCATGATGATTTAAATGATAGCGTATGCGGAGGCCTTAAAAAGAGTCCTCACTGCATTAACTTTATGTGGCAATGTTACACCTGAACTGAGCCTGTCTTCTGGGAGGCATTGGGTAAGAAGTGAGCATATCACAAAGCACAACAAGAACATCAGTGGAACTCCAGTCATAAAATACAAAAATTATACTGAGATGTTTATAGTTCGTTCTTGCTGGTTTTGGCTATTAAAAAGATAAATCTTGATACTTAGTTCTTTCTGTACACTACAGTGTTGCATTGGCTGGGGGTTACTTTATTTTTGTATTAACTTTCAACAAAATCTTGTAAGGAAGTTCTGGGGTTTTTTTGGATAGAATTATAATAATGAGGTGGGCAAATATAAGCTACAGTTAGCAGTGCATCTCTGTTGTAATTTTCAACATCTAAAGTTATTACAAGGATACCCCTGTTCCAATGTTTGTACTGCAAGAACCTCTTATCTGTCTTTATTTTTCTCTTGAGTTCTGTTTTCACATGCACCTGGTGCCTTTGCTGGGGATCTGAGCTTGTGTTATACTTTGAAAAGCAGATCACAATTCCAGAATCAATTCTCTCCCCATAGCAGTTAAAATGGCATTGGGAACAACCTGAAATGGGAGAACCATGGAAGGAAAAAATTCTTTTTTGTATGTGGAAAAATTCTACACAAACCAAAAAGCTTTTGTAATTGATCTGAGAATTGCTATGTTTTCTGAATTGGGCTAGCTTATCTCTAGAGAAGGGATCACAATGTTATTGCTTCCTCTGCTTCACTTTCTCTTCCTTCCTTGGTTTCTTTCTATTAAGAATTTTGTGACATCTCTTGACCATTTATTTCTAGTTCTTGAGACCTGAATTTGTATTTTTGTCTGTACATTACCCAGAGTCTGATTAATTCACAAAATGAGACCCACTAAGCGTAGGTAACTCAGCTGGCAAGGCTGTAAAAACTGCAGGAAAAGGATGAGGGCTTTGGCAATTAGTTATTTATTTGAGGCATTTGGAATTCCTAATGGCTCCATTAAGAATATGAATACTGTTGATCTGTTTACTGCACAGTGTCACAGGGAAGTGCCTTTACAAAGAATTTAAAGGAAGGATAGGGTAGTAAGTGTGTCTTATTGGCTTGACTTTTATAAACCTCAACGATATTAGTCAGAGAGGTTGGTGCAGTTATGTCAGTTTAATTAAAGCCAGGACTGGATCTATGGTTTATGTGATGTCCTTCCTTCACAAGAAGGCTGTGTGTGGGTGTATGTGCATTCACGCATACACAGAGTCTGTTGAAACTCTTGCTGAACAGAAGAATGCTCTGAACTACCAGGCGCTGTACTGACAAAATCTCCTTGCTCACTGGGAACAACACTTCTTTCTGGAACAACACTTCTTTCTGGACTCGGTCCAGAAGCTGACTGCTGTCAGCCCTCACAGATTTCAATGGGAGCTGCTGTTTTGGTACTGTTGGTGGGAGGCAGCATCACTCCCCATGTAAAAACATGTTTTCCTTTAGCATTAAAGTTCTGTGCCTGAGTTCCAAATTCTCTGCTTGCTGAGATATACCTTGCGTTTCTGATGATTACAACATTAATATGCAAAACATGCAAGTTGTGATAAGTAGTTCCAGAGCTATTTACTAGCAGGAATATGTAACGTCAGATGAGGCTTCTAACTGTGAGTATTCTTTTAAAAATACTGCCCATAATTCTGCTGCAACCTTCTTGGTTTTTATATGTAAAACTGATAGAGTCATACCGTTTGTTAGCTACAACTGCCATATTATGTATATTCTTCTTACTTCCCTGAAAAATCACAACTGTTGTATATTCCAAAGAGACCCATTTTGGAAGAAACAATAACATTTAAATTGTACAATAATTTAAAAAGTGTTACATAGTGAACTATATTTTTTCTATTTTAATTGGGAAACTTTTGTAGCAGAAAGTTGTAAGTACCAGAATTCTAAAACAACTATAAAATGCACAACAATGTCTGGAACCATGTTGCTGTAAATGAATCACATGCTGTAATCAAACCTTTTTGCACCCTTATGCTGTATCTAATTTTAAATTAGAAATAGCCAGGCAGCTAATTTACCTCATTCCTCATTTTTATGCTCATTAGAGACCAACAATGGGGAATAAACTCTTCTTTGGATCACGTATATTCCTTTGGTCACAGGCTGGATGTCCACATACACACCATGGACATTGTGGGTTGTCATGTCCGAGGGCTGGCACACAACTTAAGGAAACGAAGATGAAATGAGCTGTGCATTGCAGATTGGCATGCTACTTCTACTTTTGTGTTTGTATCTGCACAGCCGTCTTCATTAGCCAACCAAGAAATTTTTAGGCTTCAAATTTAGTGATACCTGTAAGACGCTGTAGAAATGACTTCTCCAATTTTTTACTGAACTGTATATTGAAATGGAGTGTTTTAATAGGTTATTTGCAGCTGTTTGTTAGTTTTGCTGCACTTCAGAAAACAAAGCTGTTGTTTAAAGATCTTCATAGAGGTATTGAAGCCTTGCTTCAGATGCCCATTTAAAATATTCCTGCTTTTATTTTTTTTTTCCAGAAAGTAATGTCTTACAGATATGGAGTAACAAGCCAGAAAGAACATTTACAACTATCTAGTCTGACCTATTGCAATGTAAGCTATAGATTTTTTTTCACTCATAACTCATTGATTCATGGATGTCTACAAAACAAGTGACCTGACATCACTCAAATTCAGCTTAAGATGGCCTCAGTGCATATTAGTTAGAAATGAAGGATTTCTTTCTGAAGATTAAAGTTAACATTTTCAAAGGGAGGAAGAGAGGCAGTTGGAAAGGAGGAAGCAAAGCAGCCTTCATAGTATTCATTTATAACGTCAGTAATTCAAAGTATCTGTGTGTATCAAGTAGCCCAAGAAGTTTTGAGATCAATTGCTCTGCACACACCTTTACAGGATGGAGCAGGAGCAAATTCCTTTTTTTTTTTCCTTCCAGATTTGAAGGTCCAAATCCCTGCCAGCAATGGGAAAAGCAGCAAGAGAAGATCTGTAAGGAATGATGAACATATCCCCTTCTCTGTATTGTCTTCCTGAGGGATGCCATTCTCTCCTCCAGAGACACTTCGTTCAGGTTGTTGGATAAGAAAGACCTGACTTTTATGCCAGCAGGAATGATACAGTCTGAACAAGTAGAGATAACAGTCCTGAATGACCCAGCATATTAAAAACCCGTCATAAAACTATAGGAACCAGTGCTGTGTAAAACAACAGCAGTAAGTTGCTTTGCTGGGTAAATCTGAGCGTGAGAGGATGGACACCTTTGGAAAACGTGGCAAGAATGGAAGGAAAGAAACTGTTTTCCTCCAACAACCATTTGATTTTGAGATTTACATTGCATTTCATCCACAGCTAATTAAGGTTAGCTCCAGTGGTAACCGCTAGTGTCTGCATGAACAAGAAGAGAAAAGCAGTCATTAGGAATAAAATTATCCAAATGGATCTATTAGTATTTGTAGCCCTAGCCTTTTCAGTCTGTTGGATAGAGAGTATACAACCAATGCAATATGATATGTCTAATCCAATTAGATTTCTTCTCTGTTTGTTTTCACTTAATTGATGTGTTAAAATATCCACGCTCATAAACAGCAGAAGGCACTGTGATGACCCAACATCACCAGGTGTGGTCAGAAACGCACATGTTGCTGGTATAAAAAGGTAGACTGTAAGGTTAGCTATCAGGTAACCCTTGCTCCTGGGAATCTTTTCTTTGCTACTTGCATGTTTTTTGGTAACAGAAGTCATAAAAAGAAATTGGAGATCAGAAACCACAGTACTGTATATATTTTGGAAGACAAGTAAAACCCCAAATCCTAAACAAAACTTAACAGGCATAGAGGAGGATATAAGGATAATTTATCTGTGCAGAGTGGAATCGAAGATTTTCTGGTGTTTATTACTGTCCTAACTTGGTTTTCACTAGAGTAAATATGAACTTTTTCCTTTATTTGATTTGAATTAGAGCATTTTGGAAAAGCCTATGTACTTTCACCGTGATCAGTTCTGTGTTTGTTTAAGGAGAGTGATGTGACTCAAATTTTCTAAAGCATCCATTTAGTTTGAAGCATGGTATCTTTGAAAGCCAATGCACCAGTACCACATAGATGGCTTTCCCATCTTTAAATGAACTTTTAATTAACAGAGAAAGTTCTGTTCAGGTGATTTTGGGGCCTTCCATCTGCACACTTACCCAAGTGTTCCTACTGTTTTTCTTATTAACGCTTACTGGAAGCTTTGCTTGCCTAAAGCGGATGTGGTATGTCCATTGTACACTCCTGCAGAGGAATAATGAGAAAAAAACTTTTAAAATGGAATAACAGAATTAAGAAACAAATGCAGTAGAGTTCCGTGGAAAACAAGGACATACGAGGAACCTTTAATAATGTAGAGAAAACTTTCAGAAGAAACAAGGTTAACTAGGTTAAAAATCAATTTCTCTAATACAATATAAGAAATGCAATCTAAGCTTAATTTTCACCAAAGATTTGTTAAGCACTTGGCAAGCAAATATGGATTTTTACAGGCATTCTGTTTCAATTTTATGTGCAAATGACATTTGGCAGCAGTAACTGAAATACAGCATGACTTTCTCAGTTATTTCTATTCATTATTTTGGTTGCTTGTCACCAACTTTTGGTTCTCTCTTTGGCTTTGCTTTTGAATTTGCTTATAGACATGTTAAATCTTCAGTTGTCTCCAATTGCTTCTCTCATTTTTTGACTTATAGGAATGTAGATCTCATTGGACATGCATTTCTTAATAAAATGTGAAACCTTAAGAAATAAACGTGAGTGGTTTTGATCACATTCCCATTTGATGTCAATGAAAAAATTTGTGTTGATTCCACATAAAACCAATCCATGGGAAGCCAATGCTAAGCACTTCTACTGGCATCAGGGGAATTTTTTTTTTTCAGGAATGATGTCTAAAATAATATATAATATAAAGATTAGATAAATTTTGATGCAATTCACTTATAAAGAGAGGCCAAATGGAGCTGCAGAGGAATATTTTTGGAAGTGAGATCCAGGCAGTGTTAATGGCAAAGGAAAGAGCTGTGACCCTCTTAGACTCTCATTACATTCACACCATGACACAGAGTTGCCAGGAGTGTGGCAGCTGAAATCACACTATTCCTAAATGCAGTGAAGTTCTTGATGTTAATGATGAGCCCAGGATTTCATCCATTCTCTAAATTGATTAAAATCACTAAAATTCCCTTTCAAACAAATATGAAGAGAAAAGTGATTGTTTTGTTATGTTTTCCTTTTTTCCTGGTTTAGCTTGTTCAGAAAGATGAGTGCTTGAAGATGCAGAGTCTGGGCACAGTGAAGTTAAATCATACCATAGTTGAGTTAGTACACAGTGCACTGCCAGATTAAAAAATGTGTTGTTTTCTGTGGGGGGTGGTGGTGGTGGTGGTTGTTGGTGTTTGACAGTCCAGGAGAAAACCATGATGCTATTTCTGAAGGAGAGATAGTAGAAACTTTCAGAAATTTTTGTTTCAGATTGGATGAAACTTGAGAAGATAAGTGACTTCTCTATTTTATACATGAATAAAACCAGGCATTCATAGGTTAAGTTAATTGATTGAAGTTGTACAGTGAGCTAGTAATGAAACTAGATGTCTAATACATTGGAATATGACTATGACCATATTTTACTATCTATATACATTCCCATAAAAAAGCAGGAGCACCTCACAATCTTTCTAGTATCATTCCTTAGAAAATCACTGAAAGATAGACTGTGTGATCCATTATAGAGAGATCACAGAAAGCCAAGAAGACTGGCTCATGATCACTGAAACCTGTAGTGTACAGAGGAAATGAATCAGGTGCTTATATATTGCAGACTAGCACACTAGTCTCTAGACCACCTTTTTTCTTTCCTGGGTCCTATTCTGCCTCCTACATAAATCAGTGTGAAAACTTCAGTTCGCTGTTATCAGATCTGTGTTGAGTGCTTTTTACAGTCTGAATTACACACACTCTTGAACAAGGATAGCCTTTTACTCTGATGGCACTATGTCAGTTGTAACAAAGCTCTAAATGTCTGTCTGCCCAAACCTTGGGCCCCATCCCAACCAAAATAAATTTTAAAAACACAATTTCTCAATGTGTATGACATTATTCTTTTAAAAACTTTTAATTTTGCTTCCACAGCCTAATTTGAGTAAAATTACTTTAATATTTACTTTTTTTCTTTCATCAGAGCCAATTAAGAACTATGAGTATCATGAAATGATAAATGTTTCCTGGGTGAGGATTAGCAAGAGTAGCCCAGCCTGCCTCCATCTCAGAGAGCATGGAAATCCATTTTTTTTTCTGTCATCAGTGACTTAGAAAAACAAGAAGAAATTGAAGCCAGAATTTTAGTCTGGCAGACAGTCTAGACAGGTCTCATGTATCAATAGAAAGATGAGATAAATATTAAAGAAATATTATTCAGCCTAAAACAAGATCCAGCTGCAGCTGTTGGAAATGGTGATTTTATTCAGAGGCTTGTGGAAGAGTTGTGTAGTGAACAGCGTGCAGCAGAAGATATATGATTCGTTTCACAATGAACCCCAAGTGCCAGGTATTTTATTACCTTACACAGGGAGTTACTTCCAGAGGTACTAAATTTTTCATTTAAGCTTCCTTTGTTGGCTATAATCCCTTTGATTTCTTTCTCTAATTAAATCATACAAATTTTCTGGCTGTTTTTCCTTTGTTCTATTTAACCACTCACAATCTTTTAACGGTGATGGGCAGAGAAAAAATAAATGCCTGACAAACATACCTTGGCAGCAAAACCAACTACAGTAAATCCTGTGACTGAAATACCAAGTTGTACCCTGAAGGATATTTATTGCATTTAGCCACTCCAGAAGACAGCTCTGAAAACTCTAATCTCCCCCAGAATCCCAGATTAGATACAGTAATGTGGTAGGAGAGAGATACAGTGTTCAAGAACGGATTTTCTTCTATATATTGAATCTTTGGTTAGTAACCTTTCTGGCAGCTTATACAATTTGAATGTGCCAGCAGCATTTCTGTAATTATAGTCTCTGGGTGTAAGTTCTATCTCATGTTCTATCTAGTGTCGTTATCTATTAATAAGACAGCCTGTGTTCATTATTATTATTGTTTCTCTTTCAGTAATGCAATGTTTGTTTAATGCTTCTTCTGTTCTTACTCAAACCAAGTTTCTGTTGACTTTAGCAGGCACAAGGAAAAAGATGGTCAATGGTTAATCTCAGAGCAACAAAGAAAAGACACTGATAATTAGTTAACTATAATTTTAAAAATTAATTATGTATTATGTATTTGGTATTGAATGTAGGAGATAACTGACTTAAATAACAAGGGCTTATCTGGTTATATATCACCAGTCAGTGATGTTTATTCTCTGTGACATGAAGTGTCTACCAGCACACAGACAATAAAATTCTGAATTTTGCATTTTGAATGAATTTGTAGTAGCTTTGACATTTATTTTGACAGAGAACAGTTAACTTACTTAGAGTCAAGTTTTTAACCAATAGATGAACCTTAATGTTCTCATGAATTGTTTGCAAGCAATTAAAGGCATTTTGAAGAAAACGTTTACATTTTAGTTATGTTCTGGAATAAATGATTTCTTGAATGACTGATTTACTAGATAGGGTGTTCTAAGATTTGTATTCATAGAAATTTTTTTCAGTGTTGCAATAGGCTAGGGAGAGGGAATTATCCTTAAATCTTCAATGAAAACCAAAGCATGCTTTTCATAACTAGTTCAAAAAGCTTTGGTTTTACATTCCCAAATCACATTTTCTCTGATAATCTGGGAACCTAGAATCTCTAAGACTGAACACTGAGCTGAGCAGAAATTACTTGTTCATCTCTTAGTGAGCCTAGGACCACGATGCTTATTAAAAGTCCTTGCCTAGGACTTGTCTGTAACACGTTAACTGTGTTCTAGTTTACTGAAGAAAATTGCAACACATTCTGTGCTAAGTGAGTTTGTGAGATTTCTCAAGACAAGTAGCAATGCCCTACAAGAACTTCCTTCTACAACTATAAGTAAGATGCAGGTTAGAAAACTCATTGTTAACCACGGGTCTTGACTGCTGAAAACAGTGTAGTATAAATACTAAATCCCTGGATCCCTAACTTAAGGATACAGTGAGAATCATAACTGCAATGCTAAAACAAACACTTCTTGAATGGTTGCGTGTTCTGATGTAAATGCTTGACCCAAAAATTCATTGTCGATACACAATTTGAAAACAGCTGAATCATGGCCAGCATAACATTCACACTTTCAGAGGATCTCCAGATCTTTCCGAAGACAGACCTGAAGTCTCAAGCTATTTCAGGACTGAGCTGAAGTATTTAATTTGACTTCATACCATAAAGAATTCTTCAGTAGCATGAACATAAACAGTTGCTTGTGAGCTCTTCAGAAGAGCTTCTAGGCTTCAGGCTACCTTGGAAACAAAGGTTTACAGGGAATGACTTTAGAACATCACGTCTCTTTCCTGGAAGAAGGGAGATTGAACCACGTTAGTACCTTTTTCAATCATTTCCTTGTAACATGTTGCATTAAACTGTTGTAAAAATTATCCATTTACTCTAAACTGGTTTATATGATTGAAATTTGTTACAGCAAACAAAGTTATTTCTATTATTTGGTAATTTAACTCATAATTATAACTAGAACACCCTTTCATTTAATAGTAAGGTCACAGTGGTATTACCTCCATTATAACAATAGTAATAATATGGTGTTGAACAATGTGTGCTGGTTAAAAAAGAAAAGCTGGTGGAAAGTATGACTTCAGTGATGTAGCCTTGTGAAAACCATTCTACAAATGTAGCACACAACCTGCATTTTCTTGATTGTTTGAATAAGTTATGTAGTAACTTTCAGATGAATAATGGCATGGTATTGCTCTTTTCAAGTATTTAGGTTAACAAAGAGTAATCTCAGTCTTTGTATTCCAGAGACAGAGCAGGGGAAAGCGGAGTGGGGTAAAAGGAGGTATGGCTAGAAGCTAGACAGCTTCTCCTTGTCACATGATCTGCAGTTCATACTAACTTAGCCAGTGCTAACAGCTGGTCTGTAGCTGCCTCAGGACCCCTTGTCTGTTCTCAGGATTGTGTCTTCTATTCCCTGTGATTTAATCTGTCACAACTACTGTTGGTTTGCTGCAAGGAATGTGTTTTGGCAGTGGAGTTTGCTCTTCAGAAGATCATAAGTAACTCAATGATTTGTGAGAACAATTTATTTGACAGTTTTGATATAGTGCTTTGTAATCAGATGTTGGTTCAATTTTCAATTCAATTCAAGCAATAGTCTGTGCTCCCCAAATCCTGTAGAAATGCATGAGCTAAAGACTTTGTTAAATGAAATAGCTCAGTTTACTGACAATAAGATGAAGTTCATGAGTTCAAGTTGGACCTGTGTTGCTATAACTGATAACTATTAAGTATTTGACGTCTCGTGGTAGTGTGACTTACCCCATGAGAAATTATGGTGATGGGAAGGTGATTGAATAGTTGGCTCTTATGAACTGCTAATTTCCTCATAGGTGACTGGATTAGGGGGAGTATGGGGATTAAATAAATGAAATCTAGCTCAATCTTGCAGTAAGAGAATATTTTGGGTTGTCTTTTACCTGTTCCACAATATGAGGTGTCTGATCTGTATTTTATCCCTTTACATGTTCCAGATATATCTGTTGGTATGTGTGAGATGCTCAGATGCAATGATAATGATTACCCTGAGACACATTTAAATAAGAAAGCAAAATGAATTTCCACTTTAGCTCTACATTTAAAAGGATTCAACTTTAATGTTATCCAAATCACTTTGAGCTGAAGAGTTGTTGTGAGATGCTGTTGCTCATCCATCTTCCTATAAAAAAAAGTGGACCCTTCCATGTATTTACCAGTAAAGCTATTGCCAATGAAACGTCTTTGATCATATAAATACAGCTCCATTGTCATTTCAGTAGCTGTCTTCCTACTAAGTGGTCCCTGATATCCCAAGATGCCTGGAGAATTTCTTGAGAAGAGCAGAGCTTGCCTGTTGTTATTACATTACACTTCAAAGAGTTATTTTCTGACTGACTCTGATTCTGACACTTCATTGTTAAATTTGCAGAAGATCTAAACCATCATCTCTGGCACCTTGGAATGGAGCTGTATTTATTCACTTTACATATGTACCATGTTATTCCTCTACTTTACATGTGCTGAGTAAAATACATATTAAGAGTAGTTCTCCAAAAATAGTGAAAGAAGGGTTTTTTATGTGCTTAATTGCTAGCCTAGGAATCCAAACAGATCAGTTTTCTGTTTTACCAGTCTCAAGCACTGACCTTGGGCAAATAATTTAATCTTGTAGTGATTGTTTTCCAGCTGTAAAATGAGCATGTGCTTTCAATGCCCTGCCTTCTATCTGGTAATGGCTAAGTTTTATTTCTTTGATACATACAGCATCAATTTTACAGTCTTTGATTCCTGAGGAGGTCTCCAAGCACCACTCCAATGCAAGTGATGACCCTTGCTTTCTAGTACCTGTTTCATTTAAAATTATTTGAAGGGTTGGCAGACAGCAATTTTAGTGCAAGTCAGAAAGGATCAGGGAATGAGGCAGAGGTGGGTATAGGTGCAGAAGTTTTTAGCAGGTGTCGTTTTTATGGCAACCCTTTTCCCCTTTCCCCTGTCTTTACCAGGACTTGTTACAGATGTAGTTACAACCAAGCCATGACCTGTTACAACCTTGCTCACAAGGGTGGGTATGAAGTCAAGATAGTGAGTTGAAATAGTTAACTTTCATAGTTGAGATAGATGGGCTAATTATCATAGGAGACAGAAAAATGTCCTGCTGAAATACAAAACTTATTTTTTTTGTCATGGAGAAGCAGCTTTGCTATCAATTCTGTTTGAGAGAGTAAGTGAAATGAAACAAAGTTGATGTCTTGGGCCTGTACTAAATTCATAAATGAAGAGGGAAAGAACCATGTTATGTTATGCAAAGCATATGTGACATCTTTGCTGTCACTGCTGGTGGTGAAGCTGTTGAGGAAAAGCAATGTTCCTTGATAATGTTGTATTGTAGAGTTAAAAGGATTGTGTGAGCTCAGATAAGTTTACCTTAAGAATTCTACATAGGAATCTATCTAGGAAAGCAAAGGTTGAAAGTATTATGGGTCTAAGTTCCAGAAAAGCAAACCTTCTCTGCCAGATAAAAAAAAAGGTGTTGTTATGTTCAAGAGTTACAAAATGCCTTAAATGCAAGGAAAGGTCAGTGCTCCCTGGGTCAACTCTAATGCATGGAAAGTGTTGAATTGCTTTTGTAGATACCCTGTCACTGTGTGTCTGTGACTTTGTAGCTTTTGAATAACATTGTTGCAAATACTTGCTTCAGAATCGCTTATCAATTGTTCAGAAAATGCTCCGGTAACTGTATACACAGACACCTAAATAAATGTAAGTAAGTCAGTGAGAAAGTAGCAGCGAGAGTCAGTTTAGGTCTATGTATGTACCATGGTTTCTAGTAAGAGGCTGAGCTGGAGGTAGACCTTTAGTTTAGGTCTTAAGATATTTACAGTATTTTATAATTTCCATTTTCATTCTGTTACATTCTACTTTTTGGGCCATTTTGTCTGCACCCCTATAATGCAAAGGGGTTTGATTTCAGCTTTTCATTGAAAATACTGGAAAAATTGTGATTTTTTTTTTTTCCTGATAAAAATGTCAAAGCAGAACTTTTAAGAAGCTTCTGAGGTTTTTACTCTATGCCTTAATTGTCTCATCTGTAACACAAGGGTCAAAATAATACTTGGTGAGATGCTTTGAGAACTTTGGGTGAAAAAGTATTTAAATTCTGATTGCTATAATGTTTGGGAAATTATGCTCTCATTCAACCCTTTCACAATGAATTTCCTTTCATTATTGCTTTAAATCTTATTACACAACAATCCTAATTGGTCTTAAATTAATTCTCTCCCCTGGTTATGAGAGAGCAAAAGCCTAAGGATTATACATTTTAGATTTCTATCTTTATTTGCATCTGAAATTGTAATGAAGTAAAGGATTCAGAGATGCTTACTTGTCATGTTTGATAAAAGTACACAAGAATTTGTTTCCCCTTCCGAGACAGCCCACTGCTTTTATTATGTATATTGAGACGAATGCCCTCAAAACAAACAGTTTTCAAGATTAATCTCTGAGATTAAATAATTCCCAATGGCATCCCTTCACTAATGAGAATAAAAGGTGGTGTTCAAGAGACAACACAATGGAGACCAGATAGCCTCCATAATAGTTTTATGCAAAGAAATGTGCTTTGTATTGCAGTGAATGAGAAATGAACACACCCAGCTTACTGCTTCTCGGATAAGAGCAGGCAACGTTTTAGAAGTGCTTTACTAGAAGTGCAAACCCTTGTGTATTCATGCCCTTGTTTTCTTCTGCATCAGTCAAAAAAAATGTCGAGAAGGGATGAAATGGATAGTAATTTCCATACATTTGATTGTGTGAGGTCCTTAGGGTCACCTCTAGGAATAACCAGGTGGAATATACACAAAATAAAAGTGAGTAATGTAAAGGCCCTTCTGGCCTTAAGCAGTATGAAGTCATCCTTGGTGGAGAACACTTTCTGCAAAAGGATTCTCTGCTGTTCAGCAGATTGCATGCAGCTTTTCAGAGTAGCTTTAAAATCTTGAAAGAGCAACATGATTAACAGAACACAAGAAAACTTACTTGTTAAAACTACATCTTTAAATTGTGAAAGAACCTATACAATAACAATCAAAGAAAGGTTGAGCAGAGAAAATTAAGGCAATTTATTCATGATTCTGTTTAATGATGGAATTGCTGCTCTGTGCAGTTTCTAAAAGGAGAACATCATTATACTGCTGAGCAAGCACTGGCTGATTTTAAGGCAAGCTACTGGAAACAAAATTTTTCTAAATTAGTGAGTAGTTTGAAATATCTTTAAATACTGTTTAAGATAAAGAATACATTGAGTCTGTTTATCACTGAAGCACTGTGGTGCTTCATATGCAGACTCGTCGAGTTTACTTTAGTAGTCCTAAACTTACCTTTTCAAGTATAGGTTATAAATTCCTCATCCAAACTCTGTTACTGTACTTTACAGTACACTGTTCTGCTTTTGTGATGGATCTAAAAGGAATTTGGAAAAATTCTAATTTGAAAAATGTATATTCAGAAAACATAAAGGATATTCCTGCATCTCAAGCATTTAATTTATTTTTCAATGAAGATTTATGCAAACTGTAAAGATTTTTACATCTAAGAAAATACTTGTAGAATAAACCACTTCTAATGAGCGAACAAATCCTCAAGTGTCATATTTGATCTAATAACTCAGTGTGGCTATTTTGTAATTTGTCTTTCTCTACTACACAAGGTTTGTTGCAAAAATACTGATGTTTTAGTTTAATTATGTGTATAATTTCCATCAATTACGCAGATCGTCTACTAATTACAATTAACTAGGATTTTTTAAAATGGGTTATAATTTTCAGATAGCATTAGCTATTTTTTTTTATTATCTCCTTTACTTTTAATATCTTCTGCTGCTGATGATCTCTCCCCAGCCTATAATCCCAGCAGCACTTTTGATTTTTCTCCGTGCTGGTTCCTATTCTACTGAATTTTCTCTGAATAAATCCTGGTCAGATTAGTGGGAGAAATTTGTACTGGTTAGGTCATAGCAGAGTAGAAGCCCTCAGAACAACAGGAGTAAAGGAAGCTTTGCAGTTAGGTTCAAATATTGAAAAAGAGATAGCGTATAAATTTCTGCTTTTATGTCCATTTCTGAAAGTTCTGGGAAGGTAAGAAGTGCTCGTGTAAGGATGTCCCCTGCTCGTACCAGTACCTTAAGATTTTCAGTCAAAGGAAATAAAACCTGGTTGTTGTTTGAAGGCATAGATTTATCTTTTCTTTCTGGGTTTTGTAACATTAAATCTCCACAGAGAGTGCAGTTTTTAGAGAAGAGCCATTTTGTCATCATTAAAACATAGAGGTTGTTTGGAGGGGTTTTTTTGTGAAGGTTTTTCATTGGCTCTTTGAGATTAAGTGAGGAAATGAGAATAATACTGAAAACAGCATGTTTTCCCCTTGAATTCTGTTACCCTAATCAGGACTGGGCAAAAAAGAGGAAAAGCCAGAGGGAAGCAGCAAAGTTATGAAAGACTTAAAAATGTTTCTATTGGAAATTTCTCCAAGATAGAAAGTTCTACAAATGAAGATGTTATAAAGGAACAGAACTAGTGAATGAGATTTTGCATCTCTTGTCATGATTAGAAAATATAATTAAACAATGCACTGTAAATTCAGTGAAAGGTGGGAATGCAAATGAAGTTCTTTGATTAAACAGTGTAGTATTTGATTCAAAACTTGATTCAGGAAAGCACTTAAGTGTAGGCTTCAGTCCTGCTGATTGTGAATGTTATCTTCTGTACTTAAATGTACATTTAAGTATTTTTCTGCTCATATGCACTTTACTAAATTGAGGGCAAAAGGACTGAGACAATGATCAAATTGGATTTTGAACTGTATTGCCTGTTTATATAGTTAATTAAAAAAATCTATTTTGGATTGTCAAATAAAAGAATAAAAAAAGCATTTGTTTAGGCTGAAACTGACTCTACCACCAAAGGGACATATTTTAGCCTAATTATCAATTTTGGGATGGTCATGCTCTTCTGAGGTGTTTGAAACAATATGATTTGAAACAGGATGTTGACTTAGGTGGCCCATTGACCATATTCTATATGGTCCTTTTTCTGTGTGGTACAGTTGGAGGGGAGGGAAAGAAAATGGAAGGAATGAGAGGCAAGATGGCAAAATAGCATAGGAGTTTGTGGTGAGTAAACCTGCTCCAGTGTGGGCTCTCCATGGGCAGCGGTTCCTTCAGGAAATATCCACCCGCTCTGGCGTGGGGTTCTCCATAAGCCGCAGCGTGGATATCTGCTCCACCATGGTCTCTCCTTCATGGCTGCAGGGGAGTCTCTGCCCCGGCGCCTGCAGCACCTCCTTCTCCTCCCCCTGCTCGGACCTGGGTGCTCGCAGGGCTGTTTCTCACACTTTTTTTCCTCACTGCGTGCAGCGTTTTGCCCTTTCTTCAATGTGCTTTCCCAGAGGCGCCATCAGCCTCGCTGAGGGGCTCAGCTGTGCCCTGGGGTGGGGCCGTTGGAACTGGCTGGATCCGGCTGTGTCCGGCAGGGAGCAGCCCCGGCTTCTCCTCACAGAGGCCCCTGCACCCTCCACAGATGCCCGCCTGGGCACGGGCACCCAATGTAAAGGTGAAGAAACAAGATGTCATTTTGGAAACCTTTTTAGCAGGTACTGCAGCAAATTCTGAAAAGACTGCTACAAATAATTGTGTGGGTCTTTTCAAGATAAGAAGGGAATGATAAATTCCATATTCACCTGAGGTGCAGCTTGCCTGGGGCTGCCCTGCTGGTAGTAAGTACTTACCTCATGTTAGTTATGGATCAGAGCATTAAGACCTTTTGCCACAAATTGATGCTGTTTGGTAGTAAGCCCTGGGCTGATACAACTACTTCAAATAACAGGGACCTACTTACAAGGTGATTTTAGCATTAGTAACACGAGTACGTTCTTGGATCGGGTCTTAGCTCCTACATCATATCTGAAGCTATAAAGATAAAAATACTGCTTATGTGTTGCTTTATTTGAGATAAATGTGTTCCAGAAAACAAAGCCTGGAGAAGGATTAATTAAGATAATAAGCTGTGTTTACATCAAATAAAGCTGAAAATCAATTCTGTTTGCATTCAGCTTTCTTAATGGAAATATACATTATTTTATTAGTCAAATGGCACAATTAATTATAGAGAAGATTTTCTCTCTGGGTCTGCTTTATGAGTCTGTTACACTGCTTACAATTAATCCTAATGGAAAGATCAGACTAAAAATTCATGGTCTCTTGTAAATTTTTATAACCTGATTATTGCTTCCAAGTGCCCAATACAATGACACTTGTTTCAGAAAACAAGCTTTCTAAATTTCATTCAGTGGAGCACAGTCCAAACCCATTGTTTTCCTGTGGCAGACTGACAGGCCTGCCCTGCTGAGGTGTTCCAGGCTTCCTGCTTACAGATGCTTGTTCTCGTGTCCCGTTCACTCCCAAGGGAACTGGGAGCATTGCACCTTGCAAGATTAGACCACTGAAGTTTCAGCTGCAGGGTTGTATCTGATGAATCTGTGTTAAGTGTCTACTAACGTGGTTAGAAACTGCGTGTGGTTGCTGCTTAAACCACCATGACTATTGCCATCCAGTTATTTGATTTACGTAGATATCTAATGTATTAGAGATCTGTCTTTAAAGTTGAAGTAAAGGCCACTGAAATATTGTTAAAAACAAGTTGCTCACCCTCACTTTAACTGATCTTCTTGAAATACAGACAGCTAATGGCAGAGAAGACGTAGGGAAGAAATGGAAGGCTAATACCATATTCCTTTCATCCTGTTGTTTTATAGACCTTGAGGTGTCCTTCCAGTTTATTGAAATTGTGGTTACTTTTGCAGTTATGAAGGCTGGCATTTCTGGAATATCATAATTCAGCAGTGACACTGATGTGCTGCTAGCAAAAGTCTTGCAATATATTGTAAAGTGCTTATGATAATGTCTACCTCCTCTTCCCCAAATGAGGTGGGAGGACTTTTATGAATCTTTCAATATTTTAATCTAATTTCAATAGTGAATATATTATTTATTCCTTTAATGGGAAATGTAATGAAATGGGATGGCTATTTTACTAGGACATCTGCCAGGGAGTGGCTCTAGCTTAATGTGAGTGAACAGTAATAGCCATTGCTTATTGGGGACAGTGTTAGCAAATGTTCTACTTAGCAGAGATATCCTTAACTAGTGCCAAGAGATTTAGTGGTGATCAGTCAGACTTCAGGAGTTAAATTAGTCGGTCAGAGAAGTGAGATTGTAAACTCAGATCTACTATTATACTAAATAAACAGTAAATGCAGCAAATATTCTCATACATTATTCACTATGACATTTTATTGTCTGAAATCTTGTATAGGTTTCTCTGACCATTTTTTTTAATACGCTTTTTAATTCCTTGGTCCCAAAAGTTTCAATTAAGTGAGTATTTAAATGGTTGGAAGGATCAAGGCCAGGGCACATTATCTACTGCCATTATTTTAATAATTTTAATAGTGTGTTTCCAAGTATTTCCTATGTAACTCTCAGTTTTGCCATAATGTGTGGTGAGATTCAACCCAATAAGTAAAATGGATTATCACGGGCTAATCAAGGAACATGACTTTCATTTTCTTTATGTCTATACTGAACTCATAATTGTACTTTATGCAATATCTTCAGTTAGTACAGTAGTCACGCGGGTCAGGGCTGACTAGTGAAGTGTACCCCAAATGTGTTTTGGTCTATGTCACCACTTTTCCCTGCCACAGAAATGAGGGGATGTGTCTGTGTCTGGGCAGTGGGAGGAAGGGAGAAGGACTTGTGGTTTTGGGAGGCAGTCAGTGCTGGAAAATGTTTGCTGATCCCAAACTAAAGCTAAACCTTAAGAGTTTTTGGGTATCTAATGTGCTACACAGACTGAATAAAGAATCTTGAATTAATAGAGTTACAGCTTGTGAGCATAAAGAGATACGAAGCTTAAGTATTTTAAGTTCTGTCACTTTGTCTGCAAAACTGTGGTGGTCCCTTTTGAATGTGAAAGTAACAGGAAACTTTAAAAGCATGGATCAAAAATGTATTGAAAATATCCTGATGGATGTATCTAGTCTTGACTGATTCTGAAATTGTAATGCTTACAAAGGATGTAAAAGTTGATTAAATGAAATTACCATTTCATTTATCCCTAGTGATGCTATTTTACATAACTGTGAGTAATTTCTTGTATTGTGACAGGAATGGTTATAGCATGAGTAAAGGTAACGTCTGTCATATTTTCTTTTCACAACGCTATACTTCATAATACTTCCAATATATTCATGTAAAAACGATGCCCGAGGAGTGGGCAATTTGGTGCAGCTGACAGGCCTGCACACTTGGGATCAGTCCTGAGTGTCTAGAATAAAGGATGGCATCACAGGTACAGGCAGATAGATGTAGCCATTCCTTGATAGTGGATCGAATAACCGGGTCAAGGGTCACATTGGCGTGGTCCCACACACCTAGAACCCTACCCCACAGACCTAGAACCCACAGACCTAGAACCCCCACACACCTAGAATCCCCACACACCTGGAACCCCACCCCCACATCTTTATCTTGTCAGGAATTTGAGAGTCCCAGTGCAGATAGGAGCCTGTATTTGCTGTCATACCACTAAGTTGTTGGCATTCGTCACCTCTCAGACCTGCTCCTTAATGTCGAGCGATGATGGTTTTTACATCCACCTGAGGCCCCTGAGGCCTGACCTCCCTTCATAAATATAAAGTCAGGTTTGTCTACCTTGTTTTGATGGTCCTTGAGGACAGATGGAACCACTGTTCATGAACCAGTCCTTCTTTCAAGCTTCCTCAGCCAACAGTTCATATAGTTGGTTGTGTCTCTTCAACCTAGCATCTTGAATAACAGGGCAATATCCAATACTATGTGAGTAGGCCTCACTCTCCCTTTGACAATGCTGACAGTTCTTAATGTGAGTATCCTGCCTACCCCTTGCTAGAAATTCTCCCGTGGGGTAGATGTTAGCTCTTAGTTGCAAATCTTTCTGTGATGAATGCCCCTTTAACATGCAATGCAGTTGTTACTAATTTTCACCTTTTCAAAGGTGATAATTCCCCAGCCCTGGCAGGGCAACATGGTCCACTTAAAAAATTCTTCCTTTCACCGGTCACAAGGCCTTGGAAAGATGACCTTCAGAGTGGAAATCTCCTCTTCCAAGACTGCGGTCTCACAGCACATGACTGCTCTTGGGTCCCAGATAGATGGGATTTTCTCTTCCCCACCTCCCGCTGCAATCCGTAACTTTCTATACTCATTCTCAATACCTTCATGATGAACAACAGATTTTATAGTATTCCCCAAGGAGTGGGCAGTTCAGTGCAGCCGATGGGCCTGCATGCTTGGGATCAGTCCCAAGAGTCTGGAATAAAGGATGGCATCACAGGTACAGGCAGATAGATGTAGCCATTCCTTGATGGCAGATCGAATAACTAGGTCAAAGGTCTGTAGTCACATGTCATCAAGGGTCACATTGGCGTAGTCCCACACACCTAGACACCTCACACACCTAGAACCCCCCATACACCTAGACCCCCCACCTAGAACCTCCACAAACACCTAGAACACACACACACCTAGGGATGAAGAAAAAGTGGAGGCATTCAATGCTTTTTTTGCCTCAGACTTTAGTAATGCTGATAGATCTTGGGCTGCCTGGTCCCCTGAGTCAGAGGACCTTGAGTGTGGGAACAGTGACTTTCCATTTGTGGATACTGAAATTGTAAGGGACCAGCTGTATCAGCTGAATGTTCACAAGTCCATGGGGCCTGATGGGATTCATCCCAGAGAACTGAAGGAGCTAGCGGATGTTATGGCAGGACCCCTCTCGATCATCTACCAAAGGTCTTGGGAGTTTGTGGAGGTCCCTGCTGACTGGAAGCTAGCCAATGTTATTCCGATTTAAAAGAAGGGTGTGAGGGAAGACCCAGGAAACTACAGACCTGTTAGTCTAACCTCAGAACCTGGAAAAATTATGGAGAAGATTATACTGGGTACTATTGAAAGGCATTTAAAGAACAATGCAATCATCAGGCACAGTCAACATGGGTTCACAAAGGGAAAGTCCTGTTTAACTAATTTGATATCCTACTATGGTAAGGTCACCTGCCTAGTGGATGAAGGGAAGGTGGTGGATGTAGTTTTTCCGAATTTTAGTAAGGCTTTTGATACAGTCCCTCACAGCATCCTTCTGCACAAGTTGTCCAACTGTGGGACGAGCAGGTACGTGATATGCTGGGTGAGGAATTGGCTGAACGGCAGAGCTCAAAGGGTTGTAGTGAACAGGGCTACATCTGGTTGGCAACCGGTCACCAGAGGTGTTCCTCAGGGTTCAATTCTAGGGCCAGTTCTGTTCAAAATATTTATCAATGATCTGGATACGGGAGTTGAATGCACCATTAGCAAGTTTGCTGATGATACCAAACTGGGAGGTGCTGTTGACTCTCTTGAGGGACATGAGGCCTTGCAGAGGGATGTAGATAGATTAGAGCATTGGGCAATGATTAATGAAGTGAAATTTAACAAGTCGAAATGCCAGATTCTGCACCTGGGATGGAGTAACACTGGGTACAAGTATAAATTGGGAGAGTGGCTGGAGAGCAGCCCTGCAGAAAGGGATCTGGGGGTGCTGGTCGACAGCAGGCTCAATATGAGTCAGCAGTGTGCCCTGGCAGACAAGAGGGCAAATCGCATCCTGGGGTGCATCAAACACAGCACAAGCAGCCGGTCAAAGGAGATGACTATCCAGCTGTACTCAGAGATGGTGTGGCCTCACCTTGAGTACTGTGTGCAGTTCTTTCTGGGCCCCACAATTTAAGAAGGATGTTAAGGTACTTGAATGCATCCAGAGGAGGGCAACAAAGCTGGTGAAAGGGCTGGAAGGAATGTCCTATGAAGAGCGGCTAAGGACTTTGGGTTTGTCTAGTTTGGAGAAAAGGAGGCTGAGAGGTGACCTTATTGCTCTCTACAGCTTCTTAAGCAGGGGAAGTGGAGAGGAGAGTGCTTAGCTCTTCTCCCGGGTATCCAGTGATAGGATGCATGGGAATGGTTCAAAGCTGCGTCAGGGAAGGTTTAGACTTGACGTTAGGAAGCATTTCTTTACCGAGAGGGTGGTCAAACACTGGAACAGGCTTCCTAGAGAGGTGGATGCCCCATGCCTGTCAGTGTTTGTTTAAGAGGCATTTGGACAATACCCTTAGTAATATGTTATAACTTTTAGTCAGCCCTGAATTGGTCAGGCAGTTGGACTAGATGATCATTGTAGGTCCCTTCCAACTGAAATATTCTATTCTATTCTATTCTATTCTATTCTATTCTATTCTATTCTATTCTATTCTATTCTATTCTGTTCTAAACAGTGGTGGAAGTACTGCCCAGCTTGTTTGAAGACTCAGCTAAAATGCTCAGATTCCTTCCTTATGTTGGCTTACAAAACATGAGCCCCAAGCCTTCCCTTCTGAATTTCAGAGGTGCATGCATGTTGCAAAGACAATAAAATTTCCTCTAGCAGTGACATGACTGTTTGTTAGTTTCCTTGAAAATTAATTTAGTAGGGTACTTTGGTACAATGATCTGAAGAGTGAAGGTTGCCCTGTCTGTCACCTCTTATAAAACAATGATAAAAATAGAAAAGCTAGAAACCTGCTTTTATTGTACTCTTTTTTTGTAATGATGTTCATTATGATAGTTTCTAGCGCCCAACTTTAGTTATGAGACTTCTTGTAGATAGTAGGTATTTTTCTGCAGTTTTGTGTGATCTCCAGGCAGCTAAATAAAGAGGCCATAGTGGCAATTTGTTGACAAACCCTTTTCTCTCTGATTTGCTCTGTCAAAAAGCCTGCATTCAGGGGCGGCTAAAGAGAAGCTGAGAGGGTTGTGTGGGGCAGAAGGACAGGGTTGTCAACCTGGGGATGCCGGGAGGATAGGACTCTGTCCCAGGAGGGCTAACTGGAGACTACCTGCCGGACAGAAATTGGTATGTTTGAGCCGATTCCTGAGGCAGGAGGCTCAGACATGTGGCGAGCATCTCAAAGGAGAAACAAGGGTGTTTGTGTGAGGGCAGCTGCAGGACCTTGTTCTTCTCATTGTCACTTGTTCCTGTTAGGGTGTCAATGCTGGGCCTGAACATGAGATTCATCTCATCCTGGGAGACGCACAAGGGATGATAAGGGAGTGGAAGGGAAAGAGGTATTTAAAAGGTATTTAAAAGGGCCCTTCCCTTGGGGGGAAGTTGTTCCTTTGGGAACTGTTATTTAGGATTAGCTTTATCAGTGGCTTAGAAGTTTTACAAGTCATAAGCAGTGACCAAATTCAAGTGCTGAGGGTGAGTCCCCCTTGGCTGGGGGGGGACTCCTCATTTGTCTTATATCTGTGGCATCTTGGGCACTTCAGCCTTTGACCTGATGTATCGGCATGATTTACAGCTGTCTTCAGCTCTGGTGTTTACTACAGTGGGGATATAAGACAAATCAG
This sequence comes from Gymnogyps californianus, assembly GCF_018139145.2. Classification (NCBI taxonomy): domain Eukaryota; kingdom Metazoa; phylum Chordata; class Aves; order Accipitriformes; family Cathartidae; genus Gymnogyps; species Gymnogyps californianus. The sequence continues at coordinate 10,104,831 of NC_059486.1, forward strand.
TCATCCTTAAGGTTTTGTTACCTGACATTGTTTCTTCCATTCTGGCAGGGAACAGGCTTAGCAATTCTGGGCTGTCTTAAGATGTGAAGTCATTTTGTTTTTTCTTTCTCTCCTTTCTCTCCTTTCCCTCCTTTCTTTCTGCTAGTGAGGCAGGAGACAAGGGGGGAAAGAGGCCTCTCTTAAAATGGTGGATGTAGCTGTGCCTCTTATTCGTACTCCATTATTACTGTTCTTATGATCTTAAATAGGATGATACCATACAAAAAAGCCAAAGATTAGAAGAATCATTAGCCTTCATTTGTAATTACAGTGCACTAGCTAGGTCTTACATATTGTGAGAGCTATAATTTGTAATAAGAGTGTACCTATTAAGGAAAGAATGAAAGTCATAACTGAGGGTATCTTCTGTAAGAATGACTTACCTACAAATACATTATAGAATAGTATTTCTACAGTAGCTTCCCAGCTATTTGGCAGTGGATATCTGCAAATCCTCTGCATAGCCTGAAGCAATAACAGCTGGTAGTGCGATTCTGAGAAATACCACCAAAAAAGCCAGAATAATAATGAGAAAACTTTTAAGAAAAAGGATGGCAGTGGTCCAGTAGTACCATCCCTCCAAGATAACATTGACCAATAATGTGTATAGTACTTTTCTGGAAATACTGCAGTTGAGATGAAATCGTATGCTGAATCCTGAACACTTCAGTGTGTGAATTCAAAGGCCCAGATAACTTTTCTTATTCCAAGCATTGCTTGCTCCCTGACATTCTGACTAGATTCCAACTTCAGCAAATCACAACCTCAGTGCCTAACTTTTCCTCCTCAGTCTTTTTTTTTACTATGTACTTTCAGCAAAATAGTTATGCAATATTATTTTGCATTTTTAATTAAGGTTTTGCATCAGCCAGGAAAGATTATCTTTTTAGCATATTTTTAATCAGTTTTCCATATGTTTCTTTGGCAAGGGGCAGCCAAGTAAAATTGCTACTGCATTGCATGCAGGAAGGTGCCCTGTGGTCTTCCAGTAAATTAAATCACTACACGATTAATGTTCACAGTCAACAAAAATCCAGTTCATCTAGCTGTGAATGTGCAGCATGGAGTTAAAGGGCACCCTGTCCCTGCAGCTCTCATTGCTTTTCTTGAGGAGAAAAAAATTCATCATTCTCTTAAGTTATCAGTAGAGCCATAGAATTACATATGGAAATAAAGAGACTATTTTAATGAGTTATCATTTTTATGAGGTTAACTATTTGTAAGAATTATAAATAATTCAGAAACTTCAATCAATGCTTTAAATAAATAGTAGAAAATTTCCCTAGAGATCTTGTATGATCAGGGTAAATGGGAAAGATTTATAGCATCTTAGAAAGTATTGAACAGGAAACACTTTGGTAGAAGTGCCTGAAGGACTACGTGCAGTGAGCAACACAGGCTAATGGGCATCATCTGCAACTTTTAAAGGAACTACATAGAGAGCACAAGGTAGTGCAGAACTAGTTGTGTGGCAGGTTGGAGTAGTTTCTGCTGTTTTCTCTCAGAGCATCTGTGGGTGAGCTGGCATGATGATTAAACTCTAGGAGAGACAACAGATCTTATTAGTTCATCAGGAAAACAAGTAGTGATCTGCTTAAAAAACATCTTGAGTTTGTAGTCTAAAACTTTATCCAAAATTCTTCCTTTGCCTGTAAAACAGGCAGATGTCTAGTGGAATTTACATCATTATGGTAAAACTTGTCCAAAACTTTTGTCAAAAATGATCCCCCTGAATATGTGTGTTAACAGTCTATTGTCCTTTGTTAACACTACCCATGTGTCATGAGTAGTTATTAAGTAAAACACAAAAAGGAAGGTGAATTTCAGGTATAAAAAATTAGGCGTGTTGTACACTGTGTTAAAAATCAGGATTCTTTTCCCCAAGACTGATTATCAAATGGACTGCAAACTTACCTAGAAAAGTACCTTTAGGTCTCGTTCACTTGGTGTTCTTCCTTGTACTTATATGGCAGGTCCTACCTCATTTTTTTTTGCAAGAGATTTTAAAATAAACATGCACACAACAAAATCCTCAGTGGAAAGTAGCTAAAATGCTGTGTAAACAAAAATAAAGTCAGGCAGCTAACTCTAAGCTCTTGAGAGACACATTAAAGCCTTCCATCAGTGACGAATTTGTTGCTTCTCATTGAGGAAGCTCCTGCTGAGGAACAGGTTAATTTGCTTTGCCACAGGTAGGTAAAAAGTCTTGAGTAATGTAAATCAGATTAGTTTTGCAAATCTGTCCTTCTTGCTTATTTAAAGCCTAACACACATTTCTGTTGAGAATTAATTTGCACATGGAAATATAGTCAAATCAGAAAGATATTACACTGGAGTATACAAACTACAACCAGGATTTTGACATGTCAGTCCTTTGGATTTACTTGGAAACATCAGCTTTAAATACTGTGCATTGGTTTCCTTCCTTTGTTAAGCACTTATCATATCCATAAGGTTAGATCAAATATGCTTATTATCTGGTTGACTTTGGTGAATCTCTTTACATGTACAAGCTTAAACATGTACAGGACCAGGTGAAGAATCAGGGCTTGAGATGCACAGATAGGGAGGAAAAATGCTAAGTGTCTATTTTCAATGCTGCCTGATAGATAATGACAGAGGCTATAGTACTCAGGTTAATGTGTACATAGGTGCTCAAGCAGAAGTAGTGCATGTTTTTGAAAAAAACCCAACACCCCCCCCACCCCCCCCAAAACCCAAACACAAACCAACAACCATGAACGATGAATTTTGATGCACTAAATTGCAATGGAATACAAGGCATAATTAAAAAAAAAGTTTTAGCAATTTGATTCATTAGATTGTGCCATGAAAATTAATGTGATGTTTAGTCTCATAAATTAATAGAAAAGGATGTTTCTTTTCCTAAAATAAATAAATAAAGATTGCAAGCTCTGAAGATGCTTGCAAATCCAGAGCACTGGGTGGAACTCTAAACAAAGGGTAATGAACAGCCTGCTGTATTTTTCCACCCAAAAATCAGCAGATTATATGTCTGCTCTGAGAATCCCACATTAATCTTCTTCATTTGATCTGACAGTCTTCCCTCATATCCAAGTCATATTTACTATACATGGTTTACTGAAGCTCTAAACTTAATTGACAAGCTCATTAATTTATGAAGCAAGTTGTTCAAGAGTGTAACATTGAAGGGGAATACAATGGTCTGCCTGGCTCTTGCCTGACATATTTGGCTGGTTACTCTGAAGTTTGAACATTTTTTTGAAAAATAATATTAATTAAATGCTCCTAAAGGCAGGAATGTAGGGAACAAAAAGTGACAGAAGGAATGAAAAGGTTTGCTCTGGTTTTAAATTGCGTGGTCTCTCCCTTTTCCACTCTCCAGCTCATCAACTCCTCTGAAAAGTCAGATCCTAAATTGGAGTTGGAAATTTTTTTTCAGCAAATGACAATAGAGTTTCTGTGCTTGTACAGAGCACAGAAAATTATCATTCTTGCCTTCACAGTGGTCAAAGCGCTCCAAAGGTGACTTTTCAATTGAAGTGTGATATGTTAATCAGTAGAATATTATGGGAGGGATAAATATTGCTGTATTGCAACCATAGTGCAACCAACACTTTTTAAGACATATGCTACGCACCCTGAAGCTACTGTTCTACTCAGTAGTTTTCTGAGGTTCCTGAAATAGTAGGCATCGTGATGTAGAGACCATAGAGCTTTGTTACACTGGCATTTTCAGAAAAACAAAACCAACTGTTCTTCAAGCTTTGTAGTGCCATTACAGTCACATTTTTTTCTACCTTGGAAACTCTTCTGTTAGACAAGTGGAGACTCCAGGCATCTTCTAAAACAGAGCAGACTTTTCCATTTGTTGTCTGCTCTGCATTTTGTCATCTTAGCTTTAGCAGAGATGTATTTAGACAACCTGGAAAAAATATTTTTAGAAAGCAGGTGATATTCACACACGAGCTGTATATCAACTCCTAAATCCAACAGATACAAGTACAGCTACTTGTGGAATTAGTTTGGCAACCAAAATTAGCGCATACCTGCTCTGTCAGTTCACTGCTGATTTCCTAAATGCAGCAAACTTAAGAGCAATAAATGTCTGAGTAGACCTTGCCAGACTTTTAGCCTGTTTTTCCTGAGAGCCTAGGTATTTGGAAACACAAAATTCTCTTAAGTATCAGGTTTAAACTATTAAGTGTGAACTATAAAATACAAGGTTGTCTGGTTTAGTGACAATGTCTGCAGAATATAAATGCTTGATTGACATAGAAGGTGGATGTAAGGAGCCTGTGGGAAAAAAAGGTTTACTCATTGGCTGATTCAGAATATAGTATTTAAACCTTCTTGGATTATAGCAGTCAAATACAGTACTTTGCAGCGAGCATACTGTCCTCTAGAAAATTTGGATCCCCATTCCCTAATCAGATTGATGAGCATATTAAAATGCAAATAAAGGAAATCTCACAGAATTGATTATCTCATCACATGTGAAGCAGCTGATACAGGAACATATCTGAAGCAGTTCTAAGAAAGCTTCTTTGAGACAATGGGAAAGAGTCTCATATTTAATGATACAAAAGAAAAAAAAAGAATTGTTGATTGGCCTAGTCACAGGATTTGATTGCAGAACTTAGGTGGGAGCTATGTTAGAAACTTCTCCCAGAATGGTGTTAGCACCAGTTAGGACATTAAAATGTGTTTTTTAATACAGTAAACATTGGAGAGATGCACAACAAAAAGCCCTGGTTTAGACAATAAAACAGACACAATACTTATGTGAAGTGCTTTTCTTGTTAGGAGGTATTTTGATCTCTTGCTGACAAAAGCTGCAGTAACAAGAAAGACAACCCAGTCTTTCTTGCTTTTTATATTTCGGCTGACTTAATTAAATTTCTTTCACTCTTTGCATGTGTAAATATAAGCAAAGCCTGGAGGATTTAGTTTTCATTAGTGCTTTGTGTAGAGGAAGGAAGAAAAGGAGGCACCACTTCCACTTCGGGTTTTATGAATGTGAACTAATCTAAATGTTTGTCTAGTCCAATGTTCTTTCTCCAGCAGTGACCAGTAGTAGATATAAGAATAAAGTTTAGATAGAGTGACGCTACCTTGAGTGAACCTTCTCAGCAAGGCACAGGAAAAAGTAGTGTACAGATATGAAATATTCCTTTCTTACTGTTGAGGGTTTTGTTTCATTCATCCACACAGTCAGAAGTTAAACAATTTCAAGTGCACAGACTACTCCTAAAGATACTCATCACTGAATAGCTGTAGGCCATTTTGGAATGGCAAAAAAAATGTTGTGTGTGTTAAGCTTATTTTTTCACTATGACAAGTGAAACACTATACTATTTCTTTCACTTTTTCCATTCTCCTCAAATTGTGAAAATGGGTTTGATTGTGACATGTAAATGCACAAAAAGCCATTTTTTCAAGTGATACAAGATTCACATAAAGAAAACCAAGTTCTTCTGAGGAAGGATTTAAAGATTTATGAAAAAGGTGCTTCAGCTCACACTGACTTTTTTTTCCTGGAAGTTCAGAATCTTAAATTAAAAACACCCACTTCTTGATGTAGCTTGCTCTGCTGAAGTGTTTTGTTCAGGTCACACACATTCTAGCAATCTATCGGTGGTTAGTTCTGAAGTGACCAGAGTTCCCAGTGATGACTGGAAAGAGTATCTTTATTTCCTGTTAGAACTGGTAACGTAAGTGGTAGAGAAATGGAATACTGTGGGTTTTTGTTTTGTTTAACTGGCAATAAAAGGTGTTCCTACAGATGAGTGTTGGGAGTGTTTACATGTGAAACTTGCATTTGGCCTAGCAATGCTGGTACATATTGTTCTCAGGAAACAGTTTGACCCTTTGTAAGTCTGGTGAGAAAATCCAATCTATTCTTCTGAAACAAGCTATGCTACAGTCTCTGCGCGTTTTGCTGCACCTCCTTCGAGCAGCAATTAGATTATCTGTCTAATCTAGAGAGCTCAGCCTATTGCACTTCATACAGTAGTTCTTGTGTTGAGTCCCGTAGCTCATGTTTGACCAAAGCCTATGTAGTGAAAACATTGAAGGGATGGCAGGATCCTTGTTCTGGGCTCTCTCCTTAGCATTAAGAATTTCTATTCCTTTGTCCACTTTCAGCCTTTACAAATCTGCAGGGTACAATCAGGAGCAAGTGAATGGCTATGAGGAAGCATGAGCTGAAGTCTGATCCTTGTCCTTTGTACATTAGATCTGTGTGCAGTCCTTTGCAGCCAGATGCAAGCTCTTCCCCCTCCCCCCCGCCCCCGCCACGCTCCACAAAACAGTGTGGGGCCACAGTTAGTGCTGAGCTGAGCCTGAACAAATAAGCCTGTAGAAGAGCAGCGTGCTGCTGGGCTGCATGCTGTCCTTCACCGGTACATTCATACAGCTTCCAGCCAGCTCAGTCCTATGGCAGAGCCAGCTCATCGCTGGTAGCAAAAGGATGTGTGTGGCACAAGCTCCTGTATCCATAAATGTTTGCTAGTCTCCCTCGTGCTCTGAGCTAAGTATACAGATGTAGCCTCATGAAGGACCAGGCATGAATTTTCCAGGCTGGTATACACATTTGCCAAAAGCACACTGGGCTTGAGCAATGATTCTAATTAAATATCTGTTAAATCTTTAAAACTTTTATATTAAAACTTAGCATCACGCTGATTGGCTCATTTATGTTATCTGTCTGAAAATAAATCTGATTTATGATTTACTGTGTGAATATCAGTAGCCAGCTGCTTTGAATCACATATACAATGAAAAAGACCTTGCACAAAAATTGCTGAGTACTTTCCAATATCTGAGAAATTGGCAATAAATAGCAGATCTTTGAAAAGTAAAGAAACTCAGTGAATAAATTATTGTTATTAAAAAGAAAGCAAATAATGACTAAAGAGCAAGATCAGTCAGTATTTATGGAATTACCTGACTAATGTAAGCTACGAAGAAACTTTTCTCAAAAGCAAAGCAAGCTGGAATAGTTACATCATGAGTAATGAGCTGAATGAGCGATGTAAGAGAGCAGAGATTTATTTTGGATTGATTTAACAGGATACATTCATCCTGACCTTCTTGAACCATAAATGTCTTGTGACAGTTTGCTAGATTGAGTGTTTCACTTGTTATCTAACCTGTTATTTTTCATCAGTTGCTTATACACAATGTAGGAAAAAAATGGAGAAAGTGGTGGAGAAGTTATTAGAATCATCAACTTCTTTAATTTGTAAAGGCTAAAACAACTTGGAAGTGTCTGATAGAGAATTTCACAGTATCTTTCTGTCTTTTTAATGTAACATTTTCCCTTTGAAATTAGTTCCCAGGTTGCATTAGAAAGATTTCATGACAAGATGTCCTCCTCTGTGCCAGGTTATCTGTCTGCAATTAGGAGGTAGGCTGCTTAGTTTTGTTTTAAATATTTGACATGTTCTAACAGTAGTCTCCATTTTCACTGTTAGACTTGACTTCCATTGAAACTGAGTCCTCTTGCAAAAGATCTTAAAGAGGATTTAGCTCTCTGTTTTATTTTCCATTCCCTGCCTGAGAATGGAATGACTCTTACAATGGCTTTTTGAGTGCTCCTTTGCACTGGCATAAATGTCTATTGGAGCAATTTCCAATGCGTAGCTGTATAAATGTGAATTTTAAAAAAAAAAGTTCCAATGGTGAATTGACTAACAAAAGTAGAGGGCTTGCTTGGATTCAGAAAATCATTGAAATTTAAACTCGGTTTAAAATCTCATTGTGGGGAGGTAAGAATGTACATAACTGCTCTTCTGGATAAAGGATGATTTCCTCAATTGTTTTTGCATGCTCGAGGAAAATTCACACAAATGTGGTCATCCTTCAACATATTTTCTCCGGGAAACATACTTTCAACCTGGAAATGAAGCCCATTCTTGCAAGTGACTCAAGGACAGAAATTAGATACAATCTTAAGACAACTCATGCTAATTCAGCAGTTGACTGGGAGAAAGGGGTGGGCGAGGGGAATAGATTTTTTTGCTACGCATGTTGCACCTAACAAATGTATTTAATTTGATGCATTTATGAAACTAAGTTTTGGGAAAAGCTACGTTAGACTCCAAAAAATATCTGCACCAAACCCGTGTTATTTATATTATAGTACAAACTAGATATATGAACTAAGATTAGAGCCATATCTGTTCATGCTTTGCAAAAAGCATGATAGCAGCAAACAGTCCCTGTCGCAAATAATTTAGAGATAGTAATCACAGCTCATGTGAGTAAAACTCAGCTATCTTTAGACCAGCTGACTTGTAACTGCCAAGAAAGCAATAGTATATGTTACAGAGCATATCCAGGATTTTTAGTAAATATTTAGCTTTAAATTACTTGTCTTGGATATTATTAGCACTATTGCAATGGTAGTAAAGACCCTGGTGTAGACTTACTTCTGTCTCATGTATGTCTGAAAAAACTGTAGTTGCTATGGAATAGAAATGTGCCAACCTCTAACCATGTGACTGGCTCGATATAAGAAGCTTCTACCTCCTTCCCTCATCTCCCAGACCAATTCTTGCTGCACTTTCTGTTTTTGAAACATCAGACCATAATGTGAAGCATCAAACTCTTCTCTCCCCCTTCTCTCCCCATGACAGCTGAGTTTCACAGTACCAGGAACTGGGTATTCAATAGGTACAAGTATTGAGAAATGATAGAAGTATGAAAGTTGATGCCACATAGCACTAGGAAGAAAGGAGAAATACTTGCTATCCCTGCTTTAGAGAAGAACAATAGATGCACAGAAATTGGGCTACTTGCTGAAGATCACTCAAAGAGCCTGCAGCAGAGGTTCCAGGCAAACTTCCCTTGCTGCATTTACCCTGTGGCTACAGACTAAAAGGGCAGCTTAGGCCCGTTGTAGGTCTCAGCATACACTTAAAATGCTCAAAGCTTTTGAATACAGTTTTTGCACCTAGCTCCCCTGGTAGCAAAACCTCAACTCTAACTAGGTTAGGGATTCTGTTGCTTAGTGTTAGCTGTCGGGGTTAAACAGTTATTGCTATCACAATGCTAAATGAGTCAGATGGAGATGGAGATCAATTGCTGAACAAATTAGCAACAGTATTATCAAGAGGAAAGAAAGAAAGGTCTGTGAGAAATAACATATGCTTTGTTATCGTACAGTCCTAGGATGCAAGATACAGAACACATATATCAAAATATAATTTACACCTAGATCAAAAGCATCATTGTCATTTAGCTACATTCAGTGAGAGTCAAAGAGTAAAGAACTCATCCATATTTCTTTAAGCTGAAATTGTTTTCTTCCAATATGTGACTGGAAAGTTACTCAAGTATATTGCTTTATTGGCACATAATTCATGTGCTGACATTGTTTCTGTTCTGAAAAAGTTAGTAAGCAACAATCATTCTATAAATTACTTTTTCCTGGTAACTTTTTTGGCATAGCTTATTAAGAAAACTTGGATTAATGGTCCAAGAAATTGGAACCTAAATGTTCATAAATGTTGATAAATGAGAACTTTATAAGAATTGTTTTAGTGGGGTTCCTAGGAGTATTCTTGTTAACACAAAATACTAATGATACATCAAACTTTTATGATATATTAAGATGCAGAGATCCATTTCTCAACTCAGAAAATGATCAGAAGCTGAGGCTGTCCTGTCTGTGCTTGAAACTTGATGGGTGAGTCAGGCAGTCTAGAAGTAGTTAACATCTAAAGCATGACTCTTGGTCTTTGGGATGTAAAGGAGATCTTTCCCTGAGGAAACCTGTGATCAGCCAAAAGTGCCTATGGATAAGCAGTTTGAAAAGATTGTGTTTAATAGAATACATTGTACAGATAACGAAGTGACACAAACTGTTTACAAAGTCATTGCACAATGCTACAGGGTATTATGCAGGAGGTTGTAGAAGCTCCAGTGGAAGTAATGGCAACTCTTGTGTTAAGCTGTGCTCCTCCTTTAACTGAAGACTATGTAAATAACTTGTATCACTGTTCTTTGGTGCTAAGGAAGAACTGCAATGCAATAGAAAAGATATTCTAATCACTACATCTAATTACACTGAAATGAGAATTACTGAAAATCTTCAAGTGGTAATTATTCTTTTTATTATATTTAAGGCAATCAAAGCAAGAAATGCTGTGTTCATAGTTTAATATAAAAAGTCTGATGCAGGCAATATCTAAGAACTTTGAACCTACGGAGCTTTAGTGCTCTAATATTTTTGTCTTCTTCCTTTCACCCAAAAACATGTAGGACAAACATTTCAACTTAATCATTGGTTGATGTTTAAAAAGCCGTACACGGCTTCCATATCTTGTTAAAATTAGATCTGTATTTTCTCCACTTGGCTTTATGTGACTTTATGCTAGTTGGCTTTTTGCTATACGCAGTCTAGGTAATTGCTTACTCTGCATTACTATGGTTGTACGCCAGAAAATTTGCATGTTGCTCTTACAGAAGAAGTCCTGTCTGAAATGAGGACTCAGTTGGGCTAAACATTCTGTGCACACAGTTATATGCAATGATTGCCTGAAAAAGTCATCTAATTATAATCAGTGCCTTTGCCAAACATTGTTCTAAACTGTTAAAACTACTATAAAACCACACTATAGTCCAAGTTAAGTACCCCACACACTGATAGAAAACTGTTGTTTTCTCAGCTAAAGCTGAAACCCTACATGGAACAACCCGCCCTGTGTTACTGAATTTTTCAGAAGAGATCTTACGCAACAGATTTTCCCTGTCATTTGATTTTACAGAAAGAAAAATGCTAGAAGAGGTAATCAAGAGCCTTAGCAAGCAGAGACTGAGTCAGATGAGGCTCTAACCTTGACAGAATCCATAGGTTTTCCATGACAAAGGAAGAGTATGGAGACTTTCAGAAGACACTATATATAGTTGTATTGAAAACTGAAAACTGTTCTCTACAGACATCTTCAGAAGCCTGTTATTGAGTGAGGGATGGGGTGAAGGACCATACTCCAGCACTATCATAAGGAAACAGAGCCTTGAGTCTGCAGTTCCTCTCATGTGGCTTTATTGATGTCACCAAGGTCCCTGAATACTTGTCAGACTATAGGGGTTTTTTTAATTTTATTTTTCTTATCCTGAAAGTTCAGGGGTTTTTTGTTCTTGTTTTGACTCTTACGTTACCTGAGACCCTTAGAAGGAAAAATTCCCAAAGAACTTGCCCAGTCTTACCTCTTTGTTCCTCTCACGATAGCCCTGATCTCACCAAGTGCGAGAATGATATATACCAAAATATTTGTCCCCGAGATTGAACCTGGATCTGCATACCTTGGAAGAGTCATATCTCTAATGGAAACACATTTCCTAGACTACTGATTTTTCTTCTTTTGCTTCTTGTCCCATGCCTTTAAAGCACAACTTTCAAAGAGATGTTTCTTAATGAAGCAGCACACCCTATTCCCTCTTTTCTTCATTTTATACTGAGGGATTGGTAGATTTATAACGATTCTTTCTTTGGGTTTTTTGGGTCTATTTTCCAAGTTCAGTTGTCATATGGAAGACAGGTTTTGGTTGCTTGGTAGTATTATTATAAATATAATATTTAGCTCTTTGTCTAGATTTTTAAAGAGCCAGGTATTTAGCTCCTTTTGGCTTTTACTGTTTAAAATCTGAAAACACCACTGCACCTTGTTTACGTCCTCTTTCCCATGGTTTGCCTGCTGCAGTTTGAATTCTTTGTTCTTTTGTGGTTGACAATGCTTGCTTTAGTCATTGTATCAGGTCAAAAAAGGAATGAAAGCATTTACTTTCACACTGTCATCTGTTATTAAATTTTGTTCCCCATACAATTCTCATTAATTCCCCCAGGGATGGGCTGATCCTAAGGCTGTTCTGGGATCTTTGAATTCAGGAGAATGCATGTATTGCAGGAGGTCCTACTCTGAGAACCACTGACAAAATAAAGGGATAATAAAGATTGTTTTATCTGTGGTTGTGAAACGGCTACAAGGTATTTGCTCCAGTAAGGAAGACTAGCTCTGTAAATTTGACTCATTCTGGCTCAGCCAGTAAGTGCAACTTCACGCTACTGTGTGTTGTTGAACAGGGGTGGCTTGCTTTCTCTCTCTCCAGGGAGAGTACTTCTTTTCTTTCCTTGCCCTAACTCTGGGCCAGCCTTTCACTGGGCTATTTCAGCATGCTGTGTCAGAAGAAAAATAACCACGTGCTTTTGTCAGATTATGCAGCAGTTCCTCTTAACTTCATGCTGATTTGTATGCTTTGCAATGCTTTGCTTTTGAGATCTGGCATTCTTAGTACTTTTCTGTTAATTTCCTTTATGATAGGATTTTAATACATAGAAAACAAATGATCGCTTTGGAATGTTTAAAGTCCTAATCTAGCTGTGTAAATCTCTCATTATCTAAGCATTTCCTAATGTTGATAGCTATTTTTAAAGCATTAACTTTTTTGTGGCTTTCACAGGAGTCTTGATTTGCATTTGGTGTCTAGGCATGTAGACATTTGGATCTGTTACAATATACCATTTAAGTGCGTGTTTATTAGCATGAGCAGCCTTTTAGTCTGGAAGATAAGACTGTTGCAGTGCGTAAAATATGGACGTATGAAGTTGACTAGAGGTTTTACCAACTGAGAAATTTAGTATAGTGAGTGTATGTTAGCATGGCCACCTTTTCTGAAGCCATAAGAAGCATTGGTTAGGAGTGTTTCTTTTAATAACAATGGAAGGAAGGTGACCAAATAAAAGACCAAAGTCAACTTCAGTGTGAGTCTTGATTTTAGCAACATAATTTGAACTTGCTTAAAGTTATTTTTTGGTGACTTCAAAACAGAAATTTTCACTAGTGCAGTAAACATTTTCTCCCGCCCTTTCTGTTAAGTTGCTTTTCTCTCGACTGCAATCTCTCTTTGGACTCTCTATGTAATAAGAATGATGTATCATTATAATAATTCTTATTACTGCCAGAATAGATACAATATTGAATAAACAACAATGAATGGTATAATAGGGCTGTGTGTGTGTCTGAACAGAGTGCTGGTAATATGTCTAGTGGGGCCTAGTTTATTTTCCCTGGTGCTGGACCGATTGAGTCTCACCACTAGTGGAGTCCCATAGGTAGGACAGTGAATTTTGTAAAAGGAAATCTTGTGTCAGATACTTTCCACATTTAGATGCAAACATTCTGCATGCCTTTAGAAGAACGATAATATGATTCTTTATAATTTAATTCTTTATAACATTGCATTAGTATATATTTTATATAAACTATATAATTGTAGATCTGTAGATGTGTATAGCATCTCCACAAAAGTTTTGATAAGCATGATTATGCATGAATACTTGTAAAAGTAATTTATTTTAGCCAAAACATATGTGATCTCAGGAGATTGCTGGAGATTTTAAATAAAAAATTAAAAAAAAAAATTAAAAAAAGTCGAAGTAAACAGAGACTTAAGTAGGTGCTGAAGGGCTCTGTTTTAGAAGCAAAGGAAAGATGGCATATTTACAAAATACTGTCAGGGCAGTCTGCTTAGAAGTAGGAAACTGTGAAATGCTCTGCTGCTCCATTCAGTAAACACTGCAGAAATTTAGACTTGTACAAAAAAATATCACATCAGTGATACTGATCATGATTTCTGGCGTTTCTGGTATTAGTCCATTGAGCAAAATGAAAACACAGTAGGTATCTCCAAGGATTATTGTAGACCATTGCTAATGAGAGAAAACGACAGTATTGGTGAAAGTGCTGCACATAACTCCAGAGAACTACAGGTCTTCATAGTTGAAGAACTGGGGAAAGTGGGGGAGAAGAAAGGGACAGAGTAGGGATGGACTTCACACAGACCAAATTGTGACAGTTACAAGACTTAATGATGGCTGGGGAGACTCCAATGGCAAACTAAGGCACTCACAACATGATTTAGAAGATGGTTTGCGTAATAACATTTAACAAGATCTTATTTGTCACTCTGAAAGAGTAGGATGTGGATATTAACAATGTCCTCAATGCTGCCCTGGTTTTCATTCTTACAGCGTCCTTTTTCTATGCTACTGCATGCTTCATCCATTTGCTCATGCACAGAAGGCAATCAGCTGTGTATTCTCACTTGTCTTGTCTTACATTTCCTCATACAGCTGATACCCCCATATTATCATTCCCCGTAGACAACTTCTGGAAGCAAGAAAATAAGATCTTTCTTTGTACACTGCTTGTGGTTGTCAGGTTGCTTGTCTGTTTAGAAAAAAGGTATGCATAGCATTAATAGTTGATGCGTTTCACATCCAGAAGGCAGTATTGTTACCTGCTATTTACATTATATTGCCCATTGTCGGACTATGACATTACCTGTTCTATCAGAGATGATAACAACAAAGACGATGCAGCAGTCGTACTCCAGTGGTAGCTAATGCAGCACTGGGCTGAGAAGAGATGCCAACAAGTTAAAATATGGAGTTAAAATATTGAAATTGGAGAGAAGATGCTGTTAGGTTAAAACATTGTAGTACAAAGATGGTGACGATTTGGGTAGAGGTGTCTGTATAGCATCGTTTCTTGATATTTAATAGCCCACAAGACAGCTAAAGTGCTCTTTTAATTGCCCTTTGCATACTGAATAATAAACACTTAATCAAATGAATTTAAAGAAACTACAAATAAATGAAAAACATTTTTACACAAAGCTTGATGCCAAGAGTTCATTGATGAAGTATATGGCTGAACCTCTTTACCTAAGCACTAGAAATTACTTTTGCCAAATCTAACATTAAAGAAGACTTTGTCTAATAATATATAACCATTGTGTTTGATGTACAGCCATGACAATGATCTTAGTAAAGGATTATGGCATTGCATTAAGCAGAGGAGAAAGCTACTCTAATACCGCAGTATTAACCCACCACAGTGAACTCTGGAACAGCACAACTTATCTAACACATTAAGGACAAATTCAGGTTACTAAGCCTAATTAAATCTATTTTAACAGGATTTAGCACCATCTATCTAGAAGTTACCAGTCTCGATTTAAATTTGTCTAGAGCCTGCACCAATGCTATATAAGTCACTGAGAATATTACTGTGCACTTTGGTGGTATTTGGATCAGGCTGATCTGCAGACAGATGCACACCATGACATCAACATAACAAATGGCAAAATACATATTTCTGCAGCCATCCTATTATCTGGCAGCTGTTCCATTAGCATCTTTCTGAACCTACAAGACTGCCACCCAGTTAATGGCTCATAATGCAGATATATAATTGTTGACTGTTTCCTGCTAAGCAAAGTAATCTCTATGCTCTATTCACAATTATTTAACTCTTCACTTTGCATTTCTGGAATACAGTTCAGAGCCCAAAAAGGAGGATTCAGCATCTTCCTTTTATTCAGTGTTAAATATCCTGCCTGCTGCAATGCATATTTATAATCCCTCTAAGCTATTTTAGAGATAATTGTTTTGGATCTGTCCTAAACGTTAGGGATATTTTTTACTGTGCCTTAATTTGTACTGATGTTGTGTTGATCAAATTTTCCTTTTATTTTAAATCAGTGTAAAAACTAGGATATACTAGTTTTCTCCTCTATTGATAACTGCTACAGAAGATAAGCTGTCTAGCATAAGGAAAGACTCTGAAGGAAAGTATCAAAAGGCTAGAGAGAGCAAAATCCAGAAGAGTTGTTTTGCCAAATGGGTTCACAAGAGAAAGAAACACAAAACATACTGTGTGGCCTGACGTTTTCATTAGCTGTGAAAGTTCCAATGCAAGTTAATCTGTAGTTTCCTGTTAGAGTGTAGGCCACAGCCATCATTTTTTGCCAAGAAAAGTTGTGTTTAAAAAAATTGTAATGGTGCTTTCTAAAGTGAATCATCTCAATCACTTTGGAAAAGAAAATAAAGCCGTCCCTAAAGAAGGTGGAGTACAGATGAGTGCAGGTACTGTTCAGTTCACTACTGCCTTCCTTTGCTCTCCTTTGCGTCTGCAGCTTGTAACTCTGCACCTTGAACTTCCCTCTGTCAGGAGAGGTTCTCTGTCAGGAAGAACTTCAGAAATTAAAATCACATCCCTAGAGAGATAACTCCATACAAAGCAGTATAGTCCACTGATATACTAGTACAGAGCATAATGATTAGAAATACAGAACATTCCTGCTGGTCTTTATTGTAATTTGCTTTTTATATAAACTGGAATGTAACCATTAATGAATGGAAGTGTGGGGTTTGAACGTAAAAGACACAATAGCTGCCCTGGTTTTTCTCACTGAGGGCTTTTTCCTTTGTTTGTCTCTTGCAATTGGATATAATTGGAAGTCTACTATTCTGCAGACCCTGCAAAAGAGGAGCATGCATGTACATTCCCTTCTCAGGAAGAAAACTATTGAACAAGTTCAAAACCTGACATTTTTGTCTGGATTTTGTGCAGTGTCCTTTCTTTCTAACATAGCATAGCAGAAAGCTTGTGTTTTAAATTTGCTGTCAAAAACTGACAAGAATTATTGGAATTAGGGATGACATACAGCTTGTGCACCTGCTTAAATCTCCTCTGTAGGGACCAGTCCTTGTTTGATCAGTGGTTAATTTTTCACTGCTGTATCAGCCTTGTACACTCACAGAGTGTGCATTATAGTAATATTTGCACACTGTTGGATTCAAAACCAAAGTGGCTGTTGTCTCTGCAATTCATGTAACTTTTTTGAATGATTTCCCACATAAAACATGTTCAGAAATCCCTGAAGGTTTCTATAACAACAGAGATGAGTTCAGGACTCAGAAAGTAAATGGTCATTGAAATGATTGAAAGAAGCTTATTTCAGCAGGTGTATTTCCATAGTGGTGAAAGTCCAGTACATACAAATTGAATTAATTTCAATTAGTTCAGGGCAACGCCAGCTCTGCTAAAGCAAATGCCCAAGTTTTGCTTCTGAAAGCTCCGTCTCTCATAGGAACACTTGTATAGCACATGCTCTTAAGTGTCTCCCTGACATCTTGCTTAATCATTTAATGATTTATGTTCTTTGCATTGACCTCATGACTTCATCTTTAGGTGCTTTATAATAAGACATGATGTGATACAGTGCGAGTACTGTAACATTAGGGGATGGTGATGAGGAAAGAAAATTGACTACTCATTTGTGCAGTGTCAACTTTCTGTTTGTCTCAGAATTCAATTCAATATATCACCATTCTTGCTGCTTTGTACTACAAAATAATAAAAATAATAAAAATTAAATGGTTGGCTCTGTTTTCCAGGACACTGGATTTAGATTTTGATTCAGTAAGTTGATTCCCTATTTAGCAGAGCACGTGCTTACATCGTCTTGACATTTATTATGGAAAAAAGCTTGGCCCAGAGATAAAGGCACTAGCTTGAGGCTTGTGAAGACACATTTCCTTGTTCTGTTGGTTCTGTCATAGTATTTGTATGTGACCTTGAACAAATCAGACTGTTTTGAAGAATAATTTAGTATCCCAGCTTCATTTACTGAAATGTGTGCTCTGAAGATCTTCTTAAAAATGTTGTGGTCAGTCTTTCTGTGCCCCAGTGCTCAATTTGTGAAAGAAAAATAGTAGCACTGCCTTATTGGTCTTCTGTCACAGATGCAGTAGTAACTATGAGTTACTCAAATACTAGGGTAATGAGTGCTTGAGAGATTTCTTTCTAGGTATCTTGGGCTTAAGTATGTTTTCAAGTATGCTACTGGAAGGGAACCCAAAGCTGGAAAATTTGTAAAACAATTCCTCCTAATTTTCAGGATAACTTCATTAAAATAAAATGTACACTCCTTAGAAGACACTTATATTAAAAGTTTCAGTCTTCTATCTTCTGAATTCAAGCTTCTGTGGATGTCTAGAGCTCAATTAGTTATGCCGTGGGATCTGTTTTGGGGAAACAAAACGAGTCACTTAACCCGACTTTGCTGAACAAGTCCAATGGTAATGTTTCATGTGCAGTATTTAAACTGGTCTGTTGGTGAAAATGGGAAGAGATGCCTTTATATTATATTTTTTCTTTCTGCAGTTAGTGGGTTTAAAAGAATTCATATATTATTACTGACTTATTTTTATGTCACTGCATGTGTGTAAAAAGATCATGTTTGTCAGGAGAACTTCATATTGGGATTTGTGGAAAAAAATGAAAAATACTAAATATAATAAATAGAAATTCACAGCAAACTAAAAATTACCTGAGAATTTGGGCTAAACTCTGTAAATTGTGCTAGAAAAAATGGGATGGTAATGTCAAAATGTGAAAGCACTACATTTTTTATGTTTTGTTCATATTTCATTTCAAAAACACCGAAAAGTTACCTTTTTGAAATAAAATTTCTGGAGATGCCTTGTATTTTCAAAGGGAGTTGCATTCACTATTTTTATAATTGAACTTGAATCAGTAGCTCTTCACTGATGTGTTTGTAAAATGTTCTGGCACAAATAGTTTGATAATCCTGATATTTCCCTGAGTTCAGCATTTACAGAACACAATTTTTTAGTAAAGGTTGAAGTATTTCAGCTTTTCCTTATGGTCTTCTTTTTGAAAAATGGATTTGAAGTAACTATGGTATGGTAAAAGCTATGGTAGGAATTTAGATCATTCTCACCTGCTGAAGAGGAATGATAGCATCCAGTTTGCATGCAGGCATGTAACTTGGTAACTAACACTATGTAAGACTTGTTAGAACTCTAATATAAAGCCAGCTGATGCACATGGGAAGATAAGAACGTGTAGCCTATCACAGGTGAAACAATAAATAACATAAATTGAAGAACTGTAATTATTTTAAGCAATAAATTAAAGCTGCCCATTAAAAGCATTGTGAAATATAATGTTATTTCAAATCAGAACAGGTTTCTCATGCCATAATTTTAGTTAGGTTGGAGAATTTCAGCCTATCCTTAATATTGATCATTGAGTAATTAAAGATGGATATATCATTAGACTTAACAGTTTTTCAATAAAAAGGTAGTTAATTCAGTGTACAGAAACTGAATATCTTCTCACTTTGAATTAAGGTCATTGGTAAAACCCTGGTTTGCTATCAAATGCAAATAGACTTCCTACTTCACAAAAGGCTAGTATGGAAGATACCAGCTCTCTGTCTAGGTATCTCTGCAACAATTTTATGGAAAAAACCATTTTGTTTCACTTAATTTTATCAGTTACAATATTTTGTTTCCGTACTTGAAAATGAGTCTCTATACTATTGGTGTTTTTCCCACAGAAAAACAAAGATGTAATGCTGTACATACAATGTTATGTTAGTTCTGTTTCCAACATGTAATTGGGTGAATGATTTAAATAACATCTCCCAGTGAGAGCAGAAATAAGTAGGCCAACACACACACAATTTTCTTTTTTTACTGTGTATAAGTGGATCCGTCATTGAAATGACGAGATTTGCTTTAGTGCAAAGAGAAGAATATGTTGAATTTTAGTATAGTGATTGCATGGATTTTTGGTAAATATTTGAATTGGATTACTGGTCAACTGTATGACTATACTGTGAAGAACAAGACAATGTTTAAAGTACACTTATTTTGGGGTTAATGTTACATTAGTCAGAGTCTTCCAGAATGGCAAATTGGCACTTTCTGATCTTAGTTTACACGTTTTGCTCAAGAACCTTCCTGCCTACCTGTGGGTTTTGATTCCCAGCTCTGGAGGCATACTGTGCATCTGTACCACATTTGGAATATCTGAGGAGCTGCAGTTCTGTTTGGACTTCATCTTTATTTAGCTACCATCTAGCTGGATTCAAAAGTGTTTTGGGAAGTGTTTACTAGAGGGATGCCCATTGGATTTTTTTAGACTTATAGCCAGTGATATGGATGAATTGTCTAACACAATGCTTGCATGGTCCTTCCTCTCTCACAGCTCCACCAGTAATAGGCTTTTCAGGCTGTGAACCTGCCACACACATCAGTTGTGATTTTTTTTGCTATGATTAAATGAACAGTGGAATGGAAAGTAGGATGGATGTTCATGTGAGAGCTGGGTATAGGGCAGAGGTAGAGGTGGGGTTGTTCTCCATGGCCATTCCTCCGCCACTCCACCAAAAGACAGCTCTTACAAAGCTTATGTATCCTCATAGTGATCAATAGCGTTGTTTCAAGCCAAAGTACCCAAGACTACTTCCAAATAATGACAGCTCTGATGCGCATAACTTAATTTTGATCATTATCTCTGGGATGAATCTTAATGTAACTGCTGTGGTATTCAATTGTGCAGCTAACGGAAGCCTCCAAGAAAGAAATAAGCTGTGGTATAAATGTTTAAACAGTTGTACAGGTGTTACACTATTTTTTCAGCTAAATTTCTCTTTGTAAATGTCTGAGTTCTGTAACTGAAGCAGGCTTAGTTGAAGAAGCAGTGCTTTAAATTCCTCATCAGCTGCACTTGTCTAGAAGGCACCAGTGCCTGAGACACAGAAGCATTTCTTAATTAAATTGAAAACAATCTTCCACTTTCCTCCTTTGCACTTGTCTGTTGAGCAACAAATCTCACTCATGTAGTTTCTTTCCATGTGGCTATGGTAAATCTAACAGCCTCTTAAGAAGAAGCAGTTTATCTTGTTTGGCTTTAAAGATTACAAAACTTAAAATATAATTCAGTTCATGCAGGAGCCAGTCTGGGTACGTCTTTTTCATTTTTCATTATTATTCATTGTTGTGAAGTTATGACTTGGGAAACATGAGAAAGGGAAGAAAAGTAATGATTTTTTTCCTTCAGTGCTGAGGAGGTGGGGAGAAAAAGATGCTTGCATTGTCTATCAAATAATGTTTGGGAGCAAAAATTTCAGTTCTGACATTTCAGTTTGCAGGGATATGTATAAAGCAGACACTTGTTATTAAAAATCAGATCTAGATTTTATGAGTTAAGATGATCTAGAAATTAATGTTTTAACTGGTACCGATTTTTTTTTTCACCTGGCTGACTTATGATTTTCAAAGTAGTAGCATTTCTCTTTTTGCACTAAGGTTGTGTGTCTCTTCTGTATGCCTTGACTGAATCAGTGTCCCAGAAAAGCATTAAAGGGCTACTGCATAGCTGGAGGGTCACTTTTGAGAAAGATGAATGACGAGATCATTACAAAACACCCATGGCTTTTCACAAGAATAGGAGACATCTGGAGATCTAGTTCCACCTTGTATATTGCTTTTAGCCAATGGATATTTTTCACAGCCTGTCAGTAGTATACAGAGAGTGCAGTATGGGAGCAAATTATTGCTGTGTCTTGCTTTATCTTGATGCTTTCAAGGATACAAAATGTCCATTCTCTCTACTTTTCTTTCTGACTTTTTACTTTCTAACAATAAAAAGACCACAATATCTTTATTTTTAAAGGATGTCTGTACTGTACTTGCTTGCTTGAATCATTCCTTGAGGCTCCAGTAGACCTGAATTAAACCTCTCCTAGACCACAGCTATTCTGACCCCTAAATACATTTAAAGGTCCAGGCATGCAGTGCACTGAAATCCATCCAGACTGCACTTTTGCATGACCAGCAAAATTTCCCCAGTCTCAGGGCAAGCAAGAGAGACATGTAATGTTAAAAATAAAATGCAAATGCCTGAGTTATTTGAATATAATCACTTTATTAATTTAACTGTCTAACAGATACTGATGACAGTCTAATAATAAGGTCCAAAATGTTCTTTCTCATTAAAGGAGTTAATGAACTCACACATCTTAAGAATTTCATTTTAATTAATTAGCAATAATTTATATGAGAGAGAGAAGTGCCAAAAAAATATTCCTATTGAGGAGTGGAAAATTGGTAAATCTGTTAATGAGGGATGCCGGGTGCCACAACTTTCATGAAAAGATTCCTACAGTTCTCTGATTCATGTGTAGAAAGTCACTGAGTGGCTGGATATTTTCAAAATTTCAGCACTGTAGGCATTCCCACTCATTGCTATTGTATGTGCTAAATAGTATGTAATCCCTATAGCAGGCACAACAAACATTTGCTTCAAGACAAAAAATCTGTCCCTACATATAGGTAGGGTATTAAAATGTCATAAAGATTTGTTAGTAATATAGCTTTTAATTTCTCCATAATATCAAAAAGTAGAAAAATTGAACACAAATGTTTTCCTTGAATTGTGAAGTGTGGTTCCTCTTTTGAACTCTAGCTCCTTCAAAAATTAAATTTCAAAAGTTGCACTTCAGAAGCACTCATTTTATATCTATTCATGCTCTCTATTTCTGTAAAACAAAGATGCTTTTGCCATTACAGTGTGTTACGGTGGTTTTTTCATCTTTCAGGAGTTAACAAACAGTACAATGGAAGTAGTAAGCACATTGCTCGAAGGAAGCAATTTCAGTTCTGAAAGTTTCCTGATATTTTACACCCAGAATGAACTTTCATGACTGACTTAAAATGAGTAAGCTATATCATTTTGTTTTACGCTTCATTGGGTTAATTTCCTTTGGCTGTCATGCCCAGATTTCAGTGTATATTGGCTTCAGAAGCTTGTTAATGATAAAAATAACTAACTTGAAACTGCGGAAACCATGATTGATATGTAAAAAGATAAGCCTTAAACCTGCAGAAAATGCTGAAAGAGGTAAGTTAGGAGTGAGTGGTAAGCAAGCAGACATTTTCTAGAATTGGAATTAGTATGCAAAGTTATTTTAGGCATATTAACATAGTTAGAATAGTACCTAAGGAGTCTTTACTGTTATTACAACCTTTTTTATATTGCATGCTGTAGGTACACTTCAGGAAATAAAATTCCAGCTGTAATTTGAATGGACCAGAGAGCAGGGGACTAACCAGAGAGAAAGAACCAATGACTTTTCTAAGATCAACCAGCAGCTCAACGACACAGGTAGGAACAGCATGTTTTGCACTCCTGTACTCTGATGGGTACACTACACAACTTTCAGACAGTGTTTTATTTTGAGCAGTAGCTGTTTCAGAATTGTTTTTTACTTTTCCCTGATCTTTCTGAACCTGGAAATTATGCGGTAACCAATATGTTGGGCAGGTTTGCTGTCTGTGCAACTCAGATTGAAAGTGTGTCTGTGTGTAGGTGTGTTGTGTGTTTGATGAGAAAGTGTTGCCTTTGTACATCAGGACTGAATGTTAATTTGACTGAAAATTGTTCTTTGTCAACACACGTGGAAAGAAACCAAAAGGAAAACTTAGTGATAAATGCCCACAAGTTGAACATAAATTATCTGTTAGGGGTAAACTCCATTTGTAATTATTTTTACTGTCGCTAAAGCATGCATGCTATATATATATGCTTTTATTTTCAGAGACTAAAGCTTTCTTTGATTAAATATTTACAGATCAGTATAGCTTCCAAAGGCTTTTAGCCTCGTGCTAAGATAATATACAAGTATGCAAGCAAAGAAAACTTCAGTGCAGACACACCTCAAAAAAGAGTAATAGGATACAGTTACAAAAGAAGTTCTGTTATCCTAAATTGGTATGTGGTCAACAAGGTAGGGTTATAGGCTGGAAATGAGAAGACTTGCTTTTCCTTCTAATCTGCTTGCTTCATTGTTGAGCAGACAGTGTAATGGATTAAAAGCTCTTCTGAGCAAAACCTCCTTCATTCTCTGTATTTGTGTGTATAAACACACATTATATTGTTCATCACCTTTTTGCTTATGGCCTGTTGATCCGACCATTACAATAACAACAAAAGACAGGAAGGATTGTGTAAGCTTTTAGGCAGAAACTGCATGGTAAGGGTGAAAGCAAGTAACTAAAAGTGTAGAGTCACAGTTCGAACATTCAATCCTGTGTTCTAATAACATTCCTGGTGCAGCCTTAGAAGAAAAGACTGCCAATGAGTCTTCACATAGGGTTGGGGTATTTGTGCTTTCTTTGTTGTGATGTTGAGCAATCAGCACTGCAATTTTTTTCTTTTCCATTCTAAATGGAAGCGATGAACTTTTCCATTCTAAATGGAACTAGAGGAAAGCCATGTTTTTAGTCAGGCAAACATAATTTTAAACATAAGTACGATGTTGAGTTCAATAGCACCGGCCATTTTGATGAATAGAAAAAGCTTAGAGATGGATGACAAAGCATAATGATGAGTGCTGAAGAATACTTTGCTAACATGCAAGCAGTGATTGGCAAGAGAGTATAAATTGGTGAAACCTGGGCAGATTTTAGCAAATTGAGGGTGAGCAGTGCCACAAAAGACAGAACACAGTGCCACCTAGCGCCTTCGGCAAAATCAAACTGGATATCCTCAATCGACTTTCAGGTGGGTAGGATTTCTAAAAAAGAAAATGCATGAAAGTAGTGTTAATATGTTAATGGAAAAATCAGAGAGCTGTATCTTCTGTTAGGAGGCAGGTCTATTCTAACTTCCCAGGAGAGCCCTTAGCGTGTAACAAACATTCTCAGCTTGAGTGGATCCCTCCTAAGTCCCTTTTTACTGTTGAAATATGGGGTGTCACCTGAGCAAAGTGTATGGTGTGATTACGTGTCAAATCTCAGCAAACAGTTCATTTCCCAAAGGATGTTAGGCACCACGTGTACATGAAGGCAAACCCCTGCACAGGGTTAACCTCCTGCTGAAAGGTCAGGTCTGCAAATTTTCCTGAAATCCAGATTGCAAAGTTTAGATTTTATGCAATGTTTTATTAGTCTTTTTTCATTAACTTGATGGAGCATATGGTTTTTTCAATGAAATTTTGATGTGAATAGAGGGTAATTGTTATGTAAAAATACATTGCAGTATTGTTAGTAGTGTGACATTTGTACTTGGAAACACAGACCAAGCCTGCTCTTTGATGAATTGAGTTGCCCTCTGGGCTGTGGAGGGAGCTGGAAGTGACTGTCTGCTTTAATTTCTCAGATGGGTGGAATGAATCCAAACCAGAGTGTGGCATATTTGGATTTGTGTACTTATATTTCTATTAAATTAAGTTGCTTTGAATTTTCAAATTTCACATGAATTTTCACATGTCAAATACAGAGGAAACAGTAGCTCTCATATCAAATACAGAGGAAAAAAAAAATAGCTCAGCCCTGTGTGTAATTGTTGGGTGATAATATTCACGTGATGATAATGTAATAGGACTGGCAGAATGACAACTTCTACGCTTTTCAAATTCAAAGGAAATGAGACAAACTTGATCTGATAAAAGACTGCCAATGTGATTCTTTTTCACTAGCAACAGAGGAGTATCTCTGTCATCTTGGCAATGGTTAAGGATTAGCAGCAGCTGCACTTATATTAATGGGCCTCAGCTCTCCAGAAATGGGCTAGTCAAAAGTAAAGTAGTGGAGAATCTCTGCATGTAGTGTGGTGGAGTGGATATGCTTAGAGATGAGTATAAAAGGAAATCCTGACCAAAGACATCTTAGTTTGGATGATTAGTATTAGAATCTGTGTGGTCTACTGCCCTTGGATTGTCTGCATTTCAATGCTTTGAAACTTGAGGAAAAAGAATAAAAATTTATAACTTTTCTTTTTGGGGTTAAGTCTAGCTCAACTAAGAGAGACTATTCTTTATTGTAATGCTGTAGAATTGTAAGCCGTGAGTGATATGTAGTGTTAAAATAAGTGAAATTCATGTTTTTGAGGAATCTAAAGTGGTTTTGTGTAAACTACACTGCCAAGGGTTTAATTTTATCTTTACTGCTTGTCAGAACCATGGGGGGATGGCGGAGGTGTTGGAAGTAATAATGGGTAACTTGTGGAAAGTAAACTGCTAAGTTTGGTCTGCTGTGATCCATACAGTCCTGCTATTTGATATCTGTGATATGCATTATTCATCAATTTTTGTAAATCCCCAAAGCTTCTTAATCTTAGTGGTGAATGGTGTTTCTACAAAAAAACCTCTTAACCATTTTCTATCCTCCCACTTCAAATAACTCAGCTATCCTGTACGAGGGCAGAAACAATATTGTATGATGCTGGGTGATATATCAGACAACATGACTAATGTTTACCAGCTAGTCTAAGGGAATAGTTCATAAGTAATGAACGGTTTGAAAATTATTTGTTCCAATTGTTTGGTAGATACTTTAGCAACAAATCTAGGGGAAAAAGAACAATAAGGTAGCATAATAAAAGGTTATGTGTACCCTTAGTATCAGTCTCCTTAGCTACTTTGTTTAAAATAAACAGTTTTGAAAACTAAAAAGAAAAGGAAAAGAGGAAAACTGCTTAAGAGAGTTCAGTTTCCCTGAATTCCATTCCTGCCTTGACCGGTTGGAAAAGTAGTGGGATCAGAAGAACTTAAGAGATGTTAATTAATATCCTTTTCATATTGCATGATTTATTGAAATTCATTTTTTGTTCTTGTGACCTTTATCATTCACTTTTTCACCCCATTTGCATTTATCAGAGTTCTCTAGTCAAAGTACAAAGTGAAAACTGCAGTACTAATCAAAAGTGATCAGATAAAATAGATGTGTATTAAATAGACCAAACGAAAGACTCATCCATCCTGCCTTGAGTGCCAGAGCCCTGACGCACTCCAAGAGTCTTCCTTTCCTATGCAGTCAGCCCATTGCGTGCTGACAGCCCTTGCTCATGGCACATAGCTCATGGTCTTAAATAAATCACAAACTGTAGACAGTTGTCCCTTCAAAGAATCAACTTGACTTCTTTTCATCTATTAGTTGGTTTATATTTCTGAGGGTTTTGACATATCCTGGAGAGTTGTATCTACCTTATATTACAAAACTACTGGAATAGCTATATTAATAGATGGACAGTATTGGACTTTATGTAATTGAAAGTAGTACAAGTGTAATGCGTGTCATTGGAGGTAGTTTGGCAAATGAAGGGCTTTGCTGGTATCATTTGTGCCTCCAGCCTTTGCAGACAAATAATTACAAGTATGCTGCTTAAGTCAACCGTTGTGGATTCTTTTATTATAATCCTTTTTCAAGTGGAATCAAGAATTCTAGAGTCTAAAACTGGACAGTATCAGTAAACCACTTGAGTTGAACCTGGACTCTGAACTCCTACTCCAAGGCATGTTTTATAACAGTTAAATGCTAATGAGAGTGGACTTGTTATGTTGTATGGTTTCAACTTCTTTTGTACTCTCTGCTACACTGTTACCTGACTCTGAGCCCTTGTGTTTGTATTTAATATGGATTAAAGCTATTGCATCTATTCCTTAGGAAATACCTGGAGCATGAAAGCTGTTATATTAAACTAGTTCATTACCGTATTACATGCATAACTGCATAAACATCCATTTGGTCCTTGCTTTGATCACCTCTGATCTTGGCTGTTACTGCTACTGACTTCTACAAGCCTTTTTTTCCCTTGTATGTTTTTTAATTCTAATGTGAAGTTGTCAAAAGCAGGTTCTGTTCACTTCCCATGATAATGGCTTGCCTATTTTTTTTAATAGTTTTGAACTTAAATCAGTTCTATTGGGGCATTTTAACACCAGTGTTGAAAAAGCATTGATGTGCCAGCAGTGTTTTGCTGCTGCTATCTGTGTTTCACCTGGAAAAGCACCTTGATCTGTCACTGAATGGCACTGCATAAATGTAATATAGTATTATTTATTTATTATCATAGCACCACACTGAGAAGCTACCTCTCAAATACATCAGTAACTGATCTACCTTGGCACATTTGTCATTCCAATTTTCTTTGCATTCTCTCCCTGTGTATTTTCTTTACTTATGGCTCCTTGGAACATTGCTATGGTCTTTCTCTAGAATTAGACACTAACAGTTTGTATCAAATCTACCTGTTTCAGCCCTTTGGGTCATTCATTAATTTTTATTTTTTTTCAGTGCTTAGTGTTGTGGGTTAACCCTGGTGGGCAGCTAAGTACCACACAGCTGCTCGCTCACCTACTGCCCCCCCCTCAGTGGGACAGGAGAGGAGGACAGGAAAAATAAAAGCAAGAAAACTTGGGGGGAAGAAGAAAACAACAATATAAGTGATGAAAAGGCAATCATTCACCGCCTCCCATGGATAGACCAACACCCAGCCATTTCCTGAGGAAAAGATGGCTAACCCCTCTAAAATTCCTTCTTTTCCATTCCATTGCTGAGCATGACGTTATATAGTATGGAATATCTCTTTAGTTAGTTCAGGTTATCTGCCCGGTTGTGTCCCTCCCAGTTTATTCTGCAGCCCACAATCTATTCACTGGGGGGCAGAGTGAGAAACAGTGAAGGCCTTCATGCTGTGCAAACGCTGTTCAGTAAAAGCTAGAACATTAGTGTGTTATCAGTACTGTTCTGGTCATGCAATAAGTTTAAAACTTTTCTAAATGGTACAAACTCTGAAGGAGGTATCTTGTTTCATGTTACATTTTCCTTTTAAGTGATAGGGAAAGCTGCCATTGCAATAGATGACTGAGTTAATGCACTATGTGCAGAACTGTGTTACTGCTGACGAAAACATCTCATGCAGTATAATGTGATGTGTAGTTTTAGATAATTTCCTCTAGCTTTTGTAACTGCTATGCCATGGTGCCCAAAGTATGGGTACAAATTTCCACTGGATATCATTTGGCAAAGCTGAGACTGCTGAGTGGGAAAAGAAACCTTGAATAGTCAGGAAATAAGCTTATGAGTTGAATGGCTTTAATACTTTTGTGAACCATTCTAAATCTATTCATACTAGAAATGCATGCAATTATCCACAAAATAAAGTGCCTTTGTCTCATAATTGTCTTTGCTAATTACCTTTTTAGCAAATTAAAAGGTGAGAGGGCTGAATGCTTACGTCTACATTTTTCAGTAGTGCATGCTTATATTGTCCTTGTTCGCATTGATATGAATCCCCAGTTTAAAAACGTTGGACTTCCACTTTTCCCTAGTACCTCAAGCAAAGCCTGACTGTGCAATCTGTGCTACCTGTAAAGAGTGCTTCATAATTGATGAGATCCACAGGTCTGTCTCTTTCTGCTGTGCTTTTTCCAAATGGGAGAAATTCTTCCAAATAAAAGCTGCCTACAATTAAAAATCATATCACACCTTTACAATGCTTGCAGTGTCCTGAGGGCTTGTTTTCTTGTTTTCTACCACAGCTGAAGACTGATTGGATTGAAAAGAAAATATGTATTATGGAACTGCAAAGAAGCATAGAGAAAGCTTGTTTTATCACTAAGTGAAACATATGAGAATGGCTGTAGAATTAACTTGGTTCTCCTGCCTTAAATGTTAAATCTTTTATGCTCCAGATCTATAAATAGGGAGAAATTTAACAGCTAGACAGATAGAGACCTAAGCTGCTTAGAGTCGGTTCATCTTGTTTGGTTAAGATTTATCATAACAGCATCCCAGCCACGAGGCAGGACCATTACAGTACTTCCACTGTTCTTGTTGTTTTCCATTTCTCTGACTAAACTTCTAGACAGATAACAAAGGAGTTAGAAAATTACATGCATTTAAAAATGTGACTCTACTCTCTGCCTGTGAAACAATACAATGTGCAAGTAGTATTTAAAAACTTGTAAAATATAGTTCAATATGTTCAGTTTTAACAATGTGTTTGAGCTACACCAGAGAATCTGAGTGTCAGCAACTGTTCTGTAGTCATCTTGGTAACAAAAACATATATGGGCAGATCTTGCACAAGTCTTGCTCCACTAATTAGTGATACCTCAGAAGATAATTTTACCAAAAAAAACCCAGATTTTCACAGTACAGAGAAGGGTTTGCACCCCATATGAGCTAGGAAGCTTTTCTTATGCAGTCTGCCCAGTTTAAAACTTGAGCAGCAGAACTATGAATACAGAAAAGAGTTTTCAGCACTGCCCCAGAGCACTCCCCTGCTGCTCTGGTGATCCACATGGGAAGCAGGGCTCCCTGCTACTCACTGCTCAAAATGATCTTCCTTGAAAAAGAAATCAGCATCCAGGTTAACTTAGCTCTGCTGTGATTATCCCTGTTTCAAAGCTATACTGGAGTTATTGTATGATCATTTGCTCTGTACTCTTAGCACAGATATATCCTCTCTGACTTCTGGAAACAAATGTAGTAAGGCAGAAAGAATCAGCTTTGATCCTTTCCCACTGGATTACAGGATAATTTGTTTGGCCTCTGAACATGTGAGAAATTATAGGGAAGGCACATGGTAAGTACTTGCACTGAGAAAACCTCTCTAAGCTACTCCCTGGAATGAAAACAGCACTCTGGTTTTTGTTTATATCCCCAGACCACTCAGATTAACCCAACAGAAAATGCCCTCTGTGTTCAGTTAAGAGGTTTTTGTGCCTGGTTGGGAGAAGTGTTAGAGGTTACCTGAGTGAGAGCCTCGATCAGTGCTGAAGTGAAGACTATCGATGCAATATGGATTGTATAATATGCCATAAAGAATGAATACCGCTATTCTGCAGAGGACAGTTATACAGTCCTTTCTTTCTTTATGTGATTTCAGAGTTCTGCACAGAGAGTTTCTATCAGATTGGCACTTATGCTTTGAGCTTTTTTTTTGCCCTGCCGTGTTTGCTGAGAAGAAACTGAAAATTCGGTCAATCCAAGGCTTGAGAGAAAGCGTCAGAATACCCATATGAAACTTAATCCACTGCAGAATCTTGATGATAGTAAAACCAAACACATAACAATATTGAGAATACTCAGTGCCCTGGAACTCCCCTTTAGCTAGAACTGTTAAAGCTGGCTGAGCTTGGAGTAAAAAATCTACCTCCTCTTTGAGTCCCTATTCCTGCTCTTCATTTAAAGAGCTTTGAGCCAGTGAGCCTAGAGGGGACAAATTAATTAAACTTGGTAGAGGATTTAAAACATGAAGGTGATGGAAAACAATAATGTTAGAGGCCAAATTCTCAGGTTGTCTGAACTAATGTACGTCGGTGACTTCAATTAAGATATGCTAGTTTCCTTAACAGCAAAGTATTTGGCTCTACATTTTGTTATCTGTCCAGAGACCTGCTTAAAAAGCCATTGATCCAAAGAACTGCTCAGGACTGGGTGAAGACTTCTGAATCCGTGCATCAAGATCAGTGGTTTGGCCAATCTTGAGTTGCTGTTGTTGGGTTTTGGGGTTTTTCTTGTCCAGACCAAACCTTTTTTTTTTTTTTTTTTTTTTTTAAATTTTTCAGGCAAAAGAAGAAAAAGAAATAATTTTGTGTTAAATCAAACCTTTGCATTTCCTCATTTAACTAGAAAGGCCAAAAGAAATGGGGGAAAAGAAGATAATAGGGTCCTGTTCTGCTGTAGGTGTACAGCAGATTTTACAGCAAGGGTTGGAATAGGCCAGACAGGCTGTCCAGTGCCTCTGTTCTGATGTTATAAGGGCATTTGGCTTATCTTGCAAGTCTAGACGTTTCAATACACCCTACTAAAACAAAAATTGGAAATCCTTTTTTGTGTGTGTTTGTGTATGTGTGGGGGTTTTTTTTAGCCAGATTCAGAATAGTTTAGTAGCCATATCTGGTTTCTGAGTTCTCTTTTCAGTCATTCTGGCTTGCTAATTGTTTCCTGAATGGGGGGTTATTGGATAACTGCTTTGCAGAGATCTCCCCTGTGCTGGAGTTCCCTGCTCTGAACTTACTTTGGCTGCTACTTACCATTTCTGTCAAACTCTTATCAGCATCTGCGCTGCAGCATCAGAAGCAGCAGCTGCATGTCTAAGAGGAAGTGTCCACTTTTTCACCTTAATAATGCCATACTCTTTATGTTCCTTGGTGAGGCTTAGCACTGTGGTTCCAGCTGCATGTTTGGAGGGAAGGCAGAGCTGCAATACTCGGGCAGCAGTTGCAGTCTAGGTGATGTGTTCGGTACTTGCAAGATCATAATGTACATAGCATCTTCTTTTGGGGCTTCAGGCATGTGATGTTTATTTTCTAGGAGGTATTTCTGATGAGTTCATTTCTTTGCTTCTTTACTCTGCCGTACAGCTCAGAAGACAGAGAGGAACTGCTGGATGTAAAAGACTGAAGGAGACAACCAAGGAAAGTTTCCTTGGTCTGTTAGACTTCTCCTTTGCTTTCATTTATTGGCATCCTTCTTACCAGAGTGCTGTAAGAAAGCAATGATAAACTAGAGTTATGGAAGAAAGTGGTCCTAGGTAACATTTTTAGTCTGTAAAAACATGTACTTCTTCCAGCTTGGTGTCATTTTTGTTAGAATATCTACAATCAAGAAATAATAGCACATCTCTTTTGTCAGTTAGCTGTCTGCTTCAAGATATGACTCCAGATGTCTACCAGAAAACAGATGTACAAACTACATAAAAACAGATAATACAGCTACATTATTCAGTACTAGTACATCCCATATCCTCCATGCATAAATAAAATTGCTTCTTTTTTTCACTCAAGAAAACGCTTCTGTTCAGAACAATGACATGCCATTTTCTGTTGTTTTTGAAATCTTCCTAATTTCCTTGCCTAATAAATTTCCCAATACTTGTTTGAGGAGAGTCAATAGTGTACTCCTGTTCAGAAGCCATCTGTTTGTTTAGACACAGAAATATTCTACACTGTCAGTCCTCATTAGCTTTATTTGTTATTTCAATTTCTTCTGTTTACAGCAATGAGATGCATATTACTTTTAACATAATTAATTCTTGCCTTGCTGACCTAATGTTAATGCTACAGGAAGATTTTCAACCTTTAAGTGTGACAAACATGAGGCACCATGTATTTTAAAAGTCTAAAGAAAGAAAGAATTCCAGAAAGTGACATAAAGGGAGGGACAAACATTGCCTGTCTCAGAGATGTTAACAAGAAGGAATCTTGTTGTCAAGGCTAATGAAAATTGAATCAGAACACCAAATTAATTTAGATAGTACAGATGAGTAGAAAAGCCAGCAACAAAAATCTCACAGAGAGCGAAGGGCCAAGAGGGACATAAAGCTGGTGGTCCAGCCCTCAACTTCATCCTAGTGATCCTTGGATGGCCAAGAGGCCTCCACACTTCCGCTGCCTATCTATGTGGTGGGAATAGAGAAACAGGTATAAATAAGAATATCATGCTATCTGGCTTTCCCCAAAATACCCAACCTTGTGTCCCCTGGATGCCTGGAAGCTACAGATCCAACTAGGAGAAGGGGAAAACTGGTATTAACAGGCCTATATCATGTGGTTTACTTTCACATATGTATGGGTTTCCTCCTTCAACATAAAGCCAAGGTTAGGGTTATAGTAAGAGTTAGCATTTCAAATAGGTTAAAAACTGGGACCTGTAGTAAGAAGCTACAGAGCACTGGGTGGTAAGAAAAGACTGGAGTTATTGGGGGCCAGTGACATTTATTGACTTTTCTTGGACAGACAGATCCCCTCTTTCATGTTGAGATTAAGGTGAGGATTGCAGTTAGACTTAACTATTGGGAACCACAGCATCAAATTTTCAGGAGAAAACTGGAACATCCAGTTTTCCAAAAAAGCTGTGATTTATGAAGAGGTCTGATATTAACAAGGGCTGATGTCAAGTGGGTTTTTCATTTGTTTGGGGTTTTTTTATTTGTTTTGTTTTGTTTGGGGGTTTTGGTTTTGTTTTTTTTTTTTGAGGATGGGTCTTCTCTTTATAACAAGGCTAGAGTTGGGGCTAGTGGTCAAGTTATAGTTAGGCAATGCAGGGTCTTGTGTGCATGGGTTTGAGAAAGATATTGCTTGCTGCCTTAGATGTGACATATATTCATTATCTTGTTTCTTAGCATTTTGGCTGTGTCCCAGAGTATTTCATCTATTGCTGTGCCATTCTTATTGTTATCTAAATGGCCCTTCTTCCTGACTGCATAGCTTTTAGGTCGTTAATGTTACCAGAGTTCTGCAGTAAAATTATTTCTCCATCTAAGTTCCTTAACTCCCTCCTTAACTTCTCAGTAAATAAGACTGATAACTTTATCACAGAGCATGATCAGAAATTTACATGCCCTTATTTTACAGTCCTTTACTGATTAGCAATAAATCCATTCAGGACCATGAATGTAGAATGTAAAAGTACCTTTTAGACTGGTAATGAGACCTTGTCTTTCTGTGGTTAAAATAATTAAGCTCTTATTCATTCACTTCTGGCGTGTCAGGACTTCTTTTTGTACTCCTGACTGATGAATTTGAAAAAAGTGTATTTCTGCCTTTGACTATTAGTATTAACTTTTTCTGTTTCTAAGAAGTAACTCATGAAAATGTTGAATGAAACTGTCATGTAGTGAAAGCAGAAAAAGTATTTTCTGCCCCTTCCCTCCCCCCGCTTCCCTTGCATCCAAAAGAGAAAGTAATTTTCCAAAATTGTGTGTGACAAAGATCCAGTTACCTGGCCTTAGTATATTCTTAGCTTATGCGGACATACTCACTGACATGGTCAGAATTTCATATACTCTGTCACCGCCTGATGGCATTGTAGCTGTGTCATGCTCTTTCAGGAATTTTTTTGTTGTTGTTACTGTTAGCACACCCTGACTCTGAGGCTTAAAGTCCTGTATATCCCAGTACATGGTCAGGTGCCTAATTAAAATATAAATCTTGTTTGAACATTGTTCCAGGAAGAAAAGCTTATCTTTCTAAGATACTTTGCTGGATCACTTATGACTATGTTATATGGCCCATAGCTAGTTTTTCCAAATGTTTAAAAATTTTCAGTGAATTATCCTTGTAGAAATTTCATGAGATCTGAGAATGAGATAGAAAGCAGAAATTGCTCTGTTTTAGTAATGAGGAATTGAGGCACAGTAAGACTATGGCATTCTTTTAAGGTAATTTTACACATCTGAAGACTATAGGGAATATGCAAGGGGGAACAGTCATTAATCTGTGGTTTGACAACAACATCTCATAGTTTATTAACCAAGATGGCTGTAAGTGGTATATGGGAAGTGGAGTTCAAAAAATTTTTATTGAGGGGAAATGGAAGAGCCAAATTAAGGTAAGGTGATAGTAGTGTGTCTCCCCCTATCACACCTGCAAATAGGAATCAGATGTGGTTTATTGAGAGTGAGAGGCAAAGAAGTAAGTTTAGCTAGACGTTGGACAAGCAGGTTTTAAGGAATTATGCACTTGTCTATATTTTGAATTTAAGGAGCAGTTATCTGGTAAAATCCTGAAGTCTGGCAAAAAAAAAATCAATAGTTCTTGCAGGTTTCTACAATGTGAAGGCCTGTGTTTTTGTATTCTCTGCTAAAGCACAAAATGAATTCCTGCTTTGAAACACGTTTTGTTACGAATTTAAGTGATGCTATGTCCTTAAGACAAAACTTTGCAATCCAGCAGTGAACAACTTTGCTAATTCTTCAGTTCCTGATCATGAGCGGGGAGAATGTTAGAAACTCCAAAAGAGGCTGTAGAAAGGAGGAAACGTGGTTTTATCTTTAGTGAAATTCCTGGTCCATGTGATCTTAGACTGTTTCTCTGGAGAAACTGAGATGTTCTAAAGCTAGTAATTTAAAAAATGTGAATGGGAAATTTCCAAAAATGTGAACTCTTATTAATAAACAGGGCGATGAAACTGAAACTTCAAATGAGCAGTGTGAGATTGATTTTTATACAGCTTTATAATATTTTGACATTCCATAAAGATTTCCATATTGATCTTTAAATAGAAAAGAGACGTCTTTTTGCCAGAGGGATAGCTGAAACAGTTGCAATTCATGGTCTGGATTAGAAAATTTTTGTTGCTTCCTATGCTTTTTGTAGAACTGAAAACTTTCAGTAATGCTGGTGGTTGAGTATTGATTGATGTCTTGGATTTTCAGTCTGTGCCAGTGTTTTCAGATCATCCCCATTTTCGTGAAGTGCTGTTCTGCCTGAGCTTTCTCTCAGAAGTGGGATTTAACATTTTTGCATTTTTCAAATAGAAAGTCAGTGATGAGATCTACAGTCATAAGATGTTGTTCTGTCAAAGAGCTCTGCTCCTGGAGCCATCAGTGTGTGTCGTTCTATTACAGAAAGAAAACAAGCAGCTGCTGACGGCAAGGAGCAGTAAGGTAGCAACAGGGGGCTTAATTATGCCCAAACTGCACAGTATTTAGGTGCACCTGGCACCCTTATGTAGGTTACGTAGGTTTTTATTACAAAGATGTCTGTAAAAAAAGCTATTATTTCGGCTTTAGCAAACACTGCAAAAAGGCATTTTGTCACAATAAATGCTAATTCACCGAGTCTGATGAGATATGATTTTTGAAGAGTACCCTCTAGGTGTCAGGTGACACTTCCAGAAATAAAGTTTCAGTGTGTCAGGTCTGTTAAGTAAAAAGCAAGGCATATTATGGAGAAGCCTAATTACTTGCAGGAGTTATATGCAGCTATGAAACATGGTGCGTTGCTCATGTGCAACCTGTCTGAGGCAGAACATATAAGGTTGAATATACAGCACAAGACAGTGAAAGTGGGAAAGAAAAATAATCAGTTTGGTGCACACAGCACTCCCAGAGAGTCAGGGTGACCTCCCCCCTCTTCTGACTGGTTTGGAGCAGTGTGTCTTCTACTGGAGTACGTATGTCTGGCATCTGACATGAATGTCCTCTTTAAGGGGTTACAGGACTGAAGAGGGTGTTTTTGCTCAGTGACTTCTGTTCGCTTTTATTGGAAGCAGCCATGGCCTTGTTTGCCTTTTGTGCCCTGAACAATCTGTGTTCAGACTAAGCAGATCTTTTGTCCTACTGCTGGTGCTGTCATTTCCTAATCCAAAACCTCTGAGTCAATGGAAGGACTGTATTCATTGGCTTTTAGCAATTCTGTCAGGAAGCTGAACAGTTGAGAAATGAGTGTTATGGGATTGTTTTCAGTCTTCTGTCAGTGTTGGATTAAGCAAGAAAGATCCAGTGATTTTTTGAAGTGCGTGTGCACAGACTCATGTATGTATTCATAGTTTATTTCCTGGCCCATTGAAGAATAAAAAAAAGTATACCTTAAAAAAACAGACCTTATCTCTATAGTCCATCATATTTCAGATAGTCTCAATAAAATCTGAGCATTTCGAGAAGATGGAATTTAATTCAGAGTTTAATTAGTCCCATTCAAAATTTATTTATAAATCATCTCCCATTTGATTAGAAAAAACTTGGCTAGTTGTATAGAATGCAACATAGATGTTAAACTGGAAGACATGGGTCAGGTGACTGGCAAATGCTGCAGAGTTAATTTTATTTCCTTTGTTTGAGTATAGTCTTACGATATCCAAGAAGGATTTCTAAAAGTGTCAGTCTTCATTGAGCATAAAACCAAAGTATCTTAATAGTGTACTGTTAAATGACATTATCTACAATGAACTCTTTTCCTTTCATTTCACACTAAAAGGTATAAATCTTAGTCTGATAGTCCTTGTAGTCGTGTTCTACCTTGCATAATTTTGACACACTATCCAATTGTACTACATTTTAAATGGAGCTTGAAACATGTCTAATTTAGGAAATATTTACATATAATCAAGGAAACATGACAGCGAAATCTATTTAGTAGCAATGCAATCAGCGCTGTAATTGATATTGGAAATCTTTCTAGGAGGACACAGTTAGTTTAGCAAAACTGTTATGGCTTCATATATTGCACACAGAGGAAACCAGCAAATTGCGCTGCTTATTTATTTACCACCTTCATCATTATTAGTAATATTATTGTGTGGATGATGTTTTTACTTATTTAGCAAATTTGCTTTGTCATAACTCAGTAGACGAAACTGCATTTTGTGCTTGATATTCTTTTAAGGATTCTTATATGGGGGAGGCATGGGGAGAAACTCAGCCAAAAAAACAAAATCAAAAAACCTCAACAAAGCCCCGAAACCCAGAACTGTCTGAATGCTTGGTTTCATCATACAGTTGTGTGTATACAAGGAGAATTCACATAGAGGAGAAGCCACCCTTTGAATCAAGTGCAACAGAGTGTGAGGATTTCACATATTACGGCATAGTGGGTCTTACCAGTGCTTCAAATTGTATTAATTTTTAGACTATGTAGCTTGAGCCTTTTCCCTACCAAATTTCAAGAAATCACTCTAGTTTCTTACTATGACCCATGATAACCTATAGTGCTTTCAAATAACTGTGGAGATTTTGTGAGGAAAAATTGATCTGGATTTGCACCCTGTGTATCACTGGCAATTTTGGGAGCTAGCTGTGATTGAGGGGCACAGGTTTGCTGCCAAGTGAGCAGGTTGGTAGAAAGGATGACGATGAAGAGGTTTAGCACTGGTTGTTTCTGGCGTTCTACTGAAGGAATTTCTTCCTTCTCTTTCCACCTTTCTCAAAGACATCCAGCAGCAGCATAGAACACCCTTGCCAACAGTAGTTACTTGGGCTGGGCCCAGTGTTGGTGATTAGAGACCCCCAGGGTTTGTGAGAGCAAGATTTTCTCCACTGAAAGGCTAAGACTCAGTTTGGACAGAATTTGCTTTCTGTTTATCAACAGGATTGTATGACTATAGCTTTGCCCACTCTTTTCCTTTAATTCCTCAGTGTTAAATTCATACTTGGTTTTATGGCAAGTATAATTTTCTTTTCACTTTCTGTGGTTTCATTGATATACAAATATTGAAGAAGCTAATTTGCTTGTAGGCAATGTTTTATTAAATACATTTATGTCATTCATGTATCTAGCAATGTGCTGATTCTTGGACAACAGCCACATTTTTATAATGCAGTAGCCTAGTGCTAGCTGCTATGATGTGTGAATCAGTGCCTAGGAGATGAGGTTTGCTGCTTATTGAAATTAGCTGTGAAAATAATAGATACAGTTCTAGGCTTGAGATGTGGATGCAGTTTATTTTCATTTGTTTTTTAGATATCTTGGTTCTTTTCTTAAGCACACAAGTATCTATTGTCTACCAAAGGAAATAGGTTATAAATCAAAATCTTCTGGCTCCTGTGTTCAGCAAGAAGTCATAATTCTTCTTTTTTTTTCCCCTAACTTTTTTTTTCATTTTAAATATTGATACATGCAACATGTCTTGAGCCATCTGCTAAAAGTTCCCTTCATGTAACTTAGTGACAGCCTAAGTAGCTGTAGTAGCACAGAAGAATACGATCTTTCCTTTAATTTTCATGGCTATGGTTATGTGAGTTTAATATAAAGTTACTAATTTGTTGAAGGTGAAGGCAGTCAGTGGTAGATTTAAAAAGCTATGAATCTTAATATCGGTCCGGACGGAAAATGTAATATGTAATACTTACTGCTCTAGTGAGACATTGAGCAAAACACAAAATGATGATAAAGGAATAACGAGGGTCTTAACTCTGCTAGAAAACTGTGGGATTCTGCTTGTCTTGAAATATCTGGGAACTGATGAATCAAGATAGAAAAGACACTAGTTCACCAATAGTTAATGAGCTCTCTAACTGTGACAAGGGTTAGCATGTTTAAATCTCTGATAATTTGAGAGATGTGATCTATACTACTTTAAGAAGATGTAATGTATTTCTACAGAAATTGCTCCAAAAATTTAAAAATATTTATTTACCCTTTTTATAGCATTCAATATTCTGGGGAAAAAATCTCTAATAATTTCAATAGGATGGTTTTAAACCAAATATAATAGGGTGCTGTTTTCTAGTCAGTTCCTTAGTACTTTTATAAAAAGGTAGTAATTTTAAAATGACTAAGAAAGTCACCTTTTCAGAGCCATAACACACAAACTGAGTTAAATAAATCATTGGATTGGCTCAGGCATCTTGTGAAAAATCATTTTGAGTCAACTCTTACACAACATGAGGAGTAAAGTAGAATAATTTGCAAGAAGAAAATGGGCTTGTTAGCCCATTCTTTAGTCAGGGTTATTTGCATGTTTTGAACAAGAACTGGTCCCAGACCATAATTCACAACAGGACTTTTCCATGAAATGCCAGTAACTTGAGCAAGTAAGGGCACAGGTTCTAATACAGTTCTTTCCCATATCAAGTCCAGCTATTTTAGGAGACAAGAAATTGAGATATAGCAGGAAATTCAAAGGCAATACAATTCCCTGGCTTCCAGTGAAGGCGTAGGTTAGTAATTAAATTGTTAGTAACATTATTAAATGGAAATCTGCATCACTGTAGCTATAGTCAGGTAAATGCATGCCATCTTTCTGATGCATGCTCTTCATGAAAGAGAGTCCTTTTTTGGTACCAATACCATTTAAAATTTCCAGAACAGAAGGTGTTCTTAACCTTATTTTTGGTTCTTAACTGTATGAAATTGTCTTCAGCTGTTTTTCTTTATAAAGCTTAGATTTCCTTAACTAAATACATTCGGGTCAAAAGAGTCCTGTTATTGCAAAATGTAGTAGTAGGGTGATACAAATTTTAATTTACTGGATACATAGAATAGTACTGTAGTAGTTTCAGAATGATTGAAAGATGCACTTCTTTTGACCCATAATAAAAATTTCCTTTTTTGGTTCACAGAAGCTGGAATTTTAATTCTTTGATCCGATCTGCATTGTGGTTACTATTGTAATCCTAAACATTTTTGTGGGAATGAAAAAACCCAACAATATTTCCAGCATCTTCAATGCCTATGTGATTTATGTGCCCAACTCCCATTACTTTGTTGATTGGTTTATTTATTTTGTGGGTAGACACATTAGATACAAGCTTTCTTCATAGTTAGGGGCTAATCCCACTCCCATTGGAATGTATATTGAGTTTTATAGAGAGAACGAAGTCAGAATTCAAGTTACACCTTTGTGCTCAGTAACACTCAGTCTATAGCTTTTGGACTTATCTCAGTATCTCACTTGGAAGGATGATGCTCTCAGCCAGGATGTCAAAGCTAAGAAAGAAAAAATTTTCCTTTTTATTGTGCAGATCTCATTTAGATGAATTACAGAAGGGTCACAGCTTTTCATTACAGATAATCACTTTTATTAAATCACAGGCACCATTGTTTTTTCCTTCATACATATTGAAAGCCACACTGGAAATAATCCAAGCAGCTTCATTTTTGCCTGAAGTAGCAAAAGAAGTGAGAAATCGCATCTTTTAAACTGTATTTCAAGACACTATTGTTTAAGGTTCCTAAGAAAAGTAAAGGGGAGTAAAGACAGTTAGTAAATTATTCTAAGAATTTAAGAGATACAACTATAAAGATATCTTTAAGGACATTTCCTAACACTGTATTTCAACATCATAAAACTATTTAAGCAATAATTAGTTGTTAAGAAGCATCCTGGATTTATTATCTTCTCCTGCACCAGAACAGTCAATTGGTGTGTCTATCAGTTCCCTCTAGAAGACAATGTTGCATCAGTTCTACCAACTGTTCCTTTGTTACATCACTCAGGGGAAAGTAAGTACATTGAACTCTTACAAGAAACCCTTTGGAGCTGTCTAGAAGTGGGTAGAGTAGGATTCCTTGCACCCGTTCACTTCCTTTCCATTTCACCTACCTCACGTCTACAATTTGTCCAATTTTTTCATGCTTTCTTTGGAAGTACATTTCTTTTGTTATTGAGCTAACTGGAGAAATGTATTTCCATTGACTTCCCTGATTGTGAAATCATAGATTTATTGGATTTCATTGAAGGGTTTTATTTAATACCTGTATACACAGCAGAAATAAGAGATTGACAACTTCCTTAAAATGCTTCAGAAAAAAATCATGCAGAAGAGAGAGTAGCATTATCAAAGTCCCATGACTTCTAGTTTTCTCACGAAAAGCTCTTCCTTTAGCTTGTAATGGATTGTGAAGCATGAGCAACCAAACACAAAGATTATAGTACCAGAGAGTCAATATGACTGTTTTATGAATCCAGGTGGGTAAGAAACAAGAATTGATCTAATCCTATAAAGTCCCTTTCTGACCATGCTGTAACTCAAACTTCTGTTTATTCTGTTTGAACTCAAAGTGGAAAAAAATCCATAAAATGAAATGCAACAGTAAATAAAGAACGTTAGTGCTTGGAAGAAACATCAAAACTGTCAGTACCTGTAGAAGAGTTACTTTGGGAAAACACTGTTTATCTTTATGTCTCTTTTATCTTTGTGCCTCTTACTGTCAATTGTGAGTCTATGGAAGCTAGGGAAACTTCGTAGTTAGTTTATGCCTTCGATGTAATGTACATTATTTTCTGTTCCTATACTGTCAGTGTTTCAGTAATAGCTCATTACCTGCACAAAAGGTGATTTCTGTAGTATATTACTGCAAAATTATATAGCAATGGGGAGTAACAGGATTAGCTGCAGCAGCAAGCATTCTTTAAAATATTTTTAGTATTTGATGTCATTAAAAATTATGCTAGTAGTGTGCATAAAAGAATTGTACTTTATATTTTTTGAAAGTGAGCAACAAATTATTGTTCGTTCACTGAGCTTCTGCAGTTCCTATGCACTTCAAAAATACAGCCTTATGTTTTGAAAACATCAAGGAAATGTAGGCATAAAGGCCTGTGTTGTCCAGGAGTGTAAAGTGGTTTTGCTTCACACATTTCAACTGAATTGTGCCAGGTTTATTGGCTAAAAATAAAAGCCAGAGCTGAAATAGAAAGATGGCTCAGCAGCTGAGAGGCATAGATTAAATGCTCAAGTCACTTTACATGCCCTGAGTTACCTTTAAGAAATCACACTCAGTTTTGAGATTATTTAACCTAAACATGCTTATAAATAAGTACAGCGAGTGTGAGACTGCCAGAGACCTGGAAAAATTAGAAATGTATGGAATATAATTACTCATAGGAATTCTACTGGTGACAAGTTTGTTTAGTTTTATTACTGCAATGAAAGAACTACTTCTAAAGATATAAAGTAACTTTTTTGTTTGCTTGGACACTAAGTTAGGTAGGTACTGTAATTTCAAATTCAGATTTAAAAAGTGAATTTAGGAGAGGTCAGATGCGGGTGAAAACTGAGGAGTATTCAGGTCCAGAAGAAAATAAATGAAGTTTATAGTTCCCTATCAAAAGTAAGTAATACATGAAGGAACATATTTGGACCAAATCTACATTGCTTGTGCTCACGTAGAAAGTCAGTACTTCTAGTTTTGCATCAAGTTTTGTTAAATGGCTTGATTAGAAGGTCAGGTGTATTCTGACCTGAATCATTTTGTTGTTCTAGCTGTGAACTATAAGTTCTTATAGTATGTGCTATTTCTGCATGGTTTTTAACATCTCCAAAGTCCTGTATGAATGCTTTTAGCAATTCAGTTGTCTTAATGTGCATGTTATACAACTGTATAGTTATATGATCATTGCAACATTGATCCCTGAAAACATGAAATGCGTCTGAATGTCTTATTACTGTGCCTTGCCCCATTACGCACACTTGAGTGAAGCAGAGCCATGTACAACCTTGCAAATCCCTTGCAGACAAATAGATCTCATGCGCACTAGGAAGGTTACTGCTTCCCTGTAGTAGCACAATTATTTCCTTCTGTTCATCTACAACTGAGGGCGTCTGAATTATAATCTGTTTGTAATTAACAAGCTTCAGCTTCTTCACCTTGACAATAGATACTGCCACCATTATACTTTTTGTCATTTTTTTCAGAACATATACTAGGCATTACAGATGTAAGTTTATTTTTAAGATATTGAGAACCAGATGTGCAATGGGGTGCTCATTAAACAGAAGAATATGTACACCAACATGAAGACTTCACAGACACATTTCTCCTGCTGTTCTTAACAGATAGCTATAGGCGAGAGCTAGTTGCTGCTGTGCTTTCTGTTAATTACAGGCATTCTTCTTCCTTTGTCTCCTAATGGATAAAAAGTAATTTACATATTCCTTTATATGAAATCTTTCTCTCAGTGGAGATGTTTGTTAGTGTAAATGAGGTGTTGTTTATCCAAGGTAGTGTCACTGCTGCTCAGTGACTATTATGTGCATATATTTCTTTTTGCAGGATGGTATACAGCCAAAGAACACTGGTAATCTTGCAATATAAAAGAGAAGCCCTCTCTACG
Source organism: Gymnogyps californianus (assembly GCF_018139145.2). Lineage (NCBI taxonomy): Eukaryota > Metazoa > Chordata > Aves > Accipitriformes > Cathartidae > Gymnogyps > Gymnogyps californianus. The sequence continues at coordinate 10,148,593 of NC_059486.1, forward strand.
ATAAGAACTTGTCAAGATGCTGCAATTACTAATGAGCACAGGGATGAGCAGAGTGAGCCCTTCCCAGAGACAGGGATTTGATTGGCAGCATAGTCAGGTTTCAATCAGGAACAGGCTCCCTCGTACCAGTAATGGATTTCCTTGCTTGTATAAATTCCCCCTGCTATATCTGCAAGGATGATGGTTAAATAGGCACTGGAAATAATGTTTCCTTTTCACTATACAAATTCACAGGGAGAGTTTCTATTTTTCTTTAGTATCTCAGTGACACAATTAGCAGGTTTGCTGATGTTTGTGTTTATTTCTTCTAGGCAGTCCACAAAAGAAAGAAAGTACAAAGCTAATTAGTAGAATTAACAGGGCTTTCGGTGTCATTGCAATAGTATACTATAATTTTAAATAAGAGAGGAAAAATTTCTGAGCTTTTCCCCCCCCAAACCCAAATGCTCTTTTTTCTTTGCATTTGTCGTGAAATCTCTCTTCCAGGCTAGCAGACCCAGAGAAGATAGCTGCCTAGTATATACAGATCTGACAGCCATACAACATATTTCCTCAGTACCCATATTACTTGCCTAGCAACTCAATTCCTTGGAATTAACCTCAACTTCTAAAATCCCTGAGCATCTCCAAGTGGCTGATGGTTGAAAACCAAAACAGAAGGAAGAAAACTTCCTTCCCCTTCTCGAAAGGTTTACACTTTTGCCTTGGAGGAGTGTATGAGGTAGTGATGCTAAAGTAAAAGCCAAATCAATTATATTTTGGATAGCTTTATAGGTATTCTATACTGAAAAAAACCTGAAGTCAATACAGTAGAATTCACAGGGAAAAGGCATCTGACTTTGAAGGCTGAAAGTAAAAATAGTGTCACTAATACTTCTAATCATGTGTTTTGAACCGACATACATACACATATGTAGGTACGTATCATGTACAGAGTCTCATAATAAAACCTGGCATACAGGCTTTATATGCTGTGGTCTGATGCAATATGCACCATTCAACCATCTGAAATATTAAAATTTTGTATCGTGCTTTGTCATTGCAGACTATGCATATACATTTTACACCAAACTGAGGTTCAGCTACAGGTGACAGTAGAAAAGGAAATGAAAGAAATGCTTGAGCCATTTCTTTCCATGCTTATGCTCTGAATTCTCTGAAACATATACTGGAAATTTTTTTGAGAAAAAAATCTGAATTAAACTTCTTGCCAATTTATTGATGCTGTTAAACATGTACTGCATGCTTTCCTAATACAAAATCTTTATGGTGGAGACTTTCCATCCCTTGAGGTTTTGCGGGGGCTGGAACCACTATCCTGAGTCACATTCCTCTATCCAGCCATTGATTTTCACATCTAGGAAGCATCCTATGTTTGAGATGTCTGCTTCTCTGTCAAATTCAGTTGAATTCAACCAATAATTGATAAAAATGTTGTTAATGAGTAACAGAGAGAAAACACTGTAATCTAAGCCTCATTTCCTTAGGAAAAGTGGCTCAATAATGGCTTAATCTTTTATTACCTTAATTATTCAGATAAACTACCAGAGAACATAGTACAAAAAGGCAAGATGCAAGTAAGGCTTTTGTTTTCCTGCATGCATTCTGGGATGGATAGTGATGCGCATTGCAAAGTACTTTTTTGTGGGGCTGTATATTTTTATACAAAAAACTTATTTTTTTTTTACAAATTTCTCCATTTGAGCTGCTTTTCTTCTGTTTACTACACAGTATGAATTATTTCTGAGTATATTAAAATGTATGAGAGAAGCCAGAGACACGCAAGCTGAAATGCTAGCAAGAACAAAATAAAGTACTGCAAATACCAAACACTTGACTCAGAACAGTCAGGTAGGGTATCCTTTCTGCACATATTGTACCCTTCAAAATCTGATTTGAAAGAAATCATCTCTCCAGCTATGCAATAAATGGGATTCTGTATATTATGCACACAAACTAATTTGTAGCTTATCAGCAGCTAACATTATCCTACTCTGGGACATCCACAGTAGATACATGGCCTTTGCTCTTGAACAAATAGATTTTCCATGTGTAAATTTCATTTTAGGTAGTAGATTTCTCCCATATGGGCAATTAATCTTCTACTGCTGACATTTCATAAATCCAGTGCAGGTAAGTTGCACATGGTAGCCAAAGTTATTGTCTTGTGGGGTTCCTGTTAAAATAGCTCTTGCAGGCTTGGTCTAGTACAAATGGTCATTTTTAAAACAGTAACGGATATCAGGTATAAAAGTTGGCAAGAAATAAATGCCAATTTTTCCCAGTCTTAGGCCTGTGAGGTCCCTTTCTTTTTTTCTGTAGCAGCTTCTACAGCAGCTTTTGTGGCAGCATCTCTGAATCATTGGATGCCTGCTGTCAGAATAGTCACGAATATTAGTTACAATAAATGTTTCCAACAAAACATAAAGCTGAACTTAATCTAGTTTTTTTCATTTTCATTCATTGAGTTCTCCAGTCAGTCTAAGTAGAGTGAATGTTCTTTTATATTTATCATTAGACATCAAAACTCAGCAGCTTCAATTCCATATTGGAATATTCCATATTCCATTCATATCCAATTCCATGGTAGAAGATAGAGAATGGTTTTAAGTCAAGCCTGGAAATGTATTTCTATAATCAGGCCCCTTTGGTTCAAATTTAAGTAAAAAGTTTGCACAAAGCTTTCATGAATCTAGGCAGCTGAACTTGACAGATGTCCAGTTAAAACTATAGAAAGGAGGGCTGGACGCTCGAAAGTCCTTAGTGCAGTTAATCCATACATGTCTCTGTGCTACATTTAGGTCTTATGGTCTTTGATTGGATAAAGATAAAAAAAAAAAGGAACAAATAACCTATACAAGACACAATCAGTAAAAGGGTACCTATTCCTTCTCCCACAGATTTAAAGCATCTCATTTAAAATGGTGGGAGTAGGGTCAAACAGGGAGTATCTCTATAGGAAAGGAAGGTATTTTGTTAAAATATACTGGGTTTTAGTTTGAAGGAGGGTAAGGTGATTTCCAGTTTCTTTTTTTTTTTTTTTTCTTTTTGTGTGTATGTACATAGTGTTTCCTGAGCTTCTCCTTTTGATTTTGATGGAAAAGAAAAGATGCTTTGGAATTCTGAAAGTAAACTCTGGTAGCACTCGCTGAATTGCCTGGCAGCCTGCGTAACTGTGGTTTAGGCTACTGAAGTCTGCCCCAGAGATCTTCTGAATATATCAGCTTGTCTTACACCAACGCAGTTCCACTGCTGTCAGTGTAACTATGTAATATTTAACACAGGCTGGAAAATCTAGCCTAACTGGCTTCAGTTTTCTTCCACCTTTGTTCAAAGTGTAACACTATTAACCAGAGGGCTTTTGTTGTAGTCCTCTGTGGCTGCTTAAAACCAATTTCATTATGGTTATTTATGATACACATGAAATAAATGTGTATTTATGTCAAAAATGCTCAGCAAAATCGTGTAGAAATAATATCACTGTAAGAGAAATGTGGGAAAATTTGTCATTTACCCAAATCTGGAAACAGATCCAACTCCATGCAAATCACAGTGAATAAAAATGCAGCCAGCAGAAAGCCATTAATTATAACATCCTTCTGAAATCCACAGTTGATTGCAGCAAGTTTTTTAATGTAGATGGCAATTGGGACCAATACAGACTTTATTATTCTTGGTGTAAAGCAGAAAATTAAACCATTCTGAATTGCTTTATTTAAATGTCAAGTTGACCACAAAACAACTTGCTTTATGCCTATAATATAGAATAAATGTAATTTGCTTCCCTGCTGAGTTCCTGCATTTGCATAGGAGGATGATCGGTTTAAGGCTGTGTTGTGTTTTCGTATATTTTCATGTGTTAATAAAGAAAAAGATTAGCAGGTAACCTTAGCTGTACTTTACAAATCTCAGATTCTTCCTAATGTTAAATATCTATGGACCATAACAACTGTCTTTGCAGTTTAATCTGATTGCTTATTAATGAAAGAGAATACTGCAAATTAGGCAAGACACCTTTGAGATGACACACATTGCTACATTGAAGAGAATACAACTACTGTAAAAGAAAAAGGGCATTCACACTTTTGATGAGTTATTCTGAAAATCTTTAGGTGTGATCATATCTGGTATACTTGCTGATACTTTTCCTAACATTCAATCCTCTATATTCACAAAATGCTGATGAGGAGGATAGGTCCTGCACTGCAAGAGGTGTTACACAAAGTTTGGAAGTTTTCCGGGGTCAGCTATACAAAGCCCTGGCTCCGCATACCTGGTGTTGGCAATAGACCTTCATCAAGCGGGAGGCTGGACTAGAGATCTCCAGAGGTCCTTTCCAATGCTAATGTTTCTATGATTATTCCCTCTGTAGGAGTGATGCTTTTCTGAACTTTTTCCTTAAATGAAATATTTCCCTGCATTGATGCAAATCTACTGAAAGAAAATTTTCAGTTAACTTCTGTGTATTAGTAGCATGCTCTTTTAGTTAAAGAATCTATTACCACAATGGAAAGCTCGAAGTCCTTTACCCCATTGCGTAGTGTATTCAGAATCCAGTGAAATTCAGACATAAAAGCTGGGCTGGAGTTTTATTTAAATTCTCTTCAGATTGAAGAATTCAACTTTTCACATGAAGAGTTTCAAAATAAGATAAGGGGGGTTTGTTAATTTTTTTTTCTTTTTTTTGGTAACTCTCCCAAGCTAATTAATCCAAAGAAAGAATAACTGTCAGCCTGACAAATAAAATTATTCATAGATGATATATCTGACAAGTGTATGAACACTGTCACAATAGCCTAATAATGGTAAGATATTAGCACCCAGCCAAAGATAGAGTGACCTGTGCTCTTTTTTGGCTACAGACTGCATTTAAAGATGGATTGTCTTCTGCATTTTTTTTTTAATCAGATGATAATTGAACATACCACTTACTTTCAACCTAATGATTTCATATCTTTTTCACAGACACTACTGATTCAGAAATTTTAATAAATGAAAAATATTCAGTGTATTTTTAAAATATTATTTCTAATGCTACTTAAGTATGGGAAAGAAGGTGGATAGAGCAGTGTAACATCATCTGCCACCTTTCTACAGCCCATCTGTGTGATTCCACAGTATCTAGTTTCAGAAGCTTTGACCTTTGGTATCTAGAGCAGATTTTTTTCTCCTACATTGCCTTCTTTTTTACTAGATCTCATGACTATGTGCTCAAAGTCATGCTATTTCTAGATCTAACGATCTATTAATTTCTGAAATTTAGGAACCCACTTTTATAACATGTATATGCTTTATAAGGTGGAAGGTGGTAAGTTAGCAGTAGGATGGAAGTACAAAGGTGTACTTGGGTACCTCTAGGTCACTAGGTTTTGAGTGATTCTTACAAATGTACACAAATGAGAGAGGAATATGAGCAATAGTTAGCAATATAACAAAGGACGGTTAAATTATCCACACAAACCAATTTTTGATTCAGGTAGAAACTTCTGTTCAAAGTATGTTGCCTCCAGCTTTTTGAAAGAACTGTTACTAAGTCCATACAGCTAAGCCTCTTACAACATGCTGTTCAAAGTCTGTAAATATGGACAGGAGATTAAGATTTATTTTGTAGTCTTTATAGAAGTAATGAAAACATATTTCATCTAAAATGCAAATGTGGGAAGATGCAGGAAAGGACTTTGCATAAACTAATTCAGCCTTCATCAGATTTTAGGATTTTTTCTTACCTTTCACTCTATGGAACTAAAACTATCCTTTTTTCTTCTTTTGTCTGTGTTAATATCCACATTAGATTTCTTTTGAGTTACGGTAGGGTTCGAAGAAATTTATTGAAGAAAAAGGAGTGAAATGTAAAACTGTTATTTCCTTACAAAACAGAAAAAGCAAGGCAAAGAGAAATTTTGAGATAAGACCTACTAGTTTTCATTCATCAAAAGGAGTGAGTAGGATGTCCTAACCACAAGCCTGTTTATCATCTCACACCTAACACACACCTGTTGATCATATAAATACAATTAATTGAAAAGCGAACTGCAGTTTCCAGACCACACAACTGACATAATCTGCGAAAAAAATGCTTGGTCCTTTTAACAACATTCATTACCTGATGGCAGTCATAATTCACTGCTCAATGTTCATTTCAAAAGTGCTCTTGTATACTCTGAAATTTACTGAAAGAAACAACTGAAGTAGTTTTTAGTATTACAAAGGTAAAAGTCCAAAATACTATGCCAGCTACTCTTTTTATTGTCAACAGAAAAATCAGCCGTTAATCATCATTAAGGTAAAATCTCACTTTAAATATAGTATACACATTAATCTAAGCACCAAATTATAAAGCCTGTGTTGCCAAGTGAAAACCAAGAATTTAAGCTTCAGTTCTTTATAGTGCAAATAGATCTACTACATCAGAGAATTTACTTTGTATGAGTCAGCTGATAAGAAAAAACCTACAAAAACCCCCGCGTTTAATGGGGCAAGCTGCCAATTAAGACGTTAATAACTCCAGATCACTTAAATTACATTTAATTGAAGATGATACTACTGGGCTTCAGTTTTCTTAATCCTTATTTCAACTTTTCTGTACTGTTGCAGGTTTGCTTGCTTTAAATAATAATCCATCCTTCATTTCATTTTGGCAGTGCAGAGGAAAAGAGATGAACTGTCCATACTGCAGAGCTTGAAATATGCTGGAAAATACCAAGCCATACGTCCTTGAAAGTCCTTGGTAGATTTGAGTTCTTTTTCCTTCTTGAATTTGATATTCAAATTTTTTTTCCCTTGAAAAGCTTGTTCCTCTGCATGAATACCAAAGAAACTATTTCAATTGTAGATTCCTACAGATGCAAAAAGTGGAAAAAAAAATCAGTTTAAAAAATGTTTCAAGGTAGAGGATATCCCATCCAGTTTTCTTTTCTTTTTGTCCGTGTGCTAATTTGGCCAATCATTATTTTTTTAATTATTTCTGTGCATTACAGTTATTATTCTGTAATAACTCCATGCAAACATGGCTAGTCATTTTTTTCTGACAATATTTTTAGCTGAACTTTCGTGAAGCAAGCTTAGAGGTCTTTGACTCTCTTTTTCCCTTCCCTACATCTCCCAAATAGCTTCTGAAACTCTAAACTACAAAATTCCTTAGGTTTTACTCATAGTATGATAACAGGAGCATCCATGCACCCAGTCCCCTGCCCCTTAGTTCAGTTGCATTTTCATTCAGGCCCTTATTGCAGCCAGGGTTTCTTCTCCTGGCCTGAATGGGTGGCGATACCGAGTTACTGATTTGACTTTTGTCCTCGTGCTGGAGGGGATGAGGGGTCCTTCCATACAGTTTAGGAGCACTTAAGCACCCCTGAAAATCTGTCTTACGGTTTGCCTATCTTCTTTAAACAGGCAGATCGTACACTATATAAGCAAGGATGAGAATGGCTGTACACCTTGAAAGTGGAACTAACCTTTCTTCTGTGGAGACAAAGCACATCTATTTTTAAACTTTTGCTATGTATATTTCTTTCAGCTGCATGAGTTCATATTCAATGAAAGGTTTATTGTACTGCCAGCTCATTATGTTCTGATTTTATCATACAGTAAAGTGATGACTACAGTGATGAAAGGCTAGTAAATTAAACGTAAACTTTTGTCGGCTATTACATCTATAGAAATTTTTTATCCAGTGGCTGAAGACCATGTTAATAAAATGATATGCAACATAGATAAAAGGGTGCAATGTGCAGCATAATGGTACTGTGATTTAAATGTAATCAAGATCACCAGCTACTTCAGTGTCACATCAAATTATCGTGTTGTTTTAGATTTTAATGTTTGCTAAATTTGATGGGCATGGATAGTGCTTGGTGATGCAGTAATAACATGGAGATTTTCCATATACATGTTTAACAAGGTACAGGTAAAAACAATAAGCAAATGTAACTGGAAAATACTTCCTTTCAATTTTTTTAATCATATTTCACTAGCATACATTTGACTTCCGGTGGATGCTACATTGCTGGTGGTTGAACATCACATTTTTGTTAGTTTTAAAAATAACTGAATGTTCCTGCAGAGCGAACTTTTCCTAGATTCTGGAATAGATAACAGAAAAAAAATCTATACATAATAGTGAAGGTAAATTATGTGTTTAGATATGTAGATAAATTAGACTGTGTTGTTCTGAATACATACATTACAGTTTGGAATAGTTTTATATTTACAAACCTTGTTTTAAATTGAGGTGAAATGCAGCCTTATAGATTTCCTCCTTTTTGCTTTTGGACAATGTTGAGGTAGTTGGACTGACCAGTCAAACACACACACACACACGTACACACACACACTCGCTCTCTCTTGTCCAAATGAGAAGTACACCAGATTTAAAACATATTTTTTTTCTAGCTATAAACAAGTATGAAAGTTCAAAAGGCAATTTCCTTTTAAATTGCAAGAAGAAAGAAAAGGACAACAAAAAAACGGATCAAAAAAGAGATTACTGTAAAAAGATGGACTGATAAAGGTGAATCACTGGCAAAATTGTATTGATTTTTTCTCTGTCAGAACTAGCTGCTTCTGATGCCTCGTAACAACCAACGTGTAACATTAAAAGCAAAATATTTATAAGTTGCATGACTGTTGAGGTATAAATCACATCTATGCATTTAGGGCAGTTCTGTGTTTGCATAATATAGTTTTTAAATTTGTCTTTTTAATGCCCAGTCTCTGTCTTGAGAGTTATAATTTCTTTTGTGAGTATTTTTTAACTTCTAGACACTTTCATCTTTTGTTTGCTTACAATGGGAGTTCATTTTGCCTTCCCTTTTCTTCAGGCAGTTGTACATGGATTGTTGTTTTCACTAGTTGTTTCAATGTAAGAATGATTTATAGTGGGCAGATATTCTCCTAACAATATTGTTAAGAATATAAATCTTCAGATGAGCTTTCACAACTATTCATATAAAAATTTCAGTCCCAGACAATCACATTGCAACAGTGAGCTGTTTTCCCTCTGGTATAATTTACCGAGTGAGATGGTGTGTTGCAACTAGTTGACAGCAAGTACTAATAAGCATGGTAATTTACTTGGATTAGGTAATTTAAATAAACGAAGCACATAGCTCACTAAAAACAGGCTATCAGCATGAGTTTGCTTTATTAACCTAGTTGAATATGCATTAGTAAATTGATATTTAATCTTTGTACTTCTGGTTGACTTTTCTGATCATGCAAGCCAGCTCATAGGGAGGATCTTCTCTGTGGCAATGAGGTGAGCGAAAATCTGGATGTGGTACTAGATCTCAGAATCATTATGATCCACCAGTGTGATACAACTTAAAGGCAAATGCCAGGCGGTGTCTCACAACAGACTTCTAGTGTCGGTTGAGAAATGTTACATCCATTGTATAAGATGTAACTGTGTCCTCATCTGGTAGCTGTAGTCATTCATTTCCAAACTAGGTTAATTGAAACCAGTATGGATGTGGAACAGTGGGATGATCAGAGGAATAAAATTTGGTCTTACAAGGAAATCTAGAAGAGCATAGCTTTTTTACTATGATGAAATCAAACTAAGAGGGTATGCTTGCTACCTGTATGCATGTCAGAGGCATGAACACTACAGAGGAAGAAGGCTACTGAATTTGAAAGACAGCGCTGGTGCAAGAACAGCTGGATACAAATCAGTTATGAAGACATTTAAACAGGAAGTAACAAGATACTATTTGTCCTCTAAATGCCTCTAATCATATAAATTTCTCCAGTAACTCAGACATTATCAATCAAATTTTGATTCTGATGCTTGCAAGTATTCTCCAGTTACTGAGTTGAGATATGTTTCCCTATGAGGTAATGCTTCCTGGTTTTCTATCTCCCTTCCTTTTGAGAGAAGAAATATCTATTTTGATTGATGGGTGAGACAATTGTGCCAGTTGGTCACAATTTGATTTTATGTTGATGGAGATGTTTTAGACATGTACTTTTCCCTTTACCATTTTACAGGATGAAGAAATTTTCTTCATCCCAGAAGATGATTTAGTTGCATGACCCAAACATTTTGCTTCTATCAGTCTCCCAAGCAGGCAATGCTGAAATAGGGGTGGCAGAAGCCAGACAAAAGATCATTTTGGTATTTTTTCTTTCCTCCAACTAATAATGAAAGGTGGGTGATAAATCCCTGTGTCTACTGCTCTGTCTCTGACATTCTAAAACCAATTGCTGACAATATGTTGATTGAGAAAATGTCACTATTTTAAAGCTGATCCTGGGATTTTGTAGCTGCCCGAGGAGCTTGTTGCACCAAAACAAACCCTTTAAAGGAATTTGTTCAGGAAAGCAAAGATCGATTATAACTCTTTTAGCAGCATCTCAGACCCTGGGGAATTGCTCCAAGAGTTCTGCAGCTTTTAGCTAGTGGTTCCCACTCTGGTTTTCCACTGAAGCGCCTGAAACCTCCCAATGCCATGCTAAGGATTCATTTAACTGGCAGGGAGTAAACCACGTGGTAGCCCATGGGCAAACAAAGCAGGGCAAAACAATAATTGGTTTGAGTGGCAGATCAATTGCATTGTTGTACTGTACTTGTGGTACAGAAAAACGTATCAAAAAGACAATTGTAAACAATTATTTTATATTCCAAGGGCTTCCCTATTGATGTTACCAGCAAGTTGAAACACAGCATGAAAAAGTTGACAGCAGTACTCTCTTTCTTTCAGAGATAAATTTACTGTATGTCTCCAACAGTTTAGAGGAGAACTGATACAGAACATTCATTCAGTATATTAATGTTGAAAATAGGAGTTCACTTTTGAAGCATGGTTTTATATAAGTTCTCCTAAGTTTTATTAATAAAACAGAAAGCTCAGTAAGCTGTTGCAAATCATGCAGAGTTTTAGGAGACCAGGGTGACATATCTACACTAATTCTTAAGAGATGCTTCTTAATCTCTCACGTATTATTCCTTGAGAACAAAATGCCCTGATAAAATAATTTGTAATTTTCCCTTAAAAATCTAAGCACCAGTACTTTCTGATCCCTCGGTTCTGTGCACTGAAATGGTAACCTTTATCAGAAAACTAGTTTTCCTGAGCACAGACCAGGTTTCTCTACAGACCAGGTTATTTTCAGGCCCATTCTGAGTGTTATGATTCTGATCCTGGGCCTACAGTAGAACTTGCAGAGTTAGCATTAAGTTTTTATGCACAGCATGAGACTGTGTTATACAGGGACACCTCTTGTCACTTCTGATGTGAAGAAAGGGACAAATTATCAAAGCAAGAGTCTTGAATTTGTCATAGATTTTTACAGAATTTATTAGTAAAGGATCAGTATTATAAAATGCATGTAAATAGCTCTTGATCAGGTACAGCACTGGATTAACTGGAGTTCACTGAGCTCACCATACAGAGCATATGGAGTGCTTTGATTTCAGCCTTCCTGTATCTGTACCCTGAAAAATGGCTGGTGTTAACATGCACCCATTAAGACAGTTATTCTCCATTAAAGTTTTCTGCTGGTTTAACCTCCCTGCCTATTTCTTTTTACATTATTTCTTTACAATACTCAATAGAACTCAACTTTTCACAGCCTTCTGATCATAAAAGCAGAAGTACCTAGAAGCCAAAGTGTCAGATATACAAATTATCTTATACAATATTCTTCTGATAATGCTAAAAGCTTAACTATAAAAGTGCAAAACACCCTGTGGTGTTCTATGGTTGCTATAGCCCTCACCTTCAACTCCTACTAAGAAAGTTCATAATGTATTTTGCAAAAAATCAATCACATAAAACATCAGTTTAGCTAAGCTCCTTAACATAGGATCTTGAAGTTTGTTTTACAAATTAGCATGTGTTAAAAAATGTTACCTATTACAATATGCATGAAAATAGATTCTCATAATGTTTATTAGCATACAACAGCCTAAAAGTACAGCAGTAGTTAATAATAAAGAACTGCTTTGTCCATTATCTTTTCCGGGTTCATAGTCTGTGGGCTTAGAGTTCTTTCAGGTGTGACTATGCATGTAATGAAGTAATTTAGTATCAATATTTTTAGAGGGAAATAACTGCTTTTAGCAGTTAGTATTTCATTGTTTTGTGTTTGGGCATTTCAAGTCTTTTTCCCTATCAAGCTTTCAGGGAATAATTGTAGGACTGAAAAATGGCGTTTGTTTCATTCCCATTTAATCTTTTACACTGAGAGCTAAACTGAAAACAGTTTTATGTGATGACATTGCTGTGTTGGAACAAAACACACAACTTAATAGATTTACTGATATAAGGAATAATATGCATTTGCACAGACCATATTCATGAAAGTGTAATTTGAAAGACAGCAAAACTCAAGCTCCAAAATTTCAAATTGATGGGAAATTCAGTGCCTTTCAAGAGATTAATTCTATATTTTTCTAAATCCAGAGATTTGAGTGGGAATTAGGGCTCACACAGTGGGGTCTAAAATATCTTTTGTTTTCAGGAGAAATTAGTCTCTGTTTAAGAATGTTATATTCCTGCACCACAACTCTATTAGAAAAAACATTCTCTATTATTTAAAGAGTAATTTGATATATACTCTGTATTAAAATAGTAAATCTTTCCCGTGAATCCTGTGAACTTATCTTTGAGAGTTGCTATGTAGTGATTCTCCATCCCTACCAGCTCTAGTCTACTTGTAATGCCTGGTAGTTTATTAAAGGGATGAGCAGAAGCAACCTCTAGCCCCAGCAGAACAACTTCAAACCTTTAGTGTTCAAATCTGGGTTTAATTTTAGCAGTCAAGGCTCATATGTAGTTTGCAATTCAAATTCTGACATTTGCTTTTGTTATTGCTTTTTGTTGCTATTGCTGTGCAGTTTATGACTTTCTCTCCTGCACTATGGGAAATAGGCAGAAGCTTTTAAGCAGCATCACAGAGGCATAGGTGGGTAGTGCTCTCTGCGTAGCAGCTATCTTGTACAGTAATCTTGTATGGTAATTACCATACAAGTGATGCATCATTTTTGGTTTTGAGTTTTAGCTTGAATTCTGAAAAAAGTAGCAGCTTACGATTTCTTGTGTTTATGGCTACTTGTGGGGCCCATCTCTCTTAACCATGAGATTCTCTCCACATAAATGATTTCCCCCCCCTTAAGTTATCCTACAAATTGTCACCATGCATTTTGGTCTCTCAGAAGAACTCTTATGGTTGATGGCCTGCCCTTGATGTACTTAGAAATAATTGTTTGTATTGTCTTTACCTTCATGTCTTATTTAAATTTCTCACATTCTTGATTTATCAGATCTTAGCTATTCCACTGAGATCTTACACAGCTCTGTGGTTGGAATCTGATGATGTTTCACAAAACAGCCCAAGAAAGCCTGCAGCCAAGAGCTGATGTTCCCAGGCAGCCTTCACCTGCCACCAAGAACAGTTCTCTACCAGGAGCAGCTAATCAGAGAAAGCAATGCATTTAGCTGTTTGCTTATTGTGCCTGACTCCCTGATTTATAGTTATTATAGTGCTTATACAGTCACTGTGCCAGATAGAACTAAGCATAATATGAGCTCACAGTGTAACTGATGTTATCTGATGGTGCTAGACTTTTCCTCATGTAGTGCTTGATTTTTCTGCTGCTATTTTTCTGTTTAAGTGATTGATATGATTTTCAAAGTACTCGTGCCATGTGAAAAAAAAAAAAGGCATTTTTCTTGATGAATTGTGATTTTTATCATAATTTACAAAGGTTTCATGTCTTTGAGACTCTCTGAAAAGTCACAGGTGTCAATATTGGCCAATATTGCATATAATGTCATGCAATATTCTGGGCTGAACTGACTGAGGAGTGAACAGTTTCTGGTGATTTCCAGTTCTGCTGATAGTGCAAAAAACATTTCAGGCAATTGAATGTGAAAGTTATCACTCATGTAAAACTACTTAAAATGAGAAAGAAAATGTCCTTTGGATTTGAATGTGTGTTAGCCAGATCCATCAATATGATAAACCTGCCAGAACCAACCTTAAAACATTGTTTGACAGTATGAAAACTCTGTGGGAATCCACAGCAAAATGAAAGATAAAATCAGAACTAAAAGCATCCTGCAATAATTGTAGTCTGTAAGATATGTTTCTTGTCAGATGTTGTACATGTGTAGTTAATAGTCTGAAACTTCATGAATATTAATCGTGAGACATCAAAGTCAGACTACTGTGTATAACAGCAAGCTAATCTCTGAATTCAATAAACACAGTATACTTTTAATTTAGATAATGAAAGGCTTAGGGTTTGAACCAACACAAATTTTCCATAGTGGTAAAAGAATTGATAGTTTTACTATCCCGATTTACTCTGATGGAAATGCTGCAGCACCCTGTTCTTTCTCTTGAACCCTAAAGCTTTTAATCTTTTTATAACATCTATTTTATAATGGATCACTGATGTTTTTAAGCTGGTGTTTTAGGGTACCACTATCAGATTCATCTCTCCTGGAAGTTTTGCTTAATTCAGTGCATATTTTATTTAAGGAGGACGGCTTGAAACTGTCATGTTCCAAACCATGTTAGAAAACAGGGCTTGGATGCTTTAAAGCTTTGAGTCAGGAATTGAGTCCCTAGTCTGAGATCTCTTAACAAGGCCTATTTTTCAAGAAGTAGAGTCACTTATAGATGTTTCTAACTTTGCTTTTTTGAAAGTCCTTTCACTGAACACAAATGGAAGCTGAGTGCCACTTTCGGGGAGTTGGTTTACTTTGGCACCTTTATTCAAACCTGTGCTGATTTTGATAGTGCTGCTGCTCTAAGCTTGGTGTGCTCCCAGGGATCTTTGTCTCTTCCAGCAGATGAAAACCAGACCTATATTCCTTGTGAGTGGTATAGGAGCCCTGGATTTGGTTGCTGTGAGTAACTTAAGTAATTGAGAAAACAAGACTTACACAAAGTAAAACAAATATTTCAGCAAAACATTACAGGAGTTGAGTTTATATCTGATAGCAAAAAGATTCTTTTTGGTCTACAAGTAGCTGGTAATTAAACAGGAAAAACTAAATAAGAAACAATAAGACAACTATAATGTGTTGTGATGATCAAATTATATTTTAAAACACAATTTCTAAATTACTTTTGACAGTTCAGGTGTTAACAGAAAAGTATTTTCAAAGCTGGCCATGTTTCCATAACAAAATTGACAAAATATGGAAAATGCTAAAATTAGGCATTTTCTTTCTCACAAGTAACATACAGTATGTGTGTGATTTTGTTGCTTTAAATGTGCAATTACAGTGCACCATGTAAAAGAGTAGAAATTAAATGTAAATAAGAAAAAAGTGTTAAGGGAAAGAGGAATAGCAATCCCCTGGAAACACAGAAAATGTCTGCTCTTTTTCTTTAAAAGAGCATACATTTTAAAAACGTTTTTTAAATGTTGGACTGAGATAGCTTGAAGACATTACACACATGGCTGTAACTAGAGATTTTAGTAATGATCTGCGTAGACAAAAAGTAGTAGTACATCACAGCCATTGAATAACTCAGTCTTAGAGAACAGAAAATAAACGTGAGTTCCACATGGTCAGTGCTCTGATGCACAATATAATGGACTGGTGAAGGAATTAAATGAGAGAAGGATGTATGGAGGGTGTATTTGTGAAATAGATGAAAAAATAGCTACCCATTTGCAACAACTTGGACAAAAAAAAATTGGGCTTATTGCCTGTTGGAATAAGCTGACATAATTTCAGCAGTTTCTGAATGGCAATAATAGAATTGTTATTAGTTAACCATAAGCAAAAATCTGGCCTTTGCTATCTCTGTTGACAAAGTGCTAAGAGTCACTACAGCTTGTAATTCTGAAGTATACTGCCATGTATCACTCAAAAAGCCTTAAAAATAAGTGTGATGGATGCTTGACACAAAATTAAACAAATTAAGCAGTTCGCAATACTGTATATGCAAAGGTACCACAAATATGCCGAGAAAGCTTTGCTTGCATTATTGTATAATTTTTACATTCCTTTTGAAATGGCATCATGTAAAGTAAATTATCTCTAACAAACAACAGTCAGACTGGATGAGAGACTCTTACAGCTATTTTTATGACTGAAATTACAGCTGAAGTGGTGAAGTTATATTTTTTGACAGTGTAGATACTCTAACGTTTCCCAGAGCTTGAAAGCAAATGTGTATTTCCTGGGTACAGAGTTATAACATGCCACTGCAGTCTTGTCACTGGTTTCTTATAAAATTCACTCTCAAAGTTATAAGGGTGGGAAGGACCAACTGGTAAAGGATTATGTGATATATCATTAAAGTATATGAAAACTGCAAGGTGTTGCTGAACACCTTCTGCTTGTGCTGTCCTCAGTGGGATGCAAATATGTCCGCTACCTCTCAAGATCAAATTTAATATCATCTCTACTTTTCCCTCTTACACTGTGACAGGATTATAAAATACTAGGGCATGGTTTATTATGGAGTTGGCTCTTAAGTAACAGATGTTCCATAACGATAACAAAGACTGCATATTATAAATTGTCTGACTATTAACATGTTTCGAAACCTTTACAATAACGCAATGTCACTAATTGTTGTCTCTCTGCAATGTCTTTAGCCTAGAGGCTCTATATGCGAGAAAAAAGGAGTCGGGGCAGGGTTTGGTAAATTGCAGTCATGTAGGCATTCAGCTTTACTAGAGAACATGACAGTAGTTGTTCCACAACATTGACCAACTGAAATAATTGTATGTCTTCTTATAGAACAAAATGGCAAGTTTCTAAAGCCAACATTATCTCTTTTCATTTCTGTAGTACTTTTTCTTATTGTGAAATCTGCCTCAGTTACTAGGAAATGTGCTTTTCTCTGAGCCTAAAACAAATTGAAGAGAGAGCCCACGGAAAACAATTTTAGAGTTCATAACCCAAGCTGTATCATGAAAAGTAATTTATAGATAACAAACCATTAACCTTGAAGAGGGGAAGGTCAGCAAAGTGGCAGCACTTTTATTAAAAAGCTGTGTGGGAAGAGAAGAGCAGTATCTCAAACCCATCACAAACACGTGAAATGCTATGATCATTTTACACCTCAGTAAGCAGAGCTTCTTAAAGAATTCACTTTATGAAATAAATTAGGTTGATTTATACGGGAACATACCAAACACTCACAGTAGTAAACGTCTGCTAACAGTATTGTGAAGATCCTGATGTGCATGTGTGCAAGTCTGCGTCTAAGCATTTTTAACCAATTAAAAATAGAGCACATGGGTAATGCTACTTCACTGCTGATAGAAAGACTCTTGTCAATTTTCCTTTGGCTACTGCCATCTCATTGCTGGCTCCTACAGGAATTTGACTATTTATAATGATCTGTTTACAATCAGTCCATATAAAACTCTCCTGTGGCCCTTAAACACTTAAATTGCATATACTCCACTAAATGATATCATTGGCTTCTCAGTATTTTGGCACCATCTGTCAATAAATTTTTACAGTAATTGGGTGACTATAGTGTTTAGGTAAGACCGTATACTTCAGGTAAAAATTCCAGTATTAATATTCTGACCAACCCAAAGTTCCTTCAAATTCAGTAAGAGTCAAAGTTACATAAAACTTACAGTGAAAAACTGCATTTTTAGCAATAATGACCCAATCTAATACTGTCCTTTAGACATTCTGTATGTTCTTCTGTTTGTTTAGATTACAAACTAGGTTGAGAGTCCTATTCTTTCTACTTGTCAGCTCAATCTCAGCATGGCAGTTAAAAAATAATAAATTTAGAGAATCCAAAAGCAAACTACTTTACCTTAGTAAGCAAGTCAGTGGCTTGTCTTGCTTACTTCTTTTCTAGTATGTATTTTTCTGCTGTCTGCTTGCCTGAAAACACATAAAAGATCCGAAGTGTCCTTAGTTCCTCAAAGACAGACCTGCTGGGGATACCAGAATTTTAAATGGATATGTCCGTAATACTGCTTCCACCATCATCCTCATCTGATGACTGCTACCATCTGGGCAACTATAAACTTTTCTTAGTCATGTAGTTGCTGTGGGTTCCCAGACAAAAAACAAAGTTAAGAAGCTCAGCAAAACTGCAACAAATAGAACTAAACATTCTTCCTGGGTGAAGAGTATGCACTGCTGTCCTAAAGATCATAGAATGGTTTGGGTTGGAAGGAATCTTTAAAGATCATCTAGTTCCAACCCCCCCGCCATGGGCAGGGACATCTTTCACTAGATCAGGTTGCTCAAAACCCCATCAAATCTGATTTTGAACACTTCCAATGATGGGGCATCCACAACTTCTCTGGACAACCTGTTCCAGATAAAATATTACAGGTTTATTATATTAATAAATTGTAATTGTGATTTCTGATATTTATATATAATAACCACAATCCAAATAAGTATGCTTATAATTAAATATTATTTAAATAAGTATACTTACAACAAATGTAACAGTAAATATATAACGAATACAGTAATTCAAAGGAAGTTTCACATAGGAAGTACACAGCTGAACCACCTGTGTCCTTAGCAAAGGGAAAATTGACAAAGGGGCTGTGTCCTTACCAAAATCGCACAACTAATATTAAGCACCTACAATTAAAGCATATTTTACATTGCTTTTAGCATGATTTGTCAATGAAGCAAGGCTTGTACAGTTGCATTTTATCTACTGGTCTACCTGTCACTCCCAGCTTTCTCTCTTCCTCACCTAAAACATTTTGAATCTTTGGAGCGGTATCGATCAGAGGAGGAGAGGGTTCAAAGACTTAAGGTACTTACCATAGGTTTGCACAAAATATGACCCAAGAGATTCATGCAGTCTTCAATGCTGGTTTTACTCCAGCAGTATTTGCAAGGCTTAACCCAGAGACACAGGAGTGCCCTGGGTCACAATGTAGAAGTTAACTGGTCAGCACACGCATAGCCCAGGCCCCAGAAAATGCCATCTCTGCCGCAGTCAGCAGGTGTAAAACTGGTGGATGCAGAGCATGGAGACAGGGAGTGCATTGTTGCAAGGACTGGGCTGAAGGGACAATCTGGGAACAGGAAAGGAGATATATTAGCGGTGCCATTCTGGGAACTTCCTCATCCCTTAGATCACCACCATGGAATAGGAACTCCATAATGTTTGTAATCCTCTGTTGGAGAGGCAAAATGATTCACTCAATAATTGTCTTTTCTATTTAGGTAGTTCATAATTTGCAACATATTTTGCTTTCTGTTTAGAGATGATGGATAGAGGATTACGATGTGAAAGTACAAATGCCTTATCAGATATTCAGCTCTGATACAAACCTCTTAGTTTGACCTTAATTCCATGCACAGCATTCAAATAGATTTTGAAGAAAAGAGAATAATCAAGAGATAAATGCAATTTGTGGCTGACACAAAGTTAACGGAGTTTGCCAGTCATGTAGACAGCTAGATTACCGTATGGTAAGAATAAATGTCCTTGTTGCCTGTAGTAACAGAACTGGGTTTAAATTTAATAATATAAAGTGCAAAGTCATGCCTTAGGGACTGAAAAAGAGGGTGTCTGGCTACAAAAGAAGAAGAGAAGGTCCTGAATTGCATTGATGGATGATAGGATAACTGTCATTGAGACTCGAGCATGTAAAGGGGCCTTTTGCACGCATTGAATGAAGTAGTATCCCCAGGGACATGAGCCCTTTCTCTGAAGCACAGGGTGCAGTTAACTTTGTGGAAAAGTCCAGCGCATTTGGGCTAATGCTAACAATTTTTAGCACCTAACAAATTTTCTGATACTGAAGGATTGCAGAATACTGGTAATACCTCTTGTTTTCTCTTTTTCTGAAGCATATTATATATTTTGAGGCTTTTGGTCTTTTGTATGCAAGTGTTTTAGTGTAATGGGTTTTTCTGTGGCTTGTGATATATGGTCAAGAACTTTCTGGATTTAATGCCATTTACATTAATGACTGGGATTACAGAGGTTTGACACAGTGACCCAGAGACTTCTTTTGCTCTTATGGTTTAAGTCAGTAGCACTACACTAATATTCACCAACACATGATTTAAACCAATGAACAATATAGCTGATGGATGTCACCTTTTTACACAACAACATTTTCAAGCAGAAAGGCACTGAACCACAGAAAGTGTGAAAAAATAGACTAATAGTTGCCGTCAATCTCCATTTATCCTGGATGACAAGTACATTAAAAAGCATAGGCAGTGACACTAATCCAGTGCAGATAATAGACATGACTACTGTTTAGAAAGTCATCTTCTTGTTCTTAACTATCTCAACTGATGGTCCATTACATAAGCATATTCAACGCTTTTTTCCCCCCTCCTTTTAAATAGGTGAAAATCCAGATATTCCACAGTTCATACTCATGAGGTAGCAATCATTGGTACAGTCATGCTCTAGCAGCTAAATATATAGCCCTGGAAAATAAAATGTTATTTACTGTCCCGTCTACTCTAAACAGATACATACACAAAATACCATAATCGAGCCTGTGATAGGCTATACGTATGTATTGCATAGGGGTCAACAGTAATAAGAACTTCAAATACTGTGACAGCTGTTGCTTTTTAACAGAGAACATCAACATTATGTACTCCTCATTTGTTATGATCCGCTTGGGAATAAATTATTTCATTATGATATATGGTTAATAAGCATGCAAAAATAGTTACACTAGTTAGTTGATGGTTGGTTGAAAATACTAGCTGCAGAAAATGGACATGGGAATACAATCAAACAGATCTGAGTTACAACAGAATAAGTTACAGTTCTCCATCTGAACCAATGAAACTAAATGTGTGCACATTTGTAGACTACTTTTTGATTACAAGCACCTTAATAATCAGGGCAGTTTAACCTCTAGTATTTTTCAGTGGTTTATGAATCATGTACATATATCTAACAGTAATCTCAATGTACTGATTTAAACATGATACTGTTCTCATTCTTAAAAAGCGTGGGTTCAATAAACAAATGATTATTGCATATCAACTTCTACAACATTTCCTTACTTTTTCTGAAGGGAAGAAAAGAGGAAAATTATCTATTGAAAGCTTTTCAAAGCCCTAAATATCTGGAAACCGTACTCCTCTAGGGGAGGGGAGCTCTTCTCCAACTGATGCAACAGAGCGGCTGCTTATGTTCAGCTCAGTTGGTATCTTGATGATGATGTTATAGACAGAACAAAAGCTTTGTGAAGAAGTAGTAGTCCACTGACGAAGACCATAATATGTGAATGGCTGTATGGATTAAGAATTTAATCCAGCCCAGCAACCTGTACAACAGTGGCAGTAAGCACATAATTATGGAAGAGGAAAAATCACAGGCAAACGTGTGATATTCCTCTGATACTCCTCCAGCCTTCTATTATTTTTGTCCATAAAGAGAATATGGTTTCTATGGATTTCATCTGGTTGTCAGACTGAAATGATCTGTGGTTTTTTTCTGTTGTTTGTTGACAGAGCTATTGCCTTCTCAAAATAATATTGCAAGTAAGATTTTAATTTTTTTTAAACAGTCTTCCTTAGCTATTCTTAAATTTGAAAGACTGGTGACTTTTCAATTTCTGTCTGCCTTTTTTTAATGTTATTGTTGGCTATCTCATTTGTGTTTATCATTTCACAGATGCTCTGAATTGTCTCTTGTCTTGTCTAGTCTGCAGGTTTTGGCTTCTGAAAATCCTGCGGTCTTTCAGAATCCCTACCTTCTTTAGAACAACATTCTTTGTATTTCACTTGCTGTCTCTCATTGTTTTCCATGTTTTAAGAACAACTGTTGGTTCAGAAAAAGAATTGGAAATAATTATAATGATCACATAATTTGCTGAAATTAATGTAGGTAAAAAAATTAAATACATATGCCTACATTAAGAAGGAAATTAAGGAAATAAATTTATATCCTTTTAAATTGAAGTGACACATAACTTTAAACCATTTCAGTATTGCATACATTGCTTTGAGAGACTTTCAGAATGTGTCTACATACTAGAAAAACAGAATATTTAATAAAAAAATTCCTACCATTTGCTAGAACTACATATTTCCTTCTGAGTGTCTTGAAGGCTCCTTGAAAATGTGGCTTAATGTCTGGGTTTTCCCCTTCTAGAAAATGTGGCAAATCACATATACCTTTTTAAAGCATCGGCAGGCGGGTAAATGGAGAATATTCCATAATTGCCAGAAATGTAATCTATTGTATTATATCATATACTTTATTTGATTTTCAGCCTCAGCTAACTACTCTCTGGACTTGTATTGAGATGACAGAAATTTGGCAGACAGCACAGTGAATACTTTTTGATTCCAATGTCTCTTTATTCTTAAATTTTCAGCTTTATGTCCTGTGAAGAACATTTGCAACAAAACAGTGAGACCCAAAAGAACAAGTTTTATATATATATGAAGTTTAGGTCATCTAATCAGTATAGGAAAGAATACTTTCTGGGTGTGGTGTTTAAAGATACATGTAAATTAAGACCTGCTGACATAAAATCCAGATATTTGAGAAAATTATTTGGACATTATACTTCACTTCTAATTCTAAGACTTGTAGGTGTTTTGTGTGTAAGACAGTTTGTTAGTTTGGTTTTTGCAATCCCAATAACAAATGGTAAAAATAATATTAAGCAAGTAGCAATAGCACTGTAAAAAGATTCCTCATATCTATAGGTTTCCAGACAACAGTTTATAAAACTCTTCTGTATGATAGGCAACGCCATTCTGAAATTTAAAATAAATGCATTTTAGAACTATGTCAATAGCTAAAGAATACAAACACACTATTGGAAAAGGGTTTGCAGCTTGTTTCTATTTATTAGTTAAAAAGGTAAAAGCAAAGATAAAGAAATATGTGCACATTTGACTGAAGATATTGAATGTGTTATTGCAGACAGATATCCTGACAGTTCAGAAGGAACCACATGCACAGATAAAAAAAAAATAAAGCCACCATAATCAATTCTTTCCAGCTTGTCTGACTGTGTATGCAGAGTGAATGTAGGCATCTAAAAGACAATGTACATTTTTTTTCCCAGTGTGTAACACATTAGGTTTCTAAGAGAGAGTTGAAAATATTACCTCCCTGCTAGATTTTCCTAGGGTCAGAACCATGCTTTTCTTTCACTGTGTCTTACCCCTCATGTGGTGTCTCACAAACAGGCAATTAATGCTATCTGCCAGGTATGAGGGAAGAATCTAGTGAGTTTAATTAAAGACACTGGAGACTGTAAAGGGGACAGACATTTAAAAACATACCCAACAAATTAAGGATTGAAAAAGACAAAAGAGAGTGCATATTACAAAGTATTATGTATTTTCTTTCAGATATCTCTTTCCATTTTTATAGAAGAAGATTCCATGGGTTACTCATGGGTTCAGAGAGATCAAGGTTTGGCATTTTGCTTAGATATTCAGCCCCTGACAAAGCTGAGGGTCACTTGTTATTCTGAGTGAAATGTAAGGAAAACAAAATACCATATGAAGCCTGACTTGGTCATGACTGCTTTCAGTGAGTACATTTATGCACTTATTCTTGCCAGAGCAGAACTATATGAAGGCTGCACTCCCTTGGACTTTCTTTTCTTCAGCTCTGTCTCTAATCCTTCACCTTAAGGAGTGCATTACAGAGTTGATTAATAAATAGTGAATAAGGTAAAAAAAGAATACAAAGTAGAAAGCACTTGAATTAATGCATAACATTACTGTCTAGACACACATAAAGAGGACTATAGAATGTTTTCTGATCTATTTCAGCTTAAACAGGATTCTGCTTATAAATATGTTTTTTCTTAATTGCTTCAAATGAAAAATTCAGCAGCTGGGGAGAAGTGAACTGAAAAGTAAATCCCAGGTTTTTCTGTTTCCAACTGTGAACAGAGCTACTTTCATAAAAATATCTTTCATAAAAATGAGATATCTGTCTCTTAAGACTATCCCAGTGATCAAAAAAGTAAATAAATATTAAGGCACAAAGAAGGATTGGTGACATGACTGCTGGTGTCAAAACTTTCTGATTTATTCCCAAAGAGAATAATGACAGTTACATCTCTCACTACATTAAAACTTGTCAAAGCTACTAATTGATTTTTAGACTTAAACTCCCCAAACCTAGAAGTAGGGCATGTATTTGTTTCTTTGCTTGCTTGTTTACTTTCTGTGTCCTGGTATACCCCAATCTTCAGGAAAGTTTGTAATAGAGTGATAGTAATTTTTAAAAAAATCTGAGATTATAATTAAAATAAAGGCAGTGTGGCCAGCAGCACTATACCTCATCAAATATTACCTTGAACATTTTAATTTAGTCAGTATAAAATTCTATTAAAATGTCATTTATCTCTTACCAATAAGGAGTTGAAAAAGCAATGAAAAGAAAGAGTCAAGATTAAAAGAAGAAGAGAATTTTTGCTGATTACAAATATGATAGGTCAAATATTACCCAGCATAGTGTGTGTGAGACAGTTCTCCTGGTATTGACTTTGTCTACAGGATAACGTAAGAATACAGCTTTCAGGATAATGAGCCTTTTATGGTTCAGACAAGTGAAACTAGCAATAAAAAAGTCTGCCACTCCCATATAACTGTAAGTAATGGTGACTGTCACCTCTGCGGCTGATGGGCTCTAAATTATCACAGAAATCTCCCAGTTTGTATTACTGCTGGCCTCATCCCACAAATGAAAACAAAGATGGGCTCACAGTATGGACACAGCTGAAACATTTTTAGCATTATACTTTTCAGTGTCACCTACGTTTTTTTGTCAAACTCGCTGAAACTTCTGATTCTTTACCAACATTGGTATCAGAGATTATATTTACGTGATGATATGAGGTAGCACAATATTTTTTCTTCTATAGATGTGATCCAAAATATTTATGATGTGAGGATATTCCTGATGTCCTGCTCCCAGTTTCTTTCTCCTGCTTAAGGGATGTAAATTTTTCATGCTAAAAGTTTCCTGGTTCATTTTCAGTTTTTATAAAATCTGGATAAGATTTAAAAATCCAGAGGAGAACTTCATTGTTTAATGTTTAAAGTAAATGCTTAATATTTAACATTCTAGTTCCTGATGTTATACTTCATTAAATCATGTCAGGAACTATTTACTGCATGTGACAATATTAATACCATTTTCAGCTAGAGATGCTGAAATACAAATAATTGTGGTAGGTCTGTGCACAAGGAGGTGAGGAACAGTTCCTCACCAGCACTGGAAGGAAAGGTTAAGCGCTGTGTGAGTGGCTCAGCGTTGCCCACCTGCAGGGCTTTCAGTAACTTGTCAGCTGGAGAGGAGAGAAGAGAAAGGAAAAAAGAGACGATGGAGATGTGTTGGAAGGGTTCCCTTTCTGGGGGAAGCTTGTACATACCCTGGCTCAGACAGGGAATGTAGGCAAAGAATGGGATGGAGTTGTTGCCAGGCACAGGACATTGAAAAGCCCAGAGACCCGCACAGGATACACTGTGCGCCTCTCCTATGGCAGCACAGGCTCCCAGTGATGTCCCATGGCCATGAGCTACTTCAGGAGAACCCTTACTGGGGTGCTTTAAGCAAGTGCCTTACGTCCACTGAAGCTAGGCTTCAAGGCAGATACTCAGAAACACTGTTCAGAAAGCTGATAGGATTAAAATATATGATTCAAACTGAGCTTCCACTTGGAATCGGGCAGAAGTGTGGAGTTTCAAATTTATTTATGTGAAACTATGATGGTATTAACTATTTTATAACCACACTGTATAGATACAAATGCTCAGCAAAAGTTAAATCTGCAAAAATAGAGGATGAGAAGGGCGGAGAAGTATGATAGGTTCTAACAAAAGAGGCAGGGAAACAAATGCAGTTCTCCTTTAAATAGGTTTTCTTCTTAAGTCAGATTGATTTGTGTTCAGTCTCTGACAATGTAAAACTTTGTGAAAAGATAGCCTGCTTTCCTGTGAGAACTTTATTTTTTCTCTGTTAAGGATAGCTTTGCCATTGTTGGTTTTATATTATTCCATTTTCAACCTGATCCTGTTTTCCTGTCAAAACCAAAACTATCAGTGAACTTGTTGAATGGCTTTAACCTCTAAACAAAATGCAGAAAGTCTTCTGCTTCATTCCTCTAGTTCTTAAAAACACTTAGTATGTTCAGGTCAATAACTGCAGTTTCCACCCAAAGATCAGCACAACTGTGTCAGAAAACGTAGTCTTCCCATTTCTGCATTTGTAACACAGGTTTTCTGACCACACCAAAATTTCAGAGATTACGCCAGTCATGTTACAGAGTTGGGATAAATGTGTTTGATAGGTTGTTCTCTAAAACTAATGTTCAGTTAGTGTTTGACTTGTGGGGCTTCCTGAACTGAAGTACTCCTTGTCAATATTTGCTAACTGTAGGGTGTTTTGGCAACCATGTTGTAAAGTGTGGCTCTTAATACTTTTCACTCTTAGAATATTCCTCAAGGCTGAAATATTTTTGTGTTTAACAACAAGATGAGATCAATTTAAAACCCAGACTAAATGTCTCAATGCAAAAGAAGAAATTTAACCTTAAATAGAAATTCTCTAAGGTACAGATTTTTATGTCATTTTATTTGCTTTCCAGGAGGAAGTGTGTTTACCAAATATGGTGCTGGAAGGCAAAAATATTTTGAAGTGATTTATTTTAATGTTGATAAGGTTCTATAATAAAAGCTATAGTTGATACTTAATCTGAATTATAATCAATCATAGAGAAGATGTGCTGATGGCTATACCTGTTGACTGACTTAAACTTATAGCCATAGTAAATACATATTTTTCTATTCCACAAATAATATCTTGGTATTCTCAGCACCCTTAGTTCTGTGACATTTCCACCAGTTATCAAGTAGGATATGCTTATCTAGCTCAAGCAATGCCATGGTATAGATAATCAAGCGAATACAAAAGTCTATCCAGCACACTGTGCAGCACCATGCAGAGCTAGTAGCTTGAGGAAACAATATCCATTTGGGCTCAAGCCAAGATAATTAGTTCTGCCTCCCTGAAAGGATAATTAGTCAAAGCACCACACCGAGGCAGCCCTGGTGTTTCTGGCTCCAGAGATAACTCACCACAGCTAGCTCAGGTGGCTCCGCAAGGTGCTGTTCCACCGAGCCCAGGCATAGGCATGTTTGTCCCTACCGCAGTGGAGTAGCTTTGCCTCTCTTGAATTGCTGCGTCTCTTAATCATTTCTCTTTGTAATCTGAATTAAGTAAAGCAGCTTTGGTTGTACTTTCAATGTGAAATGTTACCTTCGTATTAGCTAAATGAAGGTCAGATCTTTCCTCTCTTCCTTAATAAGTTCTTCAAATAAGCTACATCTGTTATGAAACTATTATGGCTGACCAGAGGACAGTTATTAAAAATACATGGTGTATTACATGACATCATTTATACTTAATATGTGTAGTAGACCGATCATTTAGGTAGTTTATTTTACCATGTTTGCCCCATTTAGGCTGTACAGTCACTTCTTAAACATGGTCTCTTGAAATTATATTATTGAAGAGAAGTCTACTCCCTCTTCAGCCCTGCACGCCATGTCACTAATAAACTGTTTGGCAGATGTTTCATTTGACTCTCTTACCTTTCTTTAATCTGAATTTTCAACATTTTCCTTTTATATTGCCTCATAAGGCTTTTATTTTTAAAGCAAAGTTTAACTTCTGATAGAACCACCACTGTGGTTTATAATGTAATATAATGTCCAGAGGTTCAGACACAGGTCTTTTAACTGCAAGCCAAAACAAGTTGCTACTGATTATTTCAGCTAAAACACCCAAGTGCTGAAATGGTCTTCCAGTGCTGACTCTTATGTAAACACTATAAAATGACATTTACAACTGCCAGGCAGTTTTTGCAAGTATTGATATCACAAAAGTCACTCCTGAAATGTGACAGAAGTAAATACAGGAGATTGAAAAATGGTCCAATGATTTTTTTTTTTTTTCCAAAGTAAACACAAACAAGCAAAATAACTTTCAGTTATTTGGACAGTTGTCTGTCTCCAGTTTCTGTTGCTTGTGTATGCTTAGCTGCCTGCAGAACCTCACATAGTGGGCTTCCAGGTTTTGACTGGTCTTTCTGATCTACCAAAATGTCCTTCTCCTGTAGTTGAGGATTTTGCCAGTTAAATAATAGAAAAAACCCACCCACATGTGCATAAATGACTAAGAATGCACCAAATAAATAAATCTTTTTATATAGGAAGTGCCTGGTACTGTCATGAGTCTTTTCACATTACATACCCTTCAGTCTTGTTAGCACGTTGCTGTTTGAAGTGCGGACCTCTAACCTCACCTTGATGTGTCAGTGTTCAATTGCTTTGTAATGACTGCTGAATGACATTTTTCTTTAAAGGCTTTTTTATTTAAGAAAGCTTTTCTATCTCTTGCCAAACTGTAGTTCCTCCTAGAATGGGTGTTTGGGTGCATTTTACTGTCTTCCGTCTGTACTATATTTGTAGCCCACTCTGAGCCCTCATAAATTCATTCTTCAGTAGTTATGAGGTCAGATTAATAACTAGTAAGATAAATATGTGAATATCAGGTTGTACGTAGAATCATAGAATACCAGGTTGGAAGGGACCTCAAGGATCATCTGGTCCAACCTTTCTTGGCAAAAGCGTGGTCTAGACAAGATGGCCCAGCACCCTGTCCAGCCGAATCTTAAAAGTGTCCAATGTTGGGGAATCCACCATTTCCCTAGGGAGATTATTCCAATGGCTGATTGTTTTCATTGTGAAAAATTTTCCTCTCCTCCAAGAACCTTCATGCTATCAGTCAAAGGAAGGAAAACTTCAGGGATCTTTGGTTTCAGTCTCTCTAACTACTGAATATACCTTCTGCATATTGACTGAATCTCTAATTTTTAACTTAATAGAATTAATTCCCTGCTGACTATACTCATTTATTGAGTTTGCAGAAACCCATAAAGGCACAGTCATATGCTTTATGATCAGTACTTCTTGATGCCTTGAGTATCCCTGAATCAAGTTATTCTTCTATTTTTGATAGTAGAAGCTGATGTGATACAGTCAGGAAAACTTGGATATTTGTTGTATAAATTTAATGACAATTCTGTGTTATAATTTGAACCACTGGCTGAGCAAGTATCGCCAGGTATTAGTTCAATCACCATATGCATGAGCTCAAAAAATACAGCAGGCAAGAACCTGAAAATCACCTAACTACCTTGACACTGATGCCCCAAGATTAAAGGATAAAATCATGATTTAGTTACTGATTTCCCATTCTGTTATATCCTTCAAAATAATTACTAATCAATATTGAAAAGCAACAGAAAATAGATTTCCCCTAACCTTGTACATTGCCTAGATTGAAATTAATAAGAACAAAAGAATTAGTATATTGGATAAGATTAGGCCCATTTATTTTGATGCTGACAGAGATTAATATCAGCTATTTTAGAGGAAAACTTTAGAAAGCAAACTTTATTTAACGATGTTAGAAGATAACTGTTTCCTTAGAAAGGAACTATCTACTTTCCCATTACAGTACATCTAAGGAAACATGGTCATAAGACAACACAATTTTTCTGTGTTACTGAAATCAGTTGGAAATTGTAAACACAGTACTGAAAGCCTGTTTTTTTTCTTGTTCATGCTGCTTATTTCTTGTTCCTTCTTTTTGCTTTGCTTTTGTGATTCTTTTACCTTCTCTTGTAAAAATAACTTAAAGACAGTATATCGTGTACTTCCAGGACTGTGCACTACAATTTACACACAAAGCTCTGCTTCATCTTCCCTTTGTCTTGGAGCTGCACGTTAGAGTGCAAAAGTTCATGTTTTACCATTGCAGTGCAAAGGGAAAATGTAGCTCACGATACTTACAGCATTTTCCAAAGGCTGATCATGCTATAAGGAATTGTGCTTCCATCTCCGGTTTTGCTAGATAAAGTGACGAGTCATTTCTGTCAGTAGTATCTCCACAGCATCTTTTGGAAAAAAGGAATATAGAATTACAATTATGTTTAAAACATATTTTCATCACCAACACAATGCTACGTTACTTGGCTGAATGTGCAAATTGAGGTATGGTCTAAAGAAGATGATGCATTTCAAATTTGAACCAAACTGCTGACAGACTGAGTGACTTCAGTCTTGTAGAAGAGATGAAGTGAGTGGCAGCACTGCATAAGCAGCTGTGGGAAGCACTATTAACCTTGACCTTTTAAGAGGCGTAAGGCAGTGTAGTAGAGTTAGTATTTTCCTGATCTCTTGACTCAGCCAGAGATGTAGTACAGTCTTGGTAGTGTCTAAATTGACTTCTGTAGCAGTCTGCAATGCTATAGAGAAGTAAAGACTATGCAATTTAGCAAACCTGTCAGACTGCATGAATAACACAAACTATTCATGTACACAACTGTTGTCTGAACTTCTTTTTGGGTCAGTTTTAGGCTTGAAATTCGCCCTAAGAATCAGCACAAGTCTTAATGTGCTTAATGTGCTAGTTACCTCTCCTAAAATTATTTTTCTAGAAAGTAGGTGGTTGAAAGGGAGTGTTTCAGACCTTTGCATGGGGCGAAAATGGTATTTTAAGAACACTTGCATAACAAATGAATGTGAGGAACCGATCAGGACTGCTTAAAGACCCATTCTCTAACCAAAAAAGTGTTTCATGTAACATGAAGATCATCCTGATATATATAAGATGACCAAATCTTTTTTTTTTTTTAAATATAGTCCTCAAAACCCCAAATGGTACCTATTTATTATAACAGGGTAGAAAACACCATCAAAAATTTACCTCAGTTATTTTGCCAACTAAACCAAACCTGTGGTAGTCCTGAGAAGTATTAATGACTCAATATGGCTTTTCTCTAGATAGGATACGCAGAAAATACCTAGCTCTGATTCAAAAAGAATAGTTCATGTCTTCTAGAGTGGAAAAAAACTCCCTACAAACAATGCCTTACTAACGAAAATTGAAAATACTGATACTGCAGGGCCATTCACGTAATAATTAGGAGAAAAAAAGCAGTTTAAAAAATGCTATGATAGCTTATGTAAGGTGAGTTGAGATGTATTGTACCTATTCTTTCCCCTGTTTTCAGCATAAAAAGATATTGGTTTTGTCATTCCTGTTTCTGTGTCTTACAACAGACGAAACTACTCATCAACAGACAGGCTTATGATGGATTTCAAAGTCTGCACACAAAATAGGTTCGGTAATATATGCCCAGCCCCTGTAGGATTGGGGTGACACGAAGAAAAGACTAGATAATGCTCTGAGGAAAACCCACTATCAGTCACATTCTATATTCAGTGGAAAAATGTGCCATTCCCTGAAAGATTGTGACATAGTGGGTGGTATTTTAGCAAAATATTTGTGCATAGTTATTCAAATGACTGCTATTGCATTGTGTCGGTTTATGGCTGTATGACATGTTCTTGCTAACAATTCTTGTGTAAGATAGAAAACATTTGGCATTGAACAGAAGATAATAACTCTCTCTTAAAGCAGATGCATGATGATCTGGTCAGGTATCTGCAGTGACTCCCTGAATATAAATGAATATAAGAGAGGATTCCATTATTTAACTTTTTTAGAAAGATCTTTTGAAAAAAATATCAAGTCAAGAATTTATTTTTCATTTTTTAAAGCACTTGATTTAAAAACAGAGTTGCTAAATATTACCACAGTCTTTTTATATTTTAAGGTGAAACTTAAGTACAGTCCCTTTCTCCATTCAGATCACTAAGTATTACCAAGTAAGTTTATTTTAAAGATGTAATCTTCTTGCATTAGGCAGAATTAACATTATGTCTCTAAAAATGCAAAGGAAGTGGTTCAGTTGTATTATAGGTGAACAGTAGGGCTTTCCAAAACCTTGGAATGTTTTGGAGCAGTGGAGAGGCACACAGCTGCATGCCCTGCATTGCTGCTGCTAAAAATCCCAACAGCATGCCCAGATTCAGGCACACACACATACTACTGAATTGAACCATATCTGGAATTGAAGCTGTGTGTCAGTGTTTGGCAGAATCTGAACTGCTAAGGAAAACTCAGAATATTGACAGAAGATTTATTATCCTGGTCATACACCATTTATGACAAATGCTTCATATTTCAACTTAATCAGATGTTGGCAGCTGTACCTGGCAAGACATAGATTAAGAAAATGAAGTAATAGTAGGGTAGGAGTGAATGCAGATGCAGTGTGAAGGATATGGGAAAGACAACTGTTTAACCATATACACTGCAATATACGGTGCCATTAAACCACCCAGACCTGCGTAAATTCCGATCTGCTCTTGTAAGGCCATTCCAGGGCCCACCAGATTCAAGGAGAATATTTTTATTGATATGAAGCTGTTAAATCAGTTTTATATGATATCTTAGAAGGAAGAATGTGCACTAGTTTCATTGGCAGCAGAACTTGTTAAACAATTCAAACACATTTTACCCTTTCATTTTTGCTGTTATTAAAATAGCGTTGTTACCAATAGTACTTGTCCCTTCCCTCTTTCTTCCCCACCACTTTTCCCCTTTCTCTATTCAGGCTACCTCCAGTTTAATAGCAATTCAACTTACTGCACGAAGGGATAATTTTCCCAGATATGTAGAAATTTATCACAGCAGTTGTCATGGCAAACTCACAGTTTTTATTCTTGAATTCTCATCATATTTTCAGTAGATAAAATAAAGAAAGTAAAAGTTGTACAATTATGAGAGAAGTTGGTTTGCAACTTGGGGACTTTTAAAAATTTGAGAGATCCAGAAAATTAAAAATCTAAGAAACTATTAAGGATATTTGGTATTAATTAGCAACAATTGTCATTTCTTGCATTGAAACGAAATGAGATGATCACTGCCTTTGCCTAGTAATGAGAAACAAAACCTAAAAGTGTGAAATCAATTACTTCTATGATTGTTGTGTTAAGCATTATGCAATCAGCGGCTGCTTTGCATTCATAACACATCCAGAATCTCCTGTCTGAATAAGCTCAATTATTCTAGCTGTTTCTCTAAACCTTTGTTTCTTCTGAAACTAAAATCTTTGATTGCAATAATAGTGCAATTTACTGCAAAATTCTTTTTCATCCTATGGTATAAATTGGCAGAATCAATATGTAATAATATTTTGAAGGTCCTACATTTCAATTATACTCAAACTTATGCATAGGTTACAAATTGCTTTAATTGGGGACGTGTGAGGCAAATGCATAGGCTCTGGAAAATTGTTTCAGATATTGTTTTATTCTTGTCACTTCTTTTTTTCTTAATAAACATTTCCAAGAACAATGAAACTGTTTTGCCTGAGAGAGCCGGATAAAAAACATGGACACTTTCTCTAGTGAAAATATTGATTCCTTCCCATAATGTGAATATAATAATTGAAAGGATAAGATCAAATAGTGGCATCATACTGCCGTGTAGATATTTCTGTACATAAGTCAGAATTTTGTTGAATGAGAACTGTATTATTTTGATCTAAAGATAATTTAGAATTTTCTGTTTCATATCATGCAGGTGATTTCTGAAAAGTTTGGAGTATATGCAATACTAAATTCCTTCATATTTCAAGTCCACAAATAGGACGATAGATAAGTAACCTTGTCCACTTACTTAAAAAAGAAACAAAACATGACCAAGACCTTTAAATGTTGATAAATAATATTTACAGAATTAACCTACCTGAATTATGATTATTAAAATATTAAATGTTATTCACTTTATTTCAGCATTGTAAATATAACAGCCTCTTAAGGAGTTGTAATTGCTGGAGGCATATAAATTGGAGACCTTTTGGATTGAATGGGAAGGGGGTCTTGCACTCTTGAGCTCTTCAAGTTCACTGGATTTGTTCATTTCCTGAGGACTGGGAGAAATGCATGTCTGTGTTTGGTGAAGTCGTAGTCTCAAGAATAGAGCTAATTAAAATAACAAAACAG
Organism: Gymnogyps californianus; assembly: GCF_018139145.2. NCBI lineage: Eukaryota > Metazoa > Chordata > Aves > Accipitriformes > Cathartidae > Gymnogyps > Gymnogyps californianus. Next base: position 10,182,453 of record NC_059486.1, read on the forward strand.
ACTTTTTTATGATGGATGTGCTGTTTTGCTGAAACTGAAAAAGTTTCACAGAAATATACTGAGCTGAATAAAAAGTTTAATAGGTGGAGTGTCTGAGGTCCAGGATAAAATGTTGAGAAGAAAAAAAGCATTCTTACAGTAGCTAATAATGCTCTAGTGCACTCAAATGGAATTGGGGATATATGGTCAGGTTCCTGTTCCGCTTCATTTGCTTCATCTCTCAGTCCTTTTGCAGAACTCTTCTCTTTTCTATACATATTAACAGGGGCAGAGACAGACTGCTTTCTAAACAAGGAGGTTAGGACTCTCGCCTGGGATGTGGTCCCAGGGATGCTATGCTGAGCTCACTGCTGCCTGAGCCACTTCTGTGCTGAGTCAGCATAAAATTAAGCTGACCAAGAAAAAGTTTTCTGCAAATTGTTCACTCTTTATGAGATTAGTTTTCCACTGGCTTAGCATATTCAAACAGGTCTGACTGACACTGACATGAGTGCACAGGCAGGAACAGGAAGAATGTGTAGGTGTGGAAGAGGACAGTTTCATATCAGCAAACATCACAAATACATAATGCTTGACCTTTTTTCATAAACCAAAATGTCTCCGGTTTCACCTACACCTATTTGAGTGCAATTGGAACAATCATAATAGTTTTCTATCTCAGACTAAGATCAATTTTCTTAATATTTTCTTAAATATGTTTAATTTGTTTTAGTCTATGTTAATCAAAGCCATTTCTTTTCCCCCCCCCTGTCTTAGGGAGATACAGCAAGTTCTTTTGCATACTTCTTATGCATTAAACCAATTTGATGCATTATGCATTCTGCTTACAGGATGTTGGAATAACAATGTCTAAGATTAATTTTGGCATTTTGGGGTACATGTGAATCATGAAAAACGGAGTGCATGAGGTTTTATACGTATTCCCCAATATGAACAATAATATTTCTTAAGTTGACTACTGTAAATCAAGTTTCATTCTTTACTGGCTTGCAATGCTGCACTTAAATCTCACTAAACCATAAGCTTATTTCACAAGTTTGTATTAATGCATTTTGTGAGAGGCTTAGAAAAACATGTCAACTGTTCTGTACAGGGAAGCTGAGGAGCTGGAAAGGACTGTATTTTAAGCCTTATTCCTGCTTACCTAACTCTTAAGTTTCAAAATCTCTTTCATACTTCCTTATACATGTCACATGAATAACACGCATAATGCTAACAGTATGACCATGATTCTGCCAGCATTCTGGTTTTCTTACAATCGTCATTTCTCCCTTTTGGCTAGCAAATCTTTGCATTTCTTCATGGATATAGAATTCATCTACTCTGATAGAAGGCCTTTTTGAGCAACAATTCCAAATATCAGAGGTGGTAACTGGAAGGAAGTGGCATTTGCAAGTACATAAACATGGGTGTTACAGCAAGGCCAAAGGAAAAAAATGCCTGGCTAAATCTCTGACCACACACCCTGCCCACTAACTCTTCTGTGACTTCTGTCACACAGCAATTCCAGAGTGGCTCATCTGGAGTCCTGGCAGAGATTTGATTGAGATAGAGTAGGAATATATATCTGTTATGGAATTCTGCAACGGCTTTTTTTTTTTTCCCTCTCAGCTCCCAGGTAGTCTCAAAATAAAGTAGGAAGCAATACAATTGGGAGAGTTGCTTTGTAAAATCAATCAGCACCAAAACTGTGATGAATTTTACACAGGTTTAAGTCTCTTGTTTTCTTGAGCTGTCAGTACACAGACAGTGGAAACACTTGGATGATACTGATGTCTCTGTTCCAGAGCTATTATAATGATGGCAGAGTAGGCTGAGTTCCTTTCCCTTTCAGGAATGACTGTTGCTTTCAAAGCCTTTATACCTGCTAATGCATACAGAAGAAAGAACATACCTTGCTTTTTCAAAACAGCAGATGCTGTATGCAACTGAAAATGTATTTCTCAGAAAGACAGATCTCTTTCATAGACAGCAATACATGGTAATACAGTTGGGTATAGAATATATTTTGTAGATGAGTATGCAAAGTGGTTTTGATCTAAAAATTGGAAAGGGAAATATGCACTACCAATAAGTAGTTCTTTGATTAGAACTCTTTGTGAAATATTATATACCTAAAACAACTTAGAGAAATTGCTCCAATTTTTCCATTTTTTATTTCTTCTTGATTTTTCTCTACCTTGCTCATACATTTTTGATTCAGTAGTCTCAGAGACAATCTGCTGTATAAGGATGTAGCTTTAAATACCTCTTCTGTTCTGAAATGGTGTACAACAATATGAAAAATTGATTTATTTTTCATCAAGTATCCAGAGTAAATTACTATATTTACATATTTTGGAAATTATTTATCTTAAAACTGAGTGAATCCATTGCTTGATATCCTTTTGGTTCACTTTTTACATGCTTTTGAACAACTATCACACATTCTTATGGTGTTTAGGTTTTATGTTTCCATATGCAAGTAATAAAAAAACAGAATTCTGTGCCTCAATTTCCACACAGAATTTACATGTTCACATTTATTCATGTGAGCACCCTTACCAAATAAACTGGGCTTTCAGAATGTAAACTAGAATGCATGTTTAGGTATTGTTAAATACTGATTTCATACGAGAAAAGTTGATCTGCCAAATGGGCTTGATGTTAGGTACAGAGAGCTCACTGGAACAATTTCTACTGATTGCATATGAAGTCCAGCTGAGGCTGACAAATACTAGATGGTCCTGTTGACTAATGGTTTGAGGGGCATAGAGAAAGCAAACCTCACTGACAGCTCTTTATAATCAATCTACACAGTAAGAATATTTTTGTCTATTTCAAGTGGATTCCTTCAGAGATCAAACATTGCTTACAGATATTCCAGGATCTAAGAAGGAGGCAAAGCTCGATAAATCATTTGCTTGTTTACTCAGTGGAAATTCAGGCACAAAGTTATGTTCCCTTCATTCCGTTTTCCTTTTTAATGTTAAAATACTTGCCAAGTTAGGAACCTTTAGAAACTTATTATTGCTCTTGCTGAATTTTAATTTTACTTCTCAGAGAGTTCTTGCAGTTGACCTTTAATTTAAAAATAGCTTTATATTCACTTTAAACTTCCATGAAGTTTTCTATTTAAGAGTTTGGTTTAGCTGCTGAGTAACTTAGTTTCTTTTGTTTTTCTTAAAGGTCATATTTTCTTGGATTTTATGTACAAAATCTTGAGGTCAGAACATTTGCATTCAGAAATGCTACTTAATATGCTGAAATCTAATACATATAGTAGTAAATTACATGCCAAAATTAACAATAGCCATGTAAGTCCTTGGATTTCAACTGTTTAATGTTGGAACAAACCAGACAATGATTCATTATGCTTTCTTCTGTGATCTTAAGAGAATGATATTAAGCGTCACAAGCATTTTCTCCAAGATTACAAGGGTTCAAACACTTTTTGGAATCCACAAGATTTTAAAGTCTTTGTGAGAGCAGTTTCCATTTCATTGATATCTTCTAGTGAATTGTAGCATATGCGCTTTCTTAATGATCTGGCATACACGCATTACTGTGGCAACCACTATAAATCATGACTGAGAATTTAGCAGTCTCACACAAAACAAAGTTGAAGTCAAGCGCACTTGGAAAACTCAAGTGGTAATGCTTCTGTCATTTATGTCACATGACTTGCACACATAAAAGGTGGTACTGGATCAAGACAAAGGCCCACCTCACAACTGAGGCCAACAGCAGATGCTTAGGAAAGAGTACAAGAAAATCAAGCATGTAGTGTAATTTCCACATACCAGTCAATACTCTAGATTAACTTTATGTTAACACAGAATATTCTTTTTTTCCTCCTGTAATTTAAGTGAATTTCAATATTGGAGAATGTCTTTAAATGTGAAATTTTTTAATAATTTTAATTCTGAGATAGTTTCCAGTTAATACTAGACCCAGTACATTCACATCCAGGTTAAAATACTTCACAAAAAAAAAAGTTATTTCCTCTCTTGGTGAAATTTGAGCAGATGCAGATGAGTCACAGCCAGTTCCAACAGCCAAGAGGCTTCTGTGCATTATCCATATTTCATCAAGCATGAACAATTCCCACTGAAGTCAAAGGGATGTTACCTGTGGTGTCTTTAGATATGTTGGGACTTTAATGTCTGTGATCTAAAAATATACTTTTCTTCTGCACAATTTACAAGGTGTTCTGAAAGGTTAAGGATAGCCAGGTTGTCAATTGGCAGTCATCAGTGTCATTTGCCACCATTTTGTAGGTGGGAAAATTGAGGCACAGAGAGGTTAAGATATCTGATGGTAATGTGGTGAGAGTGATAATCCAGAGATGAAATCACTGTTCCTCTGAATGGGAACACCTACTGATTTCAGTTGAGCTAGCAGTGTCCCTACAGACTTTGACTTTGAACCTCATTTTTGACACTTCTGTAGCCTCTACTTATAGTGAGGAAACAAGAATCCATTTCATTTCCTGAATTACAAAAGCAACATCACTCTCCTTCCTCCACACAGAAGCATGTAGTTTCTTTTTGCTGTTAAGTAGCAAAACCAATACTTTCAAAAAAAACCAATGCTGCCAATTCATGGCTTTAAGGGATACAAGAACAATAACAATACTACACCTTAACTCCTTTAGAGGCCAATTAAGCATAGTGAAGTAATCCAACTTTTTTAAAAATCATAAAATGCATAGTATACCTAGGGAAGACATATGTCCAAACAGTTAAAACATCATATTGACAGTATTGAAACAAATGATGCATTTTCCTCTAAAATAAATGAATGTTAGAAAGTGGTCTAATGGTCACAGCATAAAGGTGGGAGTGAGAAGACCCTGAAACTGAAGACTTCTGAGATTCTCATATTGTTTAATGTTTGACTGGAAAAGACCCTCAAGAAATATGACACCGTATTCTGGCATGATTTTCCCATGTGTATAGATATACATTTCTTTTCAGTTGAGACTCCCAAATGTGTTTCATACAGGCAAAAAATATCCTTTTCCAAGCCTGAATTCTTTTATGCTTCAGCAGTTTATTTGACTATAGCTATCATTTACATTGATGTATATTAGACAGCAAAAATATCCATTACTGGTAGGGGTAGCTGTTTCAGTCCCTCTCACCATTTTCAGCTGAAAAGAAATGCATTGTGTAAAACAGCAATGAAAGTTTCCTGGCCTTTCTTTCCTGTGCTTCACGTTAGAAGCCTAAGGCACGCTGAAAGATGATGAAGAACCTCTTTTTCTAGCCCAAAGGCATGTCATCAATATTGTCAGCTTTCCTCATTGCTAATGTCTATTGTCTCGGTCAGTGGTTTTCCCAATCTCAGACCTTTTTGAGGTAAATGTAATGGCAGCATCCATAGGTTATATTTGTAAACAGTGTTCTGCTTTTTTGAATGATGAGTATGGGCTATCTTGCTGGTATAAATATGAACACTTAGACCTAGACTACAAATGTACTTAGATGATTGATTGCAGTTAAAACTTCAATCAGAATTTGATGCCAAAATGGTATTGTGGCACATGGCTTTACCCTATTTGTTTCTGTGTACAGAACAGACAGTTGGTATGCAGACCTACCTCTGCCTAAACTGAGGGACACATGAAATGTTTTCCAAGGTATTGCTCCAGCCTCTGCCAAGCTTTGCCAGGAGTAAAATGCTGTAGAATACTCTACTTTTGCCTTTAATGGAGGTATTAATCCAAAGCTACCAAAAAACTTGTTGCAAACAGGAATGAATTTAATTTTATGGTAGTGTTGGGTTAGTATTATTATTAAACCTGATGTATTATTACTGATGAAAAACCTCAGGCAGAGAACGTATTAATTTTTCCAGTTCCTTTAGTTTGAGAAGTAGATCCATAAATAATACATAAATCTGTAGCTACTGTCCCTCTCCTTAAGCCATTTCTTATTTTTTGTAAATGTATGATTTCTTTAAAGGTTAGTAGGACAACATCAGAAAAGAAATAGTATAACCCTAGGAAATATAATTGAAATGATTTCTAAATCATTGTGACCTTGTGACTGCAGTTTCTGCTGATAGCAGTCACTCTATTTTTTCTGAAGATCATGAGTGAAATATTATTCTCATGCTGTAAAAGAAACCTCAGTTATTTGTACCAGTATGTGGAGAAGCAAGGCACAAGACAGTTTTTTGAATGCTTCCTAGCACCACTCAGAGAAATTCTGAATGGTGTTTGGCAGTGGGACATCAGTATTGCTTAGCAGTTGCTAAGCACTCCCTGATGGGCTGCAAATACCTAAATTAATATTCTCTTTCTGACAAGGGGATTAATATGCAAGATACATATTGAGACTCATCATCTAAGTTGTCCTGAAAGTCTCTTCAGTTTTCGTTGTTGAACTTCACCTCTTCCCAACAAAAACTACAGTTTATTGCTGAACACGAAGGTAAAAGGTTTGGTAATTCCTGAAGCTGGTTAATTCCAGGAGCGTGGGTACTTCTTTTTCACTGGGTGAGAAAGATGTTGAAGGTATTCTTAGAGCTGATGCCCCTCTGTCCTCTGAAAGAAGCTTTCCTGCTCTACACCATTTTTACCCAAAGCCCAATTTTGAATTTAATTTCTCTCAGTCAGAGCCTTACTACAGTCATTTTCTGATTTTCTAGTCAGATAAAGCAAAAATTCTATTATAACCTGGATGAAATTTTCACTGAGTTTTCACCATTCTAACTCGACACCATTTTCCATTTAAATACTAGTCAGAACCTGATATAGAATAAGATAGCTGATCGTTTCTGAAACTTTAGTTTATGGAACTGATTTTCTCATAGAAATACAAAAGATGTACAAAAGGTTTCTATAAATACATTAGCAACAAAAGGAGGGTTAAGGAGAATCTCCATCCTTTATTGGATGTGGGGGGGAACATAGTGACAAAGGATGAGGAAAAGGCTGAGGTACTTAATGCTTTCTTTGCCTCAGTCTTTAATAGTAAGATCAGTTGTTCTCCAGGTACCTAGCCCCCTGAGCTGGAAGACAGGGACGGGGAGCAGAATGAAGCCCCCATAATACAAGGGGAAATGGTTAGCGACCTGCTACACCACTTAGACACACACAAGTCTATGGGGCCAGATGGGATCCACGCAAGGGTACTGAGGGAGCTGGCAGAAGTGCTCACCAAGCCACTTTCAATCATTTATCAGCAGTCCTGGCTAACCAGGGAGATCCCAGTTGACTGGAAGTTAGCAAACGTGATGCCCATCTACAAGAAGGGTCGGAAGGAGGATCCGGAGAACTACAGACCTGTCAGCCTGACCTCGGTGCTGGGGAAGGTTATGGAGCAGATTATCTTGAGTGCCATCACGCAGCACGTACAGGACAACCAGGTGATCAGGCCCAGTCAGTATGGGTTTATGAAAGGCAGGTCCTGCTTGACTAACCTGATCTCCTTCTATGACAAGGTGACCCGCTTAGTGGATGAGGGGAAGGCTGTGGATGTTGTCTACCTAGACTTTAGTAAAGCCTTTGACACCATTTCCCACAGCATTCTCCTGGAGAAACTGGCTGCTCACGGCTTGGACAGGTGTACTCTTTGCTGGGGAAAAAACTGGCTGGATGGCCGGGCCCAAAGGGTGGTGGTGAATGGAATTAAATCCAGTTGGCGGCCAGTCACAGGTGGTATTCTCCAGGGCTCAGTATTGGGGCCAGGTCTGTTTAATAACTTTATCAATGATCTGGACGAGGGGATCGAGTGCACCCTCAGTAAGTTTGCAGACGATAGCAAGTTGGGCAGGAGTGTTGATCTGCTTGAGGGTAGGAAGGCTCTACAGAGGGATCTGGACAGGCTGGATCGATGGGCCGAGGCCAATTGTATGAGGTTCAGCAAGGCTCAGTGCTGGGCCCTGCACTTGGGTCACAACAACCCCATGCAACGCTGCAGGCTTGGGGAAGAGTGGCTGGAAAGCTGCCCAGCAGAAAAGGACCTGGGGGTGTTGGTCAACAGCCAGCTGAATATGAGCCAGCAGCGTGCCCAAGAAGGCCAATGGCATCCTGGCTTGTATCAGAAATAGTGTGGCCAGCAGGACTAAGGAAGCGATTGTCCCCCTGTACTCAGCACTGGTGAGGCCGCGCGTCAAATACTGTGTTCAGTTTTGGGCCCCTCACTACAAGAAAGACCTTGAGGTGCTGGAGCGTGTCCAAAGAAGGGCAACAAAGCTGGCGAAGGGTCTAGAGCACAAGTCTTACGGCCTCAAGTTGCACCAGGGGAGGTTTAGATTGGATAGTAGGAAAAATTTCTTCACTGAAAGAATTGTCAAGCATTGGAACAGGCTGCCCAGGGAAGCGGTTGAGTCACCATCCCCGGCGGTATTTAAAAGACAGGTAGATGTGGTGCTTAGGGACATGGCTTAGTGGAGGACTTGGCAGTGCTAGGTTAACAGTTGGACTTGATGATCTTAAAGGTCTTTTCCAACCTAAACAATTCTATGATTCTGAGATTGTTTTGCTGTTCAGACTGATTACTCTTTTGGTAATTAGTGTAGTGGGTATGTGGATGCTGTTAGAGGGGCAGTGGAATGACAGATGTTCATGGCTACAAAGTTAATGCCTTGACTGATCAAACATCAAAGTACAGAAGCCATTTTTTTAAACAATGGATATAGAGTCAATATTGCTGGCTATCTGAAAATTGCTCTTGCAAAATCCAATTGATTCATTACTAGTTAATATGTGTCAGAGCTTGGCATAGTAACATCAGGTATGCACCTAGGAGTTTGTTCTGTGTCCATCATTGGTGTAAGAGTGAAGAATATTTTCCCTATATGACTGTAAACAAGTGTCTCTCTTTTTTTCTTTCATTTTAAAAAATTTTTCATGTATTTCATTAAGCTCTGGGGAAGTAACGTGCTATGCTTTTTTTTCCTGATGTACATTGGAATAATTTTTCTTTCCAACTAAACTCTGATTTACAATCCATAGTCAATTTAAGAGAGTAGGTGTTGAGCACAAGGTTTCATAGACAAGACATTGCATATCATATTTTATTTAGCTCAGTATTAATATTTAGCAAGTAAAAAAAACCAAACCACAAGCTAGTGTAAAAATAATACTTAAAGTTCTATTTTGATGTGGCAAAACTTAAAAAAACCCCCATAATTACTTTATTTTTGTGTGTAATGATATTCTATCTTCACCATGAACTTTGTCTAAGACTTGCAGGAATTGTTTCTTTACATGAATTACCACTATGTTTATAGCTAATACTGATTAGAGTATGTTCAGAAAAACAATGAACAAAACATTTTCAGACTGTTAGGCATTAATTAACTCATTCTCACCTATATGTTTAAGAAAGGAGAGATCACATATGATTTTTCACAGAGAAATTAAGAATCACACATAATATGCAAGCATTTAGCAGAGGAGGTACACATTACCTGAAAAGGAAGCTTCTATAACAACAATAATTCCTTCAGTTCATTTTCAAAACCAATATGTTTTTAACGTTTGATGAAAGAGAATTTATGTATTGCTGGGATAATTTTTTATTATTATTATTATTATTTATTGCATCTGATTATTTATGCAATTATTTATTTGAATGCAGACTTGAGAATTCAAACAAATGCTCACTGTCCATCACAGAGTCATTTTAGAGGGATTTATCAGTATCACAAGTAATTATGAATTTAATTTTTTTTTTTTCCAACCTGTTGCTTTTGAATGAGTCACATTCCAGACAATCAGCTTATTACCTAATCAAAGTGAGTTGTCAGAGAGTAATTGCTAGGAGCTTTCTGAAAATCAGGCCTTTTAAAATTGAGTGTTAAGATCGTTAGAAGCTTTTTAAAATCATGTCCTTCTTTTTCCTTCAGTGGCTTTGACTGAAGTTAAATACAGGAGAGTCATTATGGCAGCTACCTCTCCAGTAAGCAGTGATGATTTGTGAGGAAATTAGTACAAGCAAGTTAGGTAAATAGGGATTTGAAGGAGAAAGGACGTTCTTGATATATGGAAAGTGATAAGTCGCAGTACGGGTAAAGGATGGCAATAAATTCCCACAGGGAAGTAAAGGACTTACTGATTAGGATGCAAATAAGTGTAAGGGAACATCTTAAATCTGATTTAAATGCCAAGAACAGTTTCCAGGAGACAGTCAGGTATCGCAACAAGGCCATATAAACGAGATGACAATCCAGAAAAAAAGCTAAATCGATCTGTCAGAAGTATCAGCATGCTAAGGTCTTTTATATACAACACAAAATGATATACCAGAATAGAACCAATACAGAAAAAAATGGTACAGGCTTCATCACAGCATCAGTGATATGGCAGGAACTAAATATGGAGTATTCAATGGCATGTGGGGTGCTGAGACAAAGGAATCAAGAGTTTCTCATTGTTTCCTCTTTTTCAGATACTTTTTCTGTATCCTTTGTTATGTCTCCTTCCTTTTCTATTCCATGTGCCTGAGAACAGTAGAAGGAGCAGTTCCATAAATTGTTACATAGAGCTAAAATGGATATCTATAAAAATTAAAATTATGTAAATAGATATCTGTGAAATTAAAATTCTGTAAATTACTATGAAAAGCAGGTTATTTAGATAGTCTATAGAAATGATGAAAATACAATTAAATAAGCTAAGGAAAACTGATGGTGTGAGGTGACTAACGTAATGATTGTATGCTTGTATTCTTTATCTTATTGCATTAATATGACATCATAAAGAGGACTATAATTTTGGAACATGTTTCTTAGTGCTTTAATTTTACTGCAGATGAACACATTTGTACTTCTGTGCATGAAATAATATAATGTGAAGTACCAAAATGTTCTGTGACTCTTTTTATACTTTTGTTTATCGGATATAAGGAGATACTTTTTTCAGAAGAGCATTCCTGTCTGTCTGTGCGACTTCTAGAAAACATGCTGATCTCCTCAGATTGAGTCTAAAGGAAGTTTCACCCTTTATGTTTTAAAGGGTTGTGTTTGAAATGTTTTGTTTCCAGTATGTTCATTCAACCAAATACCTAGGCAGTAGAGGCACTTTGGCACTTAGCTATTATTCATCTCACTGGGGATTTGTTACCCAAATGCCTCTGTGGATTAGCCCCAAGTCTTGTTTAAAGCTCCTTGGAATCAATAATTGATTGCTATAGATTGCCATGGGAAAATATGTTGGGTTATGTCTTGAGCTGTAGATGATGAGCTAGTCTGTCTCAAACTGTGACTGCAGGCTACACTGGCCTCCTCAAATCGTTGCTGGAGAAGAGTGGCTGTAGCCTTAAGAAAACAGTGAATACACTAACCACATCCACAGCAGTGGAGCAACCTGTCAGGTACAAGTGCAATCTTCTCACCTAGTGTCTCTGCTCTGGGACTCAAAACTGGCAGATAGAAACTGTGTAAAAGTAAGGAAAAACTCAGACTCAGATAAAAAACATCTCTTGCCTCTGCAGAGATACCAGTGAAGCTACCTTAACAGTGAAGGATTCTTTGCCTTTAAACGTAGACTGAAAGCAACCAACTTATTATGTATAGATGTCAAGCTACACATATATATTTCCTTGGTTTGGAAAATTAAATTGAACCAGTGGAATAATTTAATGCATTTTTTTTATTTAGTTTACTAATACATTAGGTTGTAGAAGTTAATTAGATGGCATCTTTTGGAAGCTAGGTATTAATTAAACACTCACTAAGTGCAAGAAGGAACCAGGGTTAAAGTCAAAATCATGATGTTCAGTGAACGCTTATTGATGCTCCAAGGTGACCAAAGAACTATAATCCATCTATTATGATATTTGGTTGAACTGTTGATTAATGAAACTGTTGATGAAGCAGAAAGGAAGATTGCTCCATAGAGCATGATCAGGAAGCAGATGAGACTGAAAATGTGGTTCAGGTGTCTAACATCTGTATTATGACTCCTGACAAGAAGAGAACAAAATGGCTTGGCTCCATAGAGACCTCAGCAGAGCCTGACAGAGGTATTATTTCACTAACTGTTACCCTTGAATTGAAAGCAGATGAATTCACCTCTGTAGTTACATGGGTTGTTTTAATTGCTTGTTGATGGAGGAGTCTTTTTGTTTCTGGACACAGGAAAATTCTGACTGAGTGGATTTGTTTCTGTTCTGAGACTTACCCTGGCAGAGAAGGCTACTCTCTCAGCTTTGTTACATGTTTTTTAACCAAACATTTACTTTTTGGCCAAGTGTAAGACAGACCTAATATTAAGGACTTCCATGCCACTTTGACATCTTCTGGAGGAATAACTGCATATTGTTCAGAAGGGGGAAAGGTCTCCAAAGGTTAGGGATAGTGCTAAGGCAATCCAATTCAGATGTGCCTGTTGGAAGCGGGAGGAGGCAATGACCAAGACAGACTGGGATTCTTCCTGTGGAAAAATGAAGGCATATTTGATTATAGCCCATGTTTTGACCCTTTCTGTTTTCTAAAGAAACATCTTTTTTTATGTAAGAACTTGAATAATGAGAATGCTGAAGGGTATTTGAATCACTCCTGTACTTCTCCAGTCAGAGGAAGAGAAGTGTTAGGCCCCTAGTATCTGCTTTTGTTTACAATTTCCATCTAAGAGTAAATGTTACCTTTTCCTTTAGGTACTGAGACATGACTGGGCTTTGTTTAACCTATTATCTATCTATCTGAACTACCAGTATATTTTGTTAGAGTTTATACTCAATTGGCTGCAAGTGTTGTAAAACAAGCATAAAATAGAATTCTGGTTTTAATGAACATTTAGTTCTTGTATCATTTCTGTGTGAAAAAAACACTTTGCACTTCTGAAATACATTTTTGCACCAGTTTCTAATAACCTTGTTTGATTTGTAAGGCTATCAAAGATAACAGTGTGAACTGGTCTTGAAGATAAGGTGTATGAAAAAACTTATCTATAGGCTACTTTGGTCTCTCTATCCTTCTTCCTTCTCACCAGTATCACTTTTTTGTAACTGTCTCTCTCTATGCTTTTACCTTAAGTACTACCAATAACAATCTATCCGCTGTTCCTTTCATCGGTACTGCTTGACATCAAAAGATGTTATTCTCCTTTTTTACTGCTCATCTTATGTGTATCAAGAAAGAGCAGTGGTGTTCAGTGGTGTTTCCATGGCTTACTCTCACCCTTAGGCAGCATGGTAAGGCTTTAATTTCATCCTGTCTCGGACAAGGATTTTGTGGACATGAAAGTTCAACTTAAAATAAAACCTGACCTTATTATCATATTTACTGCTCCCACTGGATGCTTTCATATTATCTATTTGTTTTAAATTTCCAGAGAGGAAACCACTGTGCTTTCTAGTTACCTTCAGAGGATGATAAATCCAAGAAAGCTGTAGTCTGAAAACAGACTTTCAGAAAAGATGTACAATTCTGTTAGTACTTTTAGGATGCTTGAAGAGAAAAATTTTTCATATGTCTCATATCTAAAAGCTAGTGATGTTATCACTAATCTTGAAGGCAAAAGCTGTTTACATTTGTCCTGAAGTGATAATTTTCCCATAACTGATTTGTTCCAAAGATATGAGTGAAACTGCAGATTTTGTGGCAGGCCTCTCCAAATCTTACGTGCTGATTTGCACATACTCCATCTACATGGACAGTTCTCTGAGAACTTTTTTGTAGTGGATTAAGTGGTCACAGGAGCTGCCATGTTGTGAGATCCAGCCCTAAAGCATCAGAAGAAACAGAAGTATAGAGAAAAAAACTCCAGAACATTTCTGAATTGGAAGATGGATGGAGTTTCTTTACTTTGCAATTTTCGTATTAATGAGAATCTCTTTGTATAGGATCTACAGGAGACAGGTTTGCTCAAATCCTATGTAGTCATTAATCGCATGATTTTGCCTCAATCTATTTTGTGTTTCCAGCAAGTCATTTTTTTTTTACTCTGAAAATGACCAATTCTATAAAAAAGTTGTAATGATGAAGTGAAACGTGGAAAACAAAGTGGCTCAACTCCAGCAAGAGGTTTAATCATTTCATGAATTAATTTTGTTAACACAGATTGGGTAAAAGCTGTTTTCTCTTCAGCAAGGATCAAAGGGGTCTGGTAATGCTAGTGACAAAAAATAACAGCTTCTTCCATGGGTCGTGAGAAACTAAACAACCAAAAGCTGCCTCTGAACCAAAAAGTCAATTTTATGTGTAACTGAAAAAACAGTGCATTATTTTTCACCAGGATATTGATTTTCACCAGGATATTTTTATTGCACGTGCCACTATCACAGCAGCCTTTGCTCATTTCCACTGTCTGCCAAATGTCTCACTGAGGTATTGTGTCCTTCAGAGCGACAACAGAACAACCTTATTAGACACTGAATGTGATGTAAATGTTCTCAGAATGCTTATGAAGGAATTTTCTTCTTTCTGCAGACTTTTAGCACTGGTTAGTACAAAAGGTTAATTGTGAGATAAGCTCCTATCTTCCTGTTTTGACTTTGCAGCTCTTGTAAAAATAGATGATGGGAAATAATTGTGATGATCTTTAGACCTCAATTTTAAAGATTTCATTAAACTTTAGACAATGCAATTCCTTCTAAGCTTCTTCTTAACATGCATTTGTCAAAAAGGTATTTATCTGCTTGTACAGCAATGCATCTGATGGAAGGTGGCTAGTACTGAGTGTTACTACTCTGACACTTTAAAGGCATAATTTATCCAATTAATAGCTTTCTTGAAAACCGTGTGGGTAAAATAACCCACTGGATAATTAATATTCAGATATAAATTATTGAATAAAGGTTAAAAAATGTGTATCATAAAAGGCTGTCTTCAAGTGAGTTAAAATGTTCTTACAGAATAATCTTTCTAAAATATGGTACATAACTGGCAGTAACCCAAAATAAAAATAATTTACAGAAAAAAGATTTATAACAGTTCTTCCTTTGTTTCACTAGAATCTCATTGGTTGAATTTGATTAATCACATTATCTTGGTTGTTCATTTTGGGTACATGCTTTTAAAAAAGAATCAAGGAAAACGAGAAATAATAGACAGTTTTAAAGAAAACAACAAAATCATTAATTATGAGGACTAGAAACGTTAAATAAAAAGAAGGCTGAGGGCAGATCTGATAACAGCCTTTGCAGATTAGAACACTGAAAAGGAATGGTGATTCTTCCTTCTCCATGTTTTCTAAGCATCGAAGAGGATGAAATTGGTCTAATTTATGCTGAGAGAGATGTAATTTTGAAAAGCCTTCCAAAATACAAGACTTGTTGAAAGAAGATGCCTAGTCAGTTTGTGGAATGCCCAATGCTGACTAATGCCATTGCTGAATGTTTGTCAGGGATGCTAGAGATGACCAGATGAAGTGCTGGATAGGAGGAAAAAAGATAGACTGCATGACATTTTTGAACCCCCTTTCAGCTCATATTTCAATGATGCTGTACCCTCAAAATCCTGATTTTATAATTGAACACAATTTATACAATTTTGTTCTTTCTCTTCTGTATTCTTTGAAAGAGGCCTGTTTGGTAATCTATATATTTCCTTTCCAGTGCAGACACGTGTCTTCCATTTCTTACAGCTTATTTTTTTCTCAGGGAGCAATTACTTCTCCAGTCTCTGAATTTATTAAATTATATATCTATAAAAGTACAGAATAAAGTATTTATATATAAATACAGAAATTATTTATATATATAATTTACACAATTAATTCTGAAATTTTAAGATGCAAAAATTAATAGAATTGGGATTATTTTCTTTCATAAATGTATTTCTTCACAAAAAGATAAATTAACTGTCAAGTTATAACAGAAATTGATTGATTCTATTGCTGTTCAGCAAAACAAACATTTCTTAATAGAAATGTCTGATCTCAGTACAGAAGGAAGAGCAAGATGTAATAAATGTGTTTGCTACTTTATTTATTTGCTATGACAAAGAAAATTCAATGTCCTTAAAACTAATGTATTTTCTTTCTGTTTTAAGTTAACATTAAAATTACATGTCTCAAGAAAAATACACCTAGTACGTCAGTTTAATAATTGTATTGATCAGACTGTCCTGCTAGACAATAGATTTGTTTTGTATTGCTGCCTCTTAGTACTTTTATAATTCTCTACCCTTTCTATTAGCAAACAATGTTAACTTAAAGTTTAAAATATACTTAAAATACTCAACTGTCAACGAATTTGAAATACCAGGAATCATCAATAGCCTCTGCAACAATTAGATCTCCAGTGATGCAAGAAAGTCTAAAAATAAAAAGTCAATTTTGGAGGACAGAAGGCAGACTCAATACGGTTTTGCTGCAGTATCTCTAAATGTAATACCTAGTTTGGTGCTGCTGATCATCACTATTTTTGAACAAGGACCAACCAGCAGAAAAATGTAAGAACACTTAGATAATTAGTGGAAAAAAACCATTGTACACATGCTTCACCTGTATATTCAAAGCAACATGGTTTGGTAGAGCATTTCTTCATGCTCATAGAATACTTCAGACAAAAAACACTCAACACAGTTCTACCTGAAAATAAACAGAAGTACAGTTAGCACTGTAACCATGGCAAAAAGCTCTCAGTGTGGATATAATACATGTGCTGTCTGATTTTCAGCACATAAAGCATTACAATTTTTTCAGGTAAAAAGACTTAGTCACATGTGGCATTCTGTGAAGCTCATCTGTCACTACATTTAAAATAATATACATTTAGCTTTATCTTTTTTCTGCATGTGGCCTTTGTTCCTCCGAATATTTGTATTAAATCTGTTTTTCCCTTCTGTTTATATGTGATATTCCACTATTCAATTCTTCTGAATGTTTGTTTACAAACAAAGCCAAAAAATAATTTGATATTGAAATGCAAATATAATATAAGCAACCTGCCTCCATTGCATTAAGATGCATAGAAAATAACCATATTATACCATTCTGAACTCTGAATGTGCACCCAAAATACATACAATCCATCACTAAATACTTTTTTCGTCTCATAATGGGTAATTAGTAAGCTGTCTTCGTATGCCAAATAACAGCTGAAAGCAAACAGCTAGAACAGGCTGAGTAAACACACCACACTTGGAATTAGACAGGCGGCAGAGTTTTGGCTGCCTTCACACTTACTCTATATTCACTGGCTTCTAGGGAGCAATTCTGTAATTCTTACCAACCTAGGGGAGAAGAAAATCAGACTAAAATATCGTTTCAGACAGCATTATAGTGGAATATACAATATAAATAGAATAGGACATGCTGCAAATGCTCTTACATGAAAGTCATAACAGCAAAGGAGATATGTGATGCCTAAGCGTTTAGAGCCTCTTGAAGTTTTTTAAAGACGTCAGTTTTTCATTGGAAAATGCTTATTCAATGGAATTGAAGCATTCTGTTAGCTCCAACAGGTCAAGTCTGCTGGAAGAAATCCTTCCAGCCAGCCATTTCTGGGCCACTCATTCCCTTGGACCTCACGCATGATTGTTGCTCTGGACTGACAAACTGTTGTTTGGCTGACAAACATCACTGCCAGCCCCCTCAGGTTGACTGCAGACTCTCCTTGCCATGCCAGAAATATTAACAAATCTCTGTTTACACTCTTCCAACTTTTTTTTTTTAATTTCCGTCTCTGGAAAATTTCTTACTGCTGAAATTTGGTTCTGATATTGAACAAAAAGCAGCTTCACCCCTTCCCCCTCCTCGCTACAGTTTTGAAAATGAGACATTTCTGCAGGATCAAAATTTTGACTTAGTGACTGTCCTTTCACAAAATTACCATGAATTTTGACAAAGCAGAGTAATCAGCAGGCTACCACTGGAGCTGTAGATTGAACATTAGATTGGCAGAATAATTCTAAGGGGGAGAAGTGCATTGAGGTCTAGCTTAAACTGGGAATTGGCATTACAAATCAGAGAGATGGCGCATTAGCAGAGCAGTGTACTGGGAGCATAATCTGGCTGCTTATTCTTCTAAACAAGTAAAACCTCAGTAAGCTTTCCCTGAGTGAAATGTAGTAGATATTCTGTACTCAGAGCCTAAGATAGAAATTATTGACTGTATTTTCTGTGTAATTTGTGAAGCTTGATGGTGATTTGTTTCTTACATTGGAATCCTTATGGATTGCAACAGGAAACAGAGACCACAATACAGAGTTATACAGAATGCATGAGGTTTTGATCACATGATTTAAGCTATTAGCAGTTTAAATCTCCAGCACTGGATATTTTTTTTTTGTGTGTGTGTGTGTTTTTAGAAGTAATGCAATATTTGGACTTTAAACTTGTTTGGTAGCCTCTAAGCATTATTATAATAGACTGTTCCCTGACTGAGCTAGTACAGAACTTGCCAAAAATATTTTCTCAGATAAACACAGTCTTTCTTTCTGTCATTCACTTATTGGTATAATTTTTCATCTTTAGCCCTTTCTTGCTACATTTGCAACAGGCTGGGAATCAATTAAGCCTTGAATTGCTTGGATGTTTATTTGGAGGAAAGAAACACTTCCATTTATGTAAATCAAACTATAAAAAGATCAAGAAGCTTGACAACTGTGAAATGTTGAGATGATCTCTAAAAGTATCAAGTAAGCAGCATATTAGAATGTAGCTTTGCAGACACTCAACCTTTTCTTTTCAGACTATCAAACAAGTCAACTCAGCATCCAGGGAGTTAATGATAAATGAAACTGACTCTCTGGGGAAGTAGAATAAATGCTAACATAGTGTGTGCTTTAGTTCAGATTCTGTTAAGTCCTGCCTGCCAGCCTTTCTGTGTGGAAGGAGGATTGTACTGATACTTTCCAATTATATCTTTTTTCTTTTTGAAGTTTTATCTGCATAAAAAGCAAAAGAATTTGTCAGGGATTTCTGGAGTTCTGGAGGCTCAATGAATAGTGGGTTGTGGACACCTGGGCTGCATCAGACTACAATAATCTCGACACATTCAGAGTACTTTCAGCTTATCACACATGCTCTGGCATGTTTGCCGTTACCACATAAAAAATTTCCTACATTAAAAATTCTATGTGCTTGGTTGAATAAAATCTTTTTTGGGAGACTTCTAGGACCCAGGATTGGATTTCTGGTCAAAATTGAAACATTTATCTTAATTACATGCCAGAATGGTGAAAGCATGAGGGGTGAGATCCCTCAAATCTCAATGCTGACAGATTCAGGCAGTCAGTCTCTTTTCATTTGCTCCTTTTGAGGCTAATGTATTCTGTGTAAATACATTACTCTTGACCTGATTTTCCCTCGACCCAAAGAGAGACATGGATTTCATAGATGGACCACTCGGTGGATAAGGAATTGGCTGGATGGTCGCACTCAAAGAGTTGCAGTCAACGGCTCGATGTCTGAGTGGAGACCAGTGACGAGTGGTGTTCCTCAGGGGTCAGTATTGGGACTGGCACTGTTTAACATCTTTGTTAGCAACATGGACAGTGGGATTGAGTGCACCCTCAGCAAGTTTGCCGATGACACCAAGCTGTGTGGTGCGGTCAACATGCTGGAGGGAAGGGACGCCATCCAGAGGGACCTTGACAGGCTTGAGAGGTGGGCCTGTGCGAACCTCGTGAAGTTCAGCAAGGCCAAGTGCAAGGTCCTGCACATGGGCTGGGGCAATCCCAAGCACAAATACAGGCTGGGCAATGAGTGGATTGAGAGCAGCCCTGTGGAGAAGGACTTGGGGGTATTAGTGGATAAAAAACTGAATATGAGCCAGCAGCATGTGCTCGCAGCCCAGAAAGCCAACTGTATCCTGGGCTGCATCAAAGGAAGCGTGACCAGCAGGTCAGGGAGGTGATTCTCCCCCTCTACTCTGCTCTCGTGAGACCTCGCCTGGAGTACTGCGTTCAGCTCTGGGGCCCCCAGCATAAGAAAGACATGGACCTGCTCGAGCGAGTCCAGAGGAGGGCCACGAAGATGATCAGGGGGCTGGAGCACCTCTCCTATGAGGACAGGCTGAGGGAGTTGGGGTTGTTCAGCCTGGAGAAGAGAAGGCTCCGGGGAGACCTTATAGCAGCCTTCCAGTACTTAAAGGGGGGCCACAGGAAAGATGGGGAGGGAGTCTTTATCAGGGAGTGTAGTGATGGGACGAGGGGTAACGGTTTTAAACAGAAAGAGGGTAGATTTAGATTAGATATTAGGAAGAAATTCTTTACTGTGAGGGTGGTGAGGCACTGGAACAGGCTGCCCAGAGAAGTTGTGGATGCCCCTTCCCTGGACGTGTTCAAGGCCAGGCTGGATGGGGCTTTGAGCAACCTGGTCTAGCAGAAGGTGTCCCTGCCCATGGCAAGGGGGTTGGAACTAGGTGATCTTTAAGGTCCCTTCCAACCCAAACCATTCTATGATTCTGTGATTCCATATATGAAACCTAAATTACATAAAACTATATATTTATATAGGTTTGGAAAATGAAGTCAAATGCTTTCTAGAAGTTTTCGGTTTAGAGAAGCTTCAAAACCCAACAATAACAATGCATAATGCATGCTTAAACTAGATAATAGGCACTGACAATTCAGAGAAGCTAAGTAGTGATCAACATGATTAATCATGCAAGTATTCACTTGTAATTCTGCAGCTGAATTAGGATATAGTAACTCTTTTAACAGTCCCATGATTTCAGAAGTGGACTGTTGTGTTTAATTGTATGGAGTCCTGAGCTGACTGTTCCTCATCTAATAAATGTTTTTATTGATCTTGTGGGCTGATGATCTGCTTAACTTCATGGGTGATAGTGGGAAGGGAAAGGGATATTCTGAAAATCCTCATCTGCTAGCAAACCCTGTTGCAGGGAGATGGACTTGCCCTCTGCCAACATGGCTATCCTTGCTGCACATGCCACTGTGTGCTGCAGTAGGAAGGATGGTATGGCAGATCTAGGAGATCACACTTCAGGTTGTAGCTCAATCATTTTTAGGAATCAGGTGGAAGTTACAGACACATCATCTTAGTCAGTTCTGTGAACCACAAAAGAACAATATTGTTAAGTGCGGCAAAATTATGTTTTTCTGGTCAACAACAAAACCACCTAACAACAGAAATTCCCTGTTCTATATTTGCATCTTGCACTGGACATTTGCATCTCACCGAAAGAGGAAATTAAATTATTTTTACATCAGTGATTTCTGTGATCTTGCTTCTAATGAACCACTAGCTGATAAATTTTCCTTCTTAAAAAGGCACTCCATTTCTCAGATGGAACAACCTTTGAGCAACCTGATCTAGTGGAAGGTGTCCCTGCCCATGGCAGGGGGGTTGGAACTAGATGATCTTTAAGGTGCCTTCCAACCCAAACCATTCTGTGATTCTAACATTACCATTCCCATCTTTATCCCTCCCACAAGTCACACAAAGCAAAGGAGGTTAAAAGATATTTTTGCTATAGCTGTTTGGGACAGAATATGCTTGCAGTATATCTAGAAATCCAGAGGACCAGACAATAGTGTATTAAAGAACAGCTTGCAATGATTTGTTCAAAAAGAATTTGTTAACTTCTAAAGTGCAAGAAGGAGAAACATGTCCACTGGTATGAATATGGGAGTTGGAAAGTCTGGGTTCATCTTTCTGCTCTGCCATTCTCTTCTTCCTTGACTTTCCATATGACAATGGATTCTGCTGAACCTCTACTCCCCCTCTGCAAAACAGGGGCAGCAGTATCACCATATTTCAAAGCGTTGTACTAAAGAGCTGGAGTGCTCATGGTAATAGGATAAAAGATAATGAACAAGTTAGATACAGGTTTTGCTGAAAGTTTAAATGATATCAACTCCTGCATATTTACAAATATTACTGTTTGTCATTACTCTGCTATATCGGCATTCAAGAGGCAAATGCCCAAGTTGACAGACCATAAAATTTTATTTCCCTCCATACAACACTCTGATTTGAAATATCTGCTGTTAACATGTGCACATCTGTATGCATGTATGTATATATCTATGTATGTGGATATTCATACATTACTATTAGCCTCCAGACACATTGTTAAATTCTGATACTGCTGAGAAGTCTGAAACAGTTCATGTTGCAGAGGTCTTGCATTCATTGCCTGCTGTATTATTGACACAGTGAGGGACTGAAATAGGCATACCTGCTGTTTTCCAAGGAAAAAGTAGCAGCCAGTCCCTTGCTGATTGAAAACAAAGGATATAGCATGGAGAGCAGGGAGGGACTAACATCGTATGTGCTCTTGCTTCCCAGCCCTCACACTTCTGCAGTTACTTGTGCATGAGCTGTCTTGGGTAGAAGCTACAGGTAGTTTCAGTTCATGGTGGTATTTATGTATTTTTCTCTAAAAGATCATAGTAACAGCAAAAATACTGAAAGTTGAAATTTTGAGTGAATCAATCTTGAACTTTTTTAAAATTAATATTAGATTTAGTTTGTTATTAATTTTATAAACTATAACCACAAGATAAAAATTCTGAAGTATTTTAGATTTCCTTAGGTGGTGGTGTATATTCATATGAACACAGGAGGTCAGATTTTCAATTTGTGTCATAGCTTCACTGACATTTCTGGAGCTATACTTATTTAGCCCAGCTGAAGGCTTGGGACCGATGTAATAGATTTCAGGTAATGTAACAGAGGTTTATTTAATCATGTCCTTTAATTATTGACTTAATGTTTAATGAAAGTTGCATTTATTTTAGAACTACTGTGTTTCACCTCTTTTTAACAGAAGCTATGGATAATTTTATCTAAAAGTAAAATGTGGAGAACATGTTTTTGAAGAGAGTCATCAGAGTAATTTGACCCCAAATAGAAATCTTTTAAATTGTTTCCACTTTTCTGTTTCATAAGGAGATCAGAATTTTAAAAATTCCTTTCATTCCCTAATCTCTTAAAATAGCCATAAAGTCTTAGACCTCAAAACACTGATAGAAACAAGTTCTGATGAATCACTACAAAAATGTTGTCCTTGAGAGTGTGATGCTGGTAGTAACTTCTGCCATTTTCTCACTATTCGCCACGTACTCATTTGTGCTAACTGTGCCAGCTCTGCCTTTAAAAAAACCCACACACAGAAGGCACTCAGGAATAGTGAGGATTAGGCAGCCTAACTGGCTAGTGGGCATTTTGACATACTTCTGTTGTTATCCGATTGCTGCATCGATAACTGGGGAAAAAAATCGCTGCTGCCCAGAGAGGAGAAAGGCAGAAAGACTTTGCGCATTAGGGCAGTGCCTCCATGTCTCAGCAGCTCCCACGATGGCTCCGAGGCACGCACACCTCCTTCACTGTGCTTAGGGGCTCTAAACATTAACTGATGTCTCTGTACTGAAACTGGGGTTTGGTACGGGAAGAACAACGCCTGCAACGCTGACAATCACTTTAAAACTAAAGGGAATGAACTTTATCAGCAAATATTTTATCTTCTTGACAAGTAAACACTTTAGAGTTCCTTTCAAAGGGTAATAAAAATGGAGTGGCTTAAAGGAAAAAGGAAAAGAAAAAGGACATATTTTGTATTTCAGATGTTTGCTGACAGGTCCTGAGCTGGTGTAAATCAACTCTGCTCCTTTCAAGTCAGCAGACTTCTGGTGATTTATACCAGAAAGGATCTTTACCTTTTAACTTTAGTCCACCCATGGAAGGAATGCTTTATATGGAAGTGTTCCATTTCTAAAAAGGTAGAGACAATTTTAACCAAAATGTGTCTTATTGAAACAAAAACAAAAATTAAAAAAAGATGAAAATGCATGTGTACATGTATACCCATTAAGGGGAGAAAGAAAATACTGTACACACAGGCTCTGCTGGTTAGGTTGTACCTACAACGCTTTCTATTCAGCTGTTGCAGAGGGAACCCAGGTTAATTAAAAAACTTTTTTCCTTTGTTGAAGAAAAAATATGTTAATTTCAAGTTTCATTAGAATCTGATGACAAAAATCAATGGCTATCTAATGGAAAAAAGACTGTCTGAGACCAGTGGAAGGTTACTTTTCTAAAACAGCTCTACCAGAGGCTAAAGACTCTTTCAATGGCGGGAGTGAATTTACATGCTTGAAAGTGTGCTCTCATTGAATTGGTTGGCAGATTTAAGTAATGTGATCAAAGGCAATTGTCTGGAAATGATGGTTACTGCTTGAACGCTGTTTTGCATGGACTGACCTGATGTAAGACACAGCTCTAGTGGAATATACAAACCTTGAGGCACTCTAAATAGGGAATTGAATTTCTCTTGATAATTCAAGCTTGCGTATCAGATTTGGAGTAAGGTGGCAGATTGTATCTAGGAAGACAGAGGCAATGATCTTATGATTGTAAGTGTCCTCCTAAGGCTTAAGCTAACACATTATATTCTGCTTTGCATTTAAGTGCAAAGGTGGACAAGGTCAATCTCTTTATTTCATTTGAGGAATGATAACTTAGGTTGTCTGTAATCTGTCATTTGACCCTCTGGAACTAGAACATTTAACATGATTTTTAAGAGTAAATCATTAGCAGAACCAACATAATTGTAAAACCAAGGATGTGGATATCAGTTTTGAAAGATTTGGACATGCAAGACTGCTGTGCTGTCAGTGTAGTTTTGAACATCTGTATGTATGCTACCTGGGTCCTCAAACATCCTTAATAGATCCCAGACCTTCATTAGGCTTTGATGTTTCGTTTATTGTCACTGCTGAGCAAAAAATACAACAGAAGAAAAAAAAATCAAATTATTGTTTCTCATGAATTATTAGGAGGAATTAAGTATAACTGTAACAGCAGCTTCGTCATAGGGAAACAATATGAAATCTTGAATGACAGTGGGAGAGTTCACAATTTCTGTAACATCAAATGGCTGAAATACTGAATTCATTTTAACTCCAAACTACTTGAAGACTTTAATGAAGGGGGAAGGAAGCCAAATTATTCAGGATTTACAAATGCGCATAGACTTGCCTAAGATCAGTGCTTGGCACGTGTGCCAGTGTCCTCTTTTCATTCCAGGGTTCCTCTGTTGTAGTTCATTGCTTGTCTACAAGACCAGATTTCTTTCTTGTAGTCCAATCTTTCTCATTTTACTCTTTCACGATTCAGTCTCCCAAAGTAATTTGGAAGTATCCTAATTAAGTTTTGTTAATTTGAAGAGAAAGGGCCATTATATACCTTGGATGGGAAATGCTATACAAGGGTCGATTATTATAATGATGATTATTATTAAGCATTTCAGACTGTCTATCATCTGCTCTATTGACAACCTATTTGCAATCATTATTTTTATATGAATATTCATACGGACTGTAGAGATATAAAGTACGATACTTGGCAACATTTATGCAATTAAACACACATTTAAATTCTGCTAGTAGTAATGGAAATTAAAATCTTCAGACTGATTAGAAGAAGGTTAGGCTCTATTAATCTCCACCATCTATACATCTATCCCTGTAGCTATCTGTCCTCTTTAGATGTTTCAAAGGTGTTCATCTGTGCCCTTGAATTACAGAGTAATTTAAACTCTTCTATCATAGTGCGAAATGGCATAACTTCTTTTAAAATGAATATGTATTAATAAGTATTATTTACATAAATATCCACATTGATGTCTTAATCTCTGAAATGTAGAAGTGCCGTTTTTCATGCAATCACAAATTTTAATAGCTTTTCAGTGTGAAGAAAAGTATCCCATTTGAACAAACTAAAAAGAGTAAGAAGAGACTAGGCCTATGCTTGTTTGAAGGATAGAAATTTGATTTGAATAAGATCAATAACTATTCCTCAGTTTCTGAAAATACCAAAAGTTAGGTTTCTCTACAGTTACCTTCTAGCTAATTGGAGCATTCCTCCTTTTCAACCTTTGCGCAGGGCTTCAGCGAGTGGTGGTTGTTCCTGGTCTTTCACTACAGCATGAAAAAAGTAATCAGAAACTAACTTCAGTTTCATGATTGTCTGCTGTTATCACAAAAAAAAAAAAAATCAGGCTGCTTGCTCTGCTTCTGAATCTTTCTCACTTTGCATCTATTTCAGAGAAATGGGAGATTTGCAGTAGAATTTTTGCCCAAATGAAATACTGCATTTGTTGAATATTTGTTTGTGTTTTACAGCCATTGTCAGGAAAGAGAAAAGAAGGGCAGTGGTAAAAGCTGGCTTAAAATGTTCCTGTCTATTGTATTTGAACAGACAATACTACTGCATTCATTTGCAGTATCCTTCAGAGTGCCTGTTCACCCTTCGCATAGCCCTGAGAGTCCATTTATTTCACACATCAATTACACACTTGACATTTTAACACTGTGTCTCTGATTTTAATGGGTTTTAGGAACTCCATTATGATTAGAGAGAAATGTTTCATTCGGGAAAGGAGACACCAATCACTTACATTAAGAACAGAAACGTAAATTGCAAAATGTTAAAATTAATGTAACTGGAACTCAAGAAAAAGATAAAATACCTGTAGAATTTCCATCTCTTAAGCTGTTTCTCCTGTGTAAGTCCAGAAAGTACACTGCTGCTGTGATACTTAAATCCTTTTTTGGATCTGCGCCAATAAGAATAGGATTTCTTTCATGGTTTTTACATGCCACAGCCTTTAACATTGTTTCAAGGACAATACAATGGAATTAGAATGGGTCTGAAATGCCTACAAATGTTGTTCTGAGTTAAAGAAATTCCCAAGTGGTAATTTGATGTTTTCAGCTTTCCTCTTTGTAAGATCTGTCATTTAGTTTGAATGTCAACTACATGTGGCTAATGTTTGAAATCATCTTTTTAGGTCTTGCCTCTAAGAGAGTTGTGCTGTTTGTTTATTTCTTTTAATAAAATATTTCCCGCTAATAGCAATTAGTCCAAAGCAAAGATACTTTTTTTGTATAACAAAAAAATTTTGAGTGCTATTTAAATTGTCTCAGTCACAAATGACCTACAAGTCATTTTACAACAAATTTGCTGGTATTTTATTAGCAGCTGCATTTCAAAAACTTTTGTATTAATGGAACTTGATAACTGGACTTTCACCCTCTGCTGAGTTTATTAATTTAGTGTTTAAACTTCACACAGGGTTCCTAACTTTGCAGAAACTGGAGAAGAGAATGCTTGACAAAAGTAAATTATTTCAGCTGATTCCTATCTGAGAATAAGGAAAAGACAAATGTATGCAAAAAAGCTTCAGAGAAATAGGAGAAGTCAGATGTTATCCTATTTATTCTTACTTCTTCAGGTGATGCTTTAGCTACTTTAGGAAGCTCTTGAGCTGAGAGATTTTTCAGCCCATATAAGCATTGGTATCAGGAATACTTAACTCTTGTTAAACAAGATAGAGTTTTCCCAGAAAAATGAGAGATGAAAAGCAATCTATCCAGTTTGCAGGCCAAGTCTAGCCAAGTACGTTCTCTTTGTCATTAATAATAAAAACAGAGTGTATGCAAATTTAATTTTAAGTGAATCCAATTTACACATGTAAGTGAGCAAAAATTAATCCCTTTGGGAAGTCTGTCTCTAAACTCTATGGCATGAGCCTGTAAGTCTGATATATATGTATCAATCTCAGTTACTGCAGCCAGAAGGGAATGAGTTTACATAGAATAATTCCATTTAACCTATGTGCATGTGTCATCCCTTGTTTAAGATACTTTACATATTCCTCTCCAAGTGTCCATAGAAAATTAGAATCCATTACCATTTCAATCCAGGGAAATTATGACTAGATTTTTAAGAGTGTCTTATGCCAGACCAGAATTCATAATGTTGTATTGATTGAGTGCACATAATAATACCAGGGTGGCACTTGGCCTGTATTAGGGCTTTATACCTTGACCAAGTAGTCTACTGACAGGTGTCTGAGAACCTCACTGCATATAAAATCATTTGGCAGAGGAAGGACACCAGGACTCAAGTCTGAGAGTCTAATTCTTACCTCCCCATATGGATGGGAAGATGGTAGAGCAAAGCTCTAGTCTGAAATGTTATCATTAAGAAGCTGCTTAGAAAGCAACTCCCCATCCCTCACAATCAGTTAGTCAGTGCTCCTGGCTCCAACTAGGAGCTGCCTGGGTGAGTGATCCCAGCACTTTTGAAGGCTAAGTGTGTAGGGGTTGTTTTCTGATAATTTAAATTAATCTGTTTGGCTGAGAGCTAATAGGGACTAGGAGTGCCCAGACAGTCAATTACCAGGTCTCAGATGAACACATGTTTGATGACTGTTTCAGATGTGTTGGCATCTCATTGCACATCGTGTTAATTTAGTATACTATCCAGAGAGTTAGGACAGGAGACCCACATATAATGTCCATATATTGCTGCCTTGCTGCCTATCGGTATCTCTAAAGCAAAGGATCAGAAGGGTATATGGGCTGTCACTGTTAGAGCTTCCAACCAAAAGAGAATTGTGTCAGAAGATGAGAACCCATTTCTGATGTGAAATATCTTTTTTTTTCCTGCTGGAATTACTTCTGACTTATAAATGAAAATGAGAAGTTTATGGTGTTGCTGTTTAGTGTACTTAAATTCTGATATGACAGACTATACTATCACTACAGGAGGTAAATTAAATCTTCATCAAAGTGTTACGCAGAGCCTCTGGGCTAGGCTATGTAGGACATAGTGCATAAATTGTACCACTTGGCCCAAGGCACTATAAATCATATTCACTTCTAGGTGCAATTTCCTCCATATTTTCCCTAGCGCCAGTGTGCAAATATGGAAGATGAGCGCAAAGTTACTGGTTTATGCAGTGTTGGCCTCAAGACTCAAACCAGCATGTGATTCACTTAGAAGTCACAAGGAATTTTACAAATAAATTTTGAGTTCATTCTGATGGCTATTTAATTTCTGAGTACTTGAGGTATATTTAAATCAGATTTTCAATACTTAGAAAGGTATTGAAAATGAAAGTTGCAGTTCTCTTAAATTCATTTTCAGGAATTGGATCATCAAGGAAAATAGTATACTAGATCTCATAGTCTAAGAGCAACTGTTGGCTACAGGTGCCATATTAAAGGTAAAACAGGACACATGCTGCACCATCCAAACATCTACTCATCTCCTCCCATACCCCACCCGTGTGGCTCAAAAACAAGGGATGGTGATAGGTGCACAGCAATTGCTGTTTGTTGTATATCTGCAATGTGGTATTTGCATAGACTTCTAAATGATGTTTATATTCTCTTCCAAGTTGCAGTATAAGCATATAGATTAAACTATATCTAGGACCCTATATACAAATATTGGGGAAGTCTTGGTGGCTGTAAATTCTTAGGATCGCATATTGATCTTTTGACTTAGTTATATACTGGCTTATTGAGTAAATGCCGCAGTGGGAAGTTAAGGGAGTAAGCTACTATCTTTATTAGTAAGGGTATCTGGATGTCAACCGGCAATTGGAACTGTGTTGTTAAACCATTTTTTTCTTTTTTTTTTTCTTTTTTTTTTTCTTTTTTTTTTCCCCAAAGAAAGAGTGCTGAGTTGTAATAAAATACTAAGTTTCTTTTTTAAAAAAAAAGGGGCAAACCCCGTCTCTTCCTGCAAAATGAACACTAATTATAAAAAAGGAACACCTTTTAATTGACAACTTATTTCTTTAATAAAAAATAAAATCTGTTCTAACTGTTTGGAGGAAAACCATGGGGCCATTAATATGTTCAGATATTCATACAAAGCGGATTTTTTTCTGCTAAATCTAGATAATTATTCTCCCTCGTCATATGTCTACTTGATATTACATTTACAATAACAAACACCAAGTATACATTTGACTTATATTGCACTGATATTTAGAAGCTGTACTAAGGTGCTCTGCCTGGAGGTTTACAGACAGAAGTAAAAATACAGCACACAAGCAGAGGAAAGAAAAGAATAAAATATTCTTGGTGAAATCTACTGTCATACAGTTTTCAACCTCAAAGACCTGTTCAGTACTCCCTGTGCTGCTTCATCTGTGATGAGTTAAGCTGTTGTGTCCATGGCTGAGGGGTGAAGACACTGACACTGTCCAGACTACTATTATTTCTGTAATTGGTAAGTCATAATAACCTAGAGAGTCCGTTCTTTCAGGGACCGTAGGTTATCCCCTCAGATATGTCCGTACAGCCTAAGTCAGAATTAAAAGAAAGACTTTGATAACAGGTACACAAGTCTATATGCATTTAAAATGTGAGATGTGATGCTACCTTTCTGTACTGATAGGGGTTTTTTTTTAATTGTTTATAAAGTGCTTATGGGTCTGTTTCAGTAGACTGCAGCATTGCCAGATTCTATCTGCAGTTATGAGTGCAAACATCTTATTGATTACGATGAGAGTTTTCTCTGATGGAAGAATTAGAAGTCAATGGGAAAGGTGTGTTTTGAAGACAGAAATCGGTCTATAGTTTACTAACTGATAACTGTCCAATTATTAGAGCACAGATAATGAAGAAAAGAAATGGCTTTATGTTTTTATCACTTCATGTAATTACACAATTTCCTGGTGCATGTTTCTTTCCCTAAATGGCTGTAAAGCTGACAAAGACATGCTTTGTTCCTGTCTTGTAGCAGGAATTATTCCCCTGAATAATATTTTGAAGGAACTAATATAGCACAGAATTACTGAATTTTCAGTGTATTCAGATTGGAGAGTGGCCACTGCCAAGCACTCTCCTGAGTGATTCCAAAGGATAAACTAAGAAGAGAACAACAATCTGATTGCAGTAAATCTGAACAAACAGCTTAATTTAGCGAGCACTTAGCACTTTTGAGCATGTATGTAGTCCTACTGTCTTAAGAGGAATACTCTGAAGTTAAAGTTGTATACATCTTCTTTCTTGTTCCATTATAGCCTTAAGCAAAAATTGATAAAAGCTCTTATCCCTTGACATTACAGCTAACTAAAAATTTGAAAAATTCTGACTTTTCAGAAACCCGAGCCCTAAAAATAAATTAAAAAAACCCCCAAACATCTCTGGTCAAAACCAACCCACCAAGATTCCAAGATTAAAACTTAAGTAAAGCAATGAATATAAAAGGAAGCAATAAATAGCCCAAACCTAAGACCGTTGTTAATTGTCTCTTTCAGTTATGACTTCTTGTGTATCTGCTCTGGTGGTCAGTTATTTCTGCTGCTTGATAAAAAATCAAGACATTTTGAAAAGCATCTTTCATTTGTCAGGGTGGATTTAAAGTGACTCAACCACATCAGAATGATCAGAGAGTATCTGATATTCAGGGCTGTTTCAAGAGAGGTTGTAGTTTCCATCTGCAAGCAGTTGCACATAATCAGGGTTGTGTGAGGTATTGAAGAAAATCTAATTTTAGGCAGTCAGACTTCAAAGACTAGTTTACATATGTTCCTTACACAGACACAGGCTCCTGCTGAGTTAGCTCCTGCTCTGACTCATTGTCTATAGACAAAATCGGGAGTCCAGGGAGTTAAGCTTTCTAAAATTCAATTTGTGCTTAAAAATATATGGTAGAAACATTTCTGTGCTTTAGCTAACAACAAGAAGGCCAGGCTTGCTAAATAATAATTCACCTAAACACTGAAGTGACTCAAAACTTAACTTATTTTTCAACACTTGGTTCTTCAATGAACGGTACACATTAGAGGACCATAATAGAGAGAAGAAAAGTGTCTTATGTTCCAACACACTAACTTTATGCTTGGATCCATGCAAAAGGCTTAGTGCCAACTTCTTTTAGGTAGAAGATCAGATGCGGTTGGTCCTCTGAAGGCAATTCTTAATCTAAATGTAAAATACTGATTGCTTTGTTTAACTTCAAATTTATGACCAAGTGTTAGGTTGGTGTGCTAGTCCCCAAATGATATGAATTGATTTTGAAGGTTTTTTTCTTATATGAAAATTTGAAGACATAGATTGCCTAACTGCCTTGCTACTGATATCGCCCTGTCTTCTTACATAAGTATTATCAAATGGGATGTTTGTTTTGAGGTGTAGAGAAAGCTGAGCTTTTTTGTCTCCTGGTGCTATGTTTTTTTGAGTCAGGTTTTGATGCTCTTAATTAGATACTAAATATCACTTCATATCACAGATAGTCACACTTATCAGCTTCATATACGATGAAATGAGTAATATCTAACTAGACTTTCTTGTGTCAGCAAATAGAGTCTGTATTTATGTTTCATCAGTTTGTTAGGATCTTATTTGCCCTTCAAAAGTCCTCACACATAATTACTACTGGTCCTAATATTGCTTTAACTAGTTCCTTAACTACTCTAGGATGAATTTCTTCAGGTTCTCAGTGTATCTGAATATGCACGCTGTTTCTTATTCTGGTCTGCAAGTCTGTCTTTTTGCTGAAATCAGCACATAAAATACCTGGGTCTTTGGGGGAAGACTGAGATAGTAGATACTTTGAATCCTTCAGCCTTCTCTGTCGTCTCATATTTGCTCTCTTTTCATATTAAATAATCTCTACCTTTCCCACCTTCTCATGGTACTGAAAGAACCTTTTTCCTGTGATCTCTGATATTCCTCGCTAGTAATAACTCCCTTTTAACCTTTGTTTTTCTGATTGTATACCTGTCTAGTTGTATAATACCTTTCCATTCCTCCTTTATGATGTGTTCTTTTTAGATTTTTAAGTTCTTTACAGAGTCACACCAAGTCTTTTTCCTCTATGGTAGACTCTTTTGCCTTTGTGTTTTTAACATAGTTTGTTTTAATAACTGCCAACTCTCCTGCACTTCTTTTCCCTTAGAATTTCTTGCCAAAACATCCAACCTACCAATTCTGTGAATCTGTTGAGTTTCACTGTTCTTATTACCCTGCTCTTTGCAATAAAGAACTCAGAGAATTTCTTGATTTTTTCCCTCCAAATTTCTTTCTACTTTTGAATTCTTACTTACAAGTTAGAATCAAATTCATGGCACCAGTTCCCTGAGTGACTTCCTCTGCCATCTGGACAAATGAAACTGTCCCTGAAACGTAGCAAATGCCTTTTGGGCAGCCTGCATTTTCCAGATTTTTTTCAAGATACAGTCTGGTAATAAAATCTGGCTTTACAATTTTATCCTTTGGATTCATTTATTAACTGAAGCTCATTGTAATTGAGCTTGATTTTCCTCTTTCTCTACTTACTGGCTACTTGCTCTATACAAGACCCTTTCAATGATATTGTTCTTTAACTTTTTGGAGAAAGAGAAAAATGCTTAGGGCTAGATTTACAAAGAATGAGTCATCCTTCACTTGGTGTTCTTACAATTAAGCAGACAAGACAGCCTCGAAGCAAAAGAGAGTCAATATTATTGCCATCCCTATTTCATAAAGGGGAATTGAAACACAGTGATTGTCCAAAGGTCATTCTTGATGTCTGTGGAGGATTTGAGAATTGCTTTAAATCTCCTTAATTCCAGTCCAGTATCTAAGTGACAGGTAGTTTTTTCTCGTATTCATCTAGCTCTAGTTCACTTTTTAGCAGTTACTCTGGTTCTTTGTCATCCGATTTTGATATAATTTAATTAATTGTTTCACATTTAGGGTTTTTTAATCCTTGCTGAAGAATAAATTGCCTTCTTTAGGGTTTCTTTGGAAAGACAGATTATGGATAGAAAGGTAAAAAAGTGGGGGTGAGGTTTAAGTGAATCAGAAATGGTCTTTCTGCTTCAAATGTTTATATAGCCAATTTTCCTGTCCACAAGCATTTTATATATATAAGTATGCATGTATGTATGAATGTATGTATTTAGTTTTATATAATTGACTATTGGTTTTCTATCCATCAGTTTAGATAATAGTGATATATGTTGTTTATCCAGTTACTGAGTAGTCTTAGATGTGAATAATGTATTCCAAGCCTTGCTTCTCACAGTTACCAAGTGGAAAGAGAGAGAACAGACTGCAGGGCCACAGCTCTCAGGGTCAGGGTTTCATCCCTGTAGGAAGGATAGAAGGAGAGAAATATTCCCAGATCTCTGCTACTCACACTGTTAAATCCTACACAGCCCTCGGTCGGCTGCATCCTTTGCTCCTACACTTATCCCTAGAAGGAGCTACCTTGCATTCATACCCAATCAACTTGGTTTTCTTTTCTTTTTTGATAATTTTTTTTCTTTTAAAGATTTTTCACATAATCCTACCCTGCCTCTTTCAAATGCAGAGCCTCTGGTTCCCCTCCCAAGCTTCTTAAACCCAGAGACGCCACACAGCAAAAGGAGCCCTGCTGACTCCCATGCTCTGAGTAGCTTGTGTAGAGGGGAGCCTGATTTACTTTTGAATATTGGTGGATGTGATAAAACTATTGAACCTATTTTCTAAACCCCATGAAATTGGCCCCTGAAGTGACTCAGCTGGTCTTTCTGTTCATAAGTAATAATATCTATAATAAACACATGAAGAACTGCCCAGAATATCAAAACCAACATTTTATTCCCAAGCAGCACTCTGTTTTGCTCATCCAACTACCAAAACATAAATAATTTAGAAAGTAATTTCCCTTACCATTATTCAGAATTAAACAGCAGCAGAGATGGGAAAGAAGGTGGCCAGAAAAGAAAGGAGAAAGAGGTGTTGTGTTCATAAAAGCTGGAGACTGATAGCAGTGGCCAAAGCAAACCAATCAATCAGAGACATCTGTCAGTGTTCCTGGTGCTTAAAATGCACTGGTTTTGTTTCTCCATGGTAGAATTTCTGCTGAATATTGGCTGACAAATGTGCCATTGGCTTGTGTGACTGCTATTTATTATTTGTCATGCAGCTTGGGAATTGCAGCTATAGGCTAAGACCTTTTTTGCCTGGCAACATGCCAACTCAAAGCAGAAGGATATTTGCTTCCACAAAGAGGTTAAAATAACACAAGGATAAAATGAATAACATATAGATGCAGACAGATATACATCTGTAAACTGTTACCCAGTTCTAGATAGCAAGGTGTCTACCGGTCAGCTAGCCATTTAGCTGAAGCCAGCTGTATAGAACAACACACTATATTTAAGAAGTTAAACATGGTATCCTAAATTTGGAACTGTTCATAGCTGTGTTGGAACAGGTCAGGGACCAGCTAACAAAAGTAAGAAATCCTCTTCTCCCTTTCTTTTTTTTGCAGGAATAATCATTTGCCTGCCCATAGCAAGGTTTCCTCCGCACTGGTTCAGCCGTACCTGGTGAGTACAAGAATCCTTACTCAAGCCTTTTTTATCGCTTTTCTCCCCTATAGGTATATGAAGTTCAGCTGAAGTCTAGAAGGAGAAAAAGATCTGTGATTTTATGTCAGCTTCATGCTGTGGTAGTTTATATCAGGAAAACTGAAACTTTGCAGGCATGGTATTTATTCAGTTCTTTTACATAATTCCCAGGGTTGAATACAGTAAAACATGTAAGTTGAGCAATTAAATTAATGAAGAGTGCCACAGTTGTTTTAGTAATTTAATATAAGATGAAGAGGGGGCGATGACTGTGGAATGATTCATTTCTGATGCACACCCACAAATTAGCAGTCCTTGTGCTTGCTTTTGTGTGTGTAATTTTGCACTTCAACAGAGAATTATAAACTGTAATTGGTTCACAACAGAAAATACAAAGGTTCAATGGCCTCCTCACTGCAGGGAAAAACTGTGCTGAGAAATTTGCTTCAGCTTCTTTATGTCCTTTAAAAGACAGATGATCAAGGGCTCAAAGTTCTCAATGACATTTAAATGATGGATATAGCAAGAGTGCAGTAAGGTCCAGAAAGCCTGCTTAGGCTTCTGCAATTTGGGAGCTGCAATACTTAAAGAAATGAGGCTTTGACTGAAACAGGGTGCTTGAAGGTCAGGAAATTTTCCAGTATGGTAGAATAAGATACCTGAATCCTGCACGTGATGCAGGCTCTGACTAGACCTTGCTAAATAGTGGGAACCACCAGCTATGGGGTTTCTCTCAATCCCAGCCCCATGGGGCTGCATGCTGAGTGCTTCTCTATTCTGCAAATTCACAGTCTGGACTCCTTTTCTGCAAATAACAGGCCACCTTTTGTGAAATACTTATAGCTAAACCCCTCACTCAGTATGCGGGAGGGCAGGATGTCAACTTCTGCTCCTTTGACTGTTCACTATACAGAAGTAGACCAAAAGCCAGAACTAGTCATACGAGACAGTCTTCCTAGTCTCTCTTTGTGTCTCAGCTGCAAGGCCACGTTCCTGTTGGCTTGCTTGCTCTCCCCTGTCCTCCTAAATCTTGTGCCCTTGGCTGCAGAGTGAGGTAGCCATGGCAGGGCTGGGTAGCCCAGTGGCTGAATGAGGCCGGTGAAGCTGGATGGATCCCCTTCTACTGATGAGAGCAATGAATCTCCAACCTTACTCTTGCAGAGGAAGTGCCTTTCCTGCTAAACTACTATGCAATCTGGGCACCAGCACCAATCTCAGCTGTCACCTGTGAATAGTGTTGCAGTGGTTGTATTTGTTTTGAAATGTGAAATGTTGGCAGTGTATCTTGGGTCTTGTTTGAGCACTCCCATGGGATTTTTTTAGATATTTCCTACCCTGTCCCTGGATCCCAGGTCTGGGACAGGGGTAGGAACCATCTTCCTAATCTTTGGTGCTTCTGTGCAAATGTTAGTTTAACATTTACACAACTTTTCAGTGCAACATATTGGAACTGAATTAGTTTGGAGGGACCAAATTTATCTGGTAAATACTTGGACATTTAATGTGTGCAATTCACATCCTACTGCAGATTAACTGCCACCAGTTCCCAGATCAGCTCAGATGTATGTTCAACAGTCTTTGCGGTGACTGCAACATAGATATACTGCACTTTCCAACAGGAAAGAATAGTGCTTCCCTCCTAAGCAGGGTTGCAGTGAGGTAAGAAACATTGTTAGGTGTGTTGGTATGCTAGCAAAGAGTAGTTGGATGGATGCTAGCATAATATTGTATAATATCTAGGAATCTCAATTTCTAGTAATCTTACCTTGCTTCAAACTCTGACACCAAAGTCTATCCCAAGGTCAGGTCATATGTGGGGACGTGGGAGACAGTGGAACAAATGATCTGTACAGCTACACTCCAGACCTGTTAGCTATAGGACATAAAACTTGGACCCATTTTGCTACAGACTGCATGTCTATTTTCAGATCAGAAATTAAAAAAGATTAGAATGGCATGCGGCAGCATTTTTATATATATATATATATATATATATAAAAAATATATAAAGACGTTCTGAACATATGAGGTTCTCTTGTCTTTGGCTTTTTTAATTTTGATTTTGCTCTCTGATTGCCTTTGGAGTCTCTGTAGGGCTTTCTTGCATTTGCAGGGAATTTACATTTTAAATTGCATGCGATGTGCTCTCTTTCCACTACTCTAATTTGGAAATGTCATTTTGATTATTAGCATTTTTTCAACACAAGTCAAGGTACTTTGCTCCTTTCTAGCCACATAGCTTCCGTTTTCCCCCCAAATCTATTTACTTTCCAATATGCTTTAGAATCCCTTTCTATAGGCAGATATTTAATTTTCAGTTGTTCCCTTCACTTGCAGATTAGCTTATTTTGTCTAATTATTTCTCCTTTTTAATATTTGTACTTCAAGGGAAATGGGAAGACACGTGCTATCTGATTTTTTCACATTCTGAAGTTTATTTTAATTGACACCGCTGTTCAGTGAAAACCAGCCAATTCCTTTCCAGCTCTTGCTCTTCTCCAAGGTGAGCTGGAGGGGATGTAGACCATCCCTTGTCACCAATGGAAGCTAGGGGCTGTTGCAGCCTGGCTGTC
Organism: Gymnogyps californianus; assembly: GCF_018139145.2. NCBI lineage: Eukaryota > Metazoa > Chordata > Aves > Accipitriformes > Cathartidae > Gymnogyps > Gymnogyps californianus. The sequence goes on from NC_059486.1 coordinate 10,220,008, forward strand.
CTACAGGGAGCCCTGCACAGCACCAGCCTCCAGCCCAACTCTTTCATCTTCTTTGGCTTCTCTAATTCCAGTTTCTGTGTAATGTTTATTCCTGGCCGCCATTGTTCACAGGCACTTTGATACTTGCAAAACCTCTCAAGAAAAAACAATACATAGAACACCATCTCAATCACTATCTCTGTTTCTTAATGACATTGAACAGCTTTTCTAAAACTAAACAAGTGTCTTGCACAGTTTAGTTAGTTGTAGCAAGGCTTCAAAAGATAGAGTTCACGTCAGATACTGTTGGCTTGTAGCCACCTACCTTGTTGATGTTGCCTTCTTGCCGTTCTTTGTCTACCTGCTTAGAATTTCATTTACATGAAACATACATCATGACACAGAATTTTATGACAAATAGTTCTTGGAGGAATTTGAATGTTTTCTCCCCTTACCCGAGTAAGCACTAATACAAATTCACAGGTGTAGGCATTATCGAGGTTGGTATCTATCTACTCCGTTGAATGTGAGTCTTTGTGACTGCTAATTGTGTCCTGATGAAATAGTTGTGATTGCACCTTTGGGAATAATTCCTATTTTGGGAACTTTAAAGCATAGATTGAATCAAATGGAATTTTTGTTTAGTGTTTCAAAATGGTACTGTTAATGATGGTATGGAGACATTCCTTTTTACACACAGTGGATTACAGAAATTTACAGAAGAAAATGTTCTTTCTGTTGGAGAAACAGAGACAAGGAAGACATAAAGACATGTCAAGTCTTTATCCTGAAAAATTAAAATCTGTGCCATTTATAAACATAGCTGTTACAGTAACTATTTCTCTTCTACTGGATTTAATTATTCTCTCCAGTGTAGTTTAAAAAGCCCCCAATATTTTATAGCTGTGGACAGCAGCTGATTCTATGCACAGGCTTGCATTTGTGGTTGGACCACCTTTAATATTTATTTGCTATTTCTTTGTTGGATTTCAGCAAAAATCAGTTCGTAGGAATGACTTTTATTATTCTTATCAGTTTACAGCTCCATAATGTTTGCTTATGTGCTCATTCAATTGAAGACAATACCTGTTTCCATTACAAATAAGGGAGAGAGAAGTGGCTTATATAAGGGTTCTCTTGTCCTAGACTTCATTTTAAGTGAGTCCTAGAGCAGTAAAGATATTTAGACAAACAATTTAGATTTATATCTGTATATTTAGCTTTTGACTCTTATAGAGGGCTATTGAATTTCTTCATGTCTTCTCGAGTAAGGCAGTGTTCAGTGGGAGAGGGAGTTTCAGAGTCTGACTATTGAAGTCAAAAGAAATTCACTTTAGTTATGTGGATAAGGAAAAAGAAAGTTGTGAGCTCTTGCTAAAAAAAAATGAGGTTAAGGAGTACTGGTTGTTTACACAACGTATAGTTGTACAACGTACTAGTAGCCATTGCAATTGTGTTTGATTAACAGTTCCTACTTGATTTTCCACTACCTTTGGGGATACCTGCAAGCTAACTTCGAGCTGCCTGCCAGGACAGAGAGCAGGGGCAGACGTACAGCTCACCTGAGCTGGCAAATAGTAGATTGCAGTGCAGCAGCATGCTGGTAACAAAGCATCTGATATTTCTTTCCCAGGAACAATGACTTCATGCACTTTCAGTCATTTGAGAGAGAGAGACACCATTTCATGCTTCTCATGAGCATCAAGTAACTAATACAGCTAATACCTTATATCTCATATCTATATGTGTGTATATATATGCCTATAACTGTCTAGGACACACAGGTATTCTAAAGTTTGGTTTTGTTTCATTTATGTGGTTGTTGCCTTCCTAATTTGAGCTTCTAACTACAATCCCAGATGATATTGAAGAATTATTTCCTCTATTAAAAACCCAGAACCTACTAATATTATTAATACTGCTGATGTTATCCTTCCTTGAAGGGGCTGCTCGGCAGTGCTGGTGGTGCTGTCCCAGATGCAGCTGCCTAGCAACCTCTCTTGTAAAGTTTTAGACTGGAGCTCTTGGCTAGCACCTCTCCTCATCTGGGTTTTCTTTATTCTATCACCAAACCATGCATTAAAAGCTGTCTCATCCGTTTTGCCTTCAGGAATGCTGGCAAGGGTGGGTGTCACCTGTCAGGTCTGACTTTCATTATTAGTTCATCTTAATGTGTATTTTTGCCCTCTTCCTTTTCATTTTTTTTTCTCCTTTTTTTTTCTTTGTTTTGGTAGTACAGGGGACAATAGGGGCTATAGTGATCGTGAATAAATTACTGCAGTAGTGCCAGTTACATGGTCTTTCTGGACCATGGAGAGAGTCTGACAGGAAGAGTGTATATGGTCAACTTGTACAAACAGCCATTGCAGAGATTTCACTAGGAAACACACAGAGAAAAAAGAGATAATAAACACAAAGGAGTTCTCTTACTCTATTAATATGCATAATAGGAGCTATTTCCTGAGGCATGTCTTTATTTTAATAGAGTAATTTGGAGTATTTTTGAAAACATATGTAATTAACATCGATTTTTTTTTCACCATGACACTATTTAAGGTACCTAAATGAGAGCCCGAGATGTGCTTTTCTTGTATTCTCTGAGAGAGTACTCCAACATATGCACTTCACTTTCTCAGGTGGAAAATGCTTTGTCTGACATCCCTTTGCAAGCTCACATGAATGTCTCCTTTCTCTCACTTTACCACAGTGGTGATTAATGTACTTTCTGAACCAGTGAGATAGATACTCACATTCCTACAAATCCTTTTTATTACTGCTACTTTTATTAAGTATCCATGCCCCATTGTGCTACGCATTACACAGATGCAAATTTTCAAATTGCTCAGGATTGGCTTTCATATGTACAATTAGACTGGAGTGTCCCCAAATTCTCAGAGGTTAGCAACCAATTGTGCCTGCAGTTTGGATCTCAGAAAGCTGGTTTTCTCTGGCTACTTTCCAAAACACAATAGCAGATCACCACAGCACATATCCTGGTTACTGGTCCTGTGCCTATCTAATTTGTGTCTCTGTGTTCAAGGCATTGATGTTCCTTCCTGGAGCCGCTCTCTGGGGTTTCTCCCCAGCAAAGAATGCTGGGTCATGCCTCCTCCCTCCTGTAAGACTGGAAAGCAGTAGGGACACGCACCCACACCAAGCAGCTGGAAAGACCTACAACCCCTATTTCAGATATAATACAAGCATCTCTACTTGCCAAATGGTTCTCCAGAGGTGACCCCAAATAAGAAATAGCTCACAGACTGAACAGTTTAGGTCCTACGCTGGCCAGATGTGCAAAGAGCATGCATACTGGTGTGCCATTCCTATTTACCAGATGAGAAACTGAGGCATAGAGAGCTTATGTGCCTTGCTCAAGGCCAAAGTAAGTTTATTGCAAAACTAGCAACACTAGGAGTTGCCCAAATTTCCTCAGTTTTTATGATTAATTTACTTCCTAATCATTTTCTTATTTTTCATTCATAAAATGCTATGAATAAATCCAATGCTGAATTTATCTTTCTTGTATTTATTTACTTTTGGCACGTTGTGGCATTTAACAGTAGACAGCACTGCAGACTCTTAATTGCCCTAGCAGGTGAGCTGAGAGTTGTTGCAGGAGTTTCCAGAACGGACTCTTGTTTTAAGATCTCCTTCCTTACGCTTCCCTCTGCTTTTGCAGAATACTGTTTTTTCCATTTTTCATTACTGTGACATCTCACTGAAGGCAGAGAGGTGACGTTGCAACTAATGCTGCTGTGAGGATTATCTGGCAGCTGAGAGACTGATGGCCCCATCACTCTCTTCCTAGGTGGAACAAGTTTCCAGCACCGCAGGAGAAACAGTCTCTGAGAGGAGGTGGGAGGTCTGCTCTCCTGTTTGTACCCAGAAATGGGTACACCAGCTTCTGGGGGGAGGGATGAGAAAGCAGAGAATATACCTTTGAAATTTACTGCCCAGGTGCAAAATGAATGGAAGAAACTTGGAATGCAAAATGAATTTTCTCATAACAGCTATAGAAAAAGAATACAGCTGCTGATAAATGCTCTTGTTTTGTAAGTGCAACGTTCTTTGTCAGCTCCATGCTTTCAGCTCTCAAAAGCTCAGGAGAATTGCTGTGAATGATGTGCTCAGGATTTTTAGGAGCTATGCTCTTCCTTACACTTGCATCTCTCCCTTATGTTATTTATGTGAGGTTAGACGCACACATTATTTCAACCCCAAGAGAAATAGGCCAGCTCATTTCAGCATTTCAAAAGTAGATGAAAAGGAGACCAGATAGTTTAGAAACTATTTTAAGGCTCACACATTAAAGATTCTCCTGAGATAATGAATCTGTCCTTGTTTTCAGAGGCGGATGCAGAACATTATTTTTGTACCAGAAACTTTCAAAAGAAAACCAGAACTGTCTTCTTAAAATTAAAACAAAATTGTTGTCTGCTAGGATCTATACAGTAGAGGCCAGCTCATTTGCTCCAAATGCAGTACAGGCTCATCCTAACCACTGTCTTTCCCAGGGTCCTGGCATACAGCCTTTGAGACCCTCATCTGAGGCAATGCAGCCAACTGCAGGGGGGTCACCAGTCACCGCTGCCTTGGGTGGGGTGAAGCCTGGAAAGTGTGGGGAGCTCCTCAGTCCCATCACTCGGTGAGTAAGGAAAAGAAAAGCCCAGACATGCCCAAAGACTCCAGGTGGAGAATGAAAAGTGCTGCCTCAACTAAACTGAATTTACGTGTGTTTTTCCTGGTCTCTGAAGATATTTCAGAGAACTGCTTAAAAAAGCAGATCAAAATGAATGAAACAAAGTTCAGTTTTTTTAGTTGGGATCAATCTATCAAAACGTGAACAAAAAGTTCATGTTCTCCTAAACACAGACATCCAAATTCCGCCTCTGGTGAGGAGTCACTCTGACCTCACTCTGCAGCCTGCACTGGTGAAATAAAGAAGCTTGCGGCAAAGCGTTTGCATTTTATTTCTTTTTGAAATGAAGCAGAAAGTCTCCCTTTTGTGGATATGAGTTCTTGAGACACCTGGGCTCCTAAGCCCTTTCTCAAGCACTTGAGCTCTCTACCGTAGAAGTAGGCCTGAAGATTTGGCAGTGCACCATAGCACAGAAAGTATGGTTAGTGAGATAAATTGTCTAAAAATGTTAAAATTAGTGGTTTTTTTATTTTGCAGGATATTAAAACTTATTCCATTTAGAAAATCTCTGGAAAATGGAAGAGTGAATTTGCAGTAAAGGTAGGAAAGCTTGGCCATGATGTTAGCAAGGAAAACATCAAGTCCATATTTTCCAAGCACAGTTAAGAAATCCTGATGCTTGTGTAATTTTGAGCATTGGAGAATAAGGTATAATCTTGCACTGGAAAGTTTGTGGGCTTGTTAACTAAGTCATTTCTGTCTTACTAAATTTGCAAAACTAAGAAATTGTGCAGTACAAGCTTGCCTTATTCAGTAACTTGGAGTATATAAAATCACTCCTGATTAAAGTCAGTGGATAGGCAGCATGCATTGTTTTGTTTCATTTATTAAGATCATTAATGACCGATATGCAGGCATACTAGGTTGCATGCTTGTTCTGCACTTCAGCCTGCATCAAACAGATTTTCCATGTGCTGAGATGCTGTGGCTGAGAGAGCAGAACCCATGTGTTGCTGCCATTTCATTTATTCCCTGAATTGGTATGAGTCACCTAGCAAAGCAATGGGAAAATTTTCAGGGACGTGTCTGTGTGTTTTTAGAAGATAACAGTATACCAAGAGTAGCTAAAGAGATGTGCTTCTGTTTAATCAATAAACAGATAGCGTGGAAAGTTTTACCCAGCTGACTGTATATATGAAGAATCCAGAGAATATGTATCACAGCTCTGTGTGCAGTGCTGCACAGGTAGAGAGTTGTAAGCATCACAACACTGAAATCAGGATCCTTTCTTAATTAAACATTATGCTTTCTTTCATTGATGTTGATTTTTACAGTATTTTGTGGCACATGAAAATCATGAAATTCAGGCTCAAGTGGCCATTTTAGTGAGAGTTTAAATCCATGATGTTCAGTCCCATGGGAGCTGCCTATCCTAACGCACTGTTCATACCGCACTGTTTTGCCAATGGACAAGCATGGGAACTGCTGGGAACAGTCATGACTGTAAAGCAGGAAACAACTCTAAAGATACAAACATCTTTAGAAAGGAATTTGGACACCCAATGCCCATTTATTTTTAATAGGACGTAAATCCGTGAATTTGTAGATGTCTCTGATAATCTCATCCTGGTTCATTGGGGAAATCTGCCAAAAAGTGTGGCCAATTGCTTGTGCTGGAATTACTGTCATTGGTTTTGTTTGAAGGGAGAAGGAAGGGGATGGATTTTTCCAAACGCCTGCCAAACGGGACTGACCTGGAGCAGACACCCCCTGAAAAGCTACATTTTCAGGAGTTTGTTTTAAAAGAATTATGCTGTAGAACACAGAGTTCTTCTGAAGACCGAACTTGCAAATCATGTAGTGTCACCTTGGAGTGATATTTTATACTGTGACATTCATTGCTACTCTAGCTTTCCCAGTGACTGTATAAATTGCTTTTGCAAGCAGAAATTTATTGCATATATGTGATGTACCTCTCTTAATTTTGCCCCTCCATCACTCCCTCAACTCCTCCCCAAAACAGATGTTGCTATAAAGTGATATGTCATTTGTTCCTGAACTTTTCTTAATGATTGTGGTGGCATTTCTAATATTTCTTAGAGGCAAGTGCAGCAGCTGCCACCGTAATTGTTTCACTAAGTCAATGAAATACATTTTACCACAAAAAAAAATCCAGCTATGATTTAATAATTTTTGTTTCCCTTGTTCAGCACCAGAGCTGGACAGTCATTCTGGTCAGTCTGAATATTCCTCATTCCTGAATCCCAGGATCCTACAAAACTCAGTGCTATGTGCTTTTTGTTACGCATGTTGAACAAATATCTCACAGATTTGAACAATTTTGCTAGACTAACTTGTCAGGAGACATTTTGACTTTATTTCTTTGTCCTGTTTTAAATTCTCCTCCTTAACTAGCCCTTATGCAGACCCATCATACTTAACCCAGATGGATTTTCTCTAAGGCATATTTGGGCTTCCTTTCTGGTATAGCTTTCTTAAGGTGAGATCTGTCATTCTGGTTTATCTGTTGTTTTTTTTCCTTCTTTTTTTTCTTTTTTCTGATTCTTCTTGAACAGATTCATAGTAAAGGATTCAGGTAAATTTCCCAACTACTCTGTAGTGTCTTTGGGCTTTATTTTCTTTTTTTTTCTACTGAAGTGTTGAAATAGAATTAAAAAGTCTTACACATGCTTTCTACTACAAACAAAGATCAAGTAAGATGTAAAACAGTCCATACTTCCTTTGACCTTGGTCCCACCCTTTCTTCACCCTTCACATCTTATGCAAAAGCTATACTCCAAGCCAATAGTGAATTTCTTTCATTGATCACAACACCAATTTATATGAAGTTTATTTTTAATGTCCCAGCATAGCTTCTCAGTAATTTTCCTTATGCTTTTGAAAAATTGAAGTTGTTCATATCAATCACTCTGTACTTTTAAGCAATTAGCTGCTGTGAAAATATTTTTAGTCATCTATTTTAAAGAACAAAATAACAACTCTACCTCCGTAAAGCACTACAATTGACCTGCTGAATTGGTCATCGTTCATTAGGTCATGGTTTGAGGAGCTGCAGGTATTTGGACATGGAGTTTTAATTTGATCCATCCATATCTAAATTCTCAAAATGTTACAGTCTCATCAGTGGTAAAATTATTAAATTATACATATTTTGGATATCTGGGATCACTGTCTTCTACACTGTCAGTTGCAACTGCCACTACAAAGCATTAATGTCATGATATCTTTTCTGTTAGCCATTTATAAAATGCCCATAGCCGTAAGCATCGTTCTCAGGGACAAAGAGAAAACCAATCATAGTGCACTATTTAATAGCAATGTGTTTAATTCTAAATACTAATTAACACAAAAGCATTGCTGAAATTAATGTCTGTTGCTAAGCCAAACCCCAGAAGTTGTGCAGTTTAAACTCTGATTCCAGTAAGCTTAGCAGTAGCCTGTGGGAAATGCAGAAGCTGTAACTAAAATATTGTTTCAATTTTTAGAAGAGGCCTTTGAAGACTTAGAGATATGACTTTGATATATTTGAGAGAAAATAATTACAATGAGCAATGATTTCCAGTTTTGTTTTAGCATACTTGTGAAGCATTCAATCTGTACAATCATCTATATTTTTCCAAATTGAATTAGATAATAAAATGTCTGGAGTCAGACAAGACCATTGCTTATTACATTGTCTCTGGGGAAAGGAGTATCTGCTAGAAGATTCTTGCTTCGTTTGGCTGCTGACTCATCCAGCTGATGTTATTTGAATTTACACTAGAACTGAACCTGGTACTGAAACAATAAAATGTTTGTTCAAAAAAAAGGAGAAAGAGTAGGTGGAAAATTTTATTTTATGACAAGGAGACAAATATCTGTAAACTGAAATGGTTGCAGGAAATGTAGGCTTTTTAGAAAAGAAAAAAAGATAAAAGATACTGAATAGGATCTTGAATCTTCTAGACTTAAAATTCTAAACAATAACCCTGAGAATTTATGACTACATCATTTTGCATATCTCAAACCAGCATTTCCTTGTCCCACAAATAGAGACTTTTTCCAGTATTGATTAGTCTTTTCTGTTTCTCAGTGACTCAGATTCCTTGTTTATATCTACATCTATCTAGCTGTCTCAGGACATGAAGTTTCATTCTTAAAAGTGCAGATATGTTCTCTTGCAAATATCACAGTAGAATTTAGAAAGTGATGTTTACCCATGTCAGCTAAACAAAACCGCTCAGAACTGGCTATCTCTATGTTCAATGAAGTCAGTGGTAAAAAAATCCCACAAAATACGTTCTGTAAGATCTTGATGTGCTTGTAATATATGTCCATTTATAATTTTAGTGATGGATTTATGGATGTCAGAAAATTTGGATAAACTCAGACATATAATTTATTCAATGGGCAGCTAATCCATGATAAGTACATCAGGCCCCAGGAAAGGAAACTGCAAAGTATTGCCCATGTTAACAAATTAGTGATGTTATCTTGCCTTTTCAATTTCTTCAATTATCTTCATTTAGTTTTGACTATTTAATTATTCAAAGAAAATTGCTCCTTTTTAAATTTGCTGTTTAGCCTACTATTCACTGATGATATTAAAAAGAAACCAGGAATATTAGCTTCAGCATTCATTTTTCAGCATTAAGAGTATTAGTGTGTGTGTTTGTTTTTGACCAAAGTGAATGCCAGGCTACTATTTCTCATGTATTCCTTGTGATATGGCAATCCTATATCAAAAAAGACTTTAGAGTTGTTGCCTATATCTACACATAGTAAAATGCATAATGGTGTTCTTTTATGTCACCTTTTCCTTGTTGAGCCTGGACAGAACTGTAGAAAGCTGCCTATCCCTATCCCAGCTACATGTCTTTTGAACTTCCCCTGAAAGCCAAGCTTTGCCTATCTTTTTCTGTGGGCTTTCATACTGTGAGACTTGATTCAGTTGTTCCTAATTATTCAGATAACTGTTCAGATAATTGTTCAGATTATTCAGATAACCAAAAAAAAAAAAATTAATTTGGACTGCTTTCATCCCTTTTTCTGAGAGGTCTTAGAGGAGTACTCAGAGAAAAATGGGTCAAATCTCAGAAGACACTTAATGAGGCAGATATTGACCCAGTTCAGGGGGAAAGAAACAACAACAACAACAAAAAATAATGGGACCCAAGAAGCTATCCAAAAGAGAACATTCTCCAGTACACCATTCAAGTCAGTATTAGAAGCAAAACTTTCTTATCCTTATACCAACTATTCAATAATCCTTCACCCAGGTTAAATATTAAATTGGCTTCTAGCAATGCCATCAGTAATGTACGGCAGTATCTCTATTTTAGAGATATAAACAAGTCCATACATCCAAAATATTTTGGTAGATTGGAGGTTTAAAAAATTGAAAATAAAACAAATTATTACCTACAAATTAATTTCTACATTATATGAAAGGAAAACTTCATCGATGTTGTATGTCTCAAATCTTTAATTGGTCAAAAAGCAGTATTGATTAATTGGGGGGGGTGGTGTCTGTGTGTGGGGTGATGTATGTAGGCATGCAGAGGAGGAGAGGGGTTTCTGCAGTAATGGCTGGCAGAAGTGAAAAATAAATCTTGTAAAAGCCACACAGTGCATAATTTTACATTTAAATAATTAGTTCTGAGAATGGCACTCTGGAGAAACAACTGTTTCATCCAGCTCTCCACGATCTGATTGTGTGTGATCATAAATCAGCCTTCCTGTCATGACCTTTTTCCCAGATAACAACTGGTTACAAAAAGATCAATCTTTTGCTGGAAATACTTTCATTTAAATGATTCATAGGATCATGTTTATTATGAGGAAAAGTTTACATGAATTTGTACAATTCATTTTGATTCATTGACTTTCATTCTGTTTCAGAATGAAAATAAATGTTGGAATGAGTTGTGGAGGAGATGTTCCATTTTCTGGCCAGCCCTAGGGTTGGCAATAATTATTCACAATAACACTTTATAACTTCTCATAAATTTTTCTTACAACACTGCAAATTTGATAGAGGTATCTGTAGTAAATAGGAGAAAGCAGACATGTTGTGTGATTTGCTCAGGAATGACGCAAGAACAAGCTGCAAACAGAGCAGCCATGGACTCAGTTGACACGACATGACCTCAGCTGGGAGATGATAGTTAACAAGAGATTTCTTATTAAAAGCGTAAGTCTTGATCACTCCAAGTGGGTTGCTGGGTTGTTCTGTTAAAAGTTATAATGGATTTACAGTCATCAGTGGGCTGGGAGGGGAAGGGATGCAGTATGTGCTGACATATACATAACACTCATAGATTAGAACCAAGTGCCTATAGGACAGGACCGTCAGGAATGGTTTCCCAGAGCATATAACACTGGACCAGCATAAAATTGTAGTCCAAGGCCTTTAACTGGTCTGTTGCTAAGTATTCATGGAGCAGGCAGGCTTATCAGGTCAGATATCATGGACTTTTTAGGGAAGAGGTGAGTTTCCGTATGCAAAATTGTGTGATAGTGATGGCACTTGTAAGGGATGAGCATTTTCTTAGCCTAGACACTGCTGTAGTATTTTAAGGTATGAAAGATGCTTCAAGCAGCTCTTATCTGTGATGTAGTTGCAGCCCCCAACTGAATTTCTAAAAGATTTTTTTCAGCAGAGTTTCCTGTGCTTATACAGCAAACTCTCTTCTCACTTATTTACATGGATGCTTGGACTGTGCCTTTTCAAAATGGGGTCAAATATACAGAAAGACACATAGCAATTAGAGAAAAATAAACACTGAAGTTTTCTCATAGTCTAAATATGACTTGTTTCATTGTTCCGATAACATCACAGTTCTTGAAATGAAATTGTCAGAATGAGGACCATAAGGGAGATTTAAAGGCATTTAGGCACTTTACTCCTATTGAGTTAGCCACCTGAATATCCTAAAAAAGCTGACCTTCTCTTCAAAAAAGAGCTTCATTAAGCTCGAAATGCTATATGCAAATTGCCTCTATAACCTCTTACTTTTTACCGTCTGCTTTTGCATAACATAACAACAGGGCTTTGAGATTCATGCTGTGCATTGTTTCTGCTGGGCAATCTATATATGTACTCACATTGCAGAACAGTGATAAAGCTTTTTCTTTCCTCATGTAAGACCAGATCATTTAAACAGCAGCTGTCTTTCTTTTGAGGGGAAAAGGCAGAGTACTTATAATTTTGAATAAAAAACTACTTAGATTTTTTCTTTCCATCCCCTATATGCAACTAGAATGTATCAAGTAAAAGATTCTCTTGGGAGAAAGAGTTAATAGCCATTCTGTCACAAAATCAAGTTTAAAATTTAATGATGTTTACAAAAAAGTTTATTTTAACATAAACGTTTTGAAATAAACTCTATGCAAATAAATGATCCTTTGGTTGAGATTCATTTTAAGGAGCCTTTCTAGTCTTTCAAAACTAATGAATTGCTGCCAATAAAGGCTAACATGCAGAAATAAAAAGGCATTACATATTCTATATCAGGCTTTCCAAAGTCCACTGAAGTCAGTGGGGAGCTGCTACTCTACTTCACTGAGCACTATTTCAGATCTGAAGGGAGAGCAGATTTGAGAAAAAGGGTTACCTGCTTCTTTAAATGGGACCAATTTAAGCCCTTCCCTGCCCCTCCCTTTGTGCTTTATAGAGGCCAGTTGAGCTAAACCCCAAGCAGTTTTGTCTCCACTGAAGCAGGCTGCAGAGTGATGCATGAATTCCTCCTAAGAGGTAATCAGTCTGTTTTTAAGATATGTTCACTACCTATTTGTGAGTATCCTTTTGGTGTCTTCTGGCTCCCCGTTCTTGCACCTGGCTTGTGCTCAGCTGACAGCAGTTATCTCCAGCACCGTTCTGAAACACGGTTGTGCTAAGGTGAAATAAATCAGTGTGTTTTCTAACAATGGTGATATCAGCTCAACTGACTGTGTAGGCTGGCACAAAAAGGTAATTACTTGCTTGGGTATTATTTACATCAGCTATCCCATATTTTAGAGAAATGGGATATAAATGTTCAAGGTTAGTGTCATGTGGCTCCCACTGTATATTCTTATAATACAACCAGGCGAACAGCAGGTATATTATGCAGAACAGTCTCTACCAGAATAAAGCCATAATTGAAATGGACATTGATGTCAGTGAACAATTTATCTTCCTTAAAAGGGTTTTGCTTTACAAAAGAAGCTAATTTAGTCTGGGAAATTAAATTGATAGCCATGTGGGAACATTTGTCTAATTCACTTACAGAAGTGTATCATTAACCATGATTGTTTGATCAATATTTACAAAACAGTAGAATTTACTCAGTTGACAGATGTCAGAGTTCCTCTCCTCATTACTGAAAGTAGATTCTTTGTGGGTAACCTGCAACAACATCTACCTCCTTAGAGACTCAAAATGCTAATATGGTACTAATAATGGATTTTTAAATACATGATACAGTCTTCTACAATCTTTTAGTAGGCAGCTAAAACCAGGAAAAACTCTTCCTAAATACATGATATTAACATGTACCAGATACAGAAGTTTTGTAGTGGCCTTACAGCATTGGATAAAACCTGGAGGATGCCAAACCTACTACATCTAACAGCTAAAAAAATAGTTACTTCTATGCTCAGGTTATATGTGGATACTAGCAAAGAGAGCGCTTCAGGGAAGGAAATACTTCTGTGATTACATGCGTACTACTAGGATTGCCTATTGTCCCTCTTTAATTGTACCATGTTATTAGTCTTGTATCAGTTTTACTCTACTTCCGCCATGTCCATTTTGCCTCTTATAGCTGTAGAAACTGATGTGAAAGACCTGTGGAAGCTGAACCCATGACAAACGTATTTTAGACCAGTACGAGGAATTGTTCAGGTCAAAAAATTTCCTACATGTTCATACTTAAATAATGCAGAAAATATTTTTCTCTGCATGTTCAGAACTTTCACTCATTTCATTAAAGCTTTCCTTCATTCCTACAATTTATGTCATCATGTATTCAGCTGTAAATCCTGTGAATCATGACTAGAAATCACTTCAAATGGTTTATCTGATCTCAGTTCAGCATTGTCCCATTTTGGGGAGAATCTTTTTTATCAAGTGGCTAAAATATAGAGAAATTTTCTCTCTTGTCCATTCTCAAACAAAATTCACTTAATAAGAACCTTTCTTTTTACCACAGCTTTAGAAAGTTCTTTATACGATCTATCATTATCAACACTTCGGAGTCTAGGTGCTGCTAAGAGGTGCAGTATACTGTATGTTCACAGTAAATCATAATCTCATATTATGTCAAATAACTTTATATAAAGGAATTTGGAATACTCACTACTAAAAATGTCTGTATTCATGGTGGAATCTGAGCTGCAAAAATCGGTACCTATATTTAGATTTGGATGTGGGAATTCAGAGGAAGGAGCTTTGTTCACTTCTGTTACAGACAGGAAGGCTCTTTTTGTCTCACTTGGTAAAAATCAGTGTTGTTCCACTGAAGCCATTAGAACAACGGTGATTTTGGGGCAGTATACTTCTGTTTATCAAACGGTCTAATAGGAGAGAGCGCCCTATTTAAACAACATGGGGTTTTTTTTCTGTGAATCCTGACTGTTTTCATTACTTTCATATTTTTTAACTTTCATATCTGTGGCTCAGACTTTCACTGAATTAGCATGGGTGTAAAACTGGAGAAGTTTCTTTTGACATAAATGGAAATTATTCCTGATTTGCCCTGGCTACATTGACATCAGATTTTCATTCTTTATCAATTCTTATAAATTTTGGTGCCTTCTCTCTCTCTGTCCCCCACTTCCCCTTTCTCTTTTAATAGTGGATTTTCTTCTTGTTAGGTTTTCTGCATCTTGGCCTGGTTTAAAAAAAGGTGCAGTTACTTCTGAATGACAAGCAACACAGGAGTAGTTTCCTCCATTTTCTTTTTTTCTTCACTTGACTTGCCTTCTGCAGGTAAAATAATATATTTTCCACTTACGTAATTTTATGTTCTTCTTAAACCAACATGCACAAATACATAAAACACAAGTAACTTGGCTAGCTCTCATTGACATTTAAAATCAGAAGCGTGACTGCATTAGGTAAAACATGTCTTTCTTTTCACTGCATTTTTCATTTTATTGCTTTTCTCATATTGTAAATACTTTTTTAAAAGTATATACTAATCTATTAACCAAATATTATGATGCTTTGAAATGCCCAGCCATCATAGTAGGTATAGTACATCCATGTCTCCTATGAGGAGTTATACTGATTAATGCGAGCTACAGGTCTGTTTTTGGGGGGGATAGATCGTGCCTTTGAATGGTATCCAGTGATTTTACTGACACCTGATCCTTGCCTCAGCATTTACTGAGTATTTATCATGCAAATGGTAATGTCAGGGCTATAGAAGTATTCCACTGTGCGCAGAGTATGGGGGCAAGGTACCTGGCCTCTCATCCAACTCCCTCTCTCTAATTAGTAAATGGGAAGGTGAAATGGAGCCAGATTTCTGCCTATTACTCATACTTTCATGTTCAGCTGTTTCAGACCCAAGTTGAAAGCATAACTCCTCTTTGTAACGTGTTTGAATCTAAGGCCAGGACATCATGCCTAGCATGAAGGTGATTCTTTAACTCTCTTGAGTAAGGAGTCAGTCCCAGCTAAAATCTAGTCTTTCATATATTTTGGGTTAAGTCATTCAGATTTCTTGAGTTGGTAGTTACGTAAGAATACAAACACTTTGTGCAGTCCTATACTCAAATTCAATTTCTCTAGGTCAGTGTACCATGAAGAATCAACTGTAGGATTTCCAGGTAATGGATTGCCATATGCTTGAACTTGTGACTTTAAAGTTGTCAAATTGGTGCTTTTGAGAAGTGTATTTCTTCGATTTCCTTCTATTCTCTTTGGTCCTGGCTTGAAAGTAGGAAAATAGAGACAGACATGGTGATAGATTTGACAGCTGACCTATTACTCTCCAAGAAAATGATACCATAATGGACCTTCTCTAATAAGAATTCAGAAGGTATTAATGTCGCTTTCAATCTAACAAATGTTTGACCTTTATTATGGTCTTATAGAAATGATAGCTGCTCATACTCACTCTTCAATTTTAAATGCATGCTGAAAAACGTTTAAATGTGGAAAGCCCACAGATTCAAGGCAAGTTCAAGAAATTGCCTCTGGTTTCAGGCATTTTATTAATTTATGAATGACAGAATAAGCTGGCTCATGTTGAAGGTGGCAATCTAAGGAACTAAAAAATCTGTTTCATAAAGCTACATAGAAGGCTTTCCCTTCTTTGGGAAGCTATGTTCTATGATTCTGCAGATTTTCATGGGTGTACTTTCATTCCAGGTTCTGGGAAGAAAGCCAGAAGTTTAATCCCATTTTGTAAGTGATTGGGGCCAAATTCTATTCCCAGAAAGTTAAATAAGAGTTCTGTGATGGAGTTCAAAAGAATGGGGAATTGACCTCTATCTAGTATCTTTCAGAATAATTTATTAAAACGATTTCACTTTTTCTGCTATTGCATTGCCAATGCAAATTTGTGCATTGGGTATCAGACTCTGGGGCGGAGGGGAAAAGAGGCTAAATAATGATTGAAATTCCAATTATGCTAGCTTTATGCTTAATTCATATTGCTCCTAAAAACAATTCAATGCACAAGTTCATGACATTATAGAAAAATGTTGCAGAAAGGACCATATCTGCAAAGATGTGCTAAATAAGGGAAAAAGCTTGAAAAACATAATGTCCTGATCTCAGTAAGTCAACATATAAGACTAGATCCAAACAAACCCTGCAGGACCAGGGCTACAGAGGGCGTTTAAATTCACCCTTATATTAGAACATGTTGTACAAGAAATGCTTAAAGGATGGTGCGAGTTTAATATTAAACAGCAATTTTTGTAATATGTTGCATAAGTGATTAATCCTGAACTGTGCAATTCCACCTTGCTTCCCTGTTTAAACTCTCCTTGAGCAACTTCTTAAGCTTATTAGAACTCATTGCTTTATTGAACTTCTGTGATAAAGTATTTCATGTGATTAGCCTTTTGTCTGGAACGCTCTTCATGGCAAAGTATAGTTATCCTTTGCCTGTGACACTCGCTTGAAAATCTCATTGATGCTTATGGAGTCATTCATACTTAGCAGGTAGCTAGGTATTTAACAAATTCCAATTGAATGTAAGTATATGGATTAAATTAATACACAGTCAATATTGTTATAATGAATGGTTCCTTTAATGAACAGGCAACTCTCATTCATTTAGATTAGGATTTTCAAAGTAGTTTTGGGGGATTAACATATTAAATTTCAACAGCGCTTTTAAGATAATGGGGCACCTAACTTCCTTGTGTACATATAACAAATCCTTAGTAAGTTTTGTCTCTTAGATTTGTGTGCAAAGAGGAGGGAAGAGAGTCAGAGGGTTGGGTTTTTCCAAGCTTTTTGTCATTGTTTTGGAGAATTGCCAACCCTAAGTCAATTAAATGGTATTAGCTGCTGTAGCTGTCTCTTGGCTTGTCAGTTAGAGAAGTATGAGACCACATGGTTTAGGAATAAAGTAGAATTTCAGTCATAGCATCTTCTAAACCAATTCTTTGGAAAACCTGTGTCAAGGAATAGTTCAAGCTTCTTTGAGAAAAGGGATAGACTGTGTGAATTGATGGCATCTCCAGACTTATTTTTTAACATATTTTATTATTATTATATTTAATAATATTTTATTATATTTCAATTTCTAAATATAATGCATTAATGTAAATGCATTGATTTCTGCAGTCAAAATCTGGGGAGAAAGCTGACACCAGAGTGAACTGATTTCTGAGATAGTTGTCTAATGTTGTGGGATGGCAGTCTCTATTTCTGCTCTTTGACTACAGAGGGGGATTAGTTAGATGAGAAAAATCCACTCTTAACAGCCCTGCATCCTTCAGGTACACCAATAACCTTCCTCAGTGTTGACAGTAATACTTATGATGGAAATGTGCCCAATTGTGGGGCTTATGGAAGAATTTCTGGTATCTAATTCAATTATCTATTGAAGTTTTTGTAGAATGGGTTATGATTTGTCTTAACATCCACAGAGAAACTAAACAATATAGGTTAGCAGGGGTTTTTTAATTGTAATTGACAGGGAAGCCAAGGAGAAAAATTTTCATTTTTGAAAACTGATGCTTTTCTTCACAAACTTTTTTCCTAGGCTTGACAATATTAGTGTACTGATATTGGGACTTGATTTTGTTTTTAACACAAGCAAGTGCCATTTCATTGCTATATTTAATTAAACACCCTCAATGGTCTTTGGATAAAGTCTCTGAGTTTATGAAACTTGTGTTATTCAGTCACACAACAAAAAATCCCCATAGAAGATAGTGATGTTAATGTTTGTTTTTCTGTCATTTGGTGCACCAGCTGTCACCAGCTGTGCATGAAACAGAGGTGCTCTTCCTCAGAATTATTCCAGGATTCATCCTAATGATTAGGTTCCTTAAATCAGCATGTGCTGATTTATGACAGTGCCACATATCATTTAAGTGAGTTCATACCATCCTCATTTACCATCCTGTATTAATTTACAGCTTAGCTGTCCTCTTCTCCAGTGTTTCTTGCAGCCTTCACTCTGAAAGGTTGATTGGGAGGTTTTTAGTTTCTCAGCTGTGGGAACATACATATATTCTTAAACTTTACATTTAAAGAGGCATCTTTGTTTAAGGATGGGATTTCTGGTGAAAACCAGAGAGATCTGTGCCAAATTGATAGAAAATTGGAGGTTGATGCGGAGAGCCTCTATTTGAGGAAACCAGTCTGAATCAGAGACAGCATAACCTTAAATCTTGAGCACTCGTTTCTCAGATTGGCTTTTCCTTCTGTCTATCCTTTCATCTACCCATCCACAAAAACCTTTGAAAGACCTTGGCTTTGCTGTAATGAGCAAAAGAAAGCTTTTTAAAAACTTCATTTTGTGAGAATGGAACCATTTGCCAATTAACTTTGCTCATGCTAAATAATGAGGATCTTACTAAAGGCTGAGGTAAAGTCCTGCTCAGTGATGAGAAGGCATTATAATTGGGCCCATGGTAAGAAATGGAGCACGTATGTGATGCTCAACAAGCATTTGCTTACGTCCTCACTGAAGTTAGTAATACTATTAATATGACTCTCTCTTTTTAATCACACTTAATTGCTTTGCTGAATCACATTTTTTAGGCACATAGAATAATTGAAGATAATCACTTTGACCTATTCCAACCTTGGGAAAAGATTTTTGGAACTAGACTGGAAAATACATTGAAAAATAAAAGGGGGGAATGAATTTTGAGAGGTTTTTTTGTCGATTTTGACTCATCTGCCTGTAACCATGAAAAGCATCTATTTACACTCTCAAGTAGCTTTGTGTGAGTTGTAATTGCCACAAAGTGGGATATGTTTCATTTTTGTCACCATTCTGAGTGCGTTTATTAAAGCTAGGCTAAACAACTAAATCCTGATAGAGCTGGGGTTTGCGAGGAAAACTCATCTATCAAGTTGAAATAAGTAGTAAAATAGCAGAGACATTTTTTCAAAACCAAGTTTCAACAATATCTTATTTCATTCTGAACTAAGAAAATATTTAGATTGTTGCAAAATAAAGTGTATTTTGAATCGAACATAGATCTGAGTTTTTCAAAAGAAAATTTCAGTAACTTGGTAACAAATATTTAGAGGAATTTTATTGGTTTTGAGTTAAACATTTTTCTAATCTCCATGTTCTCCACAAAAATAACTTTATCATAGCTCTCCCCTTTTTTGAACTTTTTTCGATCAGGTTTCCATACAATTAAAAAAAGGTCAACATAACACATGTAATTTAGTGGTATGACTGAACACAGTAGTGGCAACTTTAGCATAGCTCTACAAGTTGACGTTATTTTCAGAAAAAAGTGGAGTGACCACATCTTTTAGGAATATTGCTTACAATAGCGAAGTTGTCCCAGGACTCTGTAATTGCATTAGGTGAAATCAAAACCAATTCTGAACAAAAGTTCATGTACACAAAGTTCTGTTTCATTTTCATCTGTTTGGTGGAGGCTGTATTTGGACTGCCAACAGATCTATATAAATCGAAGTGACTTGTAATTATATTTTGGGCTCAGGCAATATGTACATACAAATCCTGACAGGGTGTTACTCAGATCCTTAGTGTATTGCTGTCTCTATGTGACTGTTGGTGACCATGTATGCATTGATTCTTAATATAGTCTGTTTATAAATTCCAATTTCTAAATATACTGTGCTGTAGCAAAAAGTTCAAACAAAGCTTCTTGTTACATCTCAATATATATTAGGTCAGCATATACAGTCTTCAAAATCATACTAGAAGTGAGAAATTATTTGTCCTTTATTCTTTAAATTAGCCTACTTAGACTACTGAATGTCCTCTGCCTTGATAAAGTTTTCTTAGATGAAAAATCTTTGTATTTCCTTAGGGACATTTGGACCGAAGCAGTTAATGCTGTCCACTTAGCGACATACAGTGTTATTGATCATAAATTGTGGATGACACTTTACAAAGGAATTGCTTCGTGCTTCCATTTTCAAGAGCATACCAGCAAGAGTGTGTGTGTTCATCTGTTTGTCTATATATTGATATATATAGACACACCTTTTTTAAAAGGTACATAATTTAACAACAGTAAAAAGCAAATCACTTAGAACTGAATTTTGATGTTCTACCAAGCATAATGTGTGAAACCCAGATTGTGTAAAGTCTTTGGAGAAACGCATGAATATATGCAAAGATTTTTCTGGCTTCATTGCAAACCTGAAATGGTTCTGATGTTTTGTCAAGTTTGCATGGTTTTTCTGAGTAAAGCAGAACCTGAGCTTAATTGCAGTTGATTCTTTCAGTGTTAGAAATCATGTGGCCACCATGTTGCACCAAATTTAAAACAACTCAATAAAGAAGCAACCTTTATGTGCTATCACCTCTGCATAAAGATTTGGATAAAATAGGACCTGAAAACAGGAATGGAAAAAGAGCTGCTGCTTCTAAAACAATAAAGACTTTAAAGATTATGATTATCTTGCATATTAAAAGTCCATAATTCTTCTGTCTCTTTTGAAACTAAGAAAGGAGAGTTTGAACAAGGAGATATTTCTTCAGCTAGCTCAAAGGAAACTTCATTTTAATTAAAAGTCAAATGACTTTCTTTTTGACTAATTTAAATATTGGAGGGTGTTGTGGTTTAACCTCAGCCGGCAACTAAGCACCACACAGCTGCTCACTCCTCCCCCACTGCAGTGGGATGGGGAGGAGAATTGGGAAAAAAAAAAAGTAAAACTTGTGGGTTGAGATAAGAACAGTTTAATAATTGAAATAAAATCATAATCATAGTAATGAAAAGGGAGATAACAAAAAAGAGAGTGAGGAATAAAACCCAAGAAAGACAAGTGATGCACAATGCAATTGCTCACCACCCACTGACCAATGCCCCAGCCAGTCCCCCAGCAGTGATCTGCCCCTCCTGGCCAACTCCCCCCAGTTTATATACTGAGCATGACGTTCCATGGTATGGAATATCCCTTTGGCTAGTTCAGGTCAGCTGCCCTGGCTCTGCTCCCTCCCAGCTTCTTGTGCACCTCCTCGCTGGCAGAGCATGGGAAACTGAAAAATCCTTGATTTAGGATAAGCGCTACTTAGCAACAACTAAAACATCAGCGTGTTATCAACATTATTCTCACACTAAATCCAAAACATAGCACTGTACCAGCTATTAGGAAGAAAATTAACTCTATTCCAGCTGAAACCAGGACAGAGGGGGAAGATTGTAGGGGAGGGGGGGGAATTGTCACCTCTGTTTTCTTCAGAGTGTACAAATAATCTTGATTCGGACATCTTTTATCTTGCCCAAAACCAAGTATTCAGTAAAAGATCAAAGGAATAGGAGAAATTGTGGACTTCTTATTTTTCATGCTCAAAGTAAACTCTTGATCTTCAATGTCAACTTCAGTTAAAGCTGGAAGAGCTAAAAGAGAATAACAGAAGTGTAAGTGAATGGCTTGCATGTTAGGGCAGTTCCAAAGCAGCCAAATTTAACCTAAAATGTCCTAAGAAGTTATGCCTTCCTTTGCGTTTCAGCACTGAAATACTTATTCAATGGGACAGAAGCTGTCTACAGATGACAGGAGCAGGCGAGCTATTTGCCAAGCACTCTGCCTCTACCTTTGAGGCACTCAGCTTTCTGACTCCCGCTGCCTCACAAGTGAGTTGAGTTCTCTCAGCATTGTTGGAAATGGGAGCACTAAATGGAGAAGGTAAGCTACAGCAAGGATACATCTAGCGCTCTATTTCAGGTTTCTTAGAAGGAAAAGGAAATAAGACTAATAGAAATACCTGTAGTTTCTTAAGAAGAAGAAAAGGAGGCAGGGTTACCCCTAGAATCAATCTCAGGATTGAGGAGGAAACAATCCTGCGGCTCTTGTGAGTACCTGCTTGAAAGCAACGCTCAGTTGGAGCCTGAACTCTTAGTTTGCTAACTTGCTGTGAGGCCTTGGGCAAACAACTGTACCTCCTTGTTCTGCTTTTCTGTAAAATGGAGGCAGCTTTTCATAGTGCTTAATCTGTTAGGCATAGCCAAAATTGTTTAATGCTTATCTTCCTATCTGAATGAAATTGGGATATAAATCATTCTTTTCCTTCTTTACTCTAGGAATAAATGTTCTGAATAAATCTATTTTTACCCCTTTGTACACTTGTTACCTGGGTTTAAAAAAAAAACCCACAGCAATGTGAAACTGATTTGTGGAGCTTTGTTGATTTGGGGTTTTTGAGGTGTTTTGTTGGGGTTTTTCTACACTTCCTGCTCCCAGCTCTGCTGTCATCAGCTAAACTATTACTTTTCTTTGGCTTTTAAAATATTAAGTCTTCCATTTGTTATACCCTATCCTCACCAGAATGCAGGTAACCCTTACAAATAAAGAGATATAAACTGTCTCAATTCTGTTTTCTCTAAATAGCTTGCCATTTCTTGACATTTCTCAAGAGTAGCTCTATCTGTTGCTTTAGAGCCTTACTGGAGTGCCATACTCAGTCCAAGCAGTAGGACATATGCCTTGTTTGTTTTGCCAGTTTTCTTTTACTTAGTTTTTCAGTATCCAAAAACGGGCATGGGTTCTTGTGGCCTAAAGACCCACATGTGGTTTCCTAGTAACAGTGTCTCCCATTACACTCATTCCTAATAGAATAAATGGATGCCTCTTCTCTGGAACAGCACTGTATCTTTCAGGTGGGTAGTTATGAAGATACAGAGTGATTACAGCCTTCTGATGAAGGATCCAGAGATGATTTGGTTCTTGAAATCAGGATGAGGAAGACCTAGATTGACTCATTTCCTTCCTGAGTCAGTTTTCACAAGAGTTTGAGCACTGCCTTCTTCCCCAGCTAAGGGGGGATGATGATAGAACTAACATTTGGTCCTGCAAATGACTTTCTCCAAAGTACTGGCAACTTCCATCTTCCCATATGAACATAAATGCAATAGTATCATTATCGTTAGCCATGTTGCTGTCTTGTGGCAACTGATTGACATCCCTCAATATTGTTTGCTACCTGAATAGCAAGGAGACTGCTTTTCTTCCAGCAGAACACGACAGCTGAGTGTTTTTATCTAATAGGGCCCCATATGCCACAGGGTCTCGGGAGGGAGGAGATACCAAATGCTCTAGCTGCTTATGTATTCAGCTCTAAAAGAGGGAAGGTCACCTAGCCTTAACTCATAGATAGAAAACTCAGTTTGCCTGTTATTTGATAACTTCTTCCCATTAACCATGTCTGCAAAATCACACTGGTGTAACAGGTGCATTCTACCTTGACAGCCAAGTCATAATGCATCAATACTGAATGAAGTCCAAACTACTATCCAGTCATTGAATATGCTGAGCACATGCATAAGTAACATCCTATTCCATTTCCTCAATGTCAGCTGGCAGTCCTGATTGATGCTATGTCATTGAAACTCTCTTGAGGGTTTTCACTTGGGAAGCTGTTATGCAAACATCAAGTAAAAGTAGTTACAGCCATAGCCAGCTGAATGCCCAAGAGTCCTTTCGGGAAATCTAGGTTTCCAAATTCTGGGGGCATTCAGATCCTGCAGGTGTTGATATAGTGATCCCAACTAAAATATAAATGGATGACAACAAGGAGAGAAAAGGCAGGGGTAATTGTATATTTGTTGTGGATGGAGATGGAGAGGAAGATGGACTCATGATTTGAAACAGATCAGTTAGAAAGTGAATGCATAGCAACAGAAAGAATCTCCGCTAAATTTACCAGCAACGTAAAATGCTCTGTGACTTTTGTGTGTATGCCAGTCATCTTTTTAGTTTCAAAATGACATTCACTGCTTTGTTTAGTATCTCAGCACTCAGCAGGAAAAGAAAATCTGAATATTTATATGTTGAGTGAGAGGAAATGACCCTTAAAAGTTACTATAACCGTAACTTCAGCACAACTGTGAATACAGTAAATAATAATGTGAAGTGTTTTCCCTCTTGATCATTAGGGATTTAGGATTTCGGCACTATTCTGCATTTGGTTTCATCTTGGACTTCTCAGTTTTGGAGTAGTCTTGATTCCTAGAGTGGATTAAAATATACAGTGAGATGCCACATTCATACTTGTATCATAGCAAGCCATAGTGGCCACTTCTTGGTAACTCTTGCATTGATTTCAGAGTGCAGTGTATGGTGATTAATACAGTAATTTTCAATCAATTAATTATTTATTGATAAATTGTTCTTAATCTGTAGGTGGAAAAATGTCAAGTAGTGTAGGCTCACTTCCTATGTCCAATTTCTCCTGTGCTCTCAGCAGAATGCTGATGGGATAGTTAGGAAAAGACATGAATAAACTGTGACTGCAGTATGAGTAAGAAGAATTATATTTTGATAACAACTAGTTTGAGTCCTTGAGCACAGAGAGGGTGAGAGTGGCCCTGTCACTAAGAGCTTATTATCTATGGAGATAAAAACTAGGAGAAAGACAGAGGCAGGCAAAAAACCATGAAACAGCCTGGTGTCCTGATGCCCAGTGCCCAGAAAGCAGATCCAAGCTTTGCAGTCACTATAGTTTTTCTGTCTGCAGACAGAGCTGTCAAATTATGTGAAAGATTGTTCGTGAGAAAATATAAGTGAGAGCATAATGACATGAAGGTAAACATCATTTTCCATTTAAAAAAAAAAAAAAAGCAGCATAGAATTGGAATCATATATTTTAGTTTTGACTTGTGTATTCTCTTTTGGCACAGTCTAGATAAAATTTACTAGAAAAGTAATATTTCATTTAATTCATTAAATCTTATTGCTTCAAAACTTACTTTCAAAGGTTCTGTAGCAATAACATGACTACTTTTGGTATACTTCATGTGAGAGCTATCTGTGCGCTAGATAATAATTCTAAACATGTCCAACACTTTAATCTTTCCCTTTTTATATACAAACTGGAGAGAGAGAAATTTCTGTGCTGTAGAAAAAGATGATACATACATCAAAGGAGCATGCTTAAGTGAAAAATTTTTCAGTGTCTTTATTGTCTGAGAAGATACCTGATATGCAAGCTTGAGCTGTGTGTTATACATTAGGGAATGACAACTTTTGAAAAGATGCCATGAAAACAATTTCTGAAAAATATTCTGGGCACTTCCACTTAAAATTCTTAACCTGTTTAATGTAAGATGTTCTTCTAGTTCTACTAGAAAACAATATTTCACATTGAATCTGAAGTGTGTGGCTGTTGCTGTGATTTTTATATTCTGTGATTTTATTTTTACTGGTCATTTTGTTAGTATCTACTGCAGTAAAATTTAAGCTATATTTGCTGCTATTGTTGCTTTTGTCAGGGGTGTGAAGATATGAGATCTCTAACATCAGAACAACACACTGAGCTAGTTGCTTAGGTAAACCAACAAACATGCAATCAGAATAATCGAATTCATACTGTGTCATAAAAAGCACACACTATATGGAAATTTAAGCCCAGTATGTTTGTTTATGACTTGCCAGATTTATTTAGTTATTTAAGTGCACTAGAGAAACTATTAGCAATCTTTTCAGTAAGGAATAATCCCAGTTCTCATCCTAAGAGAAGAAAGAAATTTTTTTCCTCCTTATAGACAAAGAACTACCAGTATAGACTGGTGTTCTTAGACTCCCAAGAAGCCTGTAGTAGAACTGGGGAAAGCATTTAGCTACAATTTAATACAACCCCCTCAACAATAGGAGTACACAGTACATGTCACTAGTGATGTAGACACACAGTCTGATCTAATCTAGTCATCTCCAGAACACCCCCTTGTTCTAGTCCTGCCTCCACGGAGGTCTAGAAGATAAATACTTCTATATGAAGTTTAGATTGGTAGCCAGAGCCATCTGTGGAAGAAAACTGGGTATATTAAAATATACCAGAGTACAGTA
Organism: Gymnogyps californianus; assembly: GCF_018139145.2. Taxonomy (NCBI): domain Eukaryota; kingdom Metazoa; phylum Chordata; class Aves; order Accipitriformes; family Cathartidae; genus Gymnogyps; species Gymnogyps californianus. Next base: position 10,246,089 of record NC_059486.1, read on the forward strand.
CAGTCAGATGGGTAAATGATATATCTGAACCATAGTAAGCTCCAAGTGCTTGTTCATTTAACCAGTAAAATTGCATCCACACTAGAAAGATTTCATAGCTTTAATTATGTTTTTGGATTAATTAAAGCAGTAAAACTTTCTAATGTAGATGAGCCCTTGTTCATCTCATTTCTTTGCTTCCAGCCTTCAGTCTATTGGATTTGCAGTGGAATTTAGATGCCCTTATTTTGTCATTTTGCATACAGCTTAGTAGGGCTCCTAATGACTTCAGCCAGTCTTGTGTTAACTTTTGCCTTGCCATTTTCACTTCATGACTGCACACTCGTTATAAATCAGCTCACACTACAGCTCTTCTTGGAAGCACATTTTCTTAGGCTTTGTGGTTTTCAGGCATGGAGGGGTTTTATTAGCAAATTTGGTACAGTACAATCAGCATTACACTTGAAGTAGTCTTATTTATCCTCTGATTACGACCCCTAGATGTCTGGTATGCAAACAGGTGCTCAGATACCTCTTCTACTGTAACAGAATTTGCATTCTGTCCACACCAGCAATTTTACTGAGGCAATGAATATGATAGATGGTCCTGACATGCGGGGCCAGTGCTGTCAGCGTATTTATAATGGCTTCTTTTCTCCAGTCTTTTTTTTTTTTTTCTCTTTTGGCCCAAATATGGAGACTTTGAAAAAGATGATAAGGCTCAGATGGGTAGATAAAAGATGAGAGTGCAAGACAGAAAAGGACAGTAATGCATACTATACATATGAGGAGGTACTAGAAGAGGTATATGAAGTGGTAAAGTATCGTGTATTTGCCCATCTTCAGTGGGCTGCCATCATACTTAAAGGCTCTGTCCAGTTAGAAGCATGTGAAATAACATTTTCACTGCACCCTGTTCTATCAGTTGAGTAGCACAAAATCATTTTTTCAGGTCATGGCTTGGTAGTGAAGCAGTCTCTGTGCCTATCTGGAAAAGCTTCCATTTTCCATAACAGATAGACATTGGAGTAGGAATAGCAACCCCAAGAGTTCTAAGTTCATGATTAAAGTCTACAAATCATAAAACTGGATTAAAATCAGAAAATTTCAAAATGAATAATTTTTTTACTTGGACCTTTAGGACACATTTTGATAACTTTAAATATTTTCTCTACCATCATGAAAAGTTTCATCTTTCCTTTCACTTTAAAAATTGAAGTTAGATTTTTCACAAAATGCTCCGTTTGGAGACTTAATACATTACAACAGGCTTCTTGTTAAGTCACAAAACTGTGCAAAAATATTGAAGTATTAAAATAGTCCTTAAAATTTTTAACAGTAGAACTTGTACTATGAAATAATACCAATCAAAATAAGTATTTCTACAATTTAATGGTACCAAATAAGCTAGTTTGAAACCTGAAATTATTGGCCTAACTATGACTCTTCCATTGTCACACAGTGCAAAAGCAAGAGTAAACAGAACTCTGCCCTCTGGTATTGTGCTGCTGATGAAAACCTGTGGACTTCTTCGTAATGAGTTATAAAGCTTATGCATGTGCTGGCTTACGGTATAGTTCCTAAGGCTATACTAGGTCACTGAAGTGTTTAATATATGCATATGTTTGTCTGATTTAATAACAATCTGCTGAGAAATAAATAAGAAGGTGAGACCCTGGATAGTTATAGACCTTCACAGGGAAGTACTGTTGGATTAACAATTTACTGTTCTTAGTTTATTCACAGTTGCTGATTTTGTGATTGTCACTCAGTGAAAATGCAAGGGAAAATATAATTTAAATCATGTATTGAACATTCAAAAAAAAAAAAAACCCACCAACCCAAACAACACCACCACTAAAAAGCCCCACTCCCTGGTAAATATATTTGGATTTAAAAGACGGCACATTAATTATTCATCTCTCTATGCCTCACCAGACCCAGGAGAATCATAACTGATTTGCAGGATACAGCAGCTCAGGCCTTTTGCCTCCTTGGGGACCACCACAGATTTCTCCCTGGGAAAGATGCAATCACAGAAAGCACTCAGAGGCAAAGTTAATCCTGTGAGCAGGCGAGTGAACCCATACCATATTTGGGTTTTCATTACAAATGGTTTCCCTCAGTTAGAAACATATGTGGCTGGTGTTGCTGGCAGGAGTTAAAGGTACTACAATATTGCAATTTCAGCCAGCAAAAATGAAGAGTGGCTCTAGCCAAGTCACTTCCACAAGATCTGCAACAATGTGCAGCAGCTAGTTTTTATTTTTTAATAGCAGAGTCCTCAATATTGCTGATACACAGGATTAAAATATGGGAAATCTTTCTGATTACAAGAAGGTGGTCAGTCTTGTATCAGCATTAAATGGATTTTGGAGGCAATGAGCACTATTTTTAGGCTTGAGTTCATAAATAGAATGGGACAAAAGGTCAGTCTGGCAGATATGGCTCATTTACTGTTAAGCTGTACAAAGAATCTTGTAATAGCTGGGTTTTATAATAACTGAAAAAACAATGGATGAGTGGGTACAGAGAATTAACTTCATAATCTGAATGTTGCATTTGAATGTTATTGAAAACAATTATAATTATTTGAATCACTAAACTATATTTACATGTTTTGAGTTTTCCCTTTGGGATAGTTCCCTGGTTTTCTATCACACATCACTGGCTGGTAGATATTAGGCTGCAGCTAATAGCTTTGCATTACATGGCAATATTATTTTCAGTACCTGAGTGTAGCAGCAACAAAAAACATCATGGATTGTAGCTGTGGTCAAATCAATACATTCATACAAAATGAGGAGAAAATTAACGTTGTGCTGTGAATAGCTGTAGTTAGAAAAATATCTCTTGTAAGAAGGAGCAGACTTAATAGTCTGCAGCAAAAACACAGAAGTAAGGAGCATCATGACACTGTAAGGAACATAAGGGAGCTTTCGTATGCTATCAAAATCCCCTGTATCCCTCTAAGGAGAAACAGGATTTACTCCATGATATGCTCTTAAGAAAATAGAATAACACCTATAAATAGATAAACATCTAGGGGACAACCAGCCAAGCAACAAAATCTGAGTTGGAGTCAGCCTTTTTGTAATCATCTCTCTGCCTCCTGGATGGGAACTCAGCCTGATGGGGAAATGCAAGGAGGGAGGCAAGCTGCCCGCAGCTGAAGGCACTGATGTCTGACTGCAGGGAGCTTGCCAAAGGCTGGCAAAGCTGAGTTGCTATGAAAGACTACTCATGGCCAATTCCTTTAAGCACAAGTGATACTTGTGATTTATGGGCTTGTTTCTCCAGGTGGAGAGGATATAGCAGCTACAAGACAGACAGAGGGACCAATGATGACAGGAGAGGCTATTTGTGCAGCAGACTGAGAGGTGGCCTGGGTGAAGAGCCTGGGAAGTGGCTGCTGATAGAGGGGGAGATCCTTCAGCTCTTGTACAAAGTGAACTCTTCTTCACTTGCAGGTGGAGGCTCTGAGAATGTGAGTCTGCATATCAAAAAGCCATATGGGAAAACTAACCGGGCATCACTGCTTCCCTTAACAGATTCAATCCAAGAAATAGAAACACTACCCAAAATACTCGGGGCTAACAGTAACACTTAAATATCAAAACCAGCATGAACTGAAAGATGAAATGTTGTGCAGCAGTGCTTGCTGTGAGGGGACAAACTGCTACAAGTATCTTCATTTGTGCCTTGCCTTTCTTTTGCTGACATGTGTGACCATAATGTCTTTTGACATATACTTTTTTGTTTGATATCTTTATTTTAAGTTTCATGCAGTTTTTTTATCACTGGGAACAGAAATTCTCTTGCTGCAAACAGAAAGAAGGTTGTGTTGAGCTCAGGTGTAATAACAGGCTGCTGTTTCTGACAGGGCAAAATCTAGAGCATCTCTTTGTAACTGCTTTAGCAAGCACTTAGCAGGTCAGACCTTGCAGCTGTAGTAGGAAACATCATTTGTTTCCTCAATACTGTGATGGATGGCTATCAACAGTGGACCACTGTAAACTAAGAAAACAGTTCTTCCTCATACCGCAATCATCAGAGCACTCCGAGGTAGGACTCTGCTGCCTTAATTTAGATATCCGCAGTACAGACATCTCTAGCTGAGCTGGGCATACAGAGTACTTTTATAGTCCATGGAGAGAAATAGGGAATGATTTGTCTTATTCTACAGTAAATGTCTAAAGTGCCATATAAGTCATGCTTTAGAAATGCCTATGTCTCTCCAAGGACTATTAAGATGTAGATAACTAGTTGAAGACTTCTGAATTTACCCATCTATAGGCAGGTGAGATGAGACCCTTTCCCTGGCCCTCAAGCAAAACAGCGAGACAATTGCTGACAGGCGCCGGCACTACAGACAGCATCTAAGCCACACGCGCCCGGCTGCTGCCATCTCAACACTGCTCCTTCCCACAAGGTCCTTTCCTGCATTTTCTGTTTCAGCTTCCCTGCAGGTCACTATCTCTGGGCCTGCTGCCCCTCACATAGCATGTGGCGCAGCTTTCTGTCTCCCTGAGCGAGCCTGTGTATAGGGAAATTGCTTGCTATCCCTTCAGGGCCCCTGTTTACCTGCTTTAACCCCATGATTTGTACCCCATATCCACAGACCATGCTAAGGGAGCATCCATAGGATGTGAATCATTTTGCAGGATTTGATCGTGCTCAGTATACTTTTATCTCCCAGGTTTTTAATAAATTCAGATGACTGCACTGTATTTAGCTCAAATCCAAACCTAGCAGAAAAGGACATCTTCCTTCTCATGGCCTAGCCTTAGGCTACCCTGTTTCCATCTCAGTCCAAGGTGTTTCTCTTAAGTTTATTTATAGAGGAGACAAGTGCTGAGCTTGGTTTTCTGTTTCCTTGCACTACACAGTCATTTACACTAATGAGAACAGGATTCCAACTGCTCCACAGTCAAAATGAGGACTCAAGACAGAAATTATGGGCCAGATTAAGTTCTAATTTGCATTTAATTCTGGAGGAAGTGCCCCTTCTTCTCTTTTCAGTCATACTAGCTCTGTTTCAGTGTTGCTTTAGGGCTTCCTCTGTCCTGCTTTTGTGTGGTGGATTTGTTCCTTGATTGCAATGTGATTTCAATAATATCCGTAATTGCTCAAGTTTCAGTAGCTAACTATGTTAATTGAGGAGCTGGACAGATGGCTCAAGCATCTGATATTAAGCTTACTGTGCTGAAATGATGTAGCCATCAGGGTTTGAAGTGTTACCATGGGAATGCACTTCCAAAGGCTATTGAGTGCTAGAAGCGTTACACAGTGACGCTCCTGCCAGGGCTGTAGTGACACTAGCTTTTAACAGATCAAAAGAGGCAAGAAAGGGTCAGCTTAAAAAATCCCTGGAGAAATACTGTGATATTTCGGTATCTTCCAATTAGTTACTGTATAGTCAACCAAAGGTTCTTTGCACATGCACTCCACTAAGAGCATCAGTGCTATGATGAGCCTTTGTTTCTGGAATAAAGTAGAACTATCATTTTATAACTTTCATTGTAGACTTGAAATTGAAATAAAATCTTTCTGGTCTTCTGAATCCTCTGTTCATCTCTCTGGAAAGACTTTTCAGTGGCCTTCAGTAAAGGAGGATGGTTTGGTAGCTAAGAATTGAGATGTTATTTCAGTAAGATCCACAATTGTTCAGGTTTCTGTAAGTAACTATGTGAACTGAGAAGCTGGACAGGGGGCCCAAGCATCCTACATGAGCTTCCAGTGTTGAAATGAGGTAGACATTGGCCTCAGAGCAGCATATAGCTCCCCTACTTTGTATGACTTTGGGCAAGTCTTTTTATTTCTTCATAACAGAATAACAGAAATTTAAGCCAATATATTTTACCTTACGATTTGAGTACGCTGAGGACATGCTAGCCACCATGCCGACAGAAGGAATTCCTTACATAGTTACATTTAATAGCATATCCAGACAAGGGAGCAGAGAGTGAATGCGGGCCCCAAACTCCTTCCACCCCCATAGCCCGCGTAGCCCTGCCCCATTATGCTGCACTGCCATAGCATCTTCTGCAGGGAAAACAAAGGATTTATGCATGTGGTTGAGCGGCATGTTTCAGAACAGGAGATCACTGAAGTTTGTTCCCTGCGTGCTCTGCCAGCCTTTTCTTTCTGCTTGTCACTTGAAGGGCAGTTTCTGGTCAGGATACACTGAGCTGAGTCCCCCTTGATCCCATGCTGTATAGGCATAGTGAAAGTGGCAGCTGCTATGTTAGGAAAGGCACTTCAAGGCACTGAGGATGTCCAGTATCAAGATCTGCAACTATCTAGTCATACTGATACATCAAAGGAGTTTCATCCACTCTGTTAATTCTCTGCCTTTATTGGTTTTTTTCCCTGTGTAGGTTTTCTGTGTTTTCACGGGGCTTTGTTGAAAGTTATCCAAGATAAATAGGTGTTTTCTTTTTGGTTACACTGAGCTTTTGAGCCAGTCTGTAACTAATGTCTAAACTATCTCCTTGTCTTTCCCTTAGATAACGTTATCATGTGCACATGTTGCCATTTAATCTTTCATATGATCTGTTCTGCAGAGGAAAAAAAATAAACATGGACCTAACACTACAGATCAACTGGAAAACCTACCAGTGGCTTCAGTAGAAGATTTTCTTGAGTAGAGAAATTATCTAATCTGATTCATGCCCATCACCATGGTAACTAAACACGGTGTAGAAAATTACCTATATCTGTAAAAGTGTTTGCACATACACTAGATTCTTTCCTCCTTTTTCTTTCCCCTTTGTTTATATAGTCTAACAAATTCAGTGGTTTTTTCCTCTATCTTTGTGAGAGTTACATGAAATGGAGACTAGGGCCTGTGTTTGCTTTGTTATGTAGAGTAATTCCCTAGGGTAAATATATTTACCATTTATCATCTGTTCATATATATAATGCATATGTATAGCTGAGTTGGCTAGCAGATAAAAAGTTTTTTCTTTTTAACCTTTCAGCTGAAAGGATGCATAAATATAAATCCCATCTGCAGATATAACATCCCGAGTGCTGCGTATTTCCAAACCCCTCCAGCAGCTGGGCTTTATATTCCAGGTCACATGAAATTATTTTCTTTTACTGAATTACTGTGATGTATCACAAGAGTTCCCGGGTGTGATATCCCATGTGAAATAGGCATGGCTGGAAATTCCAGCCAGCTCATGAGAAGTGGACATGACACTACATCATTTCCAAATATTGGTGGTGTTTTTTTAGCAGAAACTTTGAAGTTGCTATTTTGCTGAAACAAAATAGACTCTGAAAGGTTAGATTGCATGGTATAAGGTGTACTCTTGATCCCTCCATTTCTGACAGTCTTTTTCAACAACAAAAGAAGGGCTGTCCATGAAGGTCACTCACACATAGACCTGTGTCTATTTGACTGCCACACTTCATCAATGAAAATACAAGTAACAGGAAGGGAAAAAGAGAAAAAGAAGAATAGTTTGACTATTCCATTTTCCTCTAAAATGTGTTTTTATTGTAGTGCTTGATCTTGTATTTGGTATTTTTCCATCACTGGGCACTTTTTTAGAATCTGTACATTTATTTTGGAATTTAGAGGAGAGCTGAGATCTCTAGAAAATCTTTCTCTAGAGTATAATCTTCACAGTAATTGTCTGGTCATAGAAAAAGCCATGGAGAGGAAAAGGTCTGTCTGTCTGCCTGGGGCCTTGCCACATCTCTCATTTAGCCAATGCAATCCGTGTTGCTGTGATTGCAAAGAAACGTTGTGACTGAGTGGCTTTAGGCAAGATGGCCAGCTGTGCTTGCCATTTTTTATTCTTTCTAAGTAGCAGTCCCTTTGCAGGACTTGTTGCTGGAAGGAAATTTTAAAATTGTAAAATGAATCATACTTCAGTAGAAAAGGAATATATACCCGCACTGCTAGAGACAGGGGCGGGAACATATGAGCTTCATTTTCACAGTGAAAAAAGTCCTTTGGTAGCTAAATGCATTTGTGAGTCAGGGTTGTAGACAAATCCTAGCCCTGCTTAAATAAGATGGTAGTGATTTCTGACTTGTGAAACATGAACCGACGGCATGATGTTGTATTGTTTTCATTGCAGTTTTGTACTGCTTATGAAGTACTGCCCCTCATTCTGAACGATGAAAATTAGCAACAAAAATACTCCTGCTGAAATGAACCAAAAGCTCATCACTGGCTGTTCTGTTCTTTAGGCCATTTAGAGCACCATATTCTTTTATTCTTTTTTTTTGAGAGCATTGTGTGTTGCTGATGCCAATTTTTGATTTTTCAAAAGCCTTCTTCATTGCCACACATACACACAAAAGATCTAGAAGTGCCCATGCTTCAGATGTTATGCCTTGTCTGAAGAGCAGTTTCAGTCAAAAAGTAATTATACATAAATGACAAGAATTTATTCAACAGAACAGCTCCTCGGTAAACCTTGAAGCGCATCTGCTTATTTTGCCTAACAGCTTTTTTTTCCTCTGCTGTTGTTGCAAAAAAACAATGTAGGGCATGTGCATTCCCCTCTACCCTGTCCATCATCAGAACTATCAGTGATGTTTTGACTATAGAATATTCTTAGGCGAAAAGTAGATAGCTTGTTTTTGCATGCTCCAGGTCACTCTTGCAAGAGGGCTGTCTTTCTTCATAATGTTGTGCATTAAATACTTGTTTCACTCAGTATCTCCTCCAACCTCCAAAATGTACTAGGTTTTATGCTTGATTTTTCCACACTTCTAGGACTGCTAATCTTTTTTTCAGTTTTCTTTATCTTAAAGCATAATTATAAAAAAAGGCTGCAGGTGCTAATGTTAAAGTAGGAACATTTATTTTTCTCATAAGAAGTCTTTTGGTAAAGATTTTTGCCCTACTATCCACAGATCAAGAGGGGATTGGTGAGGGAATTGTGGCATAACCTAAAGAGAATGAGGACAAACCTTTCAAAAGGATCTATGGGCAGTTTGTTGTGCAATAGCAGAAGAGAGGGCAGAGATGCTAAAGGTAGCACCATCTCAGGCTGCTGTGTCCTCATGGTATATACATCACCTGTTTGAGATACTGGCTGTCCCAAATTACTACTGGAAGTCAGCATGGCGCTGTGCCTAAACTAGTAATTGTTTCTTCTCAGTTTATCAGTTTAGGCACAGTGCTGAGCAAAGGCAGCTAATCTGCTGTGTCACTACCAGAGCTGGCGGCTTGTCTAGTGACTTGGTGTCTCTTCGCTACACTTCATTGCTCCAAAGGCTTTTTGAGTGTCAGGGTCCTTTTTTGAAAGGAGAGTTTTGCACTTCTGACCCAAATTTAATTGAGAGTCAAAGGGGGACATAGATTGTTATAGGATAGTTATCAAAGATCTTTAGGAGTTTAGATTCCAAATGTAAAGTTTGTGTTAGGCTTTAAAAATTTTTACATGTTGACTTCCTATTGATTTCAATGCCTACATTTGAAAGTCCCATCAGATGCCATCAGCATCACCCAGTTGCAAGTGAAGATGCCTAGATGCTTTTGAAAGTTAAATGTTTATATCAAGAAACATCTGCCATATACTGCCATCTTCACCCCTGTAAAACAACACTACTCCATTGAAGTTATCAGACTTGTACATGGTTAAAATGCAGTCCGAATTTAGCTCCTTGATGAATTAGGCCATTTTTGTCATATACTTGTGTTTAAAACATTTGAGCAGCTACTCTGAGATTATTTGCCACAATAGAATGAAATAATAAGAGGTGGTAGTTTTGTATTATATGACAGAATAAGTTCCATCTAGACCCCATTGACCTTTGGTCAAAGCTCTGCATTTCTTAAAATCTCTTTCCTAGCCAATAGGTATTGCATAATGAGAGGGGATGAGGCATGGAGATGGCTTCACCATCTCAATGAGGTAGCTACTACCACTGACTCATCAGATAGGATGTTAAAATTTACTGGAACCAGCAGCGCAGGTCAGCCATGCCAACAAAGTGAGCAATAGGAAAACTGGGACTGAGAACTGGGACTCTGGGAGCTGTGCCATTGAATCACAGGGCTTTGGAAACTATTTCTGGCATAACACAACCTTTGTGTCACATTTTGCTCAAGGCTGTAGGTAAAGCTAAACTGTTGTACCAAATTCCATGATAAAATCACACAGTGGTCTTTACTAAAGTATGGAAAGACTGTTTAACTGTCTCTGCAAGATGCCTAGTGAAAATGCTGTTCCAGGATGCAGAAAGCCAAGTTCTTTGGTTTTCTCAATATTACGGTGATGGAAATGATAATGCAGCTGGATCATTAACTTCAACAATGTCAGCATGTTCTCGCTATTGCATTTACATTAATTAGTCTACATATTATTATTTAACAGCACACTTCTCTCAGATGAATTCACTAATGTACTTTTTGGCTCCCACTATGTAGAGTACCTCTGCTTCAAAAGTAAGCTATTAACTGCTAGAAAAGATAGGAAGATTTGTGGAAAGACACACCAATGTGTTCACATTTGAACAGGAACACATAAAGACATTGAATGATAACTCTCCTGCAGAAATTTCTTGCTGCTTACTATGCTAAAGTCTTTGTTTCTACCTCATGTGCAGGCAGGAAAGAAAACAAAAAGCAGAATATCAAATCCAGAGGAGGAGTGGATGTTTGTGGGCCTGAGAAGTGAGATGAATAAATGGTTCCAGACAGATTGTTTTAGCATAAATTAAGACACTGTTCGCAGTCCAGGAAAGGAACAGGAAAATGTGCTGAGTACAGATCCTTACAGCTGCTCCCTATGTACTAAGCACTCAGGATATGAACAACAATTAGTCTTCATTGCTTTCTTCTATTGCATCTCTTCACAGCCAAACTTAGTCACTGAACTTGAACTATATCATGTTTGGAATAAAATGCAGTATCTGTGGGCATTTTATTTCAAAGCTGTTTTCATAACCATCAGACTAGAGAAAAGCCTCTTGGTCAGGAGTTCTAATGTGGAATATGATACTTTAGTTTTTGCCTTATCTATATGCTGTCTTTAGCTGCAGAACTCTGCCTGGTCCTGTGGGCTGGAATAGGGACATCTGAGCTCCATCTTGCTCTCAGTGGTTATGAACTTGGTGTTGCAAATAACTTACAATGCAACTAGAATCGGAAAAACTGAAATGTGTATCAGTCAGATAACTGAAGAATTTGGGGCTTTCCAAGAAGTATATTGGCTTTGAGTTGTGGGGTTCCCTTTTCTTCCCCCCTCCAACTTTCTTTCAAAAAGGAAAAAAGAACTCCTACATTTACATCACACAATGTACACTATAACTGTAAAAAGGGGTAAATATACTATAAATGTAGAAGGAGAGTCCAAGGCAAAGAAATCAGAGAGCCTCCATATCAGACTTATGGGGTAAGAAAATTACAAACTTCTTAATGCAGTAATTGTTTGTTGATTGATGAATATTTCTGTTTGTCAAATCTCTTGGTAAGTAAGCACCATTAGCATGGGGAGAACTAGCCTGTTCTGAAGGCTGATGCACAGTTTGACCAAACATAGGATGAAATACAAGGGTTACATCTTTACATCAGCATGATCATCTTTTAAATATGAATCTAAAGCCTTACTCTTTTGATACCCTTTTAAAATAACTTGCAGACAAGGCAACTGCCTATAATGTATGAGATAGTGAAAGCCAAGCTTAAGTATGAGAGCTCAGATTTAATGTATGTTACTGGCAATGAGACTAGGCAAATTTGACTAGAATTCCATTTAGGGCTGAACATGAAACCTCCTGATGTCATTTGCATGATGTTATTCAACAGGTTGGAACAATGCTTTAAATAAAAGAACTGCTAAGACCTCTTTTCTGGGTGTGTTTTGAAATCAGAGTTGCAAATAAATGATGCTTTTGAATACGAGAGGCATGTACAAATTAATCTTATTCTTTGCCAAAGGGCCAAAAGTTCATTCATGAATGAATATCCATCGAATATGGTGACTTTAGGTAACAAGAGTGAATGAAGCAAGAACTTTAGGCTTCCCCTACCCATGAAATTGAATGTTTATTCAATAAGAATCAAATTCAAACTGTTGTATAGATTTAGTTAGTCCTGTAGAATGTAATCTTTTGATATTGATATTTTTAAACTGTAGTTACATTAGCAAATGCAGGCTGAGGACTGGGTGAATTGCGTGGGTGCCAATACAATGAAAATGTTCATTGCATACCTGTGGTGCCCACCATGAACAATTCATGAACATGACTTTATCAGTTCAGTAAGTACTTCAGCTGTTACACACATGCCCTAAGTCTTGATGACACTTTGGGGAAAAAAAAAACTTCTATGTTGTAACACTGGTGAGAAAACAACTGTCTAAATATTTCATTGTCTTTGATTTCATTCAAGACTTGAGAGATGCAGGGATGGTGGTATCTTTTTCTAACCCAAATAGCTCTATTCTTGGTCTTGGGTTGTTATACACTTCCCTAGGACAAAAAGTGCAGTGTTACCCACTAGTCATGATACCAGGTGCAAAATTAATTGACTCATTAACCTTAATCAGCTTGTTTTAACTGTGAAGGTCTCATGCTCTGAAGACGATAGTACCCTTTAGCTTACAGTCATAAATAAGCATTTACTACCCACTGCTGCAGGGCAAACTTTCCTTTAGTAACACTGAAAATGTATTTAGAGGAAGCTTCTGGGGCTTATTTGAAGAACAGAATACATGCAACCTTCTAGACACACAGGTGGTGTTAAAGAGGTAACTCCCTTGTTCCCCAATATCTGCACATGTAAACTGGAATTTGCTTTAGTTAACCCAGAGAATATTGGTTTGCCATTATTGCCCAAGTGTGATGCTACTTATGAGTATTATCTCACTAGAGTATATATAGGGAACTGTTTTTTCTAATTATTATTATTATTGTTATCAATAAATTAAAGAAATACTTTGAATCATTCGTGTCAATCTCAGTACTGCAATATTGTTCTTACATTATAAATATTCTTCAAGAGTTCAGCTTCCATTAGTAATATGTTCTGTAATGTACACCTCTTTTTTGGTTGACATGTCTGTAATTTTGTTCTCCTTGGCAAGGAGAAACCAAACACTGATATCAGAATGTTCTGTAGTATATGAAATGGGAATAGATAAGATTTTCATGCAACCTTAGCTTATGGTTTTTTGCCAAGTAATAGTGAAAGAGATGATCCAAAAATACATTTTCTCATCAGTTAAAGGTCTGACTTAAGCTTATGTAGACATATCTTAGCCAGCTTTACCCCACCTAGGCTGGGGACTGATAAAACCTGTGCAAGCTAACCCCTCCAAAAAACCTGTGCAAGCTAACCCCTCCAAAACTTACCCACTTTCTCAGACTTGTAGCCTGCAATGAGATCTTGTGTCTGGTGTTGTGTGTGCTTATAATCAGTTGTTTTGTTAGCTCTAGTTCATCTACACAAGCAACAATTGCAGACCGACTGCTGTATAACATGAGGATATTTACGCAATTGTGATTGTATGGGGTTTAATAAAAAGTGGCAGTTTGTTGCCTGTTTTGTTTTCTGTTGTGATGCCCAGAGATGCTGTTGTAAGGATTCGTGTGCATCACTGCTTGATTGCTACCATTCACCTCGGAGCTCTTTATACTATTCTTAAGCAAAACAGACCTAAGACTGCAGGGGTTAACAGGCCCCGTAGCAACTCCCACAAAATAGGAATGAGGTAGATCTGGCATATGCTGTCCAGTGCTCCATCACCTTCACTGTGCTTGGTGGGTGTAGCACAGGGACAGGAGGAAACTAGGAGAAGGAAAGACTCTGAGTTGCAGAGCATCTCCTAGGTAGCTGGAAGAGGCAACTGTAGGACAGAAAGCCTCTCAAGCTGAACCAATATTTGAGGCACAATAAACACACAAAGATTTTATTCTATTTTTTCTCCTTCTTTTCCTTAGGCTGTGTTTTTTATGCTTCAGATCTTGATGCACAGCACACGATCTAGTGTGTGGGAGGCAGAGACTCCATGATTGAGCTGCCAATTTAAGTTAAGTTATATATTGCCCATAAATTGTTGTTTTCTGGGGCTTATCGTCTTCATTAAAAATCACTTTGAGCTGAACATTTCTATTATTTTATCAGCTTGAAGCTGGCTGTTTATGCCTCTAAAAAAATCCACTTTATACTTTCTGTGTTTTTAAGCATTTATCAAACCCTTTCAAAAGGAACCCCCTTTCAAATCTTACGAAAGAAGAAACCATAAACAACATTTTTAAGAGTTCCTCTTTTCTGAAGTATTCTGGATCGAATAATGAGTGGTACTGTGGAAATCAACAACTTTTTAAAATTACCCAAATCCAGAGTTAGCTGAGATTGCTATAAAACCACTCATTTATAATGATGGCCATAAAACAGCAATTATACTATTTCGTTCTGAGTTTTAATTATGTAATTGCAATGACTATGTTGATTGAATTCTTAGAATGTTTAATGGTGTTAAAGAAAATATTATGACATTATAGCCCATGTTCTTCAGAAGTACTTTTAAATGACACCAGAATTCACATGCTTCCCCTCCCCTTCCTTGTATGTTTTATTTTTCATCGATGGGGGAGTTTCTTTTGAGAGGAGCAGAGTTAACGTGAAAACATAGTGCACGTTGTATCCAATTTCCACATCTGGATCCTCCTGCAAGTACTAATTTCCACCTTCCTGCTTTAAAAGAAGCTTGGTACTTTGCAACATCATGCAGAATAAGTACATTAAAACTTAATATGTAACAGAGACAAATTTCTTATAAAGAGGGGAAGTTTTAAGGCACTGAACAAAGTGTTGATATGGCCTCCTTTGGCATATCTTTGCAATTCTATTCATTTACGTTCAAGAAAGATGAGCTAAAGTCAGAAAAGGAGCAAAAGAAGATTACTAATATAATTAGGAGAATGGAAAGTTGATCATACAGGAGGAAACTAGGGGCTGTCTTATTCATTGTCATAGAATGAAGTCTGAATAGGGACATCATTGCTACATATAAATAAAAATGGAGGGAGAGAGAAGGATAATGGTGATACAAGAATAAATGGGTATAGACAAGATATTAATACTTTCAGACTGACAGTTTAGAAGCAGGTTGCCATCTACCAGAGCACTGAGGTGCAGCAGCAGCCATTCCATCAGAATAAGGGAAAAGAGCCCAACTTTTCTTAAGATCAACCTCAGTACCACGGTGGAGAGGACTCATGGCCATGGTGCTTGTGACAGAAGAGAATTGACCTTTTGATGCAGAATTACCCCTTCTGCCTTGTGTTTTACTTTTTCCCCAGGATAGCAAAGCATTTAAACAAGTTCTAAGGTCCTGCTGAAGTGAGGACTATCCTGTGCTGAACTGAGGTTGCTGCCATGATTTCCTGTCTACTCCAATCCATTTAATCCCCATACTCTCATAAACAACTTCGGGATCTAGTGGCTCCCTGAACTTTCAAAGAGGGTAGGAGATGCTGAGGCTGAACAGTCTTTGGGTAGGTCCCTGAAAAGCCTGAGCCCTGAGGCTGGCATCACTGCTCATTCCACAAAGGGACGAAGTACTTTCCCTATAGCCGCAGACCTGGAAAGGATACAGCGCATGCATCTTCTGCAGGGGATTCTACAGGTTTCGGTACTTTTTTCTTTTTTTGGGGGGAGGGTGGGGGGGCAGGCACAGGATGGAATTGACAAATCTGTCCCCATTAACCTCCCAGTGGGGACACATCTCTACCCATTAACAGTGGTGAGACTTTTGTTGGCCCCAGTGGAAGAGGAGACAAACGCTAAGCTCTTTTAAAAACCCCACTGATAAGTTTCAACATTGTCTAAAGCATTTGGCACTTAATTTTTTTATTGTTCTCTTTGTGACTCCAAGTGACAGGGTAATGGAGCATTTCTATCAACACACACGTTGCTCAGCTAATCCCTTTTTTAGCCATTTTAATTCTTTAGTTAAGATTCTATGTCATCTAAGTCAGTCCAATTGCTTTCAATTAGATTTCAATGAAGCTTGCACTGGACTAAGCAAGACCACTTTAAGGACCCCATGGATACTGGCTTTTTCTGAGTGGTCCTACTAGGAAATAAGTTTTTTCAGCCCCAATGAATGTCTTTAAATAAACTTTACTCCATTTGCTTTTTGTCTGAAAATAAGATAGGTCATCCGAAATTACTTTTAGTGATACACCATGAATATCCATAGTTCGCAAATGTATTCAATAGAGAATGTGTAGCACAGAATAGCTACAGAATTTCATTCCTTGGAGATTGATGCACGGGTCTTGGCTGCATTAAGGGCAAATTTCATGCTTAATGTCATTACTGCGTCTTCTAAATCGGGTGATATTAATATGCTGATCTCTTTGGGACAAGATCTGTCGCTTGCTGTATTATTAGACAATGCCTATCATGCTGGGGTTGTAACTTGATTGAAATTTCTAGGTGTTACTATGAGATCTGAATGTAAAATTATAATCAGAAAAACTTGGTGGCTTTTCTCCCCTCATAACTTATCAAATTGCTCAATACACTTTTCTCTAGCATTTCAGCCTTTCCCATTTGGCAAATATTGATGGTTTTTCCAAAGCTTTAATGGAGGTAAAACTGTCACGAAAAAAAATAATAATTGCATGCATTTCTGTAACAGTTACAAGCCAGAAAGCTTTTACTTTTGTTCCAGAATAAGAACTCAAATTAATATATAGTCTAAGCTCCTTCTCAGCTTTTTAAAGTCTTCTACTCTGAGTCAATCATAGCTTGTCTGAATTGCAGTAACATGAAGTACCTTTGTAAAAGTATTTCACTATTGCCTGTCCTAAGCGAGAAGACTTAACTTGCAACTGTTTATTAGTGTCAGCAAGTATTTCACACAGGTATCACTAAGAAAACTTACAGGACCAATGTTAACAGTCTTTACCTATGCTAAAAATTATAATACTTAACTCCAAAGTAGCCTTGATGCTGTAATTGTTACTCAGGCAAAACTTTAAATAATAAGCAGAAGATTTTTTCTTTTTTGTCCTGATAACCTATGATCAAGTCCAAAATTCGTAATGGTAACATTATACAAATCCAGTATAAGCAATATCAGCGCTATGTAAAAATGTATCAAATTAATTTTGATACAGCACCAATTTTTTCTTTGGAATGAGGAGGTGTAGAGTAAACTGGAAGGAGGGGAAGAAAAAAAAAAAGCAAGCCCAAGGTAGACAAGCTCATACTGAGTGGCTAAGCAATATCCCCATCTACCTGTCTCTGAGTTAATTACATATGTATACAGGTATCTGTCAACTGAAGAATCAACTAAAGCAATTTTTTAAAGCAGCAGCTGAAAATGGATAAAGGCAGCAGTCCTTAGTAGTACATCTGGCAGCTTTAAGAGCACTTCACCTTATGTCAAGCCAAGCCGGGAGTTCCCAAGCACAAGCTGTCAACCCTCTGGTTCACTTCAGGCCTATGCAGTTTCCCTTAGAGCAACAACTTCTCTAAAGCAAAGCAAGGAGTGAGAGAAGGACGTTCATAGAGATTGACTGATAATGCTCTCACGCCTTGTAACACCGGGGAAAACACACACAACTTGTTAGTTCACTTAGAGGTGTGCTGTTTCTCTCATCGTGCTGGTTATGTTGTTGTGCATCATGATGAATTTCGGAGGCTTTTTTTTCGCCCTTTTGACAGCACTTATGCAGAGACATTACATTATTCATTCTCTGCGTATGATACGTCTTGTGGTATTAAGTGTAAAAGATATTTGTAATTAGATAACTCACAGGTGTCCTAAGCTGTAAGATGCAGTTTTTGCATGGAGATTTTCAGCAGTTTATTGTATTGTAGCCACGCCCCATCTTTATGGAAGAATAGAGTACTTTATGCATGAGAACATTCCGAATCCATAAAATTTCAACCTTATTCCAGAAGATAATGCTATTATTAGTCAGTAAGGCTGGCCTGAGCAGAACACTAGACAGGGAGTCATCAAAAATGAATTCAATCCCCAGCCCTGCCCTTTGTCTTCTAGGTCATGGTAGGCAAATCAGTCAGAAGTCTCAATCCCCATTTTTAAATGGACGTTAAATCTTTGACTTTGCTTTAAATCATTCTGAGATTTTCAAATGTAAAGGACTGTATTGAAAGTAGATGGCATATTATTGGACTTGGAATTCCCATTAAAACTTGTCAGTTTTAACAAGGAGTTGCAATATGATCTTAGTGAAATTACTAAAAGACAGGCACTTTAAAATAATTGGAAACAGGAAAGAATTCTTAATTGATGGCCCCTTTTGGAAACATGACCACTAGTCTTTCTATGCTGTATTTTTTCACTCTTTTAAAAAGATTAAAACTCCTTTCCTTCTGCCTTTTGTATTCAGATTCCAAGGTATTCATGAGAGTGACTGTCTTTACCCTGTGTTGCTGAAGCACTTAGCATAAAGAGACTCCCTACCTGGAAAAACAGTTCTGTAGAAGCCATATTCTCAGCTCAAATAAAATTAATCATTTAATTTGTGGGGCAGGTGGGAAAGGGTTGAGGTGCGTGCTGCTCTTAAATAATGCAAAGGACCATTTCCTTTCCCCAAAAATCCTGCTGCCTGAGCAGGTATTTTTAAAATTGTCAGTGTGAATTTGACCACGTTAGCTAATATAAGAGCAACTACAGATAGACTAGAGAGGTGAGTGGTTATCTACTGATTTCAGTCTAATAGTCCCACTTACACTGTGGGACTGTCCCTGTGCCTTTGAAAACATTATATAACACTTTCCAAAATGGTGCAAAGAATACGTAAGAGCTCAAAGACACATTCATGGGGATTTGATTCTACCAGTAAAACATTCCTCTCTTGGAGGGCAGTAGTGTTTCAAACCCCAGAAAGCTCTGCCCTTGCCCAAAACAACCTGTGATGTGAACCACAGCTTGCCCCAGGACAAGGTGATAGTATAGCTATCCCTCCCTACGGCAGCTGGGAGTAAAGCAACATGCAAGCTGTAAAGTATTTTTAATGATGATGTGTTACTTGACAAGGAGCTACTGAAATTCCTTCAATATTAGCATCGTTTAGGGAGACCTCTAACCCTAGATATACATATTCACAAAACTGGAATTTTCCTAAAAGGTGTGCAATGGAGAAGCTACTCAGAAAGCCAGTTGAACTGGTTACTGTAATTTTGACCATAAAGACCTGTCTGGTTTCATTGGCAGCATGCTCACACTAGAGTCACTGATCATCCTAAATTTCTACAACTGTAAGGTAATCAGTGACATCTACCAATGGGGGGAAAACCCCCAGGAAATTAATGTAATAAATCAGTGATTATAACAGAGTTGACAAACCTGTTATAAAGTAAACCACACCATCTTGTTCTTCCAGTTCTGCTGACTAACAAGGAGTCTCTCTCTTCATATTCCAGATTTTCTCCTACCTCTTGTTTGTATGTCTGTTTTTGTTTCCTGCTGATGGATTTATATTTTTTTGGCCATGTTGGAATGACGAGACAGTGACATCTGGTGACCAGTTATGTGTATTCATTTTATTTTTTGATACTTTGCCGTAAAGCAGTTACCCCAAATTCTGGTAATTACTGTGGAAAAATCTATTAATAAACAGATCAATTATTTTCAAAAAGAAAGACCTGAGCAGGTCCCATAAAGTGTATCTGGATGTCACAATTTTAGCCTAGTCTGCTGGACAACTAAATATGTAGTGATTGCTTATCCATGTAGCCATCTGTCTGCCCATTGCCACCAAGCCGTTTACAGTCAGGTCCTACATTGCCCCCCTGGGTAGGGAGCTGCGTCATTTACATCTGCTGGGTGTTTGGCCTGAGCTGTTGACTGACCACAGACATACAGGGTTGTGTGTTATTTTTAGACTTGGAGGAAGCAATCATTGAAATAGGTTGCTGACTTCTCTATATACTTCTTCAAAAAAACAAAGCAAACTCCTCAACCTAATCTGCTGTCACAGCTTTTTTCTTTTTTTTTTTTTTTCCCTAAGTGGGCTGCCAGCAGGGCTCCTGCTAATAGCCTGATGTCTCAGCATGCTATGCTTTTTGGACCTATTAATTTCATGAACAGAAACATCAGTGCTTCTCCTCCCTTCAGGCTTTAAAGGGCATGTCTATACTCAGTCTCTATCAGCACAATGCTGTGGCTGCTAAAGCTATATCTCTGCTACATCACACTACTGCTTTAGCACTCAAATGTTCCTGAGGTTGTTCTGATGATATTGGAAAGTAGGTGGAATTTATCCAGAGATTTACGAATAAGAAAGAAATCAAGAGCAATAAAGTACAGAGCTGCCTCTTTAATCAAATGAGTTTTCTGCATTGTCCTGTAAGGAGCTGAGGATAGATGGCACTGCGTTATGCCATTATCCTCCTTGGCACTGCTACCGATGCTCTCCGTTAGGATAAACAAGGCTGCTGTTCTGGGAAGCGATGTGGCCCAATGTTTTATCATCTTCCCCCCTGTTTTCTTGGCTCTTCTGCCTGGTTGTAGCCTGCCTGGGGAGGGAGAGGGGAGGCATCGAATGCATCCCCTCTGCCTGTCCCAGGGCAAGGGCAGAGCAGGAGGCCCATGGCCTCCTCTTCCTCAGAGAAAGGAACCAAATACCTTGTGGTTTTCCCTCAGATGATCACCAGAGCTGCCCTCGGGCAGTGCTGCTTCTCAGGGCAAACTTATATTTTGCTGCAGCTTCCCTCCTGATGAAGTGAGAACTTGCTTTCACATAAAAATGTTTAAAATCTTAAAGTTACTTGTAGGTGGTCTTTTATACTTTAGTAAAGCTTTCAAAAATGAGATTTTTTTTTTTTTTTTTTTTTGAGATGCAATGCTTTTCTGATTTTGAGTACAGGGGAAATACTGTCTTTAGAGAGAGATTTTCAGTCAGATGACAATTTAGAAATACAAGAAAAGGGAAATTAATTTCATAATCAGGTTATAAACAAAGACTACATGATTCTCTGCTATTAGACTTCGCAGAAAGAAGCAGACTACCTGGGTGTGCTCTGGGGAACAGAAAAATGAGTTATCTTTCTCTATGTTTAAAAAAACAAACCCCAAAACAAAAAACCCAACGTTATCATTTGGGAGTGTACACAAAATCAAGTTAAATCAAATGCCATGCCCCAAAGAACGAGTTGATACCAGACTTTGGCCCTGGGGACCCCCCAGTACACTGGCAGGACGGATCCCGAACTCCTCCAGTCCAGGGCCACCTGTTTAGCGCACACACAAATAAACCACCTTCTTCTTGGCTCTCAGAGCCCAGCCAGGCTCATAGCACAGGTCGCAACCTTTTCCTTCGTGCTATGCCTGCCCTCCTCTGCCATTTCATCATACTGTTTGGAAATAAATTTAAATCATCATAAATTACTAATCTGTGCTATTAGTATCTCCACTAAGGTGAATAAAGCGCTGCAAAATTTGTTAAGTCTAATTTCTTTGCATATTGGTTCTTTCTATATTTCCAGCTCCTACAGGGTTTAGCAGATATGCAAATTGTTTGATCCATTTTTGGAAGTAAGTTTTAATTATTAATATTGTAATAAAACAGTTAGAATAATTTTTGGAGTTCTTAAAGATATTTTAAGTTGATGTCATGCTCCTAACTGTACTGCTGGGTATAAATAAAAATGATTATTGCAATCTCGTGACCTAATGGGAGTAACCTGGCAAGTATTATCGTTCCAAAGATTTTTTTTTTTCAATCTTTCTTTTTTTGCCATCATCTGAGTAAAGATGGGTTTTTCCATAATATCATTATAAAACATTCATAAACAATAATGTTTTCCTTATTCTAAGTGGTATGTTTTAAATTACGTTTAAAGCATCTGAAAGTAATTTATCCCAGAGCTACATGGTGTCACTTGAGAAAAGAAAATCAAAATTGCTTTTGAATTTGCTATGACTTCAGTACTACTTATAATGGCAGCTGAAGTTGCTGTTTAGAAAAACTGAATCCCTAAGCATCTTGAGGTACAATACGTGTGTGTGTGTGTGTGGATATGTGTATGTAATTTCCTCAACCTCCTGAGTACTTTAAAGCTTCACTTTCTCATTCAGGTGTCTCCGCTTCCCTTGACCTTGTGAGCATTTTAATGCTGTACTTTCCAAAAATGACTATTGCAGCTGCAATTGAACATTTGAATTTGTTTTGAGTGCTATTTTGCAGTGGCTTATGCTATAAAGCCAAATTAGACAAATTACAATGCATGTTCATAGAAATCAATTATTCCTAATGATTTCCTGCCCAAATATATATTCCTTTCTATGAATGAAATAGAAAGCTGGTTCTTTACTCTGGGAAAATGTCCATAAGTTTACGCAGATCTTAACTTACAATCTTATTATAGTTCTGAATTATACAAAAATTTATTTATATTACAGCTTTGCGGGTTATGGTTTGTGGTTTGTTTTTTTTTTTTTTTCCTTCTTGACCCTTGTCCTCTCCCTGCAGCCTGTGGGTGTGGAAGCACTTGCTGATTGCCTACCCAACAGGTCTGAAATAAGCTGTTTGAAATTTCAGCTGTTTTACCATTCTGATCAAGGTTGCTTTGATACTGTAGGAAATGATCTGGTTTTCCTTGTGGCCATAAGGAATCTGCTGGCTGTCTTCAATAGAATAAATAGTTTCTATCCTTAAATCTCCAGTGTGCATAACGTTCGTATCTGCAACTCCAAGTAGAAGTTACATTTCAGCTCATGAAGGGCTGCAAATGCTGGGCAGTTAGGGATCTCAAGTACAAAAGATTTCTTCTACATCAGGAGACTATAAAATATTATGAGTATGGATCTGTTAAAATAAAGATCCTATCATTTATATAGTGATGATATTTTTCCAGCAATATAAGGCATTCACTTGACGTTCTGATAATTACTGAAATCACTATCCAAGCCTGCACCACTTCTTCAGTGTCCATTTGTTTAAAGAAATGGTTTTTTGTGTTTTTTTAATCTAGTGAATATTCTTTGTATTACATTTATTCTCGCTTTTATTTATTTAAGAGTACAGTTCAGTAATTAATGAGCTATTGAGCCAACCTTATCCAAATATCTCTAATGTCATCTCGCATCCAAGGGATGAGAAACAGCACACCTGAGATCTGTGAGCTGCCACACCAGCGACGTCACTGATTCTTCCTAGACAAGGTTAGCATTTTAGGTAATACCAGTAGAGAAGCAGACACTTCCAGTTTTGAACTGTCTTTGCCAGTCAGAACCACCCATTCTCTCATTTCAGCTCTTCTCAAAGTGTCAGAAGACACAATGGGATGGATATATAGCTGAACATGCTTTAGAGAAAATCTGAAGGATGGCTCAGGGTCTCCTTAGTATTCTTATACTTTATCTATTTCTTTGTATTTTGTACATACAGGAGAAGGACTGGTTTTATTAGACAACTAGTCATTTATTTGTCCACGTCATGTTTAAGTGAATTAATATTGTTTCCATGTCTTACAGAAGACATAATAAAATGAGGTGTTTATCCATGGATCATGGCCTCATTAAATAGCCTTGAAGGAGCTCAGGTTTCACTTATGGTCTTATTTTATTATTAAAATCTGTATATTTTGGTATATTAAGATGAGAAGCCAATCTGGCCTCGATCTTATGGCAAATCACTTTGCTCCTCTGCAGTGTAGGTGCTCCTTTGTAAGGAGAGACCGTTAACATCCTTTAAGTGCTTTGAGATCCCTGGTTGAAAAACATTATGCAACAGCTTGGAGTCCTGATTTCTTCCAGTAAAGAGGTCTTGATTTAAGAAACTGTTTCTGATGTACCACTTGAATCTTTTTCTGCTGATTTTCCTCTCCATTATAAATAGTTCTGTAAACTCCACCGATAAATATCTCCTATTTTGCAGATATTTATTAATCACTGCTTGTTGGTTTTATATTATTTGCTGTTACGTTATATTGTCAGAGATAAAGAACTTGATCAAGTTTAATCACATGTTCTTTCTCAATATGGCATTGTAAGAGATATGGATAGAAATTGCAGGTCATTTTTACAGCTGTTTAAGGAGACATAAACTGCTTTACTGGATGGTTTAGAGGCTACAAAGAATTTTGAATCTCATAAAATAGGCTGTTTTTTGTGAATTAAGATATTCAAATAGCGAGGAACTAAAATCTCTCATAGTGTACTTTCATTTAAAAGAAGAACAACGTTTATATATTGGTGGCTTTGCTGTCAAACAAGTGACAGAAGATCTCAAATGAAGAATAGTGAGGGATGGAAGGGATCATCTAGAGAAAGGTACTTGAGAATAGTGAAGATGAAAAAAATGATTGTACAAAGATGAAAGATGTTAAAAAAACCTGCCCAGCATTCAATAACTAAAGATGTCAGGAAGTTTCGTACCTAAGACATTATTTAATACCAGTTTGATGAAGTAGAGTTACATAGTGAGAGCACTGCTACCTCCTCTGCAGAGTGTTTTTCTACAAAACAGTAGTTAAAAAGCCCTATCTTCTTGGTTGGATAGTCTTTTATTAGATCTTGTGTTGTAGAAATGTGAGACCAAATCACTAAGTATGGAATATCTTAGAAAATGAAGGCTTGAAAACACAGACGAGTAAGAGCAATACACTTTGTGTTTTTCTCTCAGTAGTACAGAGACCTTGACAGCAGAGCGTGTGCTTCCCCACAAAGAGGGAACACAACCCACTTGGATGGCCTTTCCTTGCAGTGCTCAACCTCACGTGCCACCCTGGGGAAATGTAAAGGGACTCAGCAAAACCAAAGGGTACATTAATGTGAATTCCCAGCAAGAGGAAATAAATGTCCTTGAAAAAAAGAGAGGCGGAGGATGTGCTGCAGTGGTAACTGATGCAGAGAAACAACAGGATCAGCTCTGATTTCACGCTGGGAAAGATGATGATCTCATGCACTTTGCGGAGGGCTGACAAGTTACGAAAAATTTGCTGTGATTGCAGAATGAAGCCTCTGCAAAGTGTTTGATTGTCACAGATAGCATCATCCCTAATGACAGAGCAATCTTGTTTAACCCTTCTATCATCTAACAACCTCATTCCATTCTTGTTAGCTAACACTGAGAGTTGGTCATGTGTTACCAAGGGGTATGATTTGGTTTTCGGAAGTTAGCAGGAATCTGATAGCATGAAAAATTGAGCCTTTAAGTGTTTCCCAATCTATAGTATTTTTATTTCTGTCAGTTCTCACCTGTAGCAGGGGATATGGTAAGTACTGAAATCAGTAGGCACTGTAAAAAAAGAAAATGTCCAAATGAAGATGACAATGAATATTTAGAATAATTATGAATGGACAGACGGTGAAACCCAGTAGAAACATCTACATATTTGTAAACAAAGGCAGTACGTTTTAATGATGCTATGGGAATGATCACCAATCCTTTTGAGAAGATTCAAGTATGATTACCAAAGAAAAAGGACAACCTTTTGTTGAGGCCTCAGTTCAGCAAAACAATTACAGGATATCTTAACTGCAGTGTTAGTGTAGGTTTGTATTCAAATCTTAATGCCCAAATCTTTTCCATTTATAAACAAATTCTCACTTCTGTCTTGAATGGTACTTTAAACCTAGACTAACGGGAGTAGAGGCTACCACAAGTCTTAATTCCACTTGTGTCTTCCCCATTATGAGGAGATAACTATTTCTACAGCAGACTGGGAAACAAATATTGCCTGAGGCACATTGCTCTTCTCCAGGAAGCATAGCAATATCTACAAAAATGAATGAAGCAAGCAGCAAGGAAACGTTGACTTGTGTGTCATCGCAATGTAGCTGCTTACCGACACACGACTGGCCAGGGCAAGGCCTTCATGCAGCCTAACACGCTGACCATGTTAACACTTCAGCGAACATAATCTTTCGTTTGCATAAGGACTCTGCTGAAAATGAGGCTCTCAAATCTAGATCAGGATTCAGGCTGACTCAGGGTGAATTATCTCCATCAGTCCCAGTTCCAAACTGTGCAGAAATACTGGTGATGTATCCCTCTGTCCCTCTAACTCAATACATTATAAGACTTTGCTTTATCAAGATGTGACAACATTCGAAGACTTCAGGTCTTTTCTTCCCATTCTTGTTGTGATAGGGAAAAAAGTTACTCAGATTACTCCCAAAGTTGTAGGATTTGTCATAAGGTCATTTATTTGTTAGTAGTACAGTCTCAAACTCCTGTGCAAAGAGGTAGACACCAGATATTTTACATACTTTGAAATTACTCATCTGACCTCCTACCTCAGAAATGGGATGGGTATTTGAGAAAGAAAATTTATGCCTTGGGCTGACACTGTCAACATGTTCTAAGTGATTTCTCGGGACCCTTGACTTCTGGCAGAAGCAGTCCTATCCTGAACCACAAGCTGTATCTTTTTTATAAGCTTATATAATTTCAGAGTGAAGTTTTCCATTTTTTTTAATTACATAAGCCAGACTGAACACTAAACATGTACAAGTGTATTGGTGACTCTTTCCTTCCTCCTCAGCTGTGTCCACCCAGGCTTGTTGTTAATTAATGTCTTATTTTTTAGAGCATTTAATGTTCACCCCAAAGGGCTGAAAACAAGTATTGCAATTGGAAAAAGCTGGTAATATTGTGTGACTGGTACTGACTCGAAAGGATGTCTGAGGAGACAGAGCCTGACTGTAGCCGCGTAGACCCTGCTGCTTGGGCATTGCAAATGCTGCAGCATTTCCTTCTCTGTCCCTCACTGCTCCCTGGGGAGAGGCTATTTTCCTTGCTGTTGATTAAAAATGCATATTATTGCTAGCCAAATGGATGATCTGGAAATGTCAAATAGGAACTAATTTAAAACCAGAAAAACAGCAGACTGCAAAAAGTTTTGGGCTAAAAAAAAAAGTGGCATCAGCTAAATTTGGAAGGCAGAGAGAAACCAATTAATAGAAGTGTATTTGAAGGAACATACAAAATGAGGCATAAAAACTTATATAACAGGTTTTGTTTTGGCAAGAAAAATAGAATAGAATATGGAAAGAATGATGGAAGTGGATAATAATGGTTTGAATGTTTTAAACAGGTTAGGGTTTTTAATATTTTCCACTTGAAGTGAATGCAGACTTCATGTGTTGTTATTCAAAGGCTTGCAAGTCTTTTTTCTTTAACCAGGAAAGACAGTAGTAGATGTAGGTCAACCTGCTGGATAGTTGGTTGAATGACAAAAATGAATCCAGCAGGACAGTAAAATATCTGTTCTTTTTTTTTTTTTTTTTTTTTTTTTCTTTCCCTCTCTCTCTGCAGTGCTACATTGCTGTTTGGAGATGTTGATGGTTAGAGTATTTCCCTCACAATTTTACTTCCACCCAGAAAGCACCATTCCTCTAGTTCCATTAGTAGTGATTGCAACCCTGTTCTAGTACAGTAAGATATACTGATTTATGGAATTATAAGAGATCATTTTTCACGCTCAAAGTAGCAGTTATCAGCAATTTTGATGATGTGTTGGAATCTACCTAGCTGTAAAAGGCTCTTTCCAGTTAAGTAAGTGTTGAAGCTAAGTTGAGGCATTTGCTATTGCAAAAATCACTTTATTAGCCTGCTTCATAGCTATTTCATTCCAGTATAAATCCACTTGACTTTACTAGAGAAAACTGTCATCCTCAATAATTTTAAGTCATTGATGGCATATGTGGCCATAACTTGCCCCCTAATGTCAATCCAGAAGGATAATACTTAGTCATCACACTTAATTTTTTTTTCTAGAGGGATGCTTATGAGCATGGGTGTACAATGCAGCCTGCTAATGTGGATTGCATGTCTCCATGTCTTCGTTCTGTCAAAACTATCGTAATGATGTAAAATGTTGGCCAAGAGAGCTATAATGGGTGATTATATTTTGGCATCCAGGTGCTCTATCCAACTATCTGTGTGATTCAGTACAGTGCATTGTTTTTACCCCTATTCAGCATAGTTTTAACCTGACTTGCTCTTGGTGAAAGTCCAGATCCAGTGCAATCAATCTGGCAACCCTGGGAAAAATTGAAAGCTAATAAAAAGCCTAAAATAAGTAAAGAATCCATCTAGAATGAAACAAACTCAACTCCTTATGTTTTATAAGTTACATGGAGTTAATTCATATTGTCAATATTAAATGGCCTTCTCCTAGGTTTGGCATGAATCAAAGTATGTACTCTGCAGAGTATGAAACACCTCTGCACACATTGCAGTGAGCAGGTCAGCCTGTGGAGGTAGTACCACCGAAGGGCTCTCCATGGGACAAATAATACATTGCTTTTTCTGGTGACTCTAGGAATCTCTTGCTGACAGTCTCCAGCTCTGTACCACTGCAGCTATTCACAAATGGGCTTTGAAAAGCCATGCAGTAGCACATTATTTTTTTGTCTGTACATGCACTCAAAAAAAATTTCTTGATTGATAATCAATAACATATGGGCTGCCTCCAAGAATATGTTAATACCAACGTCAACATGAGAAAAAGCACCCAATAAAACAGAATATATGTTTGTGCCGTTCCTGTCCTTGCATTTTTGGGCATTGCACTGTAATGTTTATGAGCACAAGCTCTGTTCTATATCCTTACAGCAACATGTGCCACCACAATTCAACATTTACTACCCACACAAATACTCTTTGCTAGAAATTAATCTTTTTTTTTTCATACATAGTTAGAGATACAAAGCAAGGAAGAGATGGAGAAGTAGTCAAGAAAAATGGAGCTTTTTTGACTCCTACTTGAAGCTTTTGTGGCAACTGTCTTTTTTTATTTCTTTTCTTTTTTTTCTTTCTTTTCTTTTTTTCTTGGCGTTTTTTTTTTGTTTGGTTTTTTTGGGGGGTGGGGTTTTTTGGGTTTTTTTTTTGGTTTTGGGTTTTCTTTTTTTTGTTTTTGGGGTTTTCTTTTTTTTTCATTTTTTGGGTTTTCTTTTTTTTTCGTTTTTTGGGTTTCTTTTTTTTCGTTTTTTGGGGTTTCTTTTTTTTTCGTTTTTTGGGGTTTCTTTTTTTTTCGTTTTTTGGGGTTTCTTTTCTTTTTTTTTTGTTTTTTGGGGTTTCTTTTCTTTTTTTTGTTTTTGGGGTTTCTTTTCTTTTCTTTTTTTTGTTTTTTGGGGTTTCTTTTCTTTTCTTTTTTGTTTTTTGGGGTTTCTTTTCTTTTTTTTTATTTTTTGGTTTTCTTTTTTTTTTTGACAGCAGCTCTTGCTGCATAGGTACAATACCCTTCACTGTATTATCCCTTATTTAAGAAAACGTTCTAGGTATTAATCCCTGTAGAAGACAGTGCAGTCCTGACACTGGTTCATGACAACCAGTGATTACTCTTAATTTCAGGAGATTTTCCAAGATAGTGTCATTGTGTTGTGAGAAGATGATCAGGCCCGGGATCTCCTCCTTGTCCTTCTACCTCGTTTCTTGCTATGATTTATTCCCTTTCGTTCTTACTCCAATGTTTGAAAGAAGGTACTGCTGAACTGGGACTACTCACAGCAACCAGCATCGTTGTATTGTCACCTTTCTGATCCTGCTGGATGTGCTATTATCTGTCTTGCAGACTGTCCTCAAAATTTGTTTTTTGCATCCACTGAAATCCTGTTTATCCAATCTGCTTTGCTGCCTGTTTCTCTATCTAAGAGGTTGCCACAAATCTGATTATTATATATAGCTGTCCTCACACTCAGTGCCCCCAACATCACTTAGCTTGAGGCCATCTGGCAGTATGAAGAGAGTTTTTTGAGGCTCCTTCCTCATCCCAGTGCTGTGAAAAAGAAACAGAAAAGGAGCAGGTAAAGATGCTTCAGGAGGATGAAGCAGATGATGTCCAGTGATGAGTTAGACAATTAGTCAGCTTAGAAAATACCACATAGGTATGATCATGTGGTTTAGACTGGATAAGTGCATATTGGTCTGCATTAGCCCATTCCACGTGGACTGCCAGCAATATGGTCTGGGTATATAGCGTCCTCCAACTGAACTGCACAGAGAATTCCCTTTGTGGACAAAAATGGGTTTTGAAACCCCTCAGAGTAGACCAGAGACTTTGAAAACAAGGCCCATCTGGGAGGCAAACAGTGAGAAAAGTAGTGCTGCATGGATACCACAACCATCTGTGTTCAAGTAGCTGCAGGTGGAAGACCAGTAAGTTCTTTGCTTCCAGGTCCTCTCCCCAGAAGTCCATCATGCATGCAGTACAGGAGGTTTCCCAGCTTTGTTCACTGGTCTCCCATTGGTATATGAAGTTTTCCTTTCCTGTCCTCCCCTTTTTTACTCTCTATCTTCCCCTGTGTGATTCAAGAGACTAAGCATTTGATGAATTCTCTCATTGAATTGGTAGGGGAAAGGGAAATATTCAGATGCTATGTGTAATATCTAGACCTAAAGAAAATATGCCATAGGGTATGAGAATCCAAGTGAAAATAAGTAATTTCCCCCCCCAGCTGTCTATGGTATTTCACATAATTGCTATTCTGCTGTTGCTATGGTAATGACAGCATTTCTCTGTCTCTCTATTGTCCCCTTTTCTGTCGCTTAGATCTGCTTACTACATGGACCCACTTCTACCTAACAGATGAATTGCCCATCTAGAGGAGTGGGTTTCTTTTTTCTCCACCCCCCACACCCCCCACACCCCCCACCCCCACCCCCCCCGCTTTCCAGCCTCACACCAGAGACTTACTTTCAATCTAAACAGAACTTAAAAATAGATATATGCTTAAAGGCTTTGCTGGACTGGTACCAGTGCGGTATATCTCACATAATCAAGATGCTACAAAAGCAATAGGAGCTCTCTCACTTGTCCCAGAGCATTAAAAGACCTCTTAATTTAAGGCCAATGTTGTCTCTTGAACTGCTTTAGAAAACTGGCATGAGAAAGACTGAAATTAAGTTTTACGCTATTTTAGCAACTATAGACCTTCCTCATCTTGTGTGGTCTTACATTTAGAACTTTGCTGAAATGGAAAGGCTGCAAGAGAATGGAGTAGGGGCTGGCTGCTGAGCATTACTCATCATTTATAATGCATATCAGCACACAGTGTATGATTAGGACACAGGCATTTTTCTTAGTTTGGAAGGCTGTTTCTAGAGTTTACAATCCAAATGAAAGAGTTCACTAATAGTGGGCAGACAATTATAATAATAACATAACATCACATAGTAAAAGCATCATCATTTCTCAGGCATAATGGACACTTCATTTTCTTCTTTTAGAAAATCAGAGCTATTGACTTTGCTGGAGAAAAAAGAGGATAATGAAGGGCAAATTTTTAAGACAAGCAAGTTTTATGACAAAAATGGTTTGTCACTGGTTAGCCAGATTTACCCTACTCTGAAGGGGTTTGTCCATACTAGTGCCATGCAGTAACATAAGAAGAGTAATCTGGGGGTGTCATTTATAGCCAAAAAAAGGGTGCATATGCTACATGAGGGAGAAAATGAATCCAATATTTCCTGGACAACAGAACCCATTCTGGTTGAGTTTGTTTCCATTTAAATGTTCGTATTTGAAACTAGGTTGGTTTTACTGCCATCTTAGTACAGAGTGAATGACATCCTAGTTAAACTATCTTTGTGGCTCCTGCTCCAAATATGTTCTCCAGGATCCTTCTATCACTTAGCAGAGCATCTGCTATTTTTTCCATAGACAAAGATAACTTTGAATTAGAACGCTGACCCTTTCAGGATCAAAGTATCTGCACTCCAAAACTGGCCTCTGCTTCTGCAGGATGTGTAGGAAAAAGCCCACAATGGATAGATGGTAAGATACTCTTCTTTCCAGTATTATCTTGTCTCAGCCTCTCATTGCCTTAACATCTGCAGCAGACTTTATATTTTCTTGGAGAAAACCAAATGCATGAAAACATGAGAAAATGCAATTATAGTAGGATAGACGGAGCCAACAAAACAAATGCTATTTTCTTCCCAATTTTCAGATAAACATTAACCTTGTCTTATCCCATTCATCTGAAAAATACAGTTATTGCTATTGCCAGTTGTTCAGTGACAAGCTCCAACTTGTCTAGAGTCCAGCTTGTATCAGACTGGCAACTGTAGATAGTGACTGTAATTTCTCTCCTGCCAGTTTTGGTGGTTTTTTTTTTTTCAACTGCTTTCCCATGAGACTCACTCAGTTTTTTAAGCTTGAGCTATATACAGCACCATACCCCTGCAGAAGTCACTGGCCATGGCAATTGCACCTGGGGCCTCAACATGTAAAGGCATGTGCTGGCCAAGTTGATACCAATGGGAGTATCTTGTCTCCTGCGTGTGGCCCAGTCTTCTCAAGGAGAGCAAAATATTGCATAGTTTGAGTTTACACTACATAAAAAGTGTCTTTTAAAGGTAGTAAGCAACTGTAACTCATCCACAAATTCATGTGGAGGTAGAAATAATGCATACCACATACTTTTTAGTTTTATAAATGTAAAAAGAATCACAGTAGGCTCAGTTAGCTGCTAAAACTGCATATAAAGCTGCAGAGAAATGCTAATGCAATTTTGGCTCTTCTACTTTTGTATTATACGTTGTAATGGCGTTTATGTATATACTGCCATTTGGGTTTCACTCAGTATGTGAAGGATTGGACCTCAAACCAAAGCAGATTCAAATTTTGCACTGGCAAAGACGAGAAACTGGTTGAAGAATCAAGTTTTTAGGAAAGTCATTGAGGGGATTCAGGAGTTGAGTGGGTGATCTTTGGGAGGATGAAAACATGAAAGTTTAACTGGGATGTCACTCTCTGAACTGACTGTATTTTTATTGCTGATTTTTTTATTCATATTACAAGGATGATTATCAAGTCATATAGTTCTTTTAAGCTCTGATTCAAAGTCCACAATGTAAATCTGGCTATTCTTGCATTTACCTTTGTGACAAACTCAAAATGACATTTCAAGCATAGATCTCAAACTATATTTCAAAGGAAGCTAGACTTTTACCCACATTTATAGATCAAAAATTAGCAATGAAAACTGACATGAGCAAATTCGTATGGTTCATCCACACACTTGTATAAAAACCCAGCTCTGCAGATCATAGCAGAATTATTTAATTCAGCCTGCTGTGGTCCATACTACAGCAGCAACAGGAAAACATTAATTATCCTACACAAGTAACGGACTGTCTTAAGATCCTGCTGAGGCCCTCTTTCTCTGAAGAGTCAGAGATCACTGTCATACTAGCTGATAATTTTCTATTTCACTTCAGATCTTTCACATAGTAAAGGCGTGAATTGATTATAATTTCTATTTTTCATTGTAATGAAAAGTAATTAACAGTACTCAACAACTGGTTAAACAGAAAAGATACAAATTTCAATAAGTATAATGTATTAGGCATATAAAATGGTTTTTTTAAATATGTCATATTTTGAGACATTTGTAAGTTCTGCTAAAGTATCCTTATTTTCCCTGAATATAATGTCTAATTCAACTGTTTTGTACTCAGTGTTGTTGGTGTATTTATTTTTACAGAAAAAGATGGCTAACATTGAGTAATCTATTTTCATATTCCAGATATGAAACTCAATTTATAAAGAACTTTACGCTTAAGAACTCATAAAGTCAATGTCAAAGTTTGAGCTAGAGCCACAGGCTCTTGTGATGTGTAAGAATTAAATAAAATTATTTGGTAAATCCAGAGAGGACAAGAAATAGAAGTGTCATTTAAAACAAGAGCAACACTAAAAAGCCCCCTTTACCTGAAGAGGTATGTTTTTGTCAGATTCTATTTTTGTTTTGAGGTTATATGATTAACTAGAGTAAAATGTAGGTCCCAACTCCACAGAGACTTCTGCATATGCTGAATCATACGGGATTACTAATGTGATTAAATGTAGGCCTGTCTGTATGCTTGAAGGGACCAGGGACACTGTGTGACTGCAGTGAAGGCTGATTCCTTGGGAGACCAACAGAATTATTAGTCTTCTGCTGAAAGGAAATGGCAAATTTGCAAAGAAATTAATTTGGAGATTTCACTTGAGACTGAGAGTTACCTGTTGGGAAGAGACCCTAACACACTTTACACTAGATGATATTTTCAATAATTTGATTTTTCTGAACAGGAGGAGATGGATTCTGATGCATAATTACATAGAGCAATGTGCCCAGCTGATCAAAGTTCCACTTTCCCCCTGGGTTTCAAGTAACGTGCATTCATTAAATACTGACTCCAGAAGTTACATACTCCAAAATTACCAATATTTTTTTTCCTTTGACTCTCATCTCATTCATTCAGCCTTCACCTGTGAGAGATATTTTCTTTGCTATCTTTTCAGAGGAGGCTACTACTGTTTGGTGGGTTTTTTTTAAATGAAACTTTATACAGTGTTAATACTTTATTTTAATGGAAATAAAACTTCAGTTTGTGGTGTTTCTAGTAAAATATTAACAAGTATCCATGTAAGTATTCCCATAACTTCCTATTCCCATCTTCTGATGGCAGAGGAAAGCATTTTGTCTGTGGAAGAATCCTTCATTAGTAATCTTCAGGCTTTCAGCTGATCCAAAGAAAGCAATGCAAACCAGATACTTTACTGGAATTCAGCTGTATTGCACACTGATTAAAATTCCAATTTTTAACAACCGCCATTAATACAGGCATAGTGTTTCCATGTTCTGGGGATCAGCTTTTAATGTTTAGACTTAATGGCTCAGTGAATATAATAGAGATTTCTAGGGACTAAGCTCATACATGCTTTCATTTGTCTTATGGCAAAAAGGCTTATCAGCTACAATAGCTATAATACTATTTTCTCCTCATTGTTTCCAAACGGAATTTCAGTGTTGCAGAACCTGTATCTAAACTTATTTCCAGTAAGATATTCTTGGTCTCTCCAAGTGTGTACAGGTTTGTTGCATGATGTTATTACTTATTATATTGTGATGGCAAAGATTTTTTTCAAAGACTGGGGCCAGCTCTGCTAGGAACTGTATATGATCTCACCATCCCAAAGCATTTACAATTCTTATGTAAGAAGCAAAAAATAGCTGGGAAAAAGAAGGCTTGCTACCCTTCCTGTACCGCAGCGAAGTGAGATACAGAACAGTTTAATTCCTTGCACAGATCAGTATGTGGGAGAGTGGGGAAGTGATCTCAGATCCCCTGTAGTGCTAAGATATAGGTCTATCCTTCTTGTTCAATTTAATTTAGAATAAGTATTCTTTTTTAACTGTGCTTCTGTATAAATCATTTAGTAATAATCCATCCTTTTGAAACCAAAGCTATAACAATCAGCTGGATATGAATAATTGGTACTAAAAGATAGGTAAAAGTGTTTCTTTCTCTATAAAAATATCTTCCTTTCTGAATCAATTCAGCATTTTCTCTCTCCTAGAGAGGGAAGGATATTCAGGCCGCGAAGAGATAGAAGAAGAGTTTTGTTTTCATTAAAAATTCTTTTTCCAAAGATCAGTAAGAAAAGCCCCATCTCTTCATTACATTGAGCATGCGAAGAAATGGGTTCCTCTAGCAATCCACAAAACATCTGTAGTATGTTGTCAAATAGCCTGGGGCAATTACAGTGCCAGGCAGATTTGGATTCATTAGTATTACTAGCTTGAATATGTCTAATAATTAGCCAAGTCCCTCTGGTGAAGAGTAGATAGTCTTTATAACTCTAAAGCCATGTCTCAATTACATAAAAGAAAGTGAGTTGCTATTCATATAAGGTACAATAGGTAGTTTGGAAATCTGTTTTGTCTAGATGATTAACAAACGTGATGTATCAGAGAGCTTTGTACTTTCTTTTACCTCATCTTTTTGCACAAAAAGTTGATTTTAGTTATCATTGCTTTAATTTAGTGACCCATTGAATCACATTTGTAACTGGAAGACATGGAAACATTTACTGATTACTCTTTTGAATGGAAGGGGGGGGTGTTCTTTTTTTCTTTTTTCTTTTTTTCTTTTTAAATTTTTTTTCCTTTTCTTCCTTTTTTTCTTCGCCCCCCCCCCCCCCCCCAGTCCCTTGCCATCCAGGAAGCAATGCATTTATTTCCTCTCCTGTGTCATTTTAGGGAGGAACGCTTTTGTAAGCCATTAAGAACACTTTGTGGAGAAATTAAATTCAATGAGAAACGGAGATCAGGAGGCCTATTTTCAAGTTCTGTAAGCACATTTTAAAACTAATAGCCAATAAAGCCGAGGATCCTTAGAGGAATGGTCATAATACTGTATGCTGGGAAAACAGGTCTCTGTAGGTGTGTGCTGGAGCTTTCTCTTTTCATGCAGCTTCAAGTCTCATTCCATATGGCAAAAAAGCGATAGGCCACGAAGGACTTACATTCATGATGAGTTTAATCCTGTTGAAATCAAGGAGAGTTTTGCTAGGAACTTCAGTGGGGCTGAGATTTCACCTTTGGTTTTTGGAAGAGATGTTGGCTGCTTCCCAGTTTAATGTGATTTATTCTTCGCTTTCTTTTAAGTTGGTCTTCTGATTAGCTTTAAATTCAGGTTAGAGCTTCCCTCCTTCCTCTCACAGAGAGCAGCAGTGACAGCTGTGGGCTGTCGCAGGGGGAGTGGAAAACAGCTGCTTTCAAAGAGGGACGAGGGTAAGGCTCTGGTTTCCAGACTAAACATTGGTTTCTAGACTAAACAACACCAGCATGCCTCCATAATCAACAACATGCAGTCATGGCATTTCATTTAAAGTCATTCAAATCAAAGTGCCATTAGGAGGGTGCAGAAACCTTTGAAAACATTTGCGATTTAAAGATGGCTTCTAAGATTTTTCTTTCAACTCTAAATGTTTCTTAAGCCACTGAGGCCAGTGAAGCATTTAAGAAGTGAGCCTTTCATTGCTTACTCTGTGGACTAGTGTGTGATTAAAGCCACGTGTGTGCTCCAGGCACCTCACTGAAATGGAGTCTGGGGTAGCAGAGGGTCAGGAGGTGTCACAGAGGCCCTTTTCTTTGATTGAGCCCTTCAGAGAATTCCTACAAGGAGAAAAATAACTTCCATTAAGGGAGGCAGAAGCTGAGGAAAGCTTCAACTCTAAAGACAACCTATATGATATTAAATTGAATGGTCTCTAGTGAGTGAGTCTTGTGTGGTGTCTTGCTTAAAAGAGGGAACAAAGTGTGGATTAGAGAAGCTGAAAAAGCCAGGCACGCAAGGGTGTTTATCAATGTTCTCTATTATTAAATTTATTCTTTCATGTGGCACTCCTACAAAAGGTAAAGACATACAAATACCTGACAAGGAGAATAACCAGAAGGATGAATAGGTCTGAGATGGATTATTTTACTGTTAAAAAAAGGTATAAGAGGAATTTAGTTCTTCAAAGAAATATTAAAATCGTATGTCATGGAAGTGGAGCTGAAAAGCCTAGATATATTAACAATATCTGTGCTGTTCCTTACTCCAGCCATGCAAGCTGATACAGAGTTTGGCAACTAAAAAGCAGAAGATTTTTGCTGGAACTGAGCAGCTGGTATAAAAGGCAGATCCAAGGCCCATACATTCATTTTTAAGCAGATGTGTAAGGCCATTGACTTCAAGTATCTTGCACAATTTCCTCTATTAATGCACCATGCTGTAAGACACAGGCTCATTATTTGCATTCTGTCATTGGCTCTTTGCCCTTGTGTACATGTTCAGTATCAAAACTTGAAATAAAGAAATGCTCTACTTAAATGAATTTCTACAAGAAAATCATCCATACGTGTAATAGCATTGCTAATTTTCTGTCATTTTGACAGATATAATAATTTACTGTTGATATATTTGATAGAGAGGGGCCTGAATCCTGGCTGCTTCTTATTAGCTGCTGATAGCTAGTCACCGAAACCTTCTCTGTTGTCATTTTTACCTATATTTATACAATATAAGCAGGAAAAAAGCAGTGGAATTGGTAGCAATTTTTATGTTTTGTTTCATATTTGTATTTAAATGTGTGATTAACACCAGGCTGCATTGTAAATTATAGCACTGACTAACTGCTTACATGATCTGTGTATCTACATTTGTCTACTGCACTAAAAACAACAAAGGACCAATCAGTCTTTTGGTATCACAGACACCTCAGGCCTAAGACAAATTCAGAAGGACTTGTTTCTTTTCTCTCTCCAGTAAGTACTGGCACTGCCACATCCAACCACCCCCCAATGAGTTCTCTTGACATTTAATTCTGGCTGCAGAACAATCATATAACAATTTTTTTCTCTAAATATAGTAGCTGAGAAAAACGCCTATTAGGCATTGCTGTAGGCATCATTGTTTTTTACAAGTACACCATAAAGTCTTTTGAAAAAAGTTTCACCCTGTTCTTTTCTCAGATGGGCAAGGGTTACCTATAATTTTTTTTTTCCCTTTTCCCTATTGCTTAGCAGCCTTTAGCATTTGGTTGATACATCAGTCGATATATACATACATAGATCATGGTGCAATCAGAAGAGTTGGAAGTTCAAATTTTCATCACATAATTTTTACGTATCTTTTATACAAACCTCTAAAGAGCTTCAAATGCAATTTGACCTATTTGTTCTCATGGAATTTCTTGTCCCACTGTCAACAAGCTGTGTACTATTATTTGGAAACCCATTTCAGATGGCCATTAATTATGCCTAGTTAATGTCAAAATAGTTAATTCTTTTTCTTCATTTTTTTTTTTTAGACTTAATAGCATGCTATCATCTGGCAGCTTAATCTTTGCTTTAATGAACAGTACCAACACATTAAAATGATGTGAAAATTACTACATTAACTTTACAGAAAAAATATCATTAGTACAAGAAGCACATTAAATTCCTCAAGGATACCTCAAGTGCATGAATTTTAGAGTTGATTAGAAGCACTTCTGCAGAAATTGTTATTTTAGGATGTTTGCTACCCTTTTTCCCGATTTGCTATAAATTACCACTGTATGTCATAGACAGACTTATATATTCTGTACAGATATAATAGAAACTTAATGCATATAAGGATATCTCTGAGGTTATAGTTTATTAGTTAAAATACAAATAATCACAGTTTTTAATGATTTTGGCCGGAGGTCTAGCCAGGAACTATCACAAAATACCTGTATTTAAACAGATTTATGTGGAATATTAACAGTATATGTATATCTATAAATGGACAGATGCTCTTTTTTATTGCACCAATGTCACTGTTATCTGTTTTTCCACCAAGACTTCACTTGTCTGTTGCAAAAGCATATGTGCTGTTCTAGGTGTTGAATTGCTTTGGTCTATATTACTGAAAACCTTTCAGGGGCATCATACTACTCACTTTACCACTGTGAGTTTTATAAAATGAACCAGATTTAGCTGTGTTGCTGGACTATTTCAGGCTACTACTGCTACACAGAGCAGATGTACATCTGGCATAGCTCAAAATAATGTAAAGCATCCAGACCTGTGCGTGAAATTCAAACAGTGTAATATAAGGTTGTAGGATATAGTATTTTTGGCTTTCCTCTCCTGCTGGCTCATCATTGGCTTTAGCAGCCACTAGCTGTCAGGGGTCAGATTTGCAGAGTATTAAGCACCTGAAGGCTCATATAGGCACTCGCTGACATTTGCCAAGTGCCAAAGTGTGTTAGCAGATGTCTAACTCCTCACTGACATTCTGTCTACTTGACTTGCTTAGCAGCTTCTGCAAATCCAACTAGACATGTATGTTCACCTTTAGGTAGACAGAGATTTCCAAATTTGGCCCCAATCCCATGAAATGATCTACTTGATTACAGAAAAAATGTTCATTCAAAAATTGTCTTGCAAAAATTGGAAACTGATAAAAACATAAATCTTTCTGTCCCACTGTTTCTCACTTGTAAATCAGCCATTCTTGATTCTGTCTGAGACAAATGAACTGTCTTTTAGAGATCTTTCTGACCCATCTAATTACATAAAAAGCCCATGGCAGGTTGATCTTTCTGTTTTCTCTTCTCATGATTTCCAACCTCTCTTCCCGTTTTAATTCTTTCCTGCGTAAGATCATTAAGTAATATGTTCCGAGCTTCAGTTCTCATGGCTAAAACCACTTCATGAGTCTTTCTCTGCCATTACCACATTTGTGCTGAACTGATTATTCCCTCATAGATTTTTAGACCTGAAGGGAGCCTGACATCATGTGCCTGAGCCACTGTTAGATCAGGCTATAGGATTTCATTCTGTTACTCTTTTATTGAGCCCAGTATCTTGAGTTAGATTAAGTCAGATCTTTGCTGAAGTTATCACTCTGAACCAGAAGGCTTCAAGACATGGAGGCCCACTGCCTTTCTTGGTCACTCATCCCTCATTTCCTCTTGTGTCTCTCCTAACGTGACGGCTGGATGAAGCCACCATTCCTTCTTGTGGCATCCTGCAAAGATTTCTTGCAGTGTCCCATAGCTGTCTACACTGCAGCACCTTGGCTTGTGGCAAAAAGGACTTTGCCCATACTGAGCAAGTGCTTCAGTCATCCCACTTCCCACCAGCGTGCCAGAGAGGACCATTCATCGCATGAGTCTGCACTGGGTGGGTAGTGTTGCATTGCAGCATCACATCAACTAGCATATTTAAATGGATCTGTCATAGATAGGTGTTAGCAAATCTGTGATATCATGTACCATACTGCTTTCTGATCTAATTATAATCGTACCTTTAGAAAAGCCATTGTCCAACACATTGTTCATCCTCTTTTTTTCTACAGACGGAGCAATTTCCCTTGATATTTCACCATCTGGGAATCCTTCCCTTCTCTGAATTTAAGTGTTCTGCAGTCTCAGAAGGGCAGCTCTGTTCTCTTAGTTATTGGTTATTCTCATTATCTTGATTCATTTTCTTATGATTGGCTATCTTCTTATTTTCTTCAACATAAGAAGTGTCCTGGACCCAGAGCCATGAGATGGAAGCCTGTGATATTGGAGGTCTGGACCTGGGTTTGGTTTTGGAATTTACTGACATCCCCTGACTCCCTGGTGGGTTAAGTCAGGATCTTCTGGCTACACCTCCTGCAATTTGCAGAACATATGTCATACTTGCATCTACATCTAGTTTCAGTTAGCTGTTAGCATTGCTTTCCCTCCCCTGGCACTGTCATGTAGGCTGTAGCATGTACACATTAGTATTCTCCAATAGTCTCTTCTTTTTACCTATACATTTTTTTGCCCAGTTAATGTGATTTCTTTAGCCTGTATTTCTCGTATGTCCTTTCTCGTTTTTGAAGATGACTTTATCTCTTGTCTCTGGAGGAATCTGACCTACAGTGTAACTCAGTATATTGCTTCAAAGCACCCAGAATGCTATGACCCTGCATCCCAAGACTTAATCTTAATTTCTAAAACTGTGTGAAATGAAGCCTGCATATAGATATATTTTTTATGGAGACCTGAATTCTTTTTTGTATTTTCACCTTTCTGCCAGTCCATGTTTTCACACACTGAGTTATTATTGTTTATTGTCAGACCCTCTTTATCTGGGGGGGGGGGGGGGGGGGAGGGGGGAAGAGGTCTGTTTTGAATCCCCTGTCTGTCATTTAGCATGAATTTTTATACTGATAACACTAGCAGATTGCCAGATGTGCTTTTACTTTTCTGCTTTGGAGATAAGACTGATATTAATCCCATCTCTTTCAGTAATCTACAGAAGTATTTACCACCTGGAATCATTTTCTTTATTTTTGGATTCTAAATTCTATTTTTTTTTCAATATCCCTTCTATATGCTTTTCATTTCAAGTTGCTCAGATGACTCATTACTGGTTTCAGGTAGGGAATGCATTTTCTGTGCCAGCCACTGAATAATAACTTTAGAAGGTTTATTTTCCATAGATTATTTTTATGATTATTATTTTTAATCTTAGCTATGTCTTCTTTCATGATTTGCTGCTGGGTACTAGCAATAGATCTGACTGTAGTTTGCACTGAAACTCTTTTCTGGCCATTTAAAGGAGCATTAAACTGGGAGTAAATTATTTGTTGCTTTTTTCTGATCCTCTTAAACTGCCAACATAGTGAGAAAGGGATTTTGTGTAAAAGACAGCTATATTCTAAATGTTTCTAAACAAGTAATAGAGTTTAGTCCCAAATGGATAAAGGTGAGAAATTTGCCTGTATTTTTTTAAATAAAATATTATACACTAGAAGACCTCATTTAGAAAGGAATTATTTGAGTAATTTTCCCATTCTCCCCGAGATTAACTTAGGAGAAGCCAGTTCCAACCCATTACAGAAAGATGATCTTTGTCCCAGGCATTTTTCTCTGTTTTGCAGTCATGTAAATCATAATAGACATTAACATTTTCTGTATTTTCATCAGAGGATGGTTTTATGGTACAGCAAGTGCAAGGATGTACCTTAAAACTCCCAGAGTGTTGCGGGAGTATAAATATAAATAATACAAAACTCGGAGCAGATTTTGCATGAGGGCAATCCCTTCTCTAATTATTCCCAGATCTCAGGGCTTGTCTGCCTTTAGCATTTTTCATCGAGGGACAACTGTTCCTGAATAATTGTGTCTACAGACTCCCTGGTAGGCTTCATATCACCTGATTATAAATGTGTGACAACGTAGGTGTTTGCATCTGAACTACTCATCTAAGTAGTGAGTGGTAAGAGAGAGGCATTCCTAGTGCGCGATTCCCCTGGCACACCTCAGAGGTCCTTGTGAGGCTGAGATAACAAACGCTGGTTTCTTTCCCTTGACTATAAGGGAATCTCAGCCACAAATTCAGATTCTGATTTCTGCATGGCAGATATTTAAATTCAGGTATGTACTTCCATGCCCTGCTTCAGAAGTGGACTCAGCTCAAGCAGAATAAAGTGGTCATCGTCCCAAACAGGAGTATTGTCATGGGCTTGTGCAGGGATCCCTTTTGCGGTTTAAATTCCTGCATCATAATTCAAATACATTATTAGAGAAAATCTTGGAAAAAAAATGTATATGAAAATGCAATACTCTGTGCCTAAACACTCTATGTTTTCTTAGCTAAGTATACACTCTGCTTGCCAAATACTGAGCTATAGTAAGACAGGTGTCTTGAATGTATGAGGACAGAATACATTTATCAATTTATCTTACTTGCATTTGCAATTACCTAGGCTTTTTCTCTCCTTTTTCCTATGCTGAAGATGTTGCATATGATGGCATTGTGCCAGTCATACACCAGTAACTGCAACAACAAAATTTCAACTGTCTTCCCTGTACAAAATTTTGATGATAATGTAGCAAGATGTGTCCACAAGAGCTTAAAGCTTCAAAGTAGCCAGGGTCATAATGGATAAAACTGGACTTTGGCACTTTAAAAAAAGTTTAAGATATATTCAAAAGGCTGGAAAGAATGGAAAGTACTAATTAAACTGATTAAACAACAGTCAAAATTAAATGCCTATAAAGCTGAATAAAAACCTGAAAATATGAGAAATGAAACTTAAGGAAACTTCCCATCCATTTCTTTCTACTGGAACATACAAAATGCAGTTCCCTGGCTATTTCTAGTCTAACTACATTTTAGCAATAAAACTGAGAGCGCACCAGATTAATGTGGGCTGCAAATAATTTTGAAACCAAAATGAAGCATTCCTCAAAATAAGGGAAAATCGCATGTAAGCCTTAGAATTTTCTTCCCCCAAGGCGAGA
Source organism: Gymnogyps californianus (assembly GCF_018139145.2). NCBI lineage: Eukaryota > Metazoa > Chordata > Aves > Accipitriformes > Cathartidae > Gymnogyps > Gymnogyps californianus. The sequence goes on from NC_059486.1 coordinate 10,289,554, forward strand.
GCTAGAGGATAGCTGAAATTATATTTTAAATTTTTTATTTTCTTTATAATGCATACCAATTACTCCTACAGTAAGTAGATCTGGTTTCCTCTGTCTGTTTTGAGAAGACATTACTTACACTATAGATAGGGGCACAATTCTATGTCCAGCAGTGCATTAGCAAAGAAACAGTTCCTTGTACCTGAGGGCTCTGCCTGCCATCTGTATAGTTCAGTGTGCCAAATTTGGACATCTGTCTTGGAGAAGTCCATCAGCAAAGACTCCTATTCAAAAACATCCTCAGGTTTCCTCAGGGTTTCCCCCTCAGTTTTCATGAGCAATACTTCTCACCCACGCACTCAAAAATTATTTACCACCTGCTGTGTTCAGAGACTGGGACTTCCAAAATTACCATCCTATAGCTTAAAAGCCCGGGTTTCTTCTCCTAATGAAGTTAGGAGGATTGCAATAGATCCAAATGGAAACCACTGGGGAAAAGAAGAGGAAGACTAGTTACAGAGGTAGTTCAGAGAATGAATCTCAACAACATGCATTAAAAATCAGTAGACAAAGCTGTTGTTAAAATGCAAATGACACACAGCCTTTATCACTCATTCCGAATCTACTCTCAAATCAGCTGCTAGACTTTGGAGCAGTTGTTGATGAAGTGAGTTAGGATTTATGACTGCTAAAACATCAAATTTTGTCTTTAAGTTAGTACATGACAGGAACAAAAACCAGTGTGGAAATAAGTAACAGTTTGCTTTCTGTTTTTAATTAAGTTTGGCAAAATAAGGTCAGAAGACGAGTATTTGAAGTTGCCTTGGGGATTTTTCAGACTTTTTCAGTCAAACTGCTGCTAAAAATATAAAGAAAAATACGAGATACAGTTGGAGCATCATTGTCATGACTATAACTGCTTTAGAATCAGCCTGATACTCTCTAAAAGAAATGTGAAAGATTTCTGTTGACATATTTGGAAAATGGATTGACCTAGTGTTTACTCAGTAAAATAATTTGATGTAATCGTGATCCGCAGCTGGTTTCTAGCATTTGCTGAAGCCAAGACTTGAAGAGAAAAAAACCCAAGTAGATGTTGAATGCTGGCACTGATGTGTTAAGGACATTAAATACTTATGTCAAATAATAGTTTTTGCATTTTTCTCTCCAAATTAGCTTAGACATTGTGTACTGGTTACATGTTTTATTTGGTCTTCTAAACTGTACAAGTGTAGAAGCTTTCTAAAGAGTTTGACACAGACATGTTAGAGGCCATGCATTAAGCTATTAATCTTGCCAGGTTCCTGCAAAGAATAGGCTCAGAGAAGTGGGAATTTGTGTAGAAAATTCATAAGGCAAAAGTCCAGTGAAACCTCAGCTGAGAAATACTTGCAGAGCATTAGCCAGTTCTGTGCATCATCTGGTCTCCATTCTTTTCCCACATCCTCTTTATTATGTTCAGCATCTTAGCAGCAGTCAAATGATCTCAAGCACTGAAGGTTTTCAGTCTAATCCAACAAGGCATCAGCCTCAGTGAAAATTAACCGTGTCCTAAATGGCTGTGCCGATTTCAGGTGAGCTGAAATGTGCTAGAAGCTAAGCATTAGTTTAAGTGCTTCATAAAATCAGAATCACAATCTGTGGTCATAAAACACTTCGGAGGCCAAGAAGATGAAAAGGACTTTTGAAAGATAAATGAAAATAGTTTATGATCATTATATTTGTGTTAAAGCAATGACATACGCAACTTTTTAGTTTTCAGTCCTTATGTATTTCACTAAGATTAATGTTGCCAAGTTTATTTCCAGCAAGACGTGACTTTTCCACCCTTAAAAACTTAGTACACTTAAGAGGGCTAACAGTTGCATCTTATCTATACCAGGCAGTGAAGCTGCAACACTGAAAGTGATGCACAGAGAATTTAGTCCACTAAACTTAAGTGCTCTGACACAGAGCAAGTAGAGATGGATACACAAAGAGCAAAGGCTTTCTTCCCCGTGTGCCTCCTTACACTTTGTTTTGGGGAGGGAAAATGGCTCAAGCAAAGAATCTGCTTTGAGGTTCACTAAGTCTTAAAACACAGGGTTGCATGACACTATGCTGTTTGTATGCCATTTAAGCTGCAAAAGAGCTGTGTTACAGGCATACAGTCCTAATCACTTTGTGCATAATGGGTTATAATATTTTGTCATTTTTTAATTACATTGATTTGATGAACTACATTTTGATGACCCTCTCTGTTTTAAAGAAATGCTATTGATACAGACTGGCATTACAGATGAATTAGGTACCACTTCTGGTTAGTCTGGCTTATTGCCAAGCATCATGATGGGAAAGAGTTTAAAATCTCTGGTTTTAAACCTTAGCAAAGAACAATTTTTCTTCTCCTCTCTTTTAAATCTGCACTACTATAATTATGAAAAGCAACTCATTTTTACCATCACCTACGGGCAGAAGCTATAAGCTGCCATTTCTTTTCCTGTACAGCTGTCTGGTTCAGTAAATACATCTTTGGGGACTCATTTGCATTAGTTACCAAGAGATGATGTGCAGCAGTGAATAGTGGTTTGTGCTTTATAATGGGCTTTCTCTGCCCTCACTTTCTAACGTGATTATGAGCTCTTCTGTCGTTAAGGGAGGAGCACAGATTCAACACTGTGCAGGAGACCTGAAGGTTAAGACTGAGTAGGCAGGAGGGACATCATCTGGCATTCCCCATAGTATCTTGTAGCAGCCTGATACCAGACTTTCAGCCAAGGTCCAGCAAGGTTTCCCTTTTTGAGGCCTGACAACTGGTTTTGGGAGTTTCGTTAGAGTTTGGTATTATACTCTAGGAGCTTATGAGAGGGAGTAAAGTGCACCGTATTAATATTTGTAGTTATCAAAGAAGCAGAACAAGAAAGCCAAAGGGGCCTGCATTTAAATTATTTCAAAATATTTGATGTGTGGCTGCATTATTTGAAAAATAAGATCAATAAAACCCCAGGAGATAAGGCATTTAGGTTTTAGTGGAAAAAGAAAGAGATGCTAACCCCTACATTGAGCAGAGGAGTTTCATCCCTGAGACGAAGGTGCTGGCAGATACATCCCTGCATGTAGGTGAAAGTGAGGAAGGGGGAGGAGAGGCATGTTGTTTCTCAGCCAGTCTAACCACTTGTCTCAAAATTAGAGAGTTCAGAGGAACATTTTGGAATATACTAGAAGATCTGGAGAGAACACGTCCCACTGCTTTTCAAAACCACATTGTGCTCATTTCTTTAGATAATCTGCACAGTTGTGATTTCAGGTTTCTTAGGTTTTCAGTAATACACACTAGGGCATTTTATTATAAGCCCATATCATGAAGTGTTTCTCCTGGCTGGTCTACAAAAAATGCAATGGTATGAATTTACAGCAACAAGTAAACTCATTAGCTTCCAGTAGGGGCTCTCTCACTGTGCAGTGTGCATATTTTTGTGTTCAGACTGGAAGAACTGTGGAGTAACTGCTTTGCTTATTGTGTACTGATTTCCCAAGTAAAAAAAAAAAAATTACATTTTCACTGAATAACATATTTTTCAGATTGATGTATGTTTTGTTGTGATGTAAGTTATTCAAGGTTTCCTCTGGTGCAAATCAGATTGAGTGTGAAATAAGGGCTTTGTCTTGCAAATTTTTGACTTAATGGAAATAATATTAGAGTGTGATAAAATTATATAGAATTTATCAGTGACTATAAATGATGTATCTCATTGGATAACACATGTTCCAGATATCTTTTATTGTATTTTGGAGTGAAGGAAAGGGAAGAAAAGGGAACAGATACTGAATTGTAAATATCATTTTAAAAAATGATTTGAAGTGGCCTTAATAAACACAAATGTCTGTGGTCCAAGTTAAGGGACAGGTTTTAAAAAAATGTCTGAGGAATATGCATGATTTTTTTTTTTAATTTTCAGTACTGTTCTCTCCAAAATTGTTCAAAACCATATTGATAAAGAAAAGCCACCCAGTCCTTTCAGATCAGCTATCTATAGTTGTTTTAGCCCATCATTACAGCAGTCTTTCAGTTTATCAGTTAGTGTTTGCTCTATTCTTATAATTTCTTCTTATGCACCCTTGTTTCATATATAATGATTACATCCATCAAAGCCCATTTTAATTAATAGGTTCAGCACTTTATTCTCAACAGTTAAACTTTTTTTTTCCCCCAGATCATTTATCAGATATATTTGTAAAAAACACTTCTTGCCTACAACAAATATTATTTTGAAGTCATACTCCAAATGTGAAAAGGACAATCTATTTGCTACCAGCTAGGACTGTTCTGTGGTTTATGAAAAATGAGGGAGTTGTGAAATAAGAGTAGTGGGATAGATGATTGATGTCACTAATTGGTGCCTGAGCTTTTACGCTAGGTAGACATACCAAAGACTAAATGGACATGAAAGCTGAATTCACCTCTCCCCCTTACAAATGAGCTATTTTAGCTGGGCTTAGAGCATGTTGTTTAATCAGTGAGGAGCAGTCTCTGCTGATACTCCTGATTTTGTTCCTACTTGCCGTTAAACGGAGGTCATCAGTCTCCATGACTCTCCCTTCGACCTTAGTATTAAATTTGCTGTAAAGAAAACAAAAGCACTGATTAGTGAGGCCTGGAGATGTTTGTCAGGGCTACAGGTGCCTTCCTCGACTGGAGACCAAGTGTAAAAATAAACCTTTGTAAAAGCAAAATCTTCCATTTATCTTGAAGGGTGGGGGGAAGAGTACAGATAACTGAAGGTGGGAGAACAAAATTGCCAGATCTGAAACATAAGCACATTGTCTTTTTGTCCAACAGAAAATTGGTTTTGGTTGCTTTTTTTCCCCAGTTGATTTGTCTTGGACAAAGCTCATATCTTAGAGATAACAAACTTCATTTTTCCTTGTCAGACAACTCGTAGAAATGAAATTTTGCTTCTTAAATTATAATGCAATGCTGAGTGTTTAGTGTCATGCTTTTCGTCACTGTATTAGCTTGCAAAGAATTGGGTTTGCTGCCAAATATATGTCCACGGTTCTAGTAAGCCCCTTCCTTCCTTTGTGCAACATCCAGCTATGCATCTTCTCTGTCCTGTGCATATCTCTAGATCCTTTGCCTCTCCTGCATCAAAATGCAATCACTAACATCTGATCAGAAAATGTCATTTAGATAAACCTTTTATCACTTCTTCATGGGGAAGCCAAGTATGAACCATATGATGGTGTCCTGTGAGGTATAATGAGGTTTTCTTTTTTTTTTTTTTTTTTTTTTTGAGAATCTGTAGGGAAGAAATGCTGTTGATTGCATCAAGTGCCTGAAACATGATCAGAAACAATTCTGCTCTTTAGATTTACATATGAAAGTCATAAGCCAAGGTTAAATGGCTTCTTTGTACATGTCAATATGATACCCTATGCCAACTTGAACCGATATAGCCAACTGCCTCCATCAGGAATGCAGGCTGGGGCTCAAATCGGTTTAAATCTCTATACTGTGATGGTATTATGTGCTAGACTTTCAGACAATTTAGAGGTAACCTGCGGTGATGGTTGCGTATTGTGCGAGCTTTTTATCCTACTGAGTTTTTCAGGGCTCTTGTGGGTAAGTCCTGCTCTTCTCTGTTCACAAACTCTTCCCTGACATGCCTGGAAATGTGATGACTTCCTGATTATTTAGGCTAAAATGTGCATTTGGTTGCGTAGGTACCTACACATGCAAATAGGTTAGTTATGTTTTTAAACTAAGAAATACATAGAGTTAGCTTATCATAAAATCAGAGACACAAAAAGAATGGGTTTGATGCTTTGCATTTGGGAATAATACAGCTGTGAATAACATTCCTTCCTGTTTTGCAGTACATAGAAAAGTGTGTTTCTTGATATTGATCAAATAAAATACATTTTATTACTCTGTAATTGCAGACGGAGAGACAGAGGGGAACTCTTGTAACAGTGAGAATTAGATTTGGAAGAAAAAGAGTTTTAGGACTCATAACTAAAAGAATATGGCTTAGATAACATGATAATGTTCTTTGTAGAAATCTCCAAACAGATCAGACCAGAACTTATTGAATAACTCAGTATGTGATTATAGCCCTTGGCGACTTGTCTGAAAGTATACTTTGAATTGTGTATAGATTTATTTGCTAATCATAGTAGTTTAAGCAATTTATGTGATCTAGCACATTGCAAGCCTTCACTACTATCAGATTTTATTTCTTGCTCAGATTGTTCAACCTTATGTGACTTGAATAAAAATTTTCATAAAACCTCCAGATTTCTCTTAGAGAATGCATGTTCACCTGTGGGTAAGTCCACAAGTAGGACAGATGAGTTCATTGAAAAATTAGCATGGCTATAACTTCTATGTATGTTCATGACTGTTACTTAAAAGCTGGTGAGAAAGTTGCACTGGAGCAGCCTTAGTGTGCATTCAGATGGGCAGAGTTCAGACAGTTTAAAGGGCTTGTTAGCCACTTAGTTCCCCGTGAAGAGGCAATCTCTGGGTTTGCTTACACTGAATAGGAACAGGTTTAATATTCAAAATAATCCAGTTACACCAATACTAGCCTATCCATACAGCTTTTCCACCACTTTAGATACATTGGTTTAAACTTTACAGCTAATCCACAAAACCCTGCTTTCTTTGTGAAGTTCAGTTCGCTGGCTTACTGGGGTGGGAAGAAGCAAAAAATAAAAGAAAGTAATTAAATAAATTACCTTGTAATAAACACCTTGGTTTGCAAGGACAGCTGCTGGGAACAGTCATGGCACCAGGAGATCTCTTCTAGGTGAATATGCTATAATTCAAGCTGAGGAATACCAATGTTACATGAGGGACATGCGGCTTGAAAGATGATACTGAGCTGCTCCAACCATCAAGGATCACAACAGTCAATAAATCAGACCCTCTCCTTGAATGCCTAAAAATTCCCATTAGAAAATCTATACAAAAACACAACAGGAGCCCACCAACACCATTGCATAAAATGGATGCCTTAGCTGCTGATCTGCAGCAGTTCTCGCTTTTGATTACATTGCAAGGATTACCAGCAGCCAGCTAATAATCAGATCAGTGCCCTGCCAGTTTCCCCATATCTGCATATCCTCATTATGTATTTACCCCGTGTTGTGTGTGATTACAGAGCAGCCAGAATCGTTATGCTTATTCCAGAATCGACTTTTTTAAAGCTTATGATGTGAGAGCATATACCTTAGATAGGAAAATCGATCCATTCTATAAGATGGGAAATATTTGGGCAGCAGCATAGAATCCCATGCAATGTATGTCTACTCCGAACAGAGGGTGTAGCAGACTGACTGTGCCATGGTCAAATCCAATTCAAAACTTCACCAAGTTTAAGTGGGATTTAACTTGGCCATAAGTGTTGTTCTGGCCTTCTGCAAAGATCTGAAATTTTGCCGGAATTTATACCAGGAATGGGCTTGTTATAATAATTAAAATTAAGACAAGATAATATTTTGTACTTGCAGATGGCACAGAGGAACAATAGGAGCTGATCTTGTAGCAAAGAAATTAAAATAAAATGTCAGTTAAATTAGTTAACTACATAGCCTGAGCCAATGTGAGATGCTTCAGTGCAGCTTAAGACCTTGAGTTATAAGGTAAAAGCAGACCCAGTGATCACAGCAGCCAGTTTGTCTGCAGCTCTTTGCTCTCAGCAGCAGGTAGGATATGGCATCATTCTTTGCATTTAATAATTCTGTTTTCTGCTATGCATATTCACCAGTATTTATAATTATTTTTATTAAATTTACAGCCAGAGATGCTCATTAAAATAACACGTAATTGTATACATATCCTCTTCCCTCTTGCTCTGCTTCCTGAATTTAGCCTTGACTCTGAATTTAGCTACAGTCCTGAAGGTAGTGTGTGTGAAATATGGACTGGGTGCTATACATGTCCACAAAGTAGTTGCTCTTGCTTTCTGGTAGCTGAAAGGCAAGAGGTTTGTTCAGGGCCAGCTAATGACAGAGAAGTAACGTGTCCCTCCTGGCCACGCAGCCCTCGCATTATAGCTCCTACTCAGAATTGCAGATAGACATTGATGTCATATACTTGCTGTGGAAGGATCCTTTTTCCTTTGAGCTAATGAAACCATGAGGTGAATGCACATGTAAGCATTGAAATAAAAATTGAAGTAGGAAATTTCCAGAAGTCCATGGCATTTGTTGGTGAACTCATAAGAGTCTGGGAACCACGCTAGTAGTTAACTGCGGTAACCTATCTTGGAAGCGTGGACGTGTTGCTCTTCATAGCAGGATACAGACAATAACAGATCCAGGGGTTCAATTCCTGCTTTACTCTCAGTTAGTACCAAATGTATTTCTGCGAGTAGGCTCAATCTTCATTTGTGTTTGTGAATCTTTCTTTGTGACACTATACTATTTTTCACATTATTCACAATGTATAGCTATTCAGGAGCTTTATTTTATGTGAAAATGGACCTTATTGCCTTGGACATAACCAAGATTTTTTTTTCCATTTTTAACCTCTTTTGAGTTTCCAGTTTGTAGTGAATCTTAAATTCAAGTGAGTTTTGACTGGGCTGAAGTCTGGTTCCTGAGGCTTGTACGCTATCTCAAGGACAACAGTTTTACATGTATCATTTAACTTTTCTTTAATTTCTCTGGTCTGAGCTCTCACCAGTGCCTGGGGGAATTGGTTTTATCATGTTTCCAACCCTTCACTTTCACACATCTAAAGCATTGTTTTTCTCTTCTGAAAACCCAGCATCTGGTTATGCTCGTACTGAGCAAAATGAAATAATAGAGGCAATGGCATACCAATTAGATCACTAAAGAAATCACAGTCGATTGCCATTTCCAGGAACATGTAGTACTTCTGCGAGACAATACTATTATTACCTTGCATTTGGAAGTACTGCAAACTCTTTCTACAACTTTCATGGATGTTTGCCTCAGAACTGAATGACTCCAGTTTAATTTAAATGTAAATGAAAAGTACATAGTGTTTAAACGTTTAACAGACACACAGAGGATTTTGCACAGAGCAGAATTATTCACTTACTATGTTCTGTAGTGGTTATTATTCATTTATTGCCACATCTAAATTCCTTAATCAGATCCAGATGATATTCTGCAGATTCCCTCCCTCCCCCCTCCATGTAGATGGCCTTCAGGAAGACTTCCCAAGAGCTATGCCAGCTTGGCTTCTGCAAGATACTGCTGGTTTCCTAAATCCTGGCTGGAAAATAGCTTCCATGATTGCAGAGCGTAACTAATGCCTTCTAATACTTTCTTTGCAATGAGTAGCAAAATCGAGGCAAATGGCAGGCCTTAGTTCCTGCAGCAATTCTGGGTTCTGGCAGACTTTCCTCAGGAGTTCCTGGCCTCTCTTTACTGCAATAAACTGCATGTTTGAAAAGAAGGACAACAGGGAGTCTCTCTAACTTAAAGCTTGCAGAGGTTTTAGACAGACAGTTCTCAGCTCTTGAAAATCACTGCTACAGTCTTAGAGCTAAGAATAAGAAAGCTTGTCCATATCTTCAAAGCCTCTAGTATGTTATACTCTGTACAGCCATTTATTCATAGGTATTCACTATACTTGTAAAGTCTTTATTACTGGCAATTTACATATTATTCTGGCCATTCCATTTAGTGTCATTATGGGTTTTGATGTATTTCATGTCTATATAGTCTCCAGGCTGTTCTTTTATAATTAGAAAATGTTGGGTTTTTAACAAAGAGTAAGATAGGATCAGGTCAATGCTTCTGTTACACATACCTGTAGTACAACCATGCCCTTCTCCATGATATATCTCCTGGGCCTAAGGACATCCAGGTGGGTAAGCAATAACAGTGCAGCTATTTTGACCTCCTTCAGCAATGACAGTGATTTGAATACATTCAAGTTTCTGATAATTTTTTTTTCTATGAAATAGCTACAGAATTGGGATTGCAAAAAACCAGTCATTTTGGCTGTCTGAATTTTTGCAGGTTCTTGTTACAGTCTCTTTATTTAATTCATCTGCCCCAAAAAACCACTCCATTTTTCATCACCTTCAGCCTTTGCCAGTCTGGAGTTTTCCGTATGTCTTATATCTGCTCAAATTAATAAGTGTAGAAATTGTTTTTGGTGCCATAACATTAAAAAAATATATATTGAATCCTGCTGAATTTCACATTATTTTTGATACTCTGACTTGCACGGAGATCCCTAGCCTGAGAACTTGTGAATAATACAAACAATTCATTCTTCATACTGTTCAAGAGCTATGAATTTAATCCTGTATATGGCAAGTTTGTCAGATTAACAGATTCTTCGATTTTGTTCTCGCTGCTGCTGGTGGCAAGTAAATAGAGATAGAAAATCCACCCATCTCAGTAGGAACTGGCTCCAACCTTGGACAAGATGTTGCAACCACAAAAGTAGGTGATGGTGACTGCTACAGTAAAAGCTGTAAACCAGTTTTTGTTGTATAAAAAATTTCTTGGGGGGACACTGCATGATGCTGGACCTCGGCTCTCCCGCGAATGCAAAGTGAACGGGAGCGGTCGGGCTGGCTGCGACAGACTTTAGCCAAATGATGCTGGAGCCAGCATGGTAGTACTAATTTGGAAAGTTTGCCAAGATTTTGCAACTGGCAAATGAATCCAAGTCACTCTTTGACCTCTCAAATTAAAGATTAATTTTCTTTCTAATTTAAAGTGAAACCTATCCCTACTGGTTTGCAATGTACTAAATACGAACAGCTTTATATATGTATCTGTTCTGCCTAGTTCATGCAAAGAGGAGATAAATTCAGATTAACAGGGGCCAGTTGGTAACTAACACTTTCACTCAAAATATTACGCTGAACATAAAATACAATATACCATAGTGCACTGTATGACAACAGAAGCTCCCCAAGTAAAGGTACTCTCATACACTATATTTTAGCAAAAAATAATTATTGAATTTACTCTGCAGAGCAACTGTGTGATAAATAATTTCAATCCTTTAGTTACTCACTGTAAAGAAGCTACATAAATAATTACTGATTTACTGACAGCAATTAAGTTGACCTAAGAACCCAGGATTAATAACACACTTACTCTGCTCGTTCTCTGGAATAATAACTTAGATGCCATTTCTAAACATCGTATATCTTTATCTTGGATTCTGATAACTGTCAGCTCACCCTGACCAAAGGAGCTATGAAAATGTAGCTAAAATGGAGATTTCCTTCATCTCAGTAAATCTTTCTCTTAGTGCCTGTTTTTGCAATAGTCAGGATTCTATTGAGGCAATCTTAATTTATTAGTTTAAGCCGGGAAATTAGTTGCTGTAGGTTTTGGTTATACAGATCAATGGACAATAAAAACCATTTTGACTTGAATGAGATTTCTTTTCCTTTTGCAAGGATGCAAAGAGAATACTGAAAACAATTTGGCTATTATTGTTTTAGAGACTGAAATTCAAATACAAGAGCATACAAAATAAATATTGCACAGCAATCTCTGCTAAAGGGAAGTTTGTTGCTACCTAGCTATAGCTGTATGCAACCGTGTAAAGACATAATACATTAAAAGTTTAAATAAGTAACACCTGTTATGTTAGAACCCCCCCCTTCCAAATATTATTATGAATTGCATTTTACAGAAAGGAAAAAGGAAATATTTTTGAAAGCTTCTAGCTAATTTAGGAATCTAAGTCACGTTATTAAGTGACATGGGGCCAAAACCACATAGCTGTATCTTCAAAAACATCTTTTGAAAGTGAAAGTTGGACTATAGTTGTTTTTTGAACATTTTGCTAGGTACCTATTTGCATTTGAGGAGTTAAGTATATCTTAATGTCTGTGCCTATGTGATTTGGACTTTACGGCCTGTTCAATGCCTTTTACTACTTGGGCTTCCAGCTGCCTAGTCACTTATGAAAGCAGGATTTAGCTGTTCAAATCCTTTAGACCTTGTGATGCTTAGTGCAATGGCATGAAAAAATTGAACCTGGCTGCCTAAAGATACAGCTAGGTACTCAGCAGCGTATTATAGAATGCCTACACAGGTTAGGCTTGAATTCAGGTTAAGCAAAAATCACAAAAATGCCCGTCTGTTTATTGAATAGGGTCGAATTAGTATATCGAGATAGTGATCAAAGGCCTTTTATCCTTCTGTAAATGAGGAATGATTCTCTGCTTGTATATTGTGCTGAAATGTGTATATAATTGCAGGAAAGTACCTGCAGAAAAAATAATCAGGCCAAAAAGATAATGCTCTGCCTTGTGCTATGTGACACCTCCTGTGCTCCTGAGACAGTCCAGTGCCACCACCTGATAACACCACCCGTTCATGTCTCATATAGAAGGCATGAAGAGACTAGCTCTTAGTGCTCTTTTTAAATACAGCATTGAGCAGCTTGCAGTGCTTGAGAGCAGATCACACTGTATCCTACACGTTGTGCTCCAACCCTAACTGTCCTGCTTTTAGCACTTAGAAGAGTCAAAGCCAGCAAGTACTCCAACTCATGTTGTCGATAATAGTTTTGATTGCTCATGCCTGCCTGGGAGAAGGGTCTCAAGCCAAAACGTCAGGAAGTGTGGGAGCTGCTTGCTCTTTGCCCCAGTAATAAATGGATTTTTGATTGTTCTGTTAACATTTGGCGGTTTGCAGAGTTCTGCTTTTATTCTGAAGATTTTTGTAGGACTGAGAGGGACCTTCACTTGACTTTTTAACTCTAGGTTGCATCTAAGTATACTTGTGTTTTGGAGTATAACATACAGTCTTTAGTGCTTTTCTGCCTTCTTTTGTTTAGAATAGAAATGAAAAGCAGGGACCTGTTGAATGAGTTGGAGAAACTCCACTGCTACTGTGATACTCTGCTTCCCAGGGACTGCTCAGGCCTTTTGCGGGGACTTGGAAGAAAGAGAATAACTATGATGTATTCCATTTGTGACTTTGAGCCACCTGGCTAGTTGGAGATGTAGGTCATAGTCACCTATTAAAATTTGAGAATCACACTCTTAATTTGAAGCTGAAGAGGGTTTGATCAGTTTTTAATGCTAGAGGATTGATCAGTGATTAAAGTTCAATGACTGCATTGAGTTTATTCTAATCTTTCTCCAAGTTTGACATTGTTTGGATAAGGGTTAGGTCTCTCTCTGCTTGAGTCAGGTTTTTAAATGTTGACAATAATCCTGAAGTTTTATGTAAATTGAAATCTAACCTGAGTGGGTAAATAGATGCCTTCATTTACAATATGTGTCAACCAGTGCGAGCTGTCAACAATTCTGTTTCCTTTTAATAAAACATCTGAAATTTAGCTTCTCTGGCACTATCAAAAATTTAACTGAAACCCATCCATTGCTTGAAGCCTATTAGGAGATTAAGGAACTGAATTAATCTAAACGTGTTAATGCAGCTACTTTATCCTTTCTAGATCTTTTGATCATGTCACACATGGGTGCCATAACCTTCAGAAACGCCAGTATTGTCAGAGGGAAGATCCTTAAGAGTGGTCAGGAAGGGAAAGGCAAACCATTAGCTGTCATTTGTGATCACAGAGGAATGTTTTGCAAGTACCTATTACCTTTGTTTTTTCCTAAAAAGAACCCCCGCTATCTGCTGCTTTCAAGGTTCTTCCACATCTGAATTCCCTCTGTTTGGAAATGTTCACATCCACTTCAACGGCCAAAGCCTGCATGCACGCCTTGGCAGCATGTTCCTGGCTGTGGCAAGGTTGGCTGTGCAGATGAGCAGGCACCCAGTACTTGCTTAGCTGGCCTTGTCACACAGAACAAGGCTAGTGTGGAGTGAAGGGCTTCTTCATGGAAAGCAAAAGACCTGCCTTTCTTGAGACCTGGGCTCAAATCTCAGCTCCACTGTTTCAAGTGTGTGAGCCTGAGTAAGGTGGATTTTCCAAGTTCCTCAGCTGTTAGACAAGACTGCATTTTACAAGATTGTTATGAGGATGAAACTCATAAATTTGACTCAAATATGTAAGCTAGTATAAAGTTTTTGCTCTTTCTTCTGTTTCCTACCTGACCTGCAGTGGTGATTTTAGGGGAAATTAAGGGCTATTAAACTGTGGATGAACTACCAATAACAATATTATTTCTAGAGATACATTCTTAATGTCCTTTTGTAATTATTCTGATATTATTATTACAGTTGTCTTTACTATTGTATTACAATAGCACCACAAGACACTAAGCAGAAATCAGGATTTGGAGTACTATGTGCACATAGTACATATACGGAGTAAACATTTGATGCTGTAGCAAGAAATGCACACTTGCATTTTAAAACTAGCTGCTAGAGAGGGATAAAATGAATAAATGTAAGAGAAGGGGACCAATGGTAATAGAAGAATAGTAAGTAGCAGACATCATTAAACATGGCTGTTTGGTTCAATTCCTACTTTTTTTCAAATTATTTTTGCACACTTGTATTTTCTGAGAGATGAAATGTGATCTGTGGATGAATCGCCCTCATTGGGATCACAAGACTTGCAGTTGTGAGAGGGCAGAAGGGAAATTATTTTCTATGAGGCATTTCAGTTTAGATTTTGTAACAACATTATGTACCCACTTTTCCGAAGTTTTTACAGCTCTTGGCTGTAAGGTCTTCACTTTTTGCTTCAAAATATCCTGGACTGGGCAAGTGTCCAGTGTATGTGTTTTGTAACATCTTGCTTGGATAATGTGACCAAAGTGGGCTTTTTTTCCAGTTTGCCCTGGAAATAAAAAAGACTTATACTGTTTACAAGTTCTGATTAGAGAAACACCGATATATGAAGGAAATTCTTGTACTATGACAGTATGAGGTAGAGAGGGCTATATTCCTACATTATTAGCAAAAGACACTGAGGCATAAACTTACACTTCACTACCCTGTTTTGCCAGACAGAGAAAAGAATCTTATGAGAATGATCTTGTGGAGATATAATCCAGGGTCAATGATGTTCCTAGTGCAGTCAATGATAAAGTCATTGTTTTATCATGCTTTGAAATGATCTTGTGAGAGACAGAAAAGTATTATTGTTCTTGTTGTGGAAGTTTCCTTTATTCATAAACCAGGATAGCTCAGAGGTAGAGAAAAATGAAAGGATTGTGCTTTAAAAAATCATAAGGGTACACAAGTCCTGCCACAAAACATTTTTTAGATAAATAGATGTGGCAGAAGATGTTATCAGTAGCATCATCTTCAATAGCCTTTTAACTGTTTTCATCCATTCAGGATGAAACCAGCCCAAATTCCCCTTCTACTCTCTGAGCATAACTACCACTGAGCATTTGGTCACTGTGACGTCTATGTGTACTTTCTTGGACCATGCATGTCTGAGGTAAGTCAAGGTACACTAACTTTGATAGAAGACATCTTTTGAATTTGAAAAAAATAGACAAAATGAAGGATTTTACATCTGAATTTAATCAAATATGGAATGGTACAGTTCATTGACAGAAAATCATCTTTATGCCAGACTGATGCTACTTGTTCAGTTCACTTTGTTCCACTCCGAGTCTAGTGAGAACAGAGGGGCAGGAGTGACCTTATTAATACTACTTTCAGTCCTGCCTTTAAGCCATACCCTTCATATTTCTATTGGAAGCATTTAATTTAAATAGTTCTCAGGACAGATTCATCAGAGTAGGGCAAATGATTTAAGGCTGTGTGGTGGGTTGACCCTGGCTGGATGACAAGTGCCCACCAAAGCTGCTCTATCACTCCCCTCAGCCGGACAAGGGAGAGAAAATATAGTGAAAAGCTCATGGGTCGAGATAAGGATAGGGAGAGATCATTCACCAGTTACCATCATGGGCAAAATGGGCTCGACTTGGGGAAATTAGCTTAATTTATTACCAATCAAATCAGAGTAGGATAATGAGAAATAAAAACTAAATCTTAAAACACCTTCCCCCCACCCCTCCCTTCTTCCTGGGCTCAACTTTACTCCTTATTTTCTCTACCTCCTCCCCCCTGAGCGGCGCAGGGGGACGGGGAATGGGGGTTGTGGTCAGTTCATCACACATTGTCCCTGCCGCTCCTTCCTCCTCAGGGGGAGGAGGACTCACACTCTGCCCCTGCTCCAGCGTGGGGTCCCTCCCATGGGCTGCAGTTCTTCACGAACTGCTGCAGCATGGGTCCCCCATGGGGTCACAAGCCCTGCCAGCAAGCCTGATCCAGTGTGGGCTCCTCTCTCCACGGGGCCACAGGTCCTGCCAGGAACCTGCTCCAGCGTGGGCTTCCCACAGGGCTACAGCCTGCTTCGGGCACCCACCTGCTCTGGCATGGGGTCCTCCACGGGCTGCAGGTGGAGATCTGCTCCACCATGGACCTCCATGGGCTGCAGGGGGCAGCCTGCCTCACCATGGTCTTCACCACGGGCTGCAGGGGAATCTCTCCCCCTCCTTCTTCACTGACCTTGGTGTCTGCAGGGTTGTTCCTCACATTCTCACTCCTCTCTCCACTGCTGTTCTGCCGCCACTTCCCCCCCCCCCCCTTTCTTAAATCTGTTATCCCAGAGGCGCTACCACCGTTGCTGATGGGCTCGGCCTTGGCCAGCGGCGGGTCCGTCTTGGAGCCGGCTGGCATTGGCTCTGTCAGACACAGGGGAAGCTTCTAGCAGCTTCTCACAGAAGCCACCCCTGTAGCCCCCCCACTACCAAAACCTAGCCATGCAAACCCAACACAGGCTGATGGAGTGCTGTGTAACTCATGGGTTTTTTTTAAAAAAGTTAAGGCCTTGTTCCTGAAGCATAATTTTCTTCATGATAAAATGCAGTGTGAGGAAGAGGTTGCACTTCAGAGAATATATACCTTGCTGCAAAACATTAGTTTTTTCACCTCAATATTTCCAGATTGCCTGATAATGTCCCTAATGTATTCATTAGAGAGTGGATGGATCAGCGTGGCACAGAACCAGAATAAGATTCACACCAGGAGATGTGAAAACACAATATTGAGATAGAGAAAGGAATTCTTTTCATGTATGGAATAGAAATACTCTGAAGATACAGTATCTGTGCTTGCTTTCCGCAGATATTTTTCTTCCTCTTCTTACATTTCCATTCGGAAATTGCATTTCTGTATAAAGGCCTTGTATTTTTTTCTTTTTTGAAGTGAAATGGCATGTACTGTAAACTGATGTCTGAAACAAAAATGACTTACTCTGGACTCCTTGCTGGTGACTAGTGAACTACAAACATATACTGAGCTGGAAATGGGAGCAAAAGATTATCACATTACTTACTTGAATTCAGCAGCAAACTTTGATTGAACGGGGTCTGATTGTATGTCTGTTTCCCAAGAACATTTGAGTGTTTGACCTAAACACAAAAAGTAGTCATGAAAGTATGGGGGTGGTTTACTCAGATGGAATTTTTACCAGAAGCAGTTTGATACACTTCTTTCTAGTTCATTGCATATTTTATCAAATGAGGAAACAGACCCAAAAAGTGACTAAATGTTTTCTATCTGGCACAAAGTATATTCTATTGTAATATTCCATTTTTGTAAGTATTCAATATTTTTGCAGTTAGTCACTTCCACCTGACTCATACAACTAAAAATGACATGTGAATGGCAAACTGTGAACATTTGTGGCAAAGTTTTAGCAAACAGTCTGAAGAATGGTAGTTACTATGAAGTAGTTAATAAATGTCAATGTCTCATCCAGTTCCAGAATAAGACATGACATAAATCCTACTGAAGTGGTTGGAAGTCTTTCAACCAATTGACTCCAATAGGCTTCAAATTGGAGGGCTCATCAACTACAATGGGATGGCATTCAGTTATTTGTATCATTTGTAGCATATCATTAATAATTTTTTTATCTTTGAATAATGACACAGATTATATTTATTCAAAATATCTGTAGCCTTTCTATGAGCAAAATCTTTCAAGCTCAAAATTTCTCATCCTGTAAACTGCCAGTCAAATTATGACAGTGTTATGGCAACCTGTTTTTTTCTGCTTCACCTTCCTCTGTTTAACTGGAAGATAAGAGATACAAGGAAATTAAAAATAATGCAAATGCAAGATAAGAATTCCAGTCAAGTTTTAGGAGGTTGTTTTTTTGTTTTGGTTGTTTTTTTTTTTTTTTTTAGATTTGGGGCATTCCTCAAATAAGATGCAATAACCTCAGCATGCTCATGAGAACATTATCATCAGAATTTCAATACTATAGACCATCCAGAAAGATGAGTACTTCAGAGGAAGAAACACAGTAGATTTCAGGTACCCTAGATGTAGCCATTATTTATCACTCTCATGCATCTGATTCCAATTTTGTATAAATGCTCATATAAAAATAAGTATTTTTAAATCTATGCTGCTATACAAGAGTAGCATTGGACCCTTCTTGCATTTCTCTGACTATTAAAACTGACTTATGATGGAACAGCTTCTGTCATTCCATTGTAGCTTCTAATTGACTACATAATTTTTTGTATTACCCATAAAAAGCCCGTCTCGGTTTTTCTTTCTTTTTTCTCTCCCCACAAAAGGTTCTGTTCACTTTCTGTGACGATCTTAAGTGATTACACTAGGCATATGCTGCTAATGCAGAAATGAGGTGGAAGCAAACAAGGCCTACATCTATGTACATTCCAATTCCTGAAAACAATAGAGTGGGAGGGTATGTTAAATGGCATTTCTCAGCAGCCAAATCATTCCTCATTCACATGTCAAATGCTCCTTCCTGAATACTTAATTAACCAGTAAACTTCCTAATTAGAACACAAAAGCTAGATAGAGAGTGCTTCTGGCTAAGCAGGATGAGATGGGTACTATAAGGGTACTGAACACTCTTAGGTCCACATAGCACTGAAATACATTAGCGCTGTAAGAGTAAACAGAGTAAATTTTCAGATAAAATACTGGCTTTTCACCTCTGGGATAAATGCCCAGTTTCTGTCCATGTTCCTACTAAATGTGAAATTAGCTTTATAATATCTCTGCCAGGCTTTTCTGAATAATATTTGGCATCTCGGAGGCTTTGTTGTCTCCCAGCACAGTTTGGGCCACCCGCACTTTCTGCTCAAGGACTGACCTATCTGAAAGGTGTATTATCAACTAGCCACAGAGGGAGGGACCTTCCTAGGAGTGCGTTGGCTTGTGTCCCCATCTAAGTCACTTTAACTGATGCCTTTGATGCCTGCATTGCATGCTGAATCCATAAATTTCCTAGGCTGGGTTCTTTCCACTGTTTCAAAGCAGATGTTACATGGGCAGTGTCCGTGTTCTCAATGCACCAGGACAGCCCTTGCATCTCCAGAGGCAAAAAAGCAGCACTGCTGGTATCAAGCAAGGATATAATCAGGTCTAGCAACCTGAATTATCTCCTTGAAACAGGTATTCCCTCTCGGGTGTTGGGTTCATTCATAAAAAAGCGTAGTTCTGGCATCGCCTGAATCGGTGCTCATTCTGATACAAGCACTGCCCAGGCTGCCCTGCTGTGTTGTGCTGGTTAACGTTGTTTCTCTTTGGTTGTTGATCCTCCTAAGACTCACTTCTTTGAAAAAGTCACAGATGCCTAAGTACTGGCAGCTTTTGTAGGCATCCTAACATTTCAAAGCCAGGACTGATGATCTGGATTTGCAGTTTGCAGCAAGGTTGCAGATAAAGTCTGATATTAGGGCCAAAATAGCTTAGATTTTCAAATCTACAAGTTTAAAAGTATGTATACATATTGATATATACCTATGTGCATGCAGAGATCTCTAAAGAATAGCAGACTTGCATCTGACTCACAATTTGACTTATAGTTGGGAAACAGGAGTTCAGCTGAAATAGACAACTGAGGTTATATTAATTCAATAAAAAATGTAAGGTCTAACTCAAAAAATCCAGCATCTTTTAACAGAAGTCAAGTGATTTTCTCATTTGTCTGGCCAGCTTCTATCAAGTTCATTACTCTTTCTTGATTAAATCTTTTCTAATTATTTCTGCCTGAATGTGAAGCGGAGAAAGGGTAGTCACAAATCACTCCTTAGACAGACTCTGACAGCGATGTATATGACTCATTTATGTTCAGGTGGATGTAAGTCTTTAATTCTTCTTAACTGTAAGGAAAAAGGTATCATCAGCAACAAATATCCTAAGGGTGTAAATTCTAAGAAGGGAAATTTCTACCATGTTATAGCTGGCAGTAATTAGAAAATTGGAAAAAATGTTACAACTTTATCAGGAATAAATATAATAGCGAGAAAGGGGAACTAATGTAATAATACTAAACATTTAAGTTATTACAGTCCATTTATCTCATAGGATTTATTTATCTGGAGGACAACAAAAAGGCAACTTTTGCCTCTTTGGTGTGTTTCTATAATTGGAGTCTATAAACCGTTTGATCTGTGAGTTGGACTACTTGAAAATGAGTAATAGGCACCTTTTGGCCTGAGTAGAGTGACTTAGAAAGAGTATCCTATTCAAGACCAATAGCTACACAAGCTTTTTGATGCAATCAAATCTTTCAGTGAAAGATAGAGGTAAATCTTCATTTTATCCAAAGGATACCATTCTTACGTTCTAGCCTCAATACTGGCGTAATGCTCATGCATGTACCTAACATTATGCACTTTGCTTAGCTTTACGTGTTCAGGTGCTACCAGAAAGGGGTGTGAGAAACTTGTTGCAGTGGGAAACAGAATTGTTTCTTATTCTGGAAAAGGCACATCTTCATCTTGCATTGTGTTAGCATCTTAACTTCATTTAGATTTAAACGTGTTAGAAAACAGAGGTGGATGCTACTCTAGTCTGCATAGTGGAGTTGGGTTGCATGTATCTGTTTCAGCATCGCAGTGTTCAAAGGATGCATGCTTCGCCAGGCAGCAATAGTTGGGAGAGAGAGAAGGGCTACAGCCTCCTTAGCTCCTCTAGTAAACCTGTGCTTACATAAAATTAAACATGTGCTAGGTGCAGAACAGCAGCTTCCCTCAGTTCGGCCTTCCAGATAGAAGGGAGGGAAAAATATTCTTTTTCCCCTCAACCGCCTTTCGTCTGTTATTCTTCTCTTTTATCTACTTTTCCTCATAAGGCTGATTGTAAATGTCGCCTTTTGTGACAGAGAACTGGGCTGCTCTGAGCAAGATAACAAACACGTGCTTTTTCTCCCACTTTCCTTATATAAAATAATATTTCTTATTCTATTTGCTTTGTTGCCAGCTCTTATCTGTAATTTGGATCATACACCAGGACTGTCTTTTTCCAGGAACACTGAATAATATAATGGCTGGTAAATTCTGAGGATTTTTTTTTTCTTTTGTTCTGAATTTTTTGATGTTTCAAAATAGATTTGGGAACTATTCATACTCTATAGAAAAAGCAGAAACAAAAGGCTTTTATCTTCATTTCTGACTGCTGTGTCTGGTTGTTTTAACATGTTGTCTTTCCCTTCTTTACTAAAAATTAGAGAGGGCTTTTTTCAGTGATACTAGTGTGAGTCAAGGCCTGATCCAAAGCTTACTGCTTTTAGTATCAAAAATTTCTGTTGTCTTCCACTGGTGCTGAATACGGCTGGGAATCTTACCGTACAGTGAGGGATTTGGGTCCTTGGATAGAATTCCTGGCTTAAGGCTCTGCTTAAGAATGGTTTCCAAAAGAAGATGCTCAAATGTTCCTTCAAGACTGATATTAGCAGGTTCTGAAACAGACCGCACAGAGAGCTGCTCCGTGCAAAGGGTGCGGAGAAAAGGGGCAGAAAAAAGAGAGCCCCAAATATTAAGCAGGAAACCCAGACTTTAAGATGGCTGTCTATATATTAAATATCTGTCCTTGACTTTTTGGAGAACTGAACTTCCACTTTGCTCTCCAGAGCAACAGTTTCTTCTTTGTTTTCCACCTTGCCTGTTTTCTCTTCCACAACTGTCTACAGGAGTATCTGTTAAGAAACCAGACTCGAGGACAGAACTAAATCCAGGGCCGGGTGATTTAACTTCAGTCATGGACATTCACAGGTTATCAATTCCCTGGTAATTCCTGAATTAAAAGTTTAATAGCATATTTTTCGTCCTGTTAGGAGAGAAATAAGACTAGGATATTTTAATTGTTTTCATAGCTGCCTTATAATTACACAAACTGAAACATTACCTGGAATCAGTTTTCTTGGTCATGTTTGGAAAAGGGATCACTAGGTAGCAGGTTTTTTTTCAGTCCTTTACTATCTTTTAGTAAGTGGTTATTCACCGCCCCCCCCCCCGCCCCCCTCTCTGTCTTTCAAACAATATCATTAACATGCTGGATGAAGAAAAGTCTTTCTGCTATTGCTCTGGATTCCTGTCACCTTTTCCATCTCTTGTGGCAGTGTGAACGTCCCTTTAGACTATATACTCTTTTGGAAAATGACCCCAAAGGTTTAAGAGTACATACAGGCACCAATACTATGGGTTTCTGGTTTTGATTCTGGCCTTTAGATACTTCCACTGTATAAATATTTGCGATTAATGAAAACAGGTTATAAAGCCACTTCCCGAAACTCTTCTTAGTAATGATAGTCCCAGCACGAGGCCCAGCGAGTAAACTCAGGGGGAGCTGTATCGCAAAAGAAAGCTTTTACCGTTTATTGTTCACTGAGTTTGTGTGCTGCCCTTCTACATCCATCCTGCTTACCAGCGAGGAGACCGCCTATTTGTGTTTATGCAGCCTTGTTTCTTGCTAGCCCCTAAACACTACTGTCATCAACAGTATTATTTGTATTTATAATAATGATAATGAGTAGCAAGTAAGCACTGTAAATACTGTACACAAAACTGCTCAAGAGAATAATTTGCACAGATTATGGCACAGTTTACTGTTCTGTCATTAAATCTCCTGATATCTCCTCAATTGCTAAAGAGAAGTGAATGAATTTTTGAGTGAGATGCGATGGGTTTTACTGCATTCATCATCCAGTAGATCCATCAAGGCATTTCTGTCATGCTTATTATTATGGTGCCTCAGCTCCTAGAACAGTGAAATTTAATTCCTTGTTGACTGAGGCCCACGGAGGACTAACGTGAGACCAGGAAAGTCAGGGTCTCTGGTAGCAGTTGGAGGCAATCGAGTCCAACCGGTGGCAGGAGGTGGAGTATGGCTGGCCTGGGGCAAGTTGCTAATTAAAAGATGCTTTTCTGGTAGCTTATGTCAGAGGAGCCCTGACATAACCTTCAGTAAGGGGCCGCTTTATTTCTCTTGAATGCCAATGAAATTATTAATAAGAAGATCAATTTTAAGTGCTGCTCCCAGTTTGGGTTGCCATGGAGACCGCTGACCTGCCCTTAGAACAAGGCAGACTTGGAGAGCAGCCCCTGTGTGCTCACTGGTATCTGAGCACGTTCTGTGACTTGGATGAAAATGCTGCAAATTACAGCTGTGCATATCTGAGGCAGGGTAAATCCAGATGTCATGAATCTCAGGATCAATCGTTTTCGGCTTCAGATAAATCCTTTTTTTGCTGCACCCTTGCAGACTATGAGATAGCAGAGAGAGAAATTAAGTTGGCGAGCAGTGGCAAGAAGCATCCAAGCAGAGCCTGCCTCGAGTCAAGGACGTAAAACAGGGCCTGGACGAGGCCACATTCCCACAGTACTCTGCTGGTTTTTGAACGATAAAGGGGGAAATAACCTTCATTGTGGGAATCTATTCATCTTCCCTTGCCTGTGCCCGTTGCATGGTGCTGAGGATAGCAGAGAACCGGACCCAGTGACTGGGCTTTCTGTGCTCCTGCTTACAAAGGGCTTCAGAAACTTCTGGGGCAAAGCATAATTTTTGCCATATTAATTATTGTTAGAGAACCAGTTTTAATAAATTCAAACCAGCTACTTATAAGTTTGTACCTTTAATCTATCTGTATGGGAAAAAATACCTTCCATAGAAACTGCTATCTTAAGAGCCCCAACATCCATCATGTGCCGAATTCAAAACAAAAACAGGTAAGGCACCGAGAGGTGGTGTTCAGCCAGCGGCTGCCTATCAAGACACCAAGCCAGCCCAGAAGGAAGCAGGGGGGCCAGAACCATCCTGAGCAAAAAATCAGAGAGGGGAGGTAAGGACCTGACTCAAAGCCCTCAGCAGGGCTGCAGAGTCGGTTATTAGCTGCTAGAGAAGTCAGCCAGAGACAGGCCCTCAGGTGGTATGAGTTGCCGTAACTTAGTTGACGCCAATTCACAGCACTTCAGGGTCTACTTCACAGAGCCGTCTCGGTTCATGGAGAAGATGTTTTCAGAAAGCTCTCGGCCAAGTATGGATTTCAGTAAATGAGTGTTTACAAATGAGCCACTTACCACCTGGGCTTTATAGATAGCCACAAATTTCTCTTTATCACATAACCCCAGTCTCCTCAGCCAGGCAGAGCAACGTCAGATGCAAATGTTAAAGGGAAAAAGTAAAATGTAGGCGTTGCAGAAATGGACATTTACAGTATCTGATGTAAGTGCTGGCAAGACCAAGTAAGAAATGCCCGAGGAGTTAAACAAATTGAAGAGGTATTTATGGGAAGGGAAGTAACCAGCCTGAAAGAATGAAGAAGGGAACAAGACCTGTGAATGTATTTGATTACCATAAACAGAGACCAGCTGCCTCACACACCCTAGACAAATACAGTTTGACTTGTAATTAATTTCATTCTATAAAACCCACCATCTGTAGGAAGAAAAAGCAGAAGGTAGAAGTGGAGGTAGCATAACATCTTCCCCATGCCAGTCCCAAAATTAGTACTGCAAAAGCGGCAGTACCTGTAGACCACGTAGGTGATAAATGCCTATAGTTTATGACATCTGCTCTGGCTTCACTTG
The DNA here is from genome assembly GCF_018139145.2 of Gymnogyps californianus. Taxonomy (NCBI): domain Eukaryota; kingdom Metazoa; phylum Chordata; class Aves; order Accipitriformes; family Cathartidae; genus Gymnogyps; species Gymnogyps californianus. Next base: position 10,314,267 of record NC_059486.1, read on the forward strand.
AATAGATAACACCAGATAAGTGATACAGAAGAGTTTGGGGAGTGACTACACAAGTGACTAAAAAAAAATTTTTCTTAAAGCATTGTGGGAGGTGCCTAGTGGTAGTGATGCACTTTAAAAAGAATATTAATTGCCAAATAGATGAGATAACTGGAATTCGGGAGCTTTAAATATGTTTATTTTAAAATGTCATGAACTAAAAATACAATTCAAACTGAAAATGGAATAAGGATTAAAAAAATCTTTGCAACTAATGGTCAGATTAGAAATTTAGGTTTCAAATTTTCAAAACCAGGATGCTGTCCATTTGTGCAATTAAACCAAGGGGCCATAGCTCTGGTCCAGCCCCCGTGCTCTGCAGAGGAATCACACAGACCTAAGCACAGTAATTAATGTAGCTATGAGGAACATGGAAGTAACATGAAACACACCAAACCTTTCAGCTTTTCTTTCTACAAAGTTTCCCAGTTCTCAAACAACTATCAAGCTTCTAGGCCTTTAACAGCACTCATTCTTGAAGGCTGCTTGAACAAGGGTTGTTTAACATGGATTGCAACTTCATTGGCACAAAGAGACAGATTTTTTACACTTTTCAACTCACTCAAAGTCAGCAGTGGGCAGGAGCTCTCTATTTGACTGAAACTGTATCAATGGTAGAAATAAAATAGCTTTAGAAACAGTTATAGCATGGATGACAGAGTGCTTGCATCTTAGTCAGACAGAAGCAGAGAGGTCCCGGTTATACAGATGATGTGTTATTATGCTTTAGTATCACTGTCATCACGTATGAGAATTTTATTGTTTTCTAGCAGGAATAACTTGAAGGAGTAACAGTGGTTTTGGCCATGACAGCAGGTGACCAACTCTACTGTGATTTATGGGAATTTCTTATTTAACAGAAGAGCAAATGTTGCTCCTTTTGGCACTCCCCATCACCCCTGCCCCTCCCAGGCAGGCAGCTCTGTTCCTCTGAAAATGGGGGTTAATATGCACTCTGACCCATCAGCAGATCCTGTGTGTCCAGGCATTTCTGCAGGGATGTTTCTTGACTGAAATCAGATATTTTTGGCCAGGCTCCTACTGTGCTGGCAACCAGGGAGAGTTTGAAGGTGTGTATATGCAGTGTGTAATTTGTATATCACTTCCATGGAACAAAGTGAGTTGTTGTCTCTGGCCCTTGGGCCAAACAAAGAATAAGGCTGTAGCCTGCCGCTGTGTTACTCATTTTGCATGGCAGTTTTCTGGTTTGGTGTTTTTTTGTTTTTTTCTCCTTAAACTGCATCTCTAAGTTCTTACTTTGTTATCTTGGAAAGTACAATGTTTCACAAATTATAGTACAGAGAAGGAAACTAGAGTTTAGCTATTTTGAGCTTCCCAATGAGCATTTCTTGTAGTGCCATTACTGAGGCTGTTATCTGAAAAATAGCTCTATTAAATGAAGAGCTTTGATATGTAGGAAGAAAATTATCTGGTATTTCTTTCCACGTTAAATTATTGTACTGATGCACATCCAGGAGGGCCTGTATTTTTCTTGCAGAAAGAACAGTTAGGTGTTCATAGGACCAAACATTTTCGTAACGGGAAGATGTTATTAGAAGTTGCTCTACAAAACGTTTTGTTGTTTGTCGTTATGAGTTATGGCTAATGTAACAGTTACAGGGGAAAGACAGACTTATTTCATGAAGTTTGCTCTGCACACACACATGAGCTCTGCAGAAGGATTTAGATGGCTGAAGGAAGAGGCCAGCAGAGCAGGATGCAGGGCGCGGGTGAGCGAGTGATGTGCCACCACTTGCACTGCTGCAGGAGAGCAGGCACCCGGCGCCATGTCAGGGCTGGGGAGCCCGTTCGAGGTGGGGAGCCTTGCTTTGGCCTGAATGCAAGACTGCTGTGCTTGCAGGAAACAGGACTAAGGATGTTTTCCTTGCCTCATGCTTTCTTCCAGTTGCCTTAGGCAAGTCCCTCTCGGTGTGCCAGCTTTTGTGGGGACTTCTGTTAGACACCTGTGCATTGCCGTCATCCAGGTCTGAGCCCCAGAGCAGAGCTGTAATTGCACAAGGCAGCAAGTGCTGGACTTCAGGCTCTTCAGTGCCTGGGTTTGTATTGCCTGTTCCTTTCATGGGTCTAGTCTGTTGATAGACTAGAAAATAAGTTTGATCTCAGAAGTTCCTTTGATTTCAACTGCTGTGGATTCAAAGAGAAATTACTCATAGAAGTGGCTTTCTTGAAGTTATGGTGCAAATATTACCCTTCGCTGTCCACTGAAATCCTCCTAAGTGGCTACTCTGATCCCAATAAGCTCTGCTCTTAAGATGGCAGAGCACAGCATGAGTTATTTTATTTTGCAGCACAAATGTATCCTGTACTGAGTGTCTGAGGCAAGCAATTCAGTAAGTGTAAATAATAACTGATTTTGACAGAAATGCCTTGTACACTGGAGACCCTTCAGACAAGCAGAGAGCGGCTTTCACACATTTTTTCCAGCTACATTGTAGAACAGAATGCAGAAATCCAGATTTGTGACACTCTGGGTGATTCCTGCTCCCCTACTGGAAAAAAAAGAAAAGATTGCACTGTGTCACTGGTGTGGCTTTTTGTCTGTGACAAATGCATTGACATGACTTTTTCTGTGATTATTAATTTTCCTTAATGGGTTTGAGAGAGAGGAAGTTCCTTGACAGTATTATGGAAAGAAGCAGCAACTACACTGTGGCAGAGAGGAGGTATAAGGCATGTAATATATCCTGGCTCTGCAGCTGTGCTGTAGAATGAAATGCTGTGCTCTCCCCTGCAAACTGTAAGTGATGCAAATTCCATCTACTGTGGGGCAATCTCTGTTTTTAACTGGGCAAGGGTCGCTCCTGGAGATGATAAAAGCAGTGAAAGAAAAAAGGACAATACAGGAAATATAAGACATACCATGCGCGTACAGTGAATAAAAACACAGCTCTGCACATGAGGAGTGCTCGTTCAACGAGATAATGATGAAGCATTTACTGATACAAAGGTGGGGAGTCACCATCTGACCTCACCTGTCTTGCTCTGTGTGTGCACGCCTGGCAATGCAGCATACTGCAGAAACCTGCTCCAGGTGCTGCTGAACCACATCCAGGACTGGCAGCAGGAAAGTCTCGTGGGGTTTTGTGCTGACCTTATAGCAGGTGTAATGCTCAGGGGCTCTCGGTGAGAAACGCTGTGTGGTACTGTGCTGTGCCACATGCTTGCTGGCTCAGGGCACGTGGCGGGCTGGTGAGAACGTCTGTGCTTATACAGGATCTGTTGCCAGTGCGTGGACAGTCGGTGCATCAGGGAAGGTTGATGAAAGTGGATGTTGGGAAGGTGTTGCTGGGAGCTGCATCCAACATTGGAACCTCCCCAGCTGGTCAGGGCAAGTTAAAGCAGCAAAATGCTTTCTACAGCAGACTTTGCTGCAAAGATCCACTGAAGCTAATGGGTGTATCTATTCAAAACTTTATTCTGTTCAGTAGAGGTTCATATGTGTGTGTGTATAACCATTATATTCAAAAGATGGCTATTCCGAGGAGATTTGGCTATTGGTATTTCCAGAGCACCGATCAACTCATTATGGATGTGAGATCTTCAGATATGGCTCTTTCACACCAGCATGATTTAGTCAATTATTAGTTGCTGGTGTTGTTACCGTTTTACTCAAACTATTTTCTTCTCCACATGTCCAAACCACAACACTATACTAGCTACTAGGAAGAAAATTAACTCTATCCCAGCCGAAACCAGGACACCACACAATGTACATCTGCATGGTGATCCTTCTCTGTGTACCATTTGCTCTACACAGAATTTTTGACATCTTTAATTAACTTTTCTTTTTCAGGCTGTGATTGATCACTGTTCCTAACAACTGATGAGCAGTAAAGGCTTAGGCAAGATGCTTAGAGAGTTCTTAACATTAAACTATTTTTTGCCAGGTGATAATCAGCCACTAGTTTTGATATCCCCTTAGTTTGAAGGTATAAGAACTTATTTATAACATCACCAAATAATGGATAAGAACTAATTCTGGGACCTTTTGCATGCTCTATGTTGACTTGCTGTTATCAGCAGGCAATATTGAGCAGCCTTTTAGGCATATAAAAACATAAGATTGAAAAATACCCCTACATCATGGGTTTGATATGTAAACTTGCAGTGTATTCTATTGACTACACATCTGAGATTTTAATGCATAATACACAAGCTAAATGCACGATATTCAGCTCACCAATTGTGAAACGTCACAGATTTTTTTTTTTTATAATTACGCTCTTTGCTGCTGCTGCAGAAAGCCATCTGCACAAATATTCATAGATGCTAAGCCTCAGATCCTAAAGCCTCCCACGCAGTCATCAGCAGAGAGTATGAAAGAAAGCCCCATGGGTCAGTATGAGGACTGAGCTTTGGCCTTTTTCTCCTATGAACACATGCCCATATATTGCCCCCTTCCCTTTTTTTTTTTCTTTTGGAGATAGTAAAATATGACAAATTAGTGATACATGACTGGCTAAGTGAGAAGACACGCTCACATTTAGTCAGCCTGTGCAGAATCTGAAACAAAAATGCCAGAAGAAAACATGCTATAGTAAACATAATATGAATTTTAAGTTGTCAAAATCCTACTATATAAGGCCCAGATTTTCCAAGGAGCATTCGACCTTTGCTGCTTAACTTAAGGGCCTTTGGGAGGGTAAAAATTTTGTTCTGTTTTGTTGTGCATTTTCCTCCAGAATATTGTGAGCACAAACTAAAACTTAAGGCTTTTGCAGTGACAGAGTTGCTCGTTGTGCTTCAATTTTTTTTTTTTTTTTTTCCTCCTGGGCTTGAACTGTTTTATGCATTATTCCATGTTTGTAAGTAGAGATAAGCAAATGCTTAGCTTGGAGCATGCTTAAAGGAACACATGCAATGCCCAATCAAGCTTGCTTTTGTACAGTAACCACAGAAAATAACATGGGGAGAGAAAATCTCAGTTGCCTTTATTTTATGTAAATTAGATAGCCTGAAAGTGCCCTATTGGGAATTAATTACCCTTAGCAAATGAGCAACTGGTCAAGGAAGCTGTTGGGTAAAGATGCGCTGAACAATGCCTAAAAGCCACCCTTATGACTCAATAGTTCTGTCATGTGTCAGCGCCTGGTGAATATGCTGTCGTCAGTGGTACATTTAGTATTGTAATCACCCCTGACAAGATGAAATATGGCCTCTGAATTCCAAGAACATATGGGATTATTGAGAAAGAAAATTGTGTGAACAAGGGCAATTATAGCAATAACTATCCATGACATACTACACTGAGTCATCCAAGCATAACATAGATATAATGAAAATATTTTTAAAGAAGGCAAACATGATGTAAACCAGTGCCAAAATTATCTAATTTATTATTCTGTCATGAATGATAAATGTTAAAAATACCCTCTACATTTCACAGAATAGCAAGAAAGCATTCTTTTATGTGTGCCTTGCTACATGATTTGGAGGGATACAAAGGGAGGAAGGTTTCTTTGTAATAGGTATTGAAAGATGATGAAACACCTTTCTCATCTAAATTCCAATCTTTAATTTTTCAGGATATAATTGCTCTAGTTATTCTTCATCACATAATTCCCCTCCTATTTAACTTCCCATCATCACCCCACCACATCTACATAGCTCTGCAATATAGAGGAGGCAGCTGGCAGCCTATTAATCATGATAGAACTAGCTTTAACCTTGAAAACAAGTCATCTACAGGATTGCACCCCTATGATGATACGCTTTTGGAGCTGTTTGTTCTTTGAGATGTGACATTTCTGGATTTACATTCTCATTTTCAGCTAAAAGTGTAATAGTAATAAAGTTTTAATACAATATGCATTAGTTGTTAAAAAAAAAAAAATCACAATTTTTGTAATGCACTTCATTATGACCCATTGCCCTGCTAGAGAGTGAAACTAGTCCTAGAGCCAAAGCTTCGGTCTCTGAGCCACTCAGGTGAGGACTGAATCTTGTGCTGGTTTTCTGCGCTGGCTGTACTAAATCCCAGAAGATCTCATTCTCAGCTACAAGTTGGCTGTCCTGAAGGTAAAGAGGAATCCCACCTATTTGATGCAACTCTAGGGCATCATCAAAGTAGTTCCCTGCTTTTGCTCTGCTGCAGCATACATGGCAGGTGGACCTGCTAGCCCTACTTCACATGCAGGGATGCTCCCATGCGTACATTAGACACTGCAGCCACAATAAGAGGACATCTCTGCGGCTGTTAGAAAAAAGTAAAATGGAGAAAGTGCTGTCCGAATACTGTAGCAATTAACAGATGCTTTCCATTGTAACAGGACACAGTGGAGCATAAATATGAAACACAGGGGGGCAGGGCGAAGGCCAGGGGCCACACCGTACAATGCTTTTGTCCTCTGCACTGGAGCCAGCAATAGGTGAAAGAACAAAAATTACTATGTAGCATTAGTATTTAATAATAAATGCTCTGTTTGTCAACTGTAAGTTTCAAAGCGCTTAACAAAAAGGGCAGCATCAATATCTTCATTTCACTGATGGGATAAACTCATAGTCAGGAATAAGTTACTTGCTGAAGGTCATGCAGCAGGGTAACAGCAGAGCAATGATAAAACCCCTGGCATTTCTGAAAAAACCATCCTTTCTGACCATGCCTGCACTCCCAGGCACCCAAAACATGGATAGTTGGTGGCGGTTGATAGTTGCTGCAGGAGAGTGCAAACTGCCATGGAAAGTTAATTGTTGCATGTGCACCCCTCTTCTATCCAGCAAATTATCTGTCCCCAACCACAGAAAATAAGAGGAGAAGAAGATGCTGTTGTGGCGATAGGAAGAGACTTCTGAAAGATGTATATATATATTTTAAATATATATATATTTATATATGTAAAATGTATGTGTGTATATATCTGAGTGTGTGTGTACACACACACACACACACACACTCATACACACACTGCTATATTCAGAGATCTTGTAGAATGAAAAGTTTCCCCTCTAAGTGTGAGACAGAATCTGTTCGTCGTATCCATAAATGTCATTTTTTCACCTAGGAACTGACCTTGACCAGGTTGCTGGCATAGCTGGGTTAGAAGAAATAATCTGCAGCAGCTGCTTCATAAAATAGGCTCCTTTCTTAAAGGGAAGGGAATGACTTTCCTCAGTATATTCTGTGGGTATAAACTTTAATACAAAAATATTGTCTGCACATTACCTAGGCACACCTGAGGCATATAGTAGGACTTCTCATGTGAGTAAAGCTCTGCTTGTTTAATCACAATAGTACTCAGGGGGAGCCATAATTGTTATGCTGTCATTTGTAACCCATGTCAAAAGAATAATTTGAACAAATACAAAATTCTTTTAGGAAATCAAGATTTCTTATTTATTTGGTGGAAAAAAACAACAAAACTAAATTATTTTACTACTTACTGGCATAGTCATTCTTGCTACATTACCTATTTTAAAACTCACATCTCATTCAATTAAGATTTCATACCATTGAAAAAATGATGCTGTCCTGAAAAAAATATTGCAATAGCTGCTATATACAAGCCCATAAATAAACTGCAAGATTTTCAGGCTTCAAAAGACTGAGGACAGGAAGAGATTGTTTAAAGATTCATTTGAGCATTTCTTATTCAGTACATTTGCTGCATTCAGTAACAACAAAAATACATTGAATCAAACAAAAAGAATGGACTTAGATGGCAATGGAACACATTTGTACTTTGTGGGTTTTTTACTAGTTTATCAAGAACAGAAGAAACCCCATCCCCAACCTAGTGTTATAAATACAGTGTTCTAGCTCCTAACCTCATGTGACATAAACAAGATAAACTGCTTCATCACCAGTAATGTTCAGAAGTTAAAGCGTGGGATGCAGGTTATCCACAGTGGATCTCAGTAGATACAGGATAATAAATGTTCCCTCAATATATAATACATCTATGTCACATTCTAAAGTATAAAACCAAAAACATTTTCATGCTCTTATTATTTTTGGTGAACAATTTTAAAATATGATATACCTGGATGAAAAACAGATTTAGCCCTTTATACTACTGTCATTTCGTACTGTCATTTGTACGTTGCATGTTTTTTTCAAATGGACCTTGGGTAGTGACATAAGTAAGTGACCAATATATATCAGCACAGGAGGAAATGCATGCAATGAAAATTGTGTAGAGGGGAATATTCTTAAAAATTAAGATTTAAAAAAAAAAAAAAAAGCTTTTATATGTCCTCTGGTTCATTCACAGAACTGTTTGTATTACAATACAATGATTAGATGAGAAATGATCAAGGAGGGTTTCAATCTATATCCATGGTCACAGTGTAAAAAACAAAAACAAAAACAAAACAACAAAAAACCAAACACAACGAAAACCCACATGCTCCAGTAACAAAAAATATGCTTAAATATGTTGTCTGCACACAATACAAACACTGAACTCTGTTATCACAGTACTGTTCTGTTACAATCTCCTCCATACATTCCAAGGGCTCCTTCTACTGTGTCTTTGCGGGGGGCGGGGGGGGATCATTCTCAGGCCAAGAAAAGTCCATATATTTGCACAGCTGTAAGACAGTCCAATGTAGAAAAGGCTAGGAAAAAGCCATACTTAAAAGCCAAAATAAAGACATAGCCATTTAGATATTTAGCTTTTACTGACCCACCTTTTAGAGTTAGTCGTCAACAATTTGAGTTCTTTAGCAACAGGAAACCCAAGATTAGATGCCTATACATTTCATGCATGTATATGTGTGATATGCAGTGTGTCACATTCTGCTCTGTTCCAGCTGCATAAATCCAGCATATATCTGGTGAAACTAAGATAATTTCTGTAGAATGTTTTAATTTGTAGCCACAGACAGACTTGGGTGGACTGTGGGGTTTCAGTTTGGTGACCATACCAACAAGTCTTGGACAGGAAGGGGAGAAGGTGGAAAAGATTGATCCAAACTGAAACAGATCATTTTTTCTTAGTGCAGGAAGGAAACATGGAGAAAACTTGTTTTGGAACAACCAAAAATTGGTTGCATTGATGTTTTCTAAACTTTCAACTCCATGTCTTTTGGGTGAAACACTTCATTAAATTCAGTCCTAATTGACGCATGTTTCCTATTCCCTAAAGATCAACTTACTTTTATTTTCTTTTTTACAAACTTAGTATCCAATAAACAATTTCCACCCTGCACATTAGGGTGCAAATACCTTTTTTCTCAGAAATCAATAGCAGATATCTTGCTAGATTCACTGGGACCAGAAATGGTCTGAGCTGCTGAAGATACAAACCTTTAATTAAGAAAAAACACCCAACACAAAACCTCTTAGCAAAAAATGAGGTTGAAGATTTGCGTATTTCCCTCCTTTTGTAGTATTTTGATAGCCCAGTATATCAGGAAAGCTAATTACCTTGGTGATCCCTGCAAACCAGTATACCCGGTCTGTTAGGGAGACAGCTACTGCCAACAAGGAAGAGCTGGGGGTAAGGACACATGGCTGCAAAGCCATTCTGTGAAGGGGGCCTCATCTTCGGAAACTGCTCTGGAGACCCTGGCTGCTGAGTAAATCCTAGAGCAAGACACATATTTAGGGGCTCTGACCACCTCCGGGGCTTATAGTCTGCTCTACCCCAAGCTGGAACGGTGCATCGTTGGCGCAGCAGAGATTGCACCCCCTTGTGCTCCAAACATCACTTCTGAGAACCTACAAAACACTGGTCAAAAGAAAAATCACAGCGGTTTTTTTCTCCTTAAAGATACTTCATAGCAGTACTAAAGCAGAAGCTATTAAGTGCTGAGCAGAGTTTAAAACCACAAAAGACTCTGCAGAGACCTATTTAAAAGATGTCTGTAGGTAACAATACATAGACTTACTTGTAGTCTGGCTGTCTTCACAGTATATCATTGTGTTACATTTTTGTGGTTGGAATTCAGTGTCTCGATTTGACCAGTAAAAGGAGAAAGATAAGTCACAGTGCCAGGTTTTGATTTCCAAAAGCTACAGTGCATTTGCGAAATGCACTTGATGGACAGCTGTTGATTGCATCCAAAAGCTTCAGGCAAAGCAACAGAAATACTTTGTATTGCGATACGTCAGCAGACACAAATCAGCGACAGAAATTCTGTGGACTGCTATAGGACAACCTTAGCCATTTCTGCCTTTTATAGATATGATGTAAACAGGAATACCTAAAATACTAATAGGCCACATACAGAAGTATTACACGTTACATATGCTGTTTATGAGCATAGTGACATATGTGTATATTAGCTTTTCTAATTCCACGCCCATGCTGGGAGCTGAGTAGCTGGAACCTGCTTCTCCCTCAAGTCCTGGCTTCCTTGTAGCATTTAAATTAATCGCCACACTATGTATTTTGAATAAGCTTCACTTCGATAATTGGATTCTGTAAGGTAATAAATGTAAACAGAGAGTGCACAGCAAGACCAGAATAGCCCCATTACAACATCACAATGGGAAGCATTTCATTTTAGAGCATAAAAATCCATCTTACCAGAGGTATGTTGCCTTTCCTCAGTTCTGGGAGCTGGAATGATTCAGATAGCAATAAGCCCTTTTTGTGTATCTAGTGTTTTCATCATTGCTGACAAAACCATCCAGTGTATATTTGAGCTAGTTGTTTTTACGAATATTGCTAATAGCCAAGCGGTAGAATGTGTTACAGTTTCGAAGGCAAGCAGATGAGGGCTATTTACTCAACAAAACAATATGGCAATTTCCAATTTATTCGGCAGTGATTAAAAAAGCAGTTTTCTACTGGTATTAACAGTGAGGAAAAACTGGTGGACACTGTGTCAGAGGTCCTGAATGTATGGCTTGGTTTTCACAGAGAAGCTGGTATTACTGTCAGACTGCTGATAAATCAATGCGGTTGGCTGAATTGGTGCTTTTATCCCAGGTGTTCAGCTTTGTGGGGGTTGTGCCTGGCCTGTTCCCAGTCATCTGGAAAACAAAATAATATCGAAAACAGATTTATTTATTTTGCTAAACCACTCTTGTCTGGATGAAATAAAAGCTTGAAAGCATCTATTTACATTACAGCGTTGTCACAGAGTCTTGAAAGCATATGCCATAAAGGATTCTTAAACAGTTATTGCCAGGATCTAAGGTGATTGGCAGCAATCACTTAATAATACCTATCACTTCAGAAGTCTGGTTCTTTATAAAAACAAATGTCTTTTGCCTCAAGACAATTTAAGGAGAGCTACAAAAGCATATTCACATGTTGACTTATTTAAGAGTTTATTCCTCGGGCTTAAATGTAAAAGTGCCCTATCAAAAAGCCATCATCATCAGACAAATACATTGCCAAAACACTGCTTGAATGCATAATATGAAGTCCATTACAATTGGTGGGAATAGTCTCATTGAACCATCCTCCAGAGTTCATAAACCTTTGTTCACTTTTATTTGACAGTTTACCAGAAAGCAGAATTTTGTCCTTTGCTTTCAAAACAGATATTGTAGCTGCAACTTAATGCTTACTGATTCCACCTGTCTATATCATGCATTAGGTTAGGTACTAAAAATACCCACGTGCCTTCTTGTGTCCTGTTTTTTCTAACAGAATTTAATGTGGAACAATTTCAAGTACAACAGGAAAAAAAGAAAAAAGAAAGGAAGAATACTTACAATGTCTGAATTGAAGGGTTTCACATTGATGTTGCGAGTCGAACTACTGGTAAGGGACCAGACCTTGGTTTTGTGCTTAAAGGCAGCTCTAACCTTTGGGGGGAAAAATGAAACCAGATAGAAGATTTATTTTGAAAAAGTTGTGTTTATTTTCACAGGTGTAGCTTACAATCCTTCCTCCATGTTAACATCACTGTATTGAAAAACAGCAAACAACCCACCTCTACATTTTTCTTTATATTTATGGTCTTATTTTAAAACTTAACTTTACTTTTCAAGTACCCACACTTTAAATACAAAGCATTGTATAACCTCACTTATTTCTCATTTCATTGGCAACATTTTCATGTTATCTGGGTTATCCCATCCTCCTAGATGTCCAAGGTATGACTGTATTACCATTCATCTTGTTAAAAATAAAAAATAATAAAAGCAAAAAAAACCCAAAAATGCAGGGCACATAAGCGTACATCCCCAGTATTTGCCGTTCTAGTTCGAAAGATTTCATAAGGTGCCATTATATTGATTTTCAGCAGCTCATTAGGACACTTTCACATTTTCTAACTAAATATACAGCCCCAGGCTGGACCGCAAGCTCCCCCATTCGGGCAGGCTCTCCCTGGAGCTCACACAGCCCTGATGGTATCCAGATGCCACTAGGACATAAACCAGCTGCCAGCCTTTTGAAAACTGAAATTATTTAAAGATGCTGGATGAAATTCCCTATAGATGTAGGAAAATTCTGCACCAAGGTGAAAATAATCATCAGCTGCATAAAGAAAAGATGGTGAGACAGTCATTCTTTAGGCAAGTAGGTGAGATTTATCAAGGATTACCGGCTGGAAATGATTGACCAGTGTTACGAGGCTGTGATAAAGAACATCTTGTCAGGAGGAGCATAGTCTGCAAAACACACAAAGTAATCTTTCCTCCCTATTCTACACTGGCGTGGCCTCAGCTACAGTACTGTGTCCAGCATCCCAGGAAAAACAGGGACCAGCTGGAGAGAGCGCTGAAGAGAGCAGTGAAGATGATCACAGGTCAAGCAAATACACTTTACGAGAAGCTCAGGTTGTTTAATCAAAAGAGGAGACTGGGGGAAGACAGGATAAGTCTTACAGTCTTCCCTTGCCTGTGGAGAGGAAGGGAATTACTTACTCTTTATACGTATAGTAGCTAAAACAGGAAATAAGAAGCTCAAACTGCAGTAAGAAAGATGAAAACTACAATTTAGGAGTGGCAGTAGTGAGGCTAGTGAGGCACAGAGCCAAATGCTGAGGGAGGTCAGGAGGCTTCGATGACTGAGCTGTCAGGGGTGACACTGGCGCACGGGACGCGTGCTGTGGGACAGGCTGCTCAGGTCCCCGTCAGACCCATTCTCCTGTGCTTCTTTATAATGTGTGTGCATTTCTTGTCCAGGCGCACTGGGAATAAAGCTCTCTTTTTTACCCAATCACTTGGAAATACCTGCGGATTTCTTTTTACAGTGTCTGAGATTTACTTCTATGGTAAGAACAAAATTCTCAAGAAGAATTCTCGCAGTTTAGCTGAAGAAGTGTTTTAGATATGCACAGCATACAATGGAGCCAATAAGACCTGCTCTCCAAAAATGACAGTTCACACTAGCTATATATGAGCTGGGTTTTGAGGATACAAATTCTGAAAAGTTTCTGAATTTAATTTCTCATGAGGTTCCTGGAAAAATGGGAGCAATTCAAATATTTGTATTTGATGTGAGACATTCGAAGCTTGACAGCAGGAAGAAAGCTTTCTGAGCTTGGGGAAGAATAGAATAAAGAAATATTTTTCCTCCTTACCTTTAACCTGCCTGCTTAACTTTAGTTGATTTCAATAAAGATCAAGAATTTCATAGTCAGTCCTGACTCTCCAAACTGATTGTAGCAAAGATCATATCAATGCTCTAAGACGGAATGGGTTGGCAAATATTAATAAATAATAACGTCTCCACAGAAGTGCTGGAGTGCTATTGTTGCCTAGGAAGAAGCAGCAGGCCATGGGGCAGAGCTAGTTAGTAACATCCAGAAGAAAGAGCTGTGGGAGAATCAAAGCTATGTGGGTATTCACTGAGCAGTACCGCCCGTCAGTGTGCTGGAAACGGTTTTCATAAGAAACTTTCATTATCAGTAATACGTGTTGCTGAGCATTTTCTGCTATCTGCCATGGGAGGAGAGGACGCCGCAAGCTCCAGGCCCGGCAGAGATGGTCTCCACAAGCCCCATGTACGCCAGCCTTGCCTTGGCTTTACCCCAGTTGCTCTGAGACAGCCTTAATGCAAAAAGATGCCGCTTGGTCCACTATGAAAATCTGAACTTCCTGCCAAGAAAAATACCTGGAATATGTTCTACTCTGTTTGGTTTCCCATTAAGGATTGCATGAGCAACATCCAAAATTATGTTTTGCTGAGAATAATATTTATTTTCCTCTCTGGAACTGCAGATGTAACAAAGCCAGAGGCCCCCCAACAGGGACTGCCAGAGCAAGTCCTGCTCCCACTATTTAAGTATCCTCCCTTAGCAGCTCAGCCCCTCCAGCCCTCAGGAGTGCTTCTTTCCTTAGTCTTGAGCTGCCTTCTCTCATCTTTTTTTTTTTTTTTAAACCTTTCTTATGTTAAATAAAATAAATGTCAAGCATGGGTCAAAATGCTGCAAGTCACAAAGTCACTAACAGTCATGTATTAATTGAAAGAGAAAAGAAATCAGTGGCATAGCAGGCAACGATAATGGAGAAAGTCTTTTCTTGTTTTACGCTCATGTTACTTGAATTTGGTAACACCAAATTTGTTAACACCATTTGGTTACATACCTCTGAATTCAGAAGACAGTGAAACAGGAACATGAAAAATCCCTGAAAACAGATAAAAGGGAGAAGGGTGAAGACTGACAGTGAAGAATGAAATACAATAATGTATTTCTCGCAGTATTGTATAAAGCAGGTATTGAGTAGCTGGAGATCTAGAAAGATGGAAGAGTAGGCCAAACTGTGCCCCATGTTAAACTGGAGAAACCTGCAGCATTAGCTTACTATGAGGCTTGTCTGGACCTTTTCTGTAAAACAGCACCTCCTAAAATTTGGGGTGCTAAAGGAGAAAGCTGGCCGAAGAGAACCAAGAATTCTCTTTTCATGACAACAAGAGAACTTCTTGTCTGTGCTTGCAAGGATAAAGGCAGAGGGAAACGCTCTTTGGGAAACACCAGATCAATATTTTTCACATTAGAAAAGCAAGGTATTAGCATATAGAAAATTTTCACAACAGAATTTTGGTACCTTTGGGCTTTTTGTCCAATGGAAAGTGAAAAGGTCCCATCTCCTTTCCCTCCCAAAATAATTTTATTTTCTTTTGGGGAATATTCAGCCAAACTTAAGTTTTTTTATTTTGGATGAAAATTGGAACTTTTCTTGTCAGCTTATGGGGAGAACTCTGTTGCACCCTTTTTGTGACCATAGCGCTATTTGTTCCTGAGACAAAAAAAGGATTTACAGGAGTTCATTTTTTCTTACCCTTCGTAACCATTATTCGGGAAAGAATTATAACACACCTATAGATTTATGCCTCTACTGAAATGTCTGCTTAAAGCTAAGCAGATGCTTACATTCCTTCTTGGACAGAGCTATTTTTCTGGATTGGTGTATTAAGAAGACGAGGGTCTAGTTGCCTGCATGCAAGAGTCATGTGCAGCATGCAGAATAGCTCCACTTTTCTCCTTATGCCGCACCTTTCCCACAAACTTCTGTTCGCTTTCATTTACTCTCAGTAATGAACCCTCAAACTGACACTGAAAAATAATTCTGGTATCTTCACTGAAGAAACTTGCCTGTGGTACATGGCGCTGGAAGAAAGAATTTCATTTCTCAAGCTCACTGTCTCATTTATTTAATTATTGCTACTGGAAACACTAAGGAGTGGGATAAAAGTTCTGTTCGTACAGAGACTAAAGAATTGCCAGCACTGTATAGTCAGCACAGACTTAAAAGACAGAGGAAGGAACATAGAAAAAAATCCAATAAACACAAGCATGTGAAAACATTACTAATGATCCATTTATGGGATCTCAGCAGCAGTTCGGTAGCCATAAACTTTCCCACCAGGTACTTACTTGTAGTGAATTGAAAACAGCAAATATATACTGAAATACTAATGCGTGGGCATTGACAGCCAAAATCCCAAAGATCCACGAGCTTCCCAAGATTGGTAAGAGAACAGCGACAGCTTTAGCTGTTAGTCTGAAAGAGAAAATGAAAATAGGAAATGTGATGAGACAGTTAAACAAGTTTCAGCCCACACACCAGGGAGTTTATCAGTTATGTCCTGGCAGCAAGGCAGTGTGTGTATGACTCTCTTCACCATAAAATTCTTTTAATGGGCAAGTCTCTTAATTACTCATTCCTTATCTATGAAAATGGGGATAACAGAACTTTGGTATCACATGGGATAAATACAGATCGAGAGTCAGTAACTGAGGGTGCAGGGGAAGAGTTGGAGAGATGGTCATATAACTATTGCAGTCATATCTTCAGTTTACAGCGAAGTATCGTTTTGTAAGAGTCAAAAACAGAGGGCAGAAGTTGAAAACAAAGGCAGCATCACATGGAAAAACTAAACCCCCTCTACAGTACATTCAAAATACATTTGCTCAGCACTACAGTTAAGTCAAGACAATACGGTATTTCTCTTATAGAAAGTGACTTGGGATTTTTAATCACCACAGATGGGAAGAAACATGAGGCACCTCTGCCAAATGCAAATCCCCTAACACCCCGGTATTATTCTGCTACCACCCTGCTTTGTTCAAAGATGATTCAGAGAAACGTATGCCAAATATTGAAACAGCTTGTGTTTCTTGGAGGTCCCTACTGATATATGTTTGCTCTGCTTAGCTTGGAGGACTTGGCAGAATTTCAATAAAAGGTGGTATGACAGCTGAAAAGCTAATAGCATTGAGAAAGTAAGAGGGATTTTTGGTTTTGCCTTAATGAGTTATGTACAGGATGTTTGTTATAGTGGAAGACGAAAAGAAATTGTAGTATACCAGAGAATTAAATGATCACGGGAAGTTTTCTGCAGCAGCTGAATTCTGTGGACCAAATTTTGTATAAAGAGTAAACAAAGGGAACCACAGAGAAAACAAAGGCATTGTGTTTAGAATTGTAAGATCGCAGTTAGGTCTTTTCAGTGTATTCATAGCCTTCTACATTAAACACCTAGGAGCTATGCACTTTCTACAAGGAGCTCATTTCCTTCATCTGTAACAGGAATTAAGGGCAGCCAAACCTCACAGAGCACTCAGGACCCTGTAGAAGAGCTAGGGGCAACACTTGCATCCATTTTCTGCTTTGAAGTAAACATTACAAATATCTCTCTCTGCAGCTGAATACCACTCAGCCACTTCCAAGAAAGACAGGCACAACTGATGAAATTTAACTCACGAAGATTATTGCTTATCCCACACAATTGTCTTATCCTTATGAAGCCCTCAGAGCATCATCTCTGATTCATGTTAATGAATTGCTCTAAAGAATTGTACTTTTGTGTCTGCGTATACCCTGTAATATTGATTTCAAGAGTATTGTGGTAATAGCCCTACAGAGTGTTTCTAGTGTAATCACAGAAAAAATAGGAAGACAATCAGATTACTCTATGGAAGTCCTTGCCACAGGATGCTATGGACATCTAAAAAGGATCCTATAAATTCACAGAAGATAGCTCTGTTGTGGACTGTTAAATGTGACAATTCAGATGCCACTGCTTGTGCAGGAGTCCCTAATCTTTTGTGTGCCCTAGAGTGGGAGTATGTATTCAGAGAAGAATCATTCTGCTTGACCTTTATAGTGGGGATACAGGGTTGGATGGACCCTCAGCCCATCTGGTTTTATCTGAGATGGCAGTCCTTCTGTTCTTAGCCTAATCCATCTGGCTTTTTGATTAAAACAATAAACACCTCCACAGCTCGTTTTCACATCAATTTGACCCGGTAAAGGTAGCTGTAAAATAGAGCAGGGCCAGATGACCAATAATGGAGTCAATAAGTCATCACTCTTTCCCAGTAAGTGCTATACATCTAGTTCACAGCACTGGGCAACCCAAAAGCATTCATGATGTCTGTCCACTCTGTAATCACTCAAAAACCCCCATGAATCCCACAGGGCAAAACATTCTTGCTGTCAAGACACTACTAACTAGACAGCCCAGTACAATTTTGCCTGTCAAGGATGAATAGGTGTCGAACCTTTGCACACCCAGGCGCCACATTTTCAGTGACAGCTCTCAAAGGACAAACTCTTCCTCCTGGGCAGCTGAGTACAATTTTGGTGGTACAAGACAGAAAGCACAAAGAAAGGACCTCTCCCATTTGAAACACCCTGAACCAACAAGGCAGATAGATCTAATCCCTGCTTACCACAGCACTTACAAACCGTTGTAGCCCACAGGATTTAAGCACATGCTTACAATTAAATATATGTTTAAAATATTTCAGTGAATTTAGTCTATGGTACAATTAGAGATAAAGAAGCCAAGAGGGCAGTAAAAGCAACAGGGGTAGTGAGAAACTAAAAGTCAGTCCATGCTCACTAAAGCTACATTTTTTCAGAAATTAGCAGATTTCTATTTAGCTGGAAACCTATGCAAGAGAGAAAGTTGTTTTAGGGAGATTAATGTCCTACTTGTGCCTTTTACTCCTTCATACAGATTAAAGTACAGGTTCAGGAGAGAAGTGCATAGAGCTGCATGACAAGAGACCACTTGTAATTACAACAAACATAAAATAAATGAGAATTTTGTACAATACAATTCAATGAAGAAATCTTTTAATTAAACTTAGAGTCAAGACGCCTTGTTCATTTCAGTGACCTGAGCACACACTTCGTTACATCCTTGATTAAAAGTGTATGCTGAAGAACTGCACAGGCTTCAGGTTTATAGGGAAATCTGGGATGGGGAAGAATCTGGAACCTTTTTTTTTTTTTCCTCCCCCTATGTTGATTCATATCTTTATGTCCTTGGCCACGAATATTTCTGCACAATTCAATTTAATTCCGCAAAGAGTTTGTTCAGCCAGAAAATGAAGGAATACCTTAAAGCCTGAGCTCTCCTATTTAATTAAAAAATGCATTTTAAAAGATACAATTTTAAAACAACAGATACAAGTTTATTTTCATGAATCAAGGATGCTTTGGGGTTTTTTTCTCTGTTAAGGTTAAAGTTCATCACCTCAACTCTAACATAAGACGTACTCCACTGGGGAGCTGCCAGCAGACCACCTCTTGCAATCAATTTTGTGCAGAAAGACCTGTATAATCCTACAGAGCCCTTGTACCTTCAGGAAACTGCATCTGTGCAGGACTCAGGGCAGAGTGGGGGGGAGGATACACGAACACCTGGAAGATGGATTAGGTACATTCAGATTTCATGATGGTTTAGATGTCCTCTCTAACCTGATCCAGCAGGTGATTAGTATGCCCAACACAGCTACACTTGTAAAAGTGCCTTCATTACAAACGACTCTTTCTTCTTTTTCTCTTTTGTTCTCACACTCTCAATTTTTATAAAATTTGCAGTTTGGAATATAATTTTCCCCAGCTGGTTTGTTGCCAAAAATAAGTTTTCATTACTTCACTTTTGAGTCAGTGCATAAAAAGCTTCATCTGTAATTTGTAGTTGGGGGTAGAATAGAGTTAGGTACTCAATTTCAATGTTTTCAAAATCATTCTACAGTTTGGGTTTTCAGAAGCCTTTAACATCACAAATGCCTTATATATTTTTTAAAATCATGTATTAATAAAGACTGCTCACTATTAAGCACAGGGTTCAGCACATATGCAGCAGAATACATAGCTAAAAATGAAAATAAAATACAGATATGCAGGATTTTTCATGGAAATGTATTAATGTTTCATGCACATCCATTTAGAAGAGCAGCCATGTGAGGGTAAAACTGATTTAAGACTAAGGGTCAGCTCTGCATATGTATCACTTAAATCTCATTAAATATTTTTTTTTGCCTAATTATTGCATAGCTTTCTATGCTTGCATGCTCTGAATTTCATCCTATGTATGAAATTATTAGTTCAAAGTGTTTATGAGCTTTACTCACCAAGCAAAGGACTCAGCTCTATTGTTCCTGGTCCTCTTTTATTTTCTTCCACTTACCCCTCCCCTTCCCATCCTTATTTCATTTTGTCTTTGAACTTTAAAAAAGAAAAATACTAAATGTAAAATGCTGCGTCAGAACACCATTAAGGTGACAAGGTTAACAAATCTTAGAAATACAAAAGTTAATGTTCCACTAGGCACATTAATTCTGACACACTGCACATACTTTTTTTTTTTTATTCCCATTTTTCTTTGCTACATGAATATTTTAGTCGATTAGTTCTAGTACACTAAGATAGAGAGTGCAATGAAATACATGTTGTTTTTGGAGAAGGAATACTGCATGACTTCAACTGGGCAACCTTAAAAAAAAAAGTGACTACCATCGCTTGAGCTTTATATTGTCTATGAAATTGGTGACATGAAGAAGCAATACTTTGGAGCAGGGGCAGGTCTTACTCTGCAGACATTGAGGTCCAGCCCCACCAGGACTTCATAAACCTTGCTAAAATCTTTCTTTATCCTTGTGCCCTAATGTGTCGGAAAACAGAATGGCCATTGCCTTATAAAGGACCCTCTAAATTTCTCCTGCGTGGCCCTTCTCATGTTCTGGCCTTTGAAATTAGAAGCAACCTAACAGCCTGTTTCTCACACACACTTTTAAAAGCTCAGGTATTGTTACTCTTCTGCAGACTAATAGCATTAAGTTTGGTGAGCTTTTTGTCTCTCTGCATCTATATTCACTGAATGATCAGTCCTGGAATTAATTAATTAGGAACAAAGCAAAACCAGCACAAAAGATTTCTTTTCTCCTTTCTATCGCTTCCTTTTGCCAATATTTTCTTTTTTTAAAGTATGTACCTGTTATTACTTAGACAACTTCTGGAAAATACAAAAATATCTTGACTCTGATTAAATTTTTATATCCAGTGTATATGGAATAGCCTTTGGGATATTACTAGCTGTACATAGCTTATCTATCAATTCAGTCAATGGTTAGGGTTGTTTCTCACTCTGCCCCACACTAACAATCTCTTTAGCTGGGCTGCAGAGACTTCTGAAGCACTGCTCACCAAGAACCACTTTGGTATGACTTGATTTCATTCAGATTTGCATGGCTGTTTATTGCAAAAAGCAAGCAGCAATGAATTGGTACTGCACAGTGCCACATCCTCTGCCATCAGATCTGCAGAGGCTGCTCATATATAGTTCGTATATAGTCCCACTCACCTGAGCACTCGTGTATGAATCCCGTTGTCGGAGGGGCAGGGTGGAGTCCTTTGAAAATCCTTAGAAAATTTTTCTGATACACTTCTTGCAAGAACAGCGTTAACTTTATTCATTAATTGTTAAGCTGTTCATTTAACATGCACTCACCCTTTAAATCTCCTATTGAAAAAAAGTGTTTTTCTTCCCTTTTCCTGTTCTTACAGTTTAATTCTAATTCCTGAGAAGTAAACCTTGCTCACTGGAGATCTTCCACTCCAAATTTCTTCAACTGGCTTTGTTTGGTTTCTTTTGTTTTAGCATTCACTTCAGTGCAGGATTTTGATGTTTTCTGTATATCTTGCTCAGTCAGAGACGGGCTGTTAGTCAGTGGTTTACACCAGCTGAGATCCTGCAGTGTGCACTAATCAATCAATAGAGGAAGGGAAGTTTTCTGAGTTGGATAATTATCATAGCTGTATTGAAGTCCTGGTGTGCAAGAAGTACAGGTCTCAGCACCTCTGAAACGTATTTTCATTACCAACATCATATAAAATCATTGCACTGTTACTGAAGTTAGTAGGAACATTTTTCCAAGAGCAGGGTCGGGCCTTATAGTTTTATTGTATTTGCAATTGGTTTTGAATGGCTATATTCAATTGAGATTGCTCCCTTCCCCTTATTTAATCTCTGCCCTTTTCTGCTGTTGCCCTGAGCACACTGTCGATATCTTACACTGATGCAGAACGACTACACTGACAGCTACAAAAAAGAAATTTCACTGCTTGCAGAAAGAAAACTTTATTACTTCTGTGAAGGGGACCCCTAATTCATAAATCAATTTTATTGGTTATATATGGAGCACTAATCCTTTTAAGACTTCTGACATCCACTTTTCAGTCATGATGCCTGCTTAAGTAAGAAATAAATTCAGACCCATAAGCCAAGATTATATAATAATTGGAGGAAACACTGTCTAAAAAAGCAAAAATCCTTCACAACAATTCAGCAAAATTGTTACCCTGACAAATAGGCCTTTTAACTGAAATTTCTCTCTTGTTTCTTAAACTCTTCACTAGCCACTGTCAGCAATATGCTTTGTACTTTATATAAAAAATAAACAAACCCAAAAACCTATAACTAACATTTCAGACTAATGCTGGGAGAAGTTGAATTTAGCTTCAGTTTCCCATTTGTTACAAGTAGTGTTCACTAACCTCTAAGAAGGAAGCTGGAGAGCTGCTGGGAAACCACATGCAGCAATTCTGACTACGAATGAAAACGTTTTTCATTCAAGTTCAGCAGCGCTTCCAACACACACCTTGCCTGCTCCGTCTGACCAGCACTCAGGCTTTCATTCCTGCTGGTGTCTGAGGAATGGCAGTTCTGACCACGGCATTCAGGAGCTCTGTGTGCTGCTGCCGCTCACTTTGTTACCTGGTTCTCCAAGGAGCAAAACCAATACTAAGCGATTTAGGTGGTGAGTTGCCACCAACACTTTTTCTCCTCCTACACTTTGTCTTGACTATATAGACAATAAGGCTGATGGCACAAAGAATGTCTTTTAATTAGCACATACACGGTTCCTAGCTTAATCTCAGGTGATTTCTAGGCAAAACTATAATAAATTAAAAAAAAAAAAAAAAGACAAAACCCCTGGTAACTGCAGATGCCATTTCCCATTTTCCCAAATGTTATTTGCCCTTTCAAAGTGATGTTGTGAAACTGAATAGGAAATATTTACAGACACTTCAGATCACTGCTTTCTGGTGGGTGCCATTTATAATCCAGGGAAGATGCTGCTAGTCAAAAGTATTGTAGCTATGGAAAAAAAAAAAATCTAGGCTGCAACAGCAACTAAATTCAAATTGATTTTCATCACGTGAGTGGGAAAGGGGGTTACATTACTCCTTTTCTGTTACACTCAGTGTACGATATCCAGTCCTCTCACCGCAGATCCTCACAAGAAGGCAGATGCTGCCAAAGCAGTACCACTTCTCATAAGTCTCCCCAAAAGCTAAAGCTGCCTTTAGTAGACACAGCATTTGCCCAGAATATAGGAGGTCTGGGCTCAAACCACTCTTCTGCCTAAGAGATTGCAGTTCCCTTTTTTCCAGAAGAGCATTTTGGCTCCCTGCTTCATGCTTATTCTCACCTATTGAACCTGTTCCACTTACATTAAGTAGTTAAATATTCACTGGGTCAGAGAGAGAAGGTGTACTCCACAGATTAGTCATGAGGCATTCTCCTGAGGGAGGAGTCCTACCTAATCCCTGCTTTATTAATATTACTTATTTTATATTAAATATTCAGTGGAGCAGGGACTGAAATCCAAGTCTCCCTCCAAACCCCCATCAAGCCTGACAAAATAATGGCCACGACCAGAAATGGAAGTACCTTAAGAACTTTAATGTTGAGAAGGCAATTCCAGGGGCTAGCAGCATTGACTTTTGACTTCAGCATCTAACCAGGGATTTAGGAATCCGTGCCTTGCTAAGGCCTCCCACAGATCAAGTCCAATGTTACCTCCATCACTTCCTGATCCTAAAACTACAAAAGAAAAAAAATACTTCCCAAAGAAAGTAATAAGTACTTAACTAAAACATGTCCTTCTCCTTGACTTTAATGCAAGCTATTAAAAGAATATAAAGAATTAAAATGTAATGTCCTTGTGAGCTGAATTTTCAGTGGTTAGGATTTTCCCAGGGGAACTGAATTTGCAGTGGGATTTTTCCATTCTCTTTCTAAAATTCCTTTCTCCAACATTTTTCGACACCAATTCTCTCATTGCACTGCTGCTGAGACAGCATTCTCTGCTTCTCAATCCCCAAGCCCAAGGTTAGAGCTAATTTTCCACTGAACTTTGCCATTGAGTCATCAAAGAAAATAATAAGAGCTTATTCTCACAGTAGAAGAATGTTTCACATCCAGCCAAGGAGTATTAATAATTGGGTTTGGATGAGGAGATATAGTACCTGCACTGAGAGGCTTTGTACCACAGGATATCCAGTTGTACGGGTATTCATTCCCAAGAGACACCCAAAAGCTTCTCTGTTCTTAGTGAAGTCATCATTTTTAAAAGGTGACTGGGAGCTTTTGCTAGTGAATAGTCTTGTTGCATATTTGTGCTGTAATCATCAAAACATTGTGTCTCTCTGTGCTTCTTTTCATGCTCTGCTTCTATTGAAGCATCACTTGAACCTCAGGAACAGCCCCAGTGTAACAGAATATGTTTTCTCTTTTCCCATAGCAACCTCTAAAAGAACATGCAGTATAAATAGTTCCAGTTAGATGATCACTTAAGATCTGCTAAGTACTATCATAGGCGAGCAATGATACAATCCTTTTGCGTACAATCATTTATATTAAATTCACAATCAATGGTGCATTTCTTTAAAATCTAGGTAGACTAAAGGGTTGACTGTTTGTTGCAGTCACATGTTAAATTTTTTGGAACTCCAAAAAAGGTGGCTGCTGAAAAAGTTTTTTGGGAGACTCCAGTAATGGCTGACAGAACAAATTTCCCAGCAGTTGGTATTGACGACCACGGCCAGAAGCCAAAATAATCACTTTCTCAGAAAACCATGTGGAAAATGAAAGCAACTTAAAAGAAAAAGGAAAAGAACAAGCCCTGATCCTTACAATAGTGAAGATTTATGGATTTCTTGAACACAAACTGTTCACTTCCCTATTTCTTAAAGTGTTTGGTTCTTCCTTAAAAGCTGATTCTGGAGTTACTTTAAAGGAAGTAAGAAAGGGAAAAAAGACAAGAAAACATTACCCACTGCCACTTCAGGGGTTAATAGTCTCACAAAAGCAGATTGACAGGTAAGTCTGGAGGGATTAATTTGTTGTTTTAAAAAGAAAATAAACTGCAGTGTTTTAATGGGTCAGGTCTTTTTTATATAGCATGCTATTATTAAGCATCGGTTTGTTTCCAAAGGTGGAACAGTCCTCTTGTTTTTTCAGTTTGCACCTTACAGAGCAAGCACCCAAGAAAAGAGCAGCTTTTTTTTCTTACAACCAGACAACAAAAACTATGCAGGAGGATTTGGTTTTATCCATATACAGTTAGCCATGAGCTAGTCCTGGGTTCAAAAAGGTTATGGTATTATTTCTGTTTCGAGACCAGACAAAGAGATCAAATAATTAATTGCCAAATATGACCATAAAGTTAGTTATAGGAGCAACATATTAATAGGATAATCTAACCTTGGCTGCTCTGGACGCTCTGCATATGTGAAAACAGATGTTCCTTCAGACTCCTCCCTTCTTCTAACAGGGACCTAGTGCCTAGCTCTGCGTTGGAATCAGCCCAGGAGAAGGAATTTGTTACGACAGCTTATTCCCAGAAAACTCATTACCTGTTTCTTCCAAGGACAAGGCAATGAGAATGTCCCAAAGGGCTAGATCCTGCCTGTGGGTGCCAGATTGACCAGGCTAGATGTCATCTACTTCTTTTCTCCAACATTTGCACCTAATTATTTCTTCCACTACAGTCTCCATTGTTTTATCCATTTTGAAAGCTCCCAATGCAGGACTTCTTCCATCTCATGACAGCTTTCTTTATAGACTATCCCTAGGTATATGATGATATCCCTATATATATATATATAGTGTGAGGCATGAATCTACATTAGCCCAACACTTAGTATTTTTAATTGGCTAAATCTCTGCAAGTCATCTTGAAACAATATACTGAAAATTAGTCTTATTGCACTATTTACAGCCATCTGAATCTTTTTTATAGTTATTATATCATGTGGTGAAAATCTTTGTTTTCCCAACAGTAAACGGAGGTGACAGACCCAGCGCTAATAAAGTGGGATTGTCAAATTACAGAAGTTATGAAAAGGACCTCATAGTGTTTGCTTTTCCTTACATAACAGGAGATTTGAGGGATGAATTCACATGACTAGAACACTGACATGAAAGAGTGCAGCTTGTGCAGAAAGGACACACAGGGAAAAAGAAAGGGCATATCAAAAATATAGACCTGTTCAAAGAGCCAGAAACTATAGGTAGACAGACCTTTCAAAAATCTCTGTGTAAAAAACACAGGCAAAGGAAACGGGAACAGTATGGCAGCGTACATCTATTTTGGCTTGCCAAACCAGGAGGCTAATGTGGGTGGGACCTTTTTTTCCCTAAACATCTCAAGAGTTGCCCAAAGCACAGGATTAGATGTTAACATGAAGCTAGCTTCATTTAATTAATGATAATGATAACAAAATACAGTTTATAAAGCTGGTTTTTTAAGACATAAACCTGCAGCCAGTGATGTAACCCTATTACAATTTTTTTTTTTCCCTTACTCTGGCATGTCAAACCAGGAACATCATACGTTAAAAATATGAAGTAGCCCCTACTTTGTGCTTCATGCTGGTGATGCCTGAGCTGGAGCATCATGTTGGGGTTTGGGTATCAGATTTCAAGAAAAGTGTGGTCCTCTGGAAAGACTCTGGAGGCAAGCAAAAAAAAAGATTGGTAATCTAGAAAACATGGCCTGTCAAAAATGGGACAAGTTTTGAGTATATAAGTTCGCAAGGAAAGAAGGAAACTGTTGTCAATGTCCCCTGGAGAAGGACAGGTTCCTATTTGTCCTTTCTTAAACTGCCTTTGTAGAAATGTCAAGCTTTTTAAGAGAAGCTATTAGGAAAAAAACTTCTGAGCTAGCTATACCCTGGAGAGACTCAAATTTCCATCACCAGAGGCTTTTACCAGTATAAGTGGTTGTGTTTTACACACAATTCAAAATGGTCAGGAGCAATTACACAGCCAGTTACCACTGTTCAGCTGACAAGTGGCAACGAACTTCATAGCTTGGTAGTTGTGTATGCCTGGGAACACCCAGAAAAAGCAGCCTCACAGAGACAGGGTTTACTGGAAATCTGTAGGTTTGGCAAATATTTCTGACTCTTAGCTTGAAGTCAGTGGGGCTCAGTTTAACTTAGGATGACAAAGTAACAATCACATCAGCCCATACACAAAATTTCTGTGGAATAACATTCACCTCCCTGAGGAGCTGAACTCTGAAAATGATCTCTTGACCTAAACAGTCTCAGTGACCCTTAATTATGCAATGATATCAACAGAAAGATCCCATTTCCATGGCAACGGTACCAGTGAACAGCAAAGCTATCAAGGTCAGGCATATAAACTGAGAAAGAAAAGTAATTTTCTGTGTAATGGTTCATATGAGCTTTAACTGCAGTAGTGGCAAATAAATAGCCATATACTTGCTTGATCGCCTGTCTCAAATGTACATAAGGGAAAAAAAAGGATTGCTGAAGTGCAACTACAATCACGCTGCCTTGCTGTCTGGTTTCTGAAAACTGCTAGTGACTGCTGCTTCAGAGGATAACACAAACTGCAGAAAAGCATTCAGCTATGCAATGCTGTAATGTGAGGAACTTGATTTCTTATTAAGCTGGCATTAAAGAAGCTAGGCAACATACGGTTTTTATCATGTTTATCAAAGTTAATGTCATAGCTGATGCTGTATTACTTGTAGAAAAGCCCAGTCAGAAATGTTCCAAAAACATATTTTCTAATTTGTCAAAATCAAAATGTTTTACTAACCGGTTTGATTCCCACCTTCTTCCAAGGACCTGCTTGCAAATGGAAAATATGGAAAAATCTACGTACTTCCCTACTACCCTCCTTACAGCATCCAGGCTCTGTCGTGCCAGGCTCCAGTCCCCTCCTCTTTTCTCCCTCAGCCCTTTGCAATATTCGTGAGGTCTCCAGGAGCAGGAGGTTTGCAGGCTGCCAGCCAGCTGTCTCATGGGGTGCGGGCTGGCCGTGGAGGCAGATGGCTGCTGGGGAGCTGCCCCAATGCCAGCGCTTGTGTCTGAAGCTCTTTTGGCTTTTTGGAATCATCTTTAATAAGATGCTGCAGTATCGGGTACGGTTGCAGTTCCATATACATTAGAAAATGAAAAATAGACTCGGTGGTCATTTATTTTTTTAATTTCTGAGCTGAGGATTTGCTGATTCTCTTGTTCTGTACAGTGGGCTCAGACAATAGCTCATGACAAGCTCCTTTATGCAGCTCCATACATATATATGCCTGTCTTATTGCTGCTTACTTTTTTGAACAAGTAATCTGAATCATTACTATCTCTGCTTACATGAGAACACCCAAGGCTTCTTTGTTCTGTTACTGTATTTGGATATTCCCTAGTTTTTTAATATATTAAAATAAGGCAACTAATGTGGGAGGGCAGCTGGAGAAGCTATGTGAGACTCAGTGGGGATAATAAACACAGAGTTAAAGAACATGGCTTTTCATGGGGTGATTACAGCACCTCACTTCGAAAATCTCACTATTCCTGATATTCTCATGCTTTCAATTATCATCTGACTTAACTGCCTTTTTGATTATTTCTAACATTGTTCTAAAAGAAAAGTGTTTTTTATTCAGTTTCTTTCACTAAAGTATATGTTTCTGCCTCACATCTTTTTCAATTGAAAAGAATTGGGCATGATTTGTAATTTCTATTTCCAAAACACATGTAACATATCTATAGTTAATAACATTTTATTACTTACCTGAGGATAGTATCTAAAAGTTTAAAAGGACTTTTGATTCTAAAATAGGACCTTTTCTTTATTGTAATTACCCATATTTTTCATTTATTTAATTTTTTTTGAGAGAGCATTGTTGGGAAAATATGTAAATCACACTTAGCTAAGAGCTGTGTCAGACTGGGTAGTGATTTACAAGGTTGCCTAGAGCTCTGCACAAGGTGCATGTTTAAATAAGCATTTACTTTGTGCGATGGCATAACTATAATATTTGTCTTATTATTCTGCATAAAGCTGACATAGAGTTCTAGGATTATAAATTGGACCAAGGATGTAAATGCAGCAGTTCAAGCAAACTCTTGAAGTTATTGCTGTTCACAGTCAATTGTACCATTTCATGATGAACGACCAGCATTTAATTGTTACTCTGGTACCAGGCATAAAGCTATGACTCATAACACTGTCCTCCTCCTACCAGTATTTTCAGGGCTTAAAATCAGATATTAAAAGACTGAAACCTAAAAACAATTAGGAAATTTTTAAAACAAAAGAATGTGAACTTCAAAGCTGTTTTTCACTGTAGATTTTCAAAAGCTGAAACTTTCTGTTGTTATAATTCTAAAGTAAAGAAGACATGCTATTCTTTAGACAACTTTGGCAGGGGAGAGGGGAGGAGGGCGACACCACACCTGCATTGTTCCCATATGTCACAATATCATATTGCTAACAACATCTTTGACCCTTCTCCTGTGTATGCTGGCACCTTGTATACCACAAAAGACTCATCAGGAATGATCCAACCTTAGGCATGGGGCCAGCAGAGAGTTTTGTTCTCTTTAAATGCTGTATAAATCCTGATTTGACTTAAGGAGGCCCTGTCTCAATGTAGTGCACCCTCAAGCTCCTGCAGAGAACAGCTTTCACCTGCAGAGACTGCTCTTAGTGTCCATCAGGGACTGACAGGGTGGAATCAAGAAATGGATTCAACAACGGATCAATAAGCACAACATAGGTTTCTAAACATTGAAGGTGAGAAATAGCTGAAGGGTGGCTTGGTATGGCCCTTCTTTCATACCCTTCCTTTCCATTAGTGATTCTGTTGTGCTCAGAGCAAGGTTTCATCATAGGGATTTAATAACCCAGTTTTAATAAACATCATTCTGTCCTGACATTCAGATATGAAAATAAACATGCCTAAGCATCTCTGTTGAAAAGTATTATATCTTTGTACTCAGGAAATCCAGCATCTCTTGAATATCAAGTTGGAGCCCACAAACAGGCCGTGATCACTCTGGAGCAGTAAATTCTGTTTAAGGAGAAATGACAGACGGAAAACAATTCCCACAGAGGATGATTTTGGCTCAGAAGGAGACAACCAAGAAAAAAATAAGCTGTGGAAGGACTCACAATGTCATCTTGTCCAGCTCAGCCACGAGACAGGATCAGTTGTCGCTCCTGGCACCAGAATTAGGCCTGAGAGACATTTGTGCAACCACTTCGGAAAGCTGTTCAAAGACAGAAGCTCAGCAGCTCTCCAGGTGATCAACTCCATTGCTTTGCAACTCCCCTCCCACTATTGGAAGCTTAAAGATATTTGATTTTTTCATCAGTTTAAGCCTATTACTATTTGTCCCTTTTTCTGTGGTTTTGCAGAGTAGCCTTCTCTCTGCAGCTATGTTTTACATACCTTTAAGTTTTTATTACTCCTCCTAAAATATGCCTGAAATGCGCCTGAACGATCACAACATGGCCTGGAGCCTTTCTCCAGTGCTATGACTCTTACATCTGTGGTAAAGAAAGTACTACCATTGCTGTAATTATGGTTCCTAAAAGATTAGCACTTCCTCATTAATACTCTCATTGCCAACATTCAAACCCATGTATTTTTAGTCTAAAACCCTGAGTCTAATAAGGAGATACCCAAACGGCATCTGTATTTGTCATATTCAATGAGCCAAAAATTTAATTAGGTTGAAGACATTATCATTGGCAGTAGCACTTCAGCTCACTAATTGTCATTGCTTAATACTTTCATTTTAATTATTTCCTTTATTGTCAGTCACTCTCCTCCTTCCAAGAGTTTCCATGAGGTACATCGCTCATGCTGTTTGAAGCCACGTTCAATGAACATGATTTCTTACACACAATTAGAAATTGTCAAGAAAAGGAATTGCTGAAAGCAGATTTGACTTGCTAGACTGCTCTTTCTAACTGATGGCTCTCATTCAGCAAATGGGAAAAGCTCTTTTCTTTTTCAACAGAGCACACAAAAGCAGAGGCTCAGTGACTCTGAGGCTTGCAGCTGCAGCAGAGGCCACCCAGCAAGGCACAGAAAGGACTTTCTAGTGCTATGGACCTTGAATCCCTGTGGACTTTCAGAAAAGTTTGACTGCAGATTGTAAGTTGCTCCTCACCCCTCTTGGAAGGGTGGGAAAAAAAAAAAAAAAAAGAAATTCTCTAATGGTGTCACAAAGGGGTGGAATTTAGTTATGGAGGGAGATTATGGTATCTTCTTCGGCAGGACAGCTCTCACAAGAGCTTCAAGCAAGTGCTGTGATTGACAAGTATGTTCTGTGAAAATTAACAGCTCTTCCTTAGAAAGTGAAGTCTTTGGACATCAAATGACATGAAACAGGAATGGAATCACAAGAACAAAATGCAACAAATATACAGTATCGTGCAGAATAATGCCTGATGTTAAAAGCACAAAAGCTATCAGCACTAACTCAGAGGACTGGTATCCGAGACAAAAGGTGACTGGGCTGAAAGGCAGGCGGTATGTTTATAAACAAAGTAAAATACTGATGCAGAGTCATAGCATGGAATGGATCATTGATTAAATAGATGAGCAATTTGCCACAGTGCATTCGGTGTGCTGCAGGGATATAATAGATGGCTTTGCAAAGTGCTTTGGAATGGTCAATTACACGGTTAAACCATACAGATGTCTGCAGCATCATGAGCTGTTGGAGGACAACCCTCCTGTATTTGTATCTGTCAAAGCGAAAATCTTTCTATACAGTTTTTTTTTTTTCAAATAACCAAAGGAATGGATTTGCATTAAACCTCCATACTGTTTTCAGTTTCAAAGTGGTTTATGCTACATTAAAAAATGCAGAACGAACTAACACAACAGCTTACACGACTTGCTTGCCCTGCTGAGCTTTCCTTGAAGCCCTGTTTTGCTCCCATGCACTGCAGCTACTGCCATTTCTTCCAATTTTCAGTCATTAATTTAACAAAACAGAAAAAATGTTTTTCCTTCACTCAACAGAGAACTAAGAGGCTGTTGTATTATTTTACTGAGTGAAGATCGAGCTTTGAGGGATGAAGGAAATGAGTAAAATGAAAGAAAGAATGGGGTAAAAAGCTAAGAAATAGTTCTAATTTTGTCATAATTGCTTTCTCCGTGAATGATTATGATAGCTATCACTTCTGGTTCACCAGCTTCTGAAGTGTACACTTCATAAAAAATACAGAGATTTTTCCAACTCATTGGACCATTTCAGAGCAAGCAGTGAGACAGTATTCAATAAGAGTTGGACTTGGCAATTTATTCAAGAAAAGTTAATGAAACTGTCTCTTCTGGATGATACAATGCAAAAGTGAACTAGCTGGGAAAGCACAGTGGTATGGCTAAGCACGGTATCTTTGTTTCTAGACTAAAACTGCTATTCCTGCAACAGAGACGTGCTTTGCATTTCTTCCTCTGCTACGATTAATATTAGTCTTAGTGCAAAACTAAGATCTTCGAAAACTGTATTATACTTTAACCCTTGTAATTCAGGAACCAGGTAACTCATGTAATCAAATGACTACCTGTGATAGACTTAATCAGGGAAAACTTCTCCCCATGGGCAATGAAATGTGCACATTTCTAAAACTGTCACATTAGATACCTTTTCTCACTGTAACAGAGAAGTAACTTCCCAAGTAAACACAGCCATGAGACTTTGAAGGGGTAGAGCAGCAAGAAAAAAGCTATTTAGGACCTAATAAGAGTTAATGAATGCACTGAGTGGAATTAAGACTTTACATGCAGCAGAAATAAGTAAGAAAAAGAGTTCAAACGGTCCATAACTCGGAAATGTAATCATGTGCCTTTTCAAGCACGTGAGCAATTCCATTAAACTAATCTGCTTTAATTGCATTAAGGTTAGAGAGACTACTCATATGCTTAAACTCAAACATATGATTAATTATTTTCCTAAAAGAGGGTCCGGTTAAGAAGAATGGATAATATAAAAAAATGTTGTATGTCTGCATTTAAATGTTTCAAGGTATTTGATTCAGCATTCTATAAACTAGAAAAATCAAATCAGCTTTTTGGTGGAAAATCTGTTCCCTGGATGCAAAACATTCTCAGAAAGCAGCATCTGAATTATTACACAAAATTATTTTGCTGAGAGTCAACAGCTAATCATCTAATAAAAGGTTCAAATATAATCAATCACAACTAAGTGAAACAGCTCATATTCTATACATGTGTTCAATATGCTTCAAAAAACAATACAAAAAGCATGTTCTTAAGTAAATTCAAGTAATAAATAGGAGCTGATAATAATTCTTTGCTCAGCTCTTACCAGTAAACTGCTCTTGCAGAATTAAAGTTTCAGACACTAAAAAAGCGACCATTTTCACACACATACAAAAATTCCTACAACAACCAATACTTACTGTTCAGACTGCCACGGGAGTCTATTATGCATTGATTAGCATCTCTGATCATATACTAATTAATTAATTATATTCATTTTGCCTTAAATTATTCGGCATTTTGCAGTTTATGTATCACATAAACTTACTCTTTTATGCTGCTTCTTCAATTTATCATATATTTTGGGAGTGCTATTATTGTTTACTTTAAACAAACAGACAAAAAGACATGTCCACACCAGTATCTCTGAAACTAGAATAAAAAGTTCAGCAAGATGCTGTCTGATATCTCCATTGTGACAAGCAACATCTGAACCCGAAGAGGTCAATCAGTCAATAACGTACTGCACTTTATTCTGGGTGAAATGCGAATGGGGAAGATGAATAATAAATTAATTTTATGATAAAAAAGGAATTTTGTTCACAACTTCCTTTTCTATTTTGGCTTTTAAACATGAAGTTCGATGGACGCTACCTTCAGAGCAGAGCACTGGCTCACCCTGATGCATATTCTGTGGTCACATTTGAATCAGCATTTGAGAGGATCTGTTGCCATATGGAAAGTCAGGAACAATTACTCTAAATAATTACATCAGTTTATCGCTGTCTGTTGCCAAGAGAAACAAGCCTTGTTGGTAATATCCACTTGCGTTGCCAAGTAACTTAATCTTTAGGGAAGCTAAATGTGCTCCCGTACTAGCACTTCTCTAACAATAAATATCCTTTCTAACTGATATCATCATGGCTCATAACTGTGTCTTTGTTCTGACAATTTCCTAAGGTAATCTCTGCTCAGTTACGGGTTGCCGGCCTCGGAGGTGTGAGTTATCACACCTGGCTTGAGACGTGCACAGAGACGGTATCTGAGTACAAACTGGCCAGTCCAGGCTTCCCTCAGTCACTGGGGAGAAATGAGAACTTTTAAGGCAAGTGAGATGAACACTTAACAGATGATTTGAATTCTGTGGTAGAAGCAGCCATTTCTGCATCGATCAGGAGTCCAGGTGGAGGTGGTGTCAGCTTTACTGAGCTCTAGAGTTAGGGGAGATGAATGCAGGTCAGGTGCTCTCCCATCCAGGCTGCCAGCAGAAATGGAAGCCAGTCCTTGTCAGCGCGATTAAACTTTTCCTTTAGCAGCAAAGCCTGGCAAGAGGCGAGCCTGATGACGAGCCTGTTCTGTAAAACCTGTAGGCTGGGATTTTCAGACTACAACCACTGTTCCTATTTGAGCTCAACAACAGCTGCAAGCGTGAGGCCTCTTAGTCAGGTGCTTAAAGGCAGATATAAATATTGGCCTGAGTTACCAAGGAAAGGCAAGCTGGCGTTGGCACCTCCACTTCTGCCACAGGCATTTTCATCATTCTTCAGCCAGTTTTGCTATGCCTTTCAGTTCATTATCACTTGCAAACCTTGAAAACCTGCTGTTTAAGTGCTATCATCCAAATGGTTGCAGACAGCAAATTACTGTTTCTCATTGTGCTTTCCACTTAAATTTCATTCCAGCTTGAAAAGACAGCACTGAAATCCCTCTTTTTTTCCCTCTCAAGTTTATTGAATTGAGCAGGCTTCCCCTCCACAGCTCCTTACACTGCAGTTCTCATTGTCTGTCTTTAGCTTTCTGAAACCAAGAAAACAGCCCCCTTTCTGAAACACAGCCCTAAAAAAATGACTTGTGCCTTAGGTACCACTTCACTGCAGTGAACAACTACAACATGGTGACAAAGCACTTTCTTGTCTCCCCAAAATCACGTGCCATTTTAATTCAGCTGTGTTTCTAAGAAGCGCTTGATAAATTCTTTCTAACATATTGCAGTTTCCCCCATAGCTAATATCAAATGAACTGCACTATTCAGATGGATGCCTGACAGGCCCTTTATTTAAGGCTCATATTACACAAAGCATTTTACAGTCTTCAGTGATTCCTCCCTAAGCCGATCGAACTTGTTGATTCAAAAACCACCTTGTAGTCCGTGCTGACAGTGACTTGACAGAAACTACAGAGCTTATTGCGTTTTTCTGATTTCTCTGTGCTCTCTGTCACTGATTCGTTTTGCTGTGCTTATCCACTCTCACATGTTAACAACCTCTAATAAACATCTAAGATCCTTTAGTGGTTGGAGGCATGGTTTTTTTCACTATGAAAAACATTTCCCGTGCAGCTGTCAGAACAGAACCCTCTTTTGTTTTGTTCTTTTCTTTTTTGGAAAATGGTACAATGGACAGAATGATTTCACACTAGACATGTAAACTTCCCACGTCTATAAAGAATACTGATGATAAGAAAATGAAATCCAGTGTTACAAAGGCCTTACATTTCTCTTTTTTCCAACAGACCAGTTACTTTCTCCATGACATCCTCTGTACATGAAACTAATTCATCATGCCTCACTGCTACGTTGAATCAGGGTATAAATACTATCTAAGATCTGATTTGGACAGCTATTTATGTCCTTCTCATTTCAAATTTCTTCTGAGGACCCATTTCTGTAATGATGTCTACAGAAAAAGATCTATTCTGTATGTTCTGTTTACCTTCAATCATATTTTATTGAATTAATTTAGTTCTATCAGAGCATATTTCTGCTTAACCAATAATTTAACGATTGAATGCTTCCAGATATATCTTCCCATTGATTATAATCTTTCTCCACCACCATCATTTTTGTTAGGTCAAATCCTAAAACTGTATTTTAAAAATTACTTAGCACAAGGAGCATCTCTTAGCCAGGTGTCTGGAGAAGTCGCATTTTCAGCACAGAGCTCCACCATTCCAAATCTACAGCTGATAATATTTGAACTAAGAACATATACTCCTGATTAAATGGATTTCATCTTATTCCTAGACCAACCATTCCTAAATTGTTTTACTTATGTACACACACATAGTTTTCTTTTAAAAAACTAATATATATTAGTGTGCAGGGTATAGTGTGTATTGAATCAATTCTTTGTAATACAAGTAAGGAAATATCTAAGTACATAGAACAATCTGTGTAGCTCCTCTTCTTCTTATGGAGGTTGTTCCTTTGTCTTCATAATTCTAATAGTGTATACAAATTGGCATTGACAATATACAGTTATTTGCTTCCTAATGTTCTATATTTCCTTCCTATTTCCGAAGGTCACAGGGACTCAGCCAAACCTGAAACAGTCATTTTAATTCCCAGTCTTTTCATTTCACTACAATGTAATTATCTTATAGATTTTTGTGTAGACTTATTTACTGGTCTTCTTTTCCTATTGGATAAGTATACAGTAACTAAACTAACTTCAATTAGGTAACTGTCACCAATATTTAAAACTTAATGGCATTTTTAAAATTACATAAGTAATCCAAGCATAAAAATTATTCTTTATGATACCATTTCAGAGCAGTGGCACCAAATCCTTATCATACAATAGCCTGTGACTCAGATACATTAAACACAAACCATCATCACATTTTTCTTCTACCTAAGTTACATATTCCTTGAGTTACATACAGCGTCCTTTTTATATTTGGACTAAAGCATCTTTAGGAGATACAAAATACAAAATGGAGTATTCAGCATCTTACTATAAACTCAACATATTAAATTATCTTCTTGGCTACCCATATGTAATACTACAGATTTTAGAAATCAGAATTTGTCCTTGTGTATTCAGATGTAGCGATGTGTCTACCTTACATTTCCCCTCTAGCCTTGCTAGCGCAGTATTTTAAAGATGATACACTCTCAGAGAGGCCAACATCCCAAGAGGCTCAAGGCACCTTAATATAAAGCCCTGCTTGAATTTAAGCACACATATAAATCCAGCATAAGTCTGTGTGCTTTGCAGTATCAAGAGAGTATTAAAGATAAGCATGTGCCTAAATATTATGCTGAACTGGGGCTAAAAACAAGGTTTATCCTCTGAAGGAGCAGAATAGTTGCAATACCCCAATACAGATTAATGATGCTCTGTGAGATTTACCTTTGAATATAGCAAGAAGAGGAAAGTCTCCGCTAATAAAATGGAAAATCATGAATCAGCAAATGCTGGAGACTGTAATAAGCAGGAAAACACTTTAGCTCATGCTGAACCACAGGTTTCATCCTGTGCAGCATTCAGCTTTCATAAAATATAGGTTAACTGGCTGCATTCAAGAGAATGATATGCTACCTTTAACATTATTTGCTTTTTACTAGAGGAATGACATCAGTGTTCTGGGAGAAGTCCATGACACATGTCTTTATGACATAACATTGCTAGGGTGAGATTATTAACTTGCTATACTACAATTTGAATGAGAAAAACTTACTTGAAGGCATTGGCATCTCCATGAACCTTATAGTTGTCTGCACTGATTCTTGAGATAACTCTTGTGACAGCAATGAGAATACCAATATTGACCTGAGGAAGAAGAAGGAAAAAGACTTGGTCAGGAAAGTAAGTACTGACTGTGTCAGAGGTGCAAACTGCCCTAGGAGTGCATTGTACA
Source organism: Gymnogyps californianus (assembly GCF_018139145.2). Lineage (NCBI taxonomy): Eukaryota > Metazoa > Chordata > Aves > Accipitriformes > Cathartidae > Gymnogyps > Gymnogyps californianus. The sequence goes on from NC_059486.1 coordinate 10,351,902, forward strand.
AATACAACAAAAAACAGGAGCTTTGTGTGTTGTATTTAATTGGCAAAAGAGGTTTCCAATTTTGGACTGGTATAGTTTGACCCTTGTCAATGGATTTCCCTCTCCCCACAGTAAGTAGTTCTTGTTTGTGCTTTCTTTCCTTCAGGAAGAGTCCTTGCCTGTTTAGGATAAGGCTGGATTGATACACTGCTTCACAGCTAAAATGCTCAGGATCCCTACTGTACAAATAAATACCCTAATAATCTACTACCAGATGACAAATTAGACAACAACTTCAGTGAACAGGGGCATGTGCCTGCATGCTCTTTGCTTTTGTGCTTGCTTGTGCACAGACTTCAGACAGCACCTTTCCCGCTAGACTTCACAGTGTACAATTCCTTTTTCTTACTAAAGTCTGCTTGCAATTTAAGCACAAGATTATTTTAAAACAGCAATGAGGAAAATACGTTAAGCCTGAACTCTGCTCTTCAAAAGCCCTGCTCTTTTTGATGTCAGGCCCAGCAGAAACATCAATAAAATGAAAAGAACTCCCACCAGAAAATTAGGAAATCTTGAAAAGACTAACACTGAAAATGTCTAACAAAAGAGAGTTTGCTCTGGAGTCACAGGTGAAGAAAGAAGGAAATTTTTATCACTTAAAGGAAATGTGGCAAAGACTGTTTTGTTGTGCAAAGACCTTGGGTTTAAACAAAAAAAGAAGAGAGGAGAGAATGTGAAGGTGAAAGACGTATTTCCCCCTGTGTGTCCAAAGTTACACATCAGCTACAAAGCTGATATTTAGCATCAAGTTAAGAACAAGGGTAGAACAAAACTATCCTGAAGTACAGAACAAAAAGAAAGAGAAGACTCCAAAATAGTGCTGTTGCTCAGTTAAAACTCAATAATCATACTCTATTTTGAAATAAATATTTTAATTCTGAGGAGGAGAGGGTGAATTAAAAAATGTTTAAGTTTGATGATAATTATTTCCTTGGTATTTTTCAAATCTTCTGACTACTCTTTTAATTTTAGATTTCTAAGGGCAGAACATCACCTGGTGTAAAGTAGGAGCATAGCTGTGATAGTTCATTTCTGCCACGGCTTTTTAGCCCACCCAAAGAATACCCTGTGGAACCTGACAGCTTTTCAATTACAACTGTACTTGTTGTTCAATCAGCTTTACAGAGATGAATAAGAGGTGAAATTCAATGGTCTTGGGATCATTTTCCCTATTCCCACCAAATCATATTTTGTAAATATCTTTTATAAATTCTTTAAGGTGGTAACAAGCGTTTTTGAGAAACTGTTTTATATACTAAATATGCATGTTGATTGAAGCAGCAAACGATGAACGTGAACAAGTTACACTTGCTCTTCTCTTTCTGCCTTCTCCTCCAAACTCTCAATTTTCTGCTGCATGTCCACCAAACGATCATCATCATTACTCCAGCTTTTCAGGGGAATTACACAGAAAATGTCACTCTGTACCCTTAAATTCTTTCCTGCCACATTATCTTTCAGCAGCCTTTTTTAGTCTTTTATCCAAAATATCAGTCTCCCCTTTTGACACTTCCTTGTGGATGTCTCACTGACAGTTCAAGTTCATCCTGGCACCGTTGCTCCATGATCCCTTTTTCTAATGACTGCAGACAACAGCACGCTCCTGCCAGCCTCACAAGCGCTTAACCCTAATGCTTTCTTCCATTCCTAATTCTTTTTAGACACTCCTAGATTTTGCTTTCTGCATAGCATTTTTAAAAATATACAGATTATGCCTGAATAATGTATATTAAAATACTTCCCCCCCAAATCCAATGAAGTAGAATAAAAAAAAGATGAAACCACATTCTTCAAATTCTGAATTTCCTATATTTTACAAAAGTCAATTAAATTTATGAATGACAAGCACCAACAAATGAATACTCAGAATCTTGCAAACTCTCACTCAAGCTGGACATGAACCCTAAGATCTGGTCATGAAAACAGCACAAGCAAGATAGTCTCAAAGGAGACAAATTAGATGGTTTTCTAAAGTACAAACTGTTCAGCATTTCTAGCTGAATTTTAATTTCTTTATATAAAAGAAATTAAATTGGAAATTAATTTCTTAGGTATTTTAGGTGGTCTAAAGTGGAAATTTAAAAAGGCCTTGAGCTTCTCCTCTTGTGCAGTCAGTGTGACAATATCCTTTCCAGGGTGCATTAGTAATATGTTTAAAAGGTGAGAAGGAAACATTGTGATCTGACTGCTGATAAAAACCAAGGTACTTGTAAAATTAGCAACGAACCGTTACACTCAAGTCCCGAAGTTCTATATTTAAATTTCCTGAACCACTTGAAAATTTTTGCTTAGGTATTTTGAGAAATTAGAGTAATCTCATCCAGCCTAAATAAACAGATTAGCTACAAATGTCTTCCTTTGTTAGTGTTTCAGTAGGTAAAGCATGGAGGTATTTCCACTGCCCTTATAATGGGAAACCAAAATACAGCCACTGAATTGTTCCTCCAGTGATTTTTTTGGCATCTGACGTGAATACTTTGCCAATGATTTGAATAGGAGAATGCTTAGTCGATGAAACACTCATTATGCTTTAACCTATATCAGAATGTTCAAACTAGGAGAATAAACATTTAGATAAGGGAATTGTATATAGTTCCTATTTCTTACTTTTCTGAAAGGCCAGATTACCTGACAGTTGCAGTTATTTTGCCTTAAAATTACACAGGAACTTAGAATATTTTTGCTTGCAGGTACTGGCCACACTCTACTTTTAAAAAAAAATGTAGCTAATAACATCAGCACTTGTTTCCTAACTCACAGGACTCCTTTCAAGGCAGCTTGTCCAACCCCAGGCACTCGGAAGTCTCTGCAAAAGCAGCAGGAGCTGCCAGTTCCCATTATTGTAGGCTTTATCCAAAGCCCATCAGAGCCCATGGAAAGATCCCAATGACATGAGGGAGCTCTGGCTCATTCTAGTGACAACTTCATCTGACTAAAAATTGTCAGATCAGGAAGACGGTTAAATGAATAAAAAGGACCTCTTTCAAAATCTTTTCTCATCAAAATTTTGTCAGACTAGATACAATGAGACAAATTCTTTCCCTCACTTAGGTTTTTTTGCAGGGGTTTCACCTAGATTTCCTCCATCTCATGAGATTTTTGTTTCTTCTTTAGTACAGTGCAGAAATCCCATGTGTAAAACCCTCTGATGTGGTGTGTTGCATCTTAGCCAAGAAAAGGTTTGGCAGCACAGAGGAACTAAAAAAAAAAAAAAGGATAAAACATATTGCCTTAATTAAATCCATTGACCAGCTTTCCTCTAAAACCACAAACTATTTTAGGCTCCACTTCAGTTTCGGGCAATGGTACAGGGAGTTATAACTGACTCTTCCAATCTGAGGTTTAACATACTCTCTCATGGTGCGAGTTAATTTGATCCTTATCATGATATCATTGGTAGGACACCAACGCTGCAAGTTGTTGCAGTTGCAGCCCATTGCTAGGGCACACCAGAAATCATTACTGGGTATTATGCATTTCCAAACACAGCTAGTCGATTAAATTCAATCGATGTTAAAATTTGGGAGAATGATTTTGGAAAGCCTGATTCCACTTTTAGCTATCCCAGAGTGACGACAGATGGAATAGACTAAATTGAGTTATTTTAGACTTCTGTGTACGTGACTTCATATTAACGCATATAGCATCACACCAGTCAGAGCTGAATATCAGAGCAAAACTTTGAGGTTGAAAAGGAAATACACAAGAAAATAAATAATAACTATAAGGTGTAACAGATCCCTGACTACTTCTCTTTCCTAATACTAATCTTTGTTTTTTAACTTCTTACAATCTGCCCCCTTGTTTGAAAAAATGTTGCATGCTTTCCTGTTGGTTAAGTAAGAAGAAATTTAATTTTAAAATAATGAAGGAATTTAATTTTAAAATAGTAAAAGTGCTCTTAACTGAGTGCTAATAAGAAAAAATGAGAAGCTTAGCAGCTGTGGTCTGTTCATTTGTGCTCTAATCCACCACAGCACTTAAGTGTGTACTTGATTTCAATGACTGAGGAATCCTACTGTCTCAGGGTCTTTAAATACTGTGGGTCCAATTCTGTCACCTTTTCCCATGATGAATGATGTCTAATAAGGGACACAAATTGTCACTTTTCAATCAGTGGGCCTACCTGCAGAGTAAGATACTGTTCAACATATGGAAATTATCCTAATTCTGCACTGGTACATAAAGGTACAAACAAATAGCACGAGGCAACAGAACTTACTAAATAATATATGATCAGCAGGTATAAGGGAGAGAATATTTTTTTATATATTGAATATTCATAAGCGAGTACCAGCTGAAGACAGTGATGGCAATCTCAGCCTGGGACCCAAGTTCCACAGAGTCCCATCTGAAGACACTGGTTACAAAGCTGATGTCCCCACAGCACAGAACTCTTAACAATATGCTAATGAAAATCATTTAGCTCCCTAAAAATGCTGTTTATCTGAAAGACTTGTTAAAAACCTCCAGGAAAATAACTGCTTACAGGGAAAACAATAGAAAGGACTTGCCACTACAGCCCAGTATCTCCCCCTCGCAATGGATTGTTCACCGTCTGCAGCACACCCACTGCTCCGTGTACACAGATGCTTTCCGCAGAATTTCCTTAATTCTGCCATATCTATGGAAACACACCAAGGCAGCAGATGGTTGATAACAAACAAAGCCTTCTGCCAGAAGTTTTAATGTCTTGTTCCAAAAATTCAGGTGCTTGGTCAAGTTTTTTTTCCATTGAAGACATGTCCCAGGCCAACTTTGGCCGAGATTAGTTTGGTTTTCAAATTAATTGCAACAATTTTTTTGCGAAGCTGCCTTAAGAGGATGCTATGGAGGCTTGGGTGTTGTGGTTTAGGGGGTGGAGGAGAGTGATCTTTAAACCTTAAGATGCAGGTAGAAGCCAAAAGACCTACACGTAGAAGGAACTATTTCCTTCATCACATCCCTTGACTCAAACCTCATGGAAAGAGCACTTTGGGTATGGGAATCCATATAGGGCTGGGAGGTTCTGTGAATTACTCCCTAGAAAAGTATGTGTGAGTATTTTTTCCCAGTCACACTCCCACCACATCATTCTGTTTTAAGGCTCCGTGATGTCTATATCGCCTGTGAGGCTGTGGCAGGACAAAAGTAGACTGTGTCTGCCTAGTCTCTAGGGAGTGGGAGTTGAAGAGCAGTCCCCCTGTTTTCTTCACAGCATAATCCTTTTTCTTGGCAGAGAGAAACTGTGGATGGAAGTAGTCAAAAACTGCTTTCTGAGAAGTATTTTCAGAGCTGAACACTAGTTCATGCAACTAGTGGCTAATTTGGTATTTAAAGAGCACAGGCACACACGCACACACAAAATAGTGTTTAGCCTTGTTATTTCCCTATAGGCACTAACACATTTTTCAGCTAGCATATTCAATGCCCAGAGAGAATAATTTGTCAGCTAACTTGCTGCTATTTTGGGCAGAGCTGGGTTTAGACTATTTAACAAATTGCTCTACGTGGATCAACCTTGTGAGCTCACTCTTTCTCAAAATATTTGTATCCCTACAAGAATATAACTTGAGCTGCACAAATATTATATATCATAAGTGAGAGCCAGACAGTTAAACCCTTACTTTCACTGGCAGGCAGCTACGCATGTAAATTGTTGAAGGCTGTGTTCACTCAGGTGAGTAAGTGTTTCACTATCTGGCATGTTTTGATTAATACCATCTTTGGACAGCAGCTGGGAAAGATTTGATTTTACTGGTTGCATCTCATTTCCTCCTTTGCTGCTGAACAATGGCCAGAAAGCAAGTGCTAATGTGAGAAGGAGACATTTGAATATTAGATTATTTTAATTGCTCTCCAATCATCAATATCTACATATTTTTGAATATAAACTCACATACAGAAGGTCCAAGGTACAGGCCAACAAGGAATTAAGTTTGTTGGAACAAAGTCCAGAGCTGTTTAGCCAGCTCAAATCCAGTGATCAACATTTCTTATTTACACGTATATGCTTTCACTTAGGTGAAAGAAATTCTGCCCTTACTGCACAGGGACTTTCCAGTGTTGCCATTAATAATTTGATTAAAATGCTAACATGAGACAATTTCTGTCACATCAATATAGCAACTATTTTCATTGTTTTTTTAATATATGTTTATATAGCCTAGTTTTTCCGAGGCTGTATCTTGGGTGGAAGATGCTGGACTGGGCTGGGCTGCCCATAAGAGGTGCTGATTTCACTGTCTCCCAGACAAATGTTAGGATGTCCACTCAGCTGCAGCGTAAAATTGCCTGTGATGGAAAAGGTCAGCCAAGGAGCCACCTTCTGCTTGCCAAATAGTTATAGAGATATGCAATGCTAAACACTACTTCTATATGTATAGCTCTCCCTCTTCCTTTGGCTTGTGAGCAGGATTTGTGGGGTTTTTCTGTGTGATGAAATTTGGGGAAGTTTCTTTGTGCTTTCCATGGATATCCTAGCTTTCTTACAAAAGTACAAGGTACAGCCAGTGGCTCCTTTTGATGCTCCTCCATGCAAGTAGTCAGGATCTTATTTTACCTGACCCTCCTTAAACACCACAGCAGGCAGACCCTGGTCCAGATTTGGGCTCATGTCTTTAAAATCTAAGTAACGCTTTGAAGACAACCTGATTTCACTAATCAGTGAGTCTGTTCCGTGTTCGTACTGTCACTCTGACATTATAACCTGCAGCAAAAATCGTAGATAACCTGATCAATTAAAGTATTGGAAACAGGGCTGAAGATGAATAATCTCCCACTTAATCCCTGCAAACACCCCTGACTCCTTAAGTAATCATAGTGATGAAGCTACAACTCACTGTAATTTAATGTGCGGGCATAATTAAACTGCTGTAGAGCATTCGCGTATCAGCATCAGAGCCATGAACCCTGCTCTGGAAAGATGATGTTCATTACAGCTGGCAGAGGTGTTTGCGGAAGCCACCTGAACCCCAGCAAACTCGCCTTAACAGCCCTGCCTGGATCAGCTGGACAAACCGCCGTACCTGACTTCGAATTCAAAATCAGAGGAATAGCACAAATTCCTTATTGCTGTAAGAAGACCGGTGTGGAGGCAGCTTGTTACCTTTCCCAGAGCTCACCAAAGGGTGACAGTTCATGTCGTTGTTTTAACCCATTCCTGCTAGCTGCTGACTGCTTGCAAACTCTGCTGATGATCATCTTTACTGAGGGCACTTGCAAAAGAAAGCTTCAAATACCAGTGGGATGGAATCAGCCTTTCAACTTTTACTGGTATGTATGAAACACAAACCACAGAGTTTGTTCTTTTGGGAGATCTTTCTGAGAATTATTGAAACTCCCAAGATTACTTGGTTCTACACAGTTATTAATGGCCCCAACAGAGCTGTTTCAGAAGAGGGCTGTCCCAGTATTTCAGGTTGTACTTTTCGTCTCGGAAGAGTGAAATGAATAGTGTGAGAATTAATATGCATAAACTAATACACAACCATGTATCAGAGGAGGAATGAAGTAATTCTGGACCATTCATCTCTATTGTTTCACTGGCCTAGCACAAAGACTGACATCAGACCTTCAGCTAGTTCTGCTGTGCGGCTGACACAGACGTGCAACAAGAAAACAGCAGCAGCCGTGGTTTTACCTACCAGAATTACAAACAACGCCGGTGCCACAAAAGCCCAGATTGCTCCATTCTCTAGTGAAAGCCAGCAGCTGCAGAGAAAAATCAGAACTATATTAGATGAAACACATGGTCATTTAATTAGTAATGTTCTTAATTAAAAAAGAGACTAAAAGACAGTGCAAAAAGACTGATGAGTTTTAAAAGCAGGAGACGTGATAGAGCATCAATAAGAAGCTCCTTTTCCCCTCACGCTCAGGGAATCTGAGGCAGGATCTCATTTTGATTTGTATCTTTCAGAGTGTCAGTGATAGCTATCTGCCCCAGCACGCCTTCAAATAGCATTAAGGGTGGAAAGACGGGAAGAAAGGAAAGGTTTTATTTGCTATTTGTTGTTCTTGTATCCTGTATCACAGGCAGTCATTTCAGTGCTGTGAGCGCTGTCATTGTAGCAAGAGACAAATTGAAGCCCTCCCTGCCTTGCCTGGCTGATGGTGAGGAAGAGGCTGGGAAACATGCTGCCAGCTTCACATGTCTTTCTTACAGCAGTGATGATATAAGCTAGTTTACCACACACAAGAAATAACCCTTGCTCCAAATCTTTTGCTTACATTATGGTAGGATTGAATCCTATGGTGTTTTTTCAGATAAATTTGCTTTTCTTTTTCCAAATTAGAAAGGAACTTAATTCTCAAAATTTTTACCAATATCCATTCTAGATCTTCAGATGTTTAACTGCAGTTTTCTTCAAAAGATTAAATATTTTTAATCAAAGATTATTCTCATCTTGCTAGAAATGTTTCAGCCTGCGCTTTACTCTGTGCATGGGGTAAGCAGGGAGCTCACTGTAGGAGGCCTTATACCTCTGCAGCAAAAGGGAAAAATAGGCAAAACATCTCAGGAGCTTTTTGTGCATCTTCTCAGCAGTGAAAGCAAACCTGAGGCTTCTAGGTCTAAGAATATGCCTGTACAACAGTCGTGCTTTTGCAGGCTATCTCCCCTACTCCTCAGCAGGATCTTGCAGAACTACAGCCTTGTTATTCTCCCCATCAGATTTTTCATCCTTATTGCACCTGGAGTGAAGACATTTTCATACTCACTTCCCACTTTCTCCATAGCTGTCTAGAGACGATGTTGTAGAAATTACACAAATCACCAGTGGGCAGCCTGCAAAAAGGCAAAGTCAGTGGCAATATTAGTAACAAAAGTACGTCTTCCAGTAAACCCTGCAAGTTCAGCTAAATTTTGTATGGACAACAGAACAGCTCAGAGTAATTTTAGAATTAAGTCTAACTTGACATCCTCCTGCAGCTGTGTAATACAACATGTTTTAATCAATTAATGTCAGACAAACAAAATGACTTTTCAATAAAGCACTAGTTTAACAGTTAAACTGAATTAGTGCTAATTTCATTGAGAGTCATAGTCCTTTTTCAGCCTGGTTTTTGTTTATGTAATTTCTGTCTCTTGCTACTCAAGCAGTGATACCCTGTGGAGCAATATCAGGCGAGAGGACAGAAATGGTGACATTTAGTTATCTAGAGCATCACACACAGCAGTGAGAGACAGTTATGAAGAGTCAGAAGCAAATTCAGATCCCACTCAGATGTCCAACCAAGACTTATTTTAACACAAGTATGTAATAGCTCTACAAGATTTCTGTGTTTAAAGTAGACTGTGTTTCCAGATGGGTTTTGACAGTTCCAGTGTGCTGCATCCTGGGAGGTGGAGGAGTGCTTTACGGGATTACACAGGAATTATACAAAGGCAGACAATTATGGTCCTGCTGCCAGGGGGAGCTGCGTGTCTCTGGCCCTCAGCACGGCGATATCCTGTCGTGCCACTTTAGCACAGCTTTCCAGGCCAGCAGCTGGAGAGGAAGCAAGGTTTTTCTTGCCAACAGTTCTGAATATAGTAAAACCTCATCCCTTTAAATATTAAATGATTGTCTCTTAGTTCCTGTATGATTTAATAAAACGTGAAGGTTTGGGGTTTTATCATCTTATGGAATTCAATAACCAGGTCCCAGACAGAGTATTATACATGATAGCTTAAAGTTTCAATTTTCTTTTTAAATTCTTCAGGTTTTCTGCATGAGGCTTTACAAAATTCTCTGACAAGCAGTCAAATTAAGCAATTTCTGCTTAATCTTACCAATACCATCCCCATAAGATTCTGTAAAATTTTCCTGTAATGACAGAACTATAATTTTTGGAAGAAGTATTTTCGTTCTGTAATGACTGTGGCTAGAAGCACCTTGTATTTATAAATAAGAAAGATACTCAGTAGTTAAGAAGCAGCATCTACAGGCATTGTTTAGGTCTTAGACTTTGAAATCCAGTCTGCAGGATGGAGTTTAATATCTCATAAACTCGATTCTGCTCTCCCATGCTTGTCCAAATCAGGAATAACTCCTTAGAAGTAATATTTGTGTAAGACCTAAGCAAAGGCAAGATTTTAGTTTACTATCACATTTGTCTATTTAAGAAAGGAAATTCCTACACACATTTGAACAAAATCAAGAATAATTATATTCAACAGAGCAACTAAGCACAGACATAGGCCTATCTGCTGAAACTCAGTCTGCCATGGGTATGTGAGCTACCTGGACTAAAGGTCACACAGGTATGTCTACACATTCCCAATCGCATCTTTGGTTGCTGAGTAGACATTGTTGATGGGCACTGTTTGTCTTCTGATACAAGCTGTCTTCCCATGGCAGGAACTTTGTCACAGAAGCAAAAATACCTGTGGCTAACTAACTCTCCTTTATACTTCTAGTCTGCCTTTTTTTTTTTCCAAGTCAAATGCTGGATATTCAAAGGATTTAGCATGACTCTTTATCCATTTTAAATGGCAGTGAAGAAGAAAATTAAATACAGAGTTCCTCTGGAAGATAATAAAACTTATGCAGATGAAACATAGAGCAGTCATCTGCATAAAAAGAGCTGTTAAGTCAGTGAGAATAAAATGGTCTGCAGCCTATAGGGCAGTGTTTGCCTTTCCGTTGCATTAACAAGGTATTAAATGGATAATGGCAATGGAGGCAGAATCAAGGTTTCGTTACAGTGAAACTGGAGTATTTTCCCTTTAAGAAACAACCATTCGATAAATTCCATAAAGGTTGAAAAAAAATATATTTAGCCTAAGAGGATCATAAGATTTGATCTGGACTGAAGAATTCATATGGATTATATATTATACACAAAAGTAAGTGTGTTTGCTTAATCTTTTGTCAGTAATAATTACATAAGAGCTGTGAAGTTTTGTCTACACCCATAATAGGTAATGTTAATGTTGTGCTGGCACTGGTTATCATCCATGAAAGAATTACGGTTATGTTTTTTTACTGTATCTGAATGTTTTCTCAGTTCGTAGATGCTACAAATATGCTCACCAACCCTACTCCAAATCACCAAATTTATGATGCAATAGACCGTGCTTTCCAGAGCACAGTATCAGATGAAAATGTTCTAGCATACTTTTCTGGCAGCTGATCTATGGCACTGGTGTCATCTGTGTCTCTGTAGTCCTAGAGCAATACAGCATCACGTTCAAATGGGGTAAATCAACCCACATGGAGCCGTGTGCTGCTGCAGCTCGAGTTTTCTGGGTCCCCAAGCCAGCTAATTTAAAGCTACCTCTCAAACCTGGCATCAAAATACAGCCTGCAGAGCAGGCATAAACTCTTAATACCTGGCACAGGAAGCCCAATAACACAATCCTTGCTCAGACAGAATTCTCCCTGAATTCAGCCCAAATACAGTCACTAGGGTAAAGCCTAAAATGAATGTCAGCTAGGTCCTCTTATTCAGCATTAAACTTCACATCTAATCCATTTGCTTTATGTTTCTGAGGCACTAATTATAAATAAAATGGAAAATGCCTGTAAATCTGTATGCTGTATTTTGAAAGCTTCTGTGTCTTCTATACATAGCAAAAAAACAGACGGGCTATAGAAACTCTGTAGCAGAAAATTTGAAGTAATTTTAGGACATTAATTCTAAAAGGCTAAATATGTCATTTATTGAGAAAGATGAAGCATTAGACGCAAATGAAAGTATCTTTCCTTCGAATACTAAAAAGATCTACTTTACTTGATGGGGAAAAGTAAATTCTCCCATTTGTTTTGTAGAAGTTAGTTTTCCATTATTTTCTTTTTCTTCTGCTGCATTACACCGTATCTACGCAGAAATCTGGGACTACATCAAGCAACAGCAAATAAAGAAACTTAGGTCTTTTGACAGCTCAGAAAATCTTCATTCTAAGGCAGTCTCTAAAGGAAAGGAAATTGTCTGAAATAGGAAAACATGTTAAGGCCAAAGTGCCACAGCAAAATCTTCAGTATCACAAACTGGATCATCAGCATCCTACAAATGGGTGGGTGGGAAAAGTTTTGCTACAATAATCTGTGTGTGTTATGCTGAATCACCAAGGCAACAAAGTATTGTTTCTTCGCCAATCAGTCTCAAGGTAGTTTTAAAGGTAAGATATTACTACCTTCCTCAAATTGCTCTTCTTTTGAATTCCTGACAACTGCAGTCTTTGAGGTAATTTTAGCACCCTTGGGACTAAAGATAATACACAGGAACTTTAATCAACTCTGCACATTTGGTATCCTGTCTCTCTGATTACTGTTGAATTCATTTTACTGGAGTAATATCTCTCAGAAATCTCAATAGATGTTAGGAGATCAGTGATACTCAGTGTAGAGTTCCTTGTCCCTATCTTCTCTCATTGCCTCAACTTTCAATTTGTCATTAATGTAGACTTTGCAAACTTTTACACATGTACCTAGCCCAGTTTTTCTGCTTAAATAAGAACGATGGGTCTGAGTTTTTAAATTCAGGACTGGGGTTTGTCATTATTCCAGGAACTATGAGTTTGCAAAAGTCAAATACATTCACACTTCAATTAAAAGCAAAGAACGAAGAAATGAACTATCTGTTCTGACTAACATGAGATGAGACATCCTTGTTTTCAATTTCTTTCAACCATCTTTCATCAGTATAATAATTAGTAAGCCAAAGTGTAAAAAAGCAGCCATTTTTATTAGATACTGGAAAATGTATATCTATTATGGTCTCAGGATAGCACAAGAATGCTCAACTTCCTTTTGACAGCTGCATTCAACGCAAACTTACCCTCATTTTAAGAGCCAAACAAAATAATTTTAGGACAAAACCTTTTTAGCCTCTTTCCCCAGCCTTGCAAGACTTCTATTTAGATGCAGGAATTTTATGGAATATATATAACTTCTCTCTATGGTGCTTTCATCAAGTTCATAAAGGAACAACCCAAACTCTACCCCGTAGAACATGAGCGCACACTGCTGCTGAAGGCAGTACTGATGCTTGAGCCCTAACTGAACACTTCTATTGATATCCAGTGTCAATATGCTAACAAAAGAGAAAGTTGGGAACCAACAAACTTGGGTGTCCTTTTAAGCATTTAAGTAGTGAACACTGCAATGTGGATTTTCTCTCTAAAATCATCATTATTCAGCAATATCTATTACCAACTGAATGAGGATTAGAGTTAGGTACCAGACAGTGGGTTGTGATGCTGTTGACTGAATGAAGGTTGCCCTGATACTTATCAAGAGATAAACAATTTGGAATGCAGTTGCCTAGTTAAATTACTTCAGTGATGTTTAGACACACTTGCAGCAATGACGTGATGTCAGATATGATTAAGAAAATTCAACATTTAATTCAAATGTAAATACTTTAAGCTATACAGAAAAAACAAAGCAATACAAACTACTTTCCCAGCAGCATGGTAGATTTACTGGATTTCAGAAAACATATTTTTTTCGAAGTCATTGCAGGAATAATAATTGGAACGTGCTTTCCAAAATTAAAATATCTGTCAAAAAGGGCTTTTGAAAGGTTTACACAGAGAGATGTATTACTGTTATATGGATGATGTCTTCCACTATCTGCCTCCAACAGAGTACAACAAATGTACCTTTGCTACATTTAAGAAACAGAGCTTGCCACCGGGTTTCTTACACAATCCTTGCCAAGAAAACCATTGCTAGAAGAACTGATACAGAAACTTCTACTGCTGGTGCCTCCTGTATTTTGCTCCGTACATCTGTTTTGATGGCAAAAACCTACTGTTGGGCCTGAGGCATTATCCTCCAAAACATTACTCAAAATACCACTGAAGAGACTTTTTAGTAACCACATTTAACATCCCATTGGATTATGTACCAATAGGCTATGTACTCATTGTGCTAATTACTACTGAGTGGTAGCAATCGTATTGCAATAAAATGAGGCAAAATGCAACATTTAGTACTAGTCATATCACAGTCAGATGCCATGTTTATCCTTGTGTCTTCTAAATCACTTTGTAGATCACTGCCATTTTACAATAAATAAACCTTACACAAAATGCCATAAAAAAGGGTAAAGGTGCATTGCGGCACATATAAATCATTAATTTATTTTCATGAGGTAATTAATGATTGATTGTAAATTGAATTAATCAAAGCATCTGCTATAAGCAAATACCCTAGTGAATTAAATGCCAGTTCTTAATTATTTTATTAAATGCTGTGGCTTTTTACATAATATTTCTGAAGGAGAAAGAGTTCTCAGGGGCTTATGAGAACATTTTCTTTGGTTTGATCTGCTTGGATTTGTATTCCATGAGCTCTGGATTAAATAAACCCACAAGAAACCTCCCTAACATCAGCAGGTTTCTCTACATTTAGCACTGAATGTCAAAGAATCTACAAATCTCCAGTGTCTTCAACTCTCAGCCTGTCTAGGTTCTCTTACTTTTGGGTCTATGTGCATGAAAAAGATTAATTACTCCACTTAGCCAGTTTTGAGTTGTGGTTTTGGAAAAAAAAAGGGGGGGGGGGGGGGCGGAAATATTTCACACAACTCTACTAAAAACTCAGCAAAACAGCTTTCGAATGTTTTCAGCAACCGAAGCTTTAAGGTGCATATTGTTGGCATGCAAACTGGCCATCCCTTAAGAGAAAAAAAACTGTCTTAAAGCAACCAGGATAAGGACACATGTATTTGATACTCTTGAACCTGTCACAGAGAAACAATGAGGGCAAAGAAAAAAACTTGTAACTAATCAAACTACAGTTTGTCCCCTCAATCTAGCAGATACCGTGTTCACCAGAGAACTGTATCAAATGGCTCTTAGACAGAACTGTTAAGGAGGAGATTTTAAAATGGAAGAGGAATGATGTACAGAATAAAAAGGCCATATTAAAAAAAGGATAAGTAGGCAGCTGTTGAAATATATATATAAGCAAACAGCATTACTATCACCCAGATCTGCATGGTGCCAATAGGTATTAAATAGTCCAATTATGACTGCAGTAGGTCTGTATTATTGGTATAGTTGGTTTTCATTCAGCTTTCAAACAAATTTGTGGGGGGAAAGATAATGCATGTTTTAACATATTTTGAAATTACCTGTAATTACATAGATATTCCTTTGCTATCTTTTTACATCTCTCCTTTTGACTGTATGTATGAGGTTTTCTTCTCCTAAATGTGGAGGTTTGTCAAGCATCATTGCTGTACTTCCAGGACAGCGAAAGCAAGCTAGCTTTCATCTGCTGTGAAGAGTCTGGAACAAAATATTCCATTTCGACTCCTCCATATGCACACAGATTATGCTTTTGTTACTGCATTTAAAAAGCTGTGAATTGTTATCTGTGAGATTCCTGTGTCATAGGACTACTTTTTTATTCTTAATAATGATATTGGGGTTCCATGCAGCCTCTTTCATCTAAAGATTTCAAGGCACAAAACATCAACTAATGAAGTCTTGTGATACTCCTGTAATACTGCACCAATTTTTTATGTATGCATTGCAGAATACAGATAGAATAAGCCAGTGTTGTCAGTTAGAACCAAAAAAAGAACATACAAGTGGAGTGAGACCTCCCCCCTACAGTCCTGCTATTGATTTGGTAATTAAGGATCTGATCTGGCCTAGTGAGGTCATGGAATTCACTGCAGTGGAATCAGGTTTAGAGACTACACATTTTAAAGTCTGATTACAGTCAGAAAAATCATGCATTTTCTTATCCAACAGACCTACTCTCAGTAAGGTAAACTATGATCATAAGATGACAATTTTACATATGCTTCTGAATATAATCTTGTCCTACAGTGAGGAGACTTAAAGCAAGCAGCTACTAAATGCTTACCCCATCCAATTCCATAATAATATAAGTGCTTGCTCTCTTCTGACCCAAATACTTTGATCACCATACTGTAAAGATGAAATCCTTCCACCAGCATCCATGCAAAAGCACTCAGGAAGAAAAAATGAAGGAGAATGGCCAAGATCTTGCAAGGCACCTAAATTAAGAACAAAATTTAATACATTATTTCTTCGTGATGCAGTCACATTGGTTTTCTGATTTTTTTTTTATTTCTGTATACATTTGCATGCAAAATGCTAAATCACTGGAGTAAAACAGTCTTAGAAACAAAGCACTAGAGAATTTCATTTTTCTACAGCATTTTCAGATAGCTTCAAAGTAACAAAACCTCTTACCTTTTAACAAAAAAACCAAAAAATATTGCCAAACGTGATGTGGAAATCCAAACTGATTATTTATTTGTAATAGTAGGAGCAATACTCCTACTAAAGTCTACAAAATATTTAAGAATTCAAAACTGAAAGGCCGATATCCTGTTGCTGAGTCTATAGTAAATATAGGAGAGTCACAGAAGTGGGGGTACAGGCATTGTCCTGTACCCTGCTCCCTGTTCTGTGACGGTAGAAAAACCAGCGTAGTTCATGCCTCATTTTCTACAAAGAACTGGTAGAAAGTCAGTGGACCAGTTAAGCTTGAGCAAAACATAGAAATTTTAAAATAAGGTGCCATGTTGAACCTGCTTGTTAGTTACACTTCACCATGTGGCTCTCCTACTTTGCTGTTCTTCATATCAAAAATAGGATAACAAACAAATTAAATCACATTGTATTCCAGCATCTATCTGTCCTGGTTAGAAATCCTGTAGAAGTCTCATATGCTTTTCCATCAGTAATACTAATATAGACATTTCAAAAAATTATAGCAAGCTATCATTGGATCTTGAGTCCTAATTGCGCTATGGTGGGCATAGAGCATAGTTTGCCCACCTGTTTGAATTCTCAGTTTCCCATAGTCTGATGTACCAGCTGTATATGAAGTCATATTTGACAAGGACACATCTAGTGATTAAGGCAAAGAACTGAAAGTCTTCTCTGTAGTGTGTTTACAGACAATTCGAATACTCCTTGATAGTCCTTTATTCACTATGTGCTATCAAGATTCTGGAAATAGCAGCTAATATGAAAGTTTAAGCAACAGCAAAAATACCATCTAGAAAGTGAGCTTACCTGGCGTAAAGTGGACTATCTGTTTCAATTTAAGCTATAACATGTTTTGAAGCGAAACAAATACTGCCCCAAAAGAGAGGAATGCCATGACTAAGGCAATGCAGCAAGAAGTAAAAACATCCTCTTGAGTCCTGTTCACACTCACCTCAGTGCTTATGGCCCACTGTGGGCTACAGGCAATGCAGTCTGGGCTTAAGACCTAGCTTTTTATTAAGTTGCTCTTCAAATTGATCTTTACTTTTTTCTCTAAGTGTCCTATCAGCCTACCTTACAAAACCAGGAAAACCTAATCCTTTCTTCTTCCCCACTCCTCACGTATTCACACAGCACATTCTCCTTTCCCCACTAATTGCTTTTCGAGGATGTCTCACCACAAGTGGTTTCCCTCAGCATACAGTAATTGAACAGATGTGACTGCCAATGATCTTACCACAAGATAACCTTGTTGGGTTTGCTTTCAGTTAAGGCACATTTTAAACACGCTCTTGGAACAAGTCCCAGCTATATCTCAAGTTTTTCATCTTGTAGCATACTGATGATGGTCATTCTGCTCTATAGTTGTAACATCCCTTCTGTGACACCTACAGAATTTCAGAGGGGTTGCTTGCATGCAGTCCTTGTAAATGGGAAGACTTTTTCTTTTTTTTTTTCTTCAACATTTCCCTTCCTCACCTGGACAAGTCACAGTAAGGTATCCAGGCAGGTGGAGTCTGTGTGCTGAGGAACCATTACCAGTAGGAACCAGTTTGCTGCCACAGTAATCTTCAGATGTTAATCATTAGTTCCCTTTGTTGCATTAGCTTAGCTGCCCTGTGCTGGCATTTTATTCTTTTTGTTGATCGTTCCGGATTTTGTACACTAATGAAAATTAAAATGTTGGGACTTGATAGTGTAATGAAAATCGAAGCTTTCCCATACCTTCTTACTTGTACTCAGCTGGTTCTGTGCTAGTGCAAGGACATTCTAATGCAAATCCACTGTGACTACACGTACTAAAAAGCACTAACTTTGGTTTTAATTCACGTAAGCGAGATTTGTAAGTGTTTTAGTATTTCACAATGTTCGGTGACATATAAATAAATCAGATTTGCTTATTGACAAAAACTGTAAAAACCTTTCGAGTTAATTTTATCATAAGACTATGAAATCCATTTTAATGCCTTTTGATTTCTACCAGAAGATTAGTCCACAGAAATAAAAATGCAACATAAAGCTGACTTACAAGCTAGTTCTGTCAAATGGATACTTTCCAATTTTTGAGTAGCCAAACAATATGAATCACAAAACAGCAGAAAAATAAAACATAGTGAAGTAGCAGGAAGCTGGTCTGTATATAATTTTGTATAATACCTAGTTGCCGATTTTTACATAAAATCTATAGCAAAGCTCATTCTGTATTTGTGCCTTCATTATTACTTCGCAGATACTCTTAAATGACAGAATTGCCTTGAAAAAGGCATTGAAAAGCTGAGACTTTACATATCAAAAACAAGCAGGTGTCCCTTGCTGTATTATATGATGCACATTACTT
The DNA here is from genome assembly GCF_018139145.2 of Gymnogyps californianus. Classification (NCBI taxonomy): domain Eukaryota; kingdom Metazoa; phylum Chordata; class Aves; order Accipitriformes; family Cathartidae; genus Gymnogyps; species Gymnogyps californianus. Next base: position 10,370,447 of record NC_059486.1, read on the forward strand.
TTGGTAGAATACCTGTAAAAAGGCATATCTCATTACTGTTACTCTTACAGTTGACTACTCGTGAGTCTGTGGAAATAGAAAAATCAGTCCAGCCAGTAGCAAAGCCTATCATGTTATAGTTGTTGAGAAAGTAAAGCAGACTCTCAGAAAGGCCTCTCAGAAAATAATAGTCATTTGTTTACCAAGGACAGTCTTAAAACAGATAGGTAAATTTGCATACATTTTCTAAATTCAACTTATACTAGTGTTTTCAATTTAAGTGGCAATCTTACTGCATTATACAGAATCCTCTGAAAATGTCCTTCCCTGCAATCTATATGCCGCTTTGATACACAGTCTTGAATTTCTGCAGATACATATATCATAAACAAGAGTAGCTCATTTCATATCTCTATTTGGAAGTGTTTTAAGCAATGCCATGCAGGAGTACTGAGTGAGAAACAGCTCAAAACACTGATGCAGAACTGCAAACAGTAGACACATTAGATTTTCCAGTTGTGCTGGAGAAACACAGTGCTGCCTAACACACTATACTTCAATTTTCATTTTCCTATGTCTAAATAATGCTTCACTTTCTCCCACAAACATGCTCAGGTCTTTGGAAGGCTTTAGTAGCCTAAAGATGGTGAATTATTTTTAAAAGCACACTGCTGTTTGGGATTCTGTTTAAAAAAAATGGTGCTTTCTAGGCTACAGCAAAGAGTAACTAACTAAGACAGCAAACCTCTCTGAAGAAACAAATCCATCTATTGCTGAAAGTCTAAGGGAAGTCATTAGACTGGCATGTGGATAGCAAAGATATCTTAGGGACTTGGCAGTATAGGAAGAAAATGCTGTGTGAGAAGATATTTGCTTTCTTTAGAAGAAAGATATTCTGGTTTCAGGAATAATTGCTTTCCTGGAATATGCCATGATCATTTAGGACTACTGTTTTAGCACTACTGATGTTAGGTACCAAGGACCAGCTTTTAAAAAAAAAACAAACAAAAAAACCCAGCATAAAAACGTTCTTGGATGTATTAGAAAGATCAAAGTCCTATTCGTGGAAATAGAGTTTTGTGGTTAAAAATTACTCCTACTCTACAAAAGGAAAATTGCTGTAGTATAAATTGTAAATGATTAAGTAATACATCTGAAATTAGCAGGGGAATACTGTATGCTATACCTGGAATCAAAAACTAAATATCCCTAGAAACAGAGATAGGAAAAGGACGGAGAGTCTGAAGGCAGTCATGCAAGAAGGTGATGACAGCTCATGGCCTGTTTCTGTGATGCCATTCCCTATTGCACTGTATTTCCTCAAGCAAACTGGTACCACTTGTCCTTTCAAGCAAGGGCACTTATAAACTCTTTAGCACTAGATACACTCATCTTTGGCAGAAGCAGAAGATTAAGAAATTTACACCTTCCAGTGTAAATACTGCTTCCCTCTTTTTGTAAAGTACCATTTAGCAGTCCAATTAAAGCAGCAATTAAAGGTATTAAAACTGATGTCAAAGCTAGTGAGAACAGAGCATGCAGAAGGTAAGGACACAAAAAGGATGAATCACAACACCCCTGATCCCAAGAGACTAAAACAATCAAAATAAAAGTGTAGCAGACAGCATGTACATCATGCTTTTCAACTTTAAGATCTTCACAGTATTGTGCCCTACAATCACTGCTCTTACAGAGGAGATAGGGCTGAAATATCCATGGATTCTGTGAAATGTTTCACTTCAGAAAGCCTGTGGCATAAAACAGGTCTTGCTTTCTGTGTGCTACTGTTTCAATTTAACTAAAGTAAGTTTTGAGTAGGTTTAAGAGAAATGAAAATATGCACCTATTAAACTGCAGTTTAAGTCTACGCGAGCATTTCACAAGCTTAGCTATATCTGCTTAACTAAATAAGCAAGATGTCTGTGTGTGGACAAGGCACATTATAAATGTAGGTGGACACTGGGACAGGTCTCTGGAGAACACAGGCTCTACCTACATCCAACTAAAAATAGGAAATGTAACTAGTATTTCATAGTATTTTAAAAGACTGGAGGTGATGCTGGCCTTGATAAGGTGTAAAGAGGCTTTTACACGTTATCTGAAGTGACTCAGTTGGATTGTCTGAAAATCTGGAATGGATGAAAAAGGAAAAACTGTGAGAATAAGACACGCTGTTATGCTGAGTGAGTGTTTTATTGCCATCAAGCCTATGTCCTTTCAGCAGACTTTTAGCTCTATACTTACTCTGAGAGGATTATTTTAATGCTTGGTTTCCGTTGTCTTCTGTTTCAAGTTATACCTTTTGCTGCTCTCCACTGTCTCCATTTCGTTTTCCTTCTAAACCATTCCCTACCATTTTCTCCCCTGCACATTATCTTACTCATTCAGGACCTACCTGAATGTTAAATAGCAAAAGAGTATGAACTTAGTTTTACAAAGTGCTTTTAGATCCTCAGGTAATAATAGCCTACGTAAAACCAGACATTATTGTTATTTATAAACTTAACAGATGTTCAAGGGATCCCATTTAAACTGAATATAAATTTAAGTAGCTGCTGTATTGACAAAATGAAGACTGTGCAAACTTCATATTTACTTGTACTGAGAATAAAAAGAATAAAAGATTAATAGAAACAGCTCGCTGCTCGTCAAAAGTAATATAGAGCAACAGCTGGTCACTAAAGCAGCCAAGTTTTGACCATTACAAAAACAGAGCACACTGGAAGATTATTTTAAAATCAGGTTTTGTTTCTGCTTTTTGCAGGTGGGACCTTCCATCAACAGACCTTATGTTACTTTAAATAGCATTTTTTAAACACAACAGTGGAAACAAATTGGTTTTACTTGTATGTAATACTGCTAACTTGGCATATTAGTCTTAATCTAACCCAGCTCTTTTAGATGTCAGTTTTAATGGTTTAGATTCTGGTACTCTGCATAAGGAATTCCCACCTGGAGTAGCAGATCCATAAAATCAATCTGTAATTTCAAGTTCCGATCTATGTGATCAGGCAGAAAAAGCCTATACATGCATAGACCTTAAGTGCCACATAAGCAATATGAAGGTGTTTGTCATTTGCTTAAGAGGTTGCCTTAGATGCCCAGAGAAGTATATCCACAATACTGAGGATCTCGGATGAAACTCTTATACATTACTTAGAGGTAATGCTTTCTGCTGCCTCTGGCTAATTAAGCAATAGTTGCTATACGTTTCTTATCAATTATTACTCAGGTCAAATAAACATGAATGACTCTTAAAAATCATCTAAATTTCCAGAGCAGAGATCACGATCAATAAATCTGCAGTTCAGAAAAACAGCATATTCTACCACACAAATAAAACTTTATGAGCAAAAAACAAAGACCTTCTGTTTTGCTCTCCAAGAAAGCAGAAGAAATTGCCACAGCTCCGTCAGGAAGCTCATTACCTTCCAACAAGAATAAGATGACTTTTTAATGTGGAAAAAAAAGGTAAACTGTACCATAGCAGAGAATAGACGATTAAAAAAAAACAACTCCCCTCCCCCCCAAAAAAACAACCCAAAACCCTAACGGAAATACAAATACCTTACCTAAATACAAAATTCATACAATTTTCTCCAATACAGAATTCCTACAGTTTTCAATACAGAGAGTGGATGACAGAGAGCATAAGCCATGTCAGGCAGAAGTCAGCCATGCCATTTGAACACACAACTGAAATCTGCTCCATTACTATGGTGATTTTTCCATTTGATGGGTGCATATCTCTTCCAGTTTTGCAAACATCCAGACATGGCTGGATACTATAACAACACTATTTGGATGCACAGAAGGCTTTATCCAGTGTTGTAGGATGTCGTATTTGGCTAAGGCATGTTAAAAATAGGAGATCTCACGTGCAAGACACTTTCTTGCATGTGGCATGTGGCATTCATTCCATGGAGGTGCCTCGCAAAAAACACAATCACTCTTTTTAGCACTTACCGTTCCAGGGCTGAACTGAAAGCTGGTGAGAAGCAGGATCTGAGCCACCAAGACAGCAAAGGACAGATTGGCATGGATATGATAGCGCTGGTTGCGGATGGTGCTGACAGACCTGGCAGAAGATAGAAAGACAGATGAAGAACACAGTATTCCAAGAAGCACAAACGTATTTACGATTTATCAGCAAGCATTTTGATTGGCTTTTGGTCGTTCGTTTTGGCGGGGTTATCATGATGTGTTTTGAGCACTCCTTCCACCAAGATGGAGTGGTACCTAACTGGTTGCTTTGATATTCCACTGCCATCCGGAAGGCAGCAGAAAGACTGATTTGCACATTAACTAGCTCTGCTGATGACTTGTGATAGAATATTAACAAAAGGGCTTGATCCTGAACGGTGCTGTGCTGTCAAGGAAGTCAGATCTGCACCTCACAGAAAGCATACTGCACCTTGCACCAACTAGCCCACACTGTGCCACAGAGTTTCTGGTTTTATTTTGTTGGGTTTTGCCTGCATTAGAAATAAGGGAACACGAAAAGACATTGGTTACAATTTTGACTTTACTATTATCAGCTTTTGAGCAAAGGAACTATAGCTACTTGTATGGATGAGCAGTGCCTATCTTGACAGAGACCTGACCTCGATTACATCATCATTTGAACATATCTCTCTTGCCTTTGCAAAAACCAGCTGGAAATCTGACAAGAACATGCTTTCCTGGGAGTCTTCTGACCTTGTGTTTCTGTTCTCATCCAGAAATAGGAAGTAGAAAACAAAAACATTTGTCTGAACATCAGGCCTTTCGCATAATTTTATTCTTCTCTTTAAAAAAAGAACAGTACTAGTGATAACAGGTTTTCTGTTTCAATCCATACTGCTTGCCAGCCCCTACCGTCAGCTTTAATCATTTTGGGAGACCTGGACCATTTGGCTATGTGAACGGCAGCGCTTCCTCCACACAACAGTACACACTCCCATCTTTCTGTTCTGTCACGCTGGATGGTGATGACTTTTGCAATCGCTGGTGACACATCGTGCGTGTCCCCTGCAGCAGGATGACACGGACTGGACAATGCAGACGATGGCTTGCTGTCAGCCCTGCTCTTCCAGCACTGTTGTAGCCAGTGCTCCATTAGAAGGGAGTGAAGAGGGAGACGACAAGAAGTATCGATGTCCTAAAAGTAATTCAAAGAGACAAGTTGTGCAGCCTGGTGCCAATGGCTTTCTAATGAGGAACTTCATGTAGTTGCAAACTGGAACATCATTACCCAGAAGGCAATCAGGACTGCCCTCCTGGGAAGCGGCCGTCATTGCCAGTATGCAGAGTAGCAGAGAACTTGCCAGATTCCTCTCCACTTACCTCATGGTCATCTAACACTACATTGCAAAATTTCACTTCAGCTGTTTAATGAGGCCCCGCTCTCCAGTGAAAACCTAATCAAATTATTTTTAATTGGCAGTTTGAATGATCCTGTATGTAGGTAGGGTGCTTAACCCTGTGACAGTCAGCTGGGTCCAAGCTGTCTTTCCAAGTCTTCTGTTTGCCTCCAGTTTCTTGAGGAGTTTTCAGTCCCGCTGCAGCAATACCATCTCCTTTTGCTCCTTTTTCCTTTCTAAATACTGTAACATCCAGTTTTGCACTCAGACAAAAATGGAGCAGATCATTCCCCTTAGCCTAAACATGCCATCAGCACAATGCCAGACAGGCAGACGTTGGACTTATTTAGAGAGGATTTTGCCACTTAATCCAAGTATGACCAACACAGATCTTGAGACTTGGAAATAATATGGGGTTTGGAACAAACAAACATTGCAAACAGTTTACTGTGTTTCAGCAAGTCCTTTTTCCTAGAAACTGGCCTCTTAACAGGATGTCCAAAAGACATGCTTAGGCACAGAAATCAAAAATTGAACTCCTGAGTAGGAAGAACATGGTTTAGTGTGTGAAAGGAGACAAGAATCCCATTCCTCGCTGTGCTCCCAATCTGCTGCACAACCTCAGACAAGTTACTTCACCCGTTGTCAGGTTTTCTATTTTTTATTTAGACAGAAACCTCTATGAAAGCTTTTTCAGAAATGTTTGTATCAAGCCTAGTTGGGCCTCAAACTCAGTTGTCACTACTGGAATATAAGCAGGCATAAAGACCCTAAGTGCCCCGTGGCAGAAACCTTCCCAGTGCAGAGAGCCCTCGAAGGGGCTGCCGTGTTACAGGCAGGAGGCTGCAGAGATCCAGAGGATTTAAACGTAAGCCATGGAGTGAATTTCACACTGCCTATAGTGTCCTTCATCCTACTAAAGCAACACATTAGAAAACTAGCCTAACAGGGAACAGCAAGATACTTGAAAATAAATGTGGGTTATATGATGTAATTGTGTACAAGCTGTATGAAACAAAAGTGAGGCAGCTAATGTCAACCGAGCCTTGCTTTCTGGGCATACCTTTATAAACACACTGCCTTACAGACAAGACAGTTGAAAAGCAGAAGTACTGATTGTACACTCCAAGCAATCCAAAGATGTATGTAGCGGGGGAAAAGGGGGTGATCCTGCATTCCTTGTTCATATTGTACTTGCTTTGGGCTCCAGATCAAGCCCTCCTACAGCCTCCTTGCAAGATTCCTGAATTATAGCAAAACATGGAGAGTTTTAAAAAAAATCAAAAAATCCCTCATAGGATGGAAATAGCTTGCTATATAAAGACCACCGCATTTCAGGAAATGAAAGTAATTTAGAAATAACCAACCAACTGTTACAAACACATGTGCAAAATCTAATTAAGGAAGGTTGTAGAATTAATAGCCTTTGTTTTATCCTGAGCACCTGAAGGGATCCTAACCAGTGGCCTGAAATGCACTCCTTGGCTTTCTGCACGATAGTTGCTCAGCAGGTATTAAGTTAAAATTACTCACGACAATATAGCAAATGTGACCAGTGTGATCGTCAAGCAGAAGATGGACAGAGCGCAGCCAATGTAAGTGATGGAGGAGAGGGCCACCTGGTGTTCTTTCGTTAGCTGTACACAAAGAAAAAAATGAAAGAGAAACTATTAATTGATTTATTACACTACAGAACCACAGGTCAGCCCCCCTGCACATAGCGTTTCCTCCTCTGTCCGCCCATATATAAGCTGATGTTCACAATCATTCACTGCTGTTTCTAACATGGGAAGCGAAGAGCCAACTCCAAACTCAGTCGCACAGCCAGGGCATCCACATAGCCATGGCATTTTGGTTCCCTCTTTTATTTCATAAATCAGTATTTCCTCAGAATAAGTTAGTTTCTCTGCTGCTGCGATATCGTCAAGCCTGAGATTAAAGCAGTTTATTGGGCTGCACAAACAATGTCAGCAATGGGATCTTTCACAGCTCGCAGGGCACTTTGCTAATGCTCTCACGCTGCAATAATTTACATCATTGTGCAAATACCAGAAGTGCTTCACAGCAGTGAGAACTGACAAACCAAGATAACCCATAAATCACGGGCCATTTATAGCCCACTTGTTTTGTTTAACGTATCATGTTTTCAGTGCCTGTTGAAGGAGCTGGACTGACATCTACAGAATGGAAAACCACAGAAAAGACCCAGCATGAGCAGTCAGAGTGTAAGCCTCTCGTCTCAGCCTCTGTTTTTATCTACAGGCACCTATTGTAGAAGTAATTCAATTTTCATGAACATTTGATCTGTAACTCCATAGTGCCTGCCACCAGGACGCATGTTAAAACCTGGATAGATTCAATAGGGGAGGGACAGTGTGTTTTGACCATTCATCCTAAATTAATCAGAAAGCGTGCTTTAGTTTTCCATGCAAGTTCTCATAAAAGAATGACAAAAAAGCCACACCCAACAAAGGGAGCCAGGCAGTATTAATATATAATAAGTAGAACAGGCAGTAGAACAGGCAGGAAAAAGTTTTCTCATCTCAGAAGAATTTTCAAACATTTTTCCTGACTTGAATTTGCATAGAGTTGACATTTTCATAAACTGAACATTTGGGAAAAAAAAAAATGTGGTCAATCAAAAAGTTTTAATTTTGATGTTTGAAATACTATGTTTTTATTTCAATGTCTATTCATTATAAATTAAATTCCTAGCTGAAAACTCATTCAAAATACTTATTTATTCTGAAAAATACTGAAAGGACCAATATATTTTCCAATTTTTTTACAGTAAGTCTATCTAATAAAAAATAATCCTTTCTCACAGTTTGGGTTTTTCTGTTATTTTCTCCACAATAAAAATTCCCCTCCAAATGAAGTATTTCATTAGAGATTATCAAACCCAACCAGCTCTACCAATAAACTTCCCATTAAAATTCCTTTTAAAGGAGAGAAATAACATGCCATGTGGTTATGAGGAAAAAAAAAATCATTTTAAATACAGACAAAACCAATGTGTTTTATATGTACATTTTTCTTGTAATTATCTGCCAATAGTATCAGCTCACGTGCAGTAAGTTTTACAGCAGAATAGATTGTGGTTTGCTCAGCAATCTGAGAACTATTAAGCAACGCAGCAGCAGCACTGAAAGAAAACTGTTGCTATGGTGTTACAGTTCCTAGGAAATATGATGCAGCTCTTTAGTATTTTTTCTCTTTCAGCCAAAGACACATTTCTTTTGCCTGACTTGGATAGCATCAATTACAGAAACAAAAGGGTTCTGTGTGCTGGACCAGCTTAAAAGGTCCATATAATTTCTACAAAAGAGCTCCTATCGTCCCTCATCCCCCAGAGCAGCCATGTATAGCATTTCTTTAAGATTATTCCTGAAATAGGAATAACTTGTGTGGTAAATTGCACAGTTTAGAAGTGATTTCCTCATCAGAGATATTCATGCCCAAAATGCATGGACCTTATTTCCTGATTGCTCCAATACACATCCCTTTCTCTTGCTACAGGTGGCTTGCAGTGCTACAGAGGGAGGAGGGGAGCAGAGGAAGCTTTTCCAGCTTCAAGTCACTCTGGAATCAGTACTTCTCAGCAGTTCAAGGCGTTCTTTCGCTCCTTTCACTCCCGAAACCCGTAGCCAGAAAATGTTCCCTACAGAGGTTAAAGCTGCTCAGTGCGCATTTAGATTTACAGTGGTCTATCACAGCGTTTGCATTGGCAATGGCGGACAAGATCTGCAAAGGAAAGGTAATGTCTTACTATCACATACAGGTACAGAAGATACAGGGGATCCATCTAGTGGAAATGGGCAAAAATCAAAGCCTTTGTTTTTTTCCATAATAATCCAAGAGAAGATAATGATCACACAAACATCTTTTCCTAACTAATTTCTATTGTAACTAACATGCCTCTAAGAAAGCCTTTCTCTGGGTTTTAGCTCAGTCTTCCTCCAGAAACCCCTGCAGGGCAAGACAAGACAAGAATCAAGTTCTCCCAAGTGGAGCCTGTATTACTTAGAAATGAAAAAGGAAAAAAAACCTCTATCAACAAAATGTAGAAGTTTCATTCAAACCTAAAATAACCTACGTAGGTCTCCGCACCTATGAACTGGAAATTGCTCTTGCTCTGGTAAATGCAACCAAAATCTGATGATGCTTTAAGAATGACGCTCTTAAATCAATACCCACGTCAGTCTGGTAACAACTATTTCAAAAGCAACATCGCTGTAGTTCACATTCTCATGTTGCCTACTGCGAGGGACAGAAAGCCTGTAGGTAGTTTTGAACCATTTTTTGTTGATTAACAAAAAGGTGGAGCCTGTGATAGCTGTTCTCAAACTGAACGGTCGGGTTGGAGGGGTGCAAAAGAGCAGTCCCTGTTCACAGCGGTGAAACCAGCTCCTTTCTGTGGGTGATATGAATTGCAGGGGGAAGGATACAGCATGAAAAGAAGGTCTGGAATGATTTCCAGGGTGTGGAGCCTCATTTCTAAATACAGGTATATGGTGCAGAAGAGAAGAGAACCTGTATTTAAAATATCAGGTCTCTACTAACTTCTCACAACCCAGCTGTTACAGCACAGCTGGATGTTGTCTATGTTCACATTGTAAGGGAAAACAAGCATGCAGTTTTTTAGAAATATCTGGATTGTCAAAGCATTGTGCATCATCAATTAAGAAACAATTTCCTATAAATTCCTATGCTGTGATATGAGCTGATTTCATCTTACCTCAGCTTGTCTTTTTGAAAATTTTCAGACTTCGTGCATGACGTGGAATGTAAGACATTTGGGATGATCTTTTAGTCAGCACAAATATGCTAATCAGGCTGTAATGCTATTACTAAAGAAAATAGCATTAAAAAGTACCAAATAAGACATTGAGCAATCTGTGAAGTAGTCCCATGAGCCTGATTCTCGCACTTGTCTCAATCTACATTAAATTATTCTTTTCTTCTAAAAGGTTTTGCTTCTTTGAGTTTATACAGTCATTCTCTTACTCTGCAGCAAGCTGAAAAGCTAGGAAACGAGCTCATGCATTCATGAGTGTTAGTAATCATGAACACTGAAAGACAGATGTTTCTTAGCTTCAGCTTTGACAAACAGTCAAATCAAAAATTCATACTCCATATAAAACTCCCACCCTTTTAGTTTAGGCTGTAACACCCTTTACCTTGCAAGTGCTGCTAAGAGCATGGACAAAGATCTGATGGTTTCAGTAGTTACACCCATCTGCAATATTATAGCCTATTGTCTTACCCTTGTTCTCCCTCATAAAAGAAGTCAGTACATTGCTCAACATTTTTATTTTGGAAACTCACAGGCAACCGGATGGCCTGAGAAATGATCCTGGAAAGATACCAGTTCAGACTCCAAATATATATATTTTCCTTTATGATGATGTTAATAACGAGAAAATGAGTGACATCTAACTCCTCTGTTTAAAAATAACTGCACAGGAAGATGAAAATATATTATTATAATGGGATTGTACTTTTCATCTCTGGAGTATCTGGAAAAGGTCAGTTGAGGCTGAAAGACTTGTTCAATAGGCTATACATGAAAAATTGTTTGATCTGTATCTAGAACAGAAAACTTATTTATGTAACATTAATGAGCAACTGTATATACACCACAGCATAACAACCCATCCAAAAGCTAGATGGGCTACAGGAACACTTAATAGCAACTGGTCAGATCAGAGCATCTGTCTGGGCAACACAGGGTGCTCTCTGCTCAGTGTCCCCTTCCAGGTGTCCCCTTTTGTGTGAAATTTGCACTCCCGTCCCTTTTTCTCATTATTCATCTCTCAGGCAGTTGACTGCATAACTTCTGCTTTGCAAAGGGGGTACTTCTGGCTTTCTCCAGAGGAAGGGACATTTTGGGGAAGTACTAGTCTAAAATTTTCTTCTTTACATACTGCAAAATATCCCTCTACGTCTGCCTTTAGAGGCAACACATCAGACAAAGAGCTGAGTTCAAATACTTAAAACAAGGTTTGTCATAGCTGATCCTGAAAGGGTTTGTCCATATACCAAATTACAACTTCACGATTTAGCCACCAAAAGCAGTAATTTCATTGTCTAAACTACTTTTGAAATCTCCTTTCTGAAAAGCAATTTATCTTCTTCCAAAAAAAGACAAGTTCTTGAACCAAAAAATGTTTTGCAGCCTGAAAAAATGAGTCCTGCAATCCAAGGACTATATCATACCTATCATTTGTATTTTACTGTTGCTTACCGGTAGAACACAGAATATGATATTTTTGCATGTGCTTATATAGTGTATATATTTTATGAAACCAAAGTTATTTGTTTACTGGTGGAAATGTAAGACATGACAATTGTATTTTGCCCTAAGTCCAAACATAAGAGCAAGTTATATTTTAGTGTCCCTTTTGGTCAGCTTTCCATCTCAAAGCAGCATTCCTACCATGAAGTTACTTACAATGACGTGTGGTTTTTACCCTGTTTATCGAACCGACTGAGATCTGCCATGAGACGATCAGCCGCTGGCCTGGGCTGAAATCCACTCTCAAATCCTTCTGCAAAGGCTTGAAGCAATATCTTATGAGACATTTCTTGGCGGGAGGAAAGGGAGGAGAGGTAGGGGTGAAAAATTAAGGCTCAGCCAACCCTATTGAAGCTGCACCTTTAAAATGCAATCTGAATCCAATTAAGAAAAGGATGAATAATTAACTTTGGCAGCCTGAGTGTTTCAGAGACATTAAAACGCTGGCCTTGGCTGATGAAGCTAATGGTTTTAATTGCCTCCAGAAAGGCTGCTGAAATTCAATTTCAGTCCAGTGAGGCCTTTATTTATATATTAAATAATAACAACAATACAAATCTCTGTTTTCCTTCAGCTTGCCAAGCACTTTGTTAGGTACATAACATTATGTTTTTTTCAAATTAACATCTGTGTTTAGTTCAGGAGGCTCAGTCTACTCACTGAGACGAGAAGAACAATTTTGGTGGGGCCATACCTAATGGCACTGCACAATCACTGCTCACAGGAAAAAATGTCTAACTTGATTCAGAGACTTCTTTTCTCCTGCCACAATGTATCAGATACTGCAAGTTTAAAGAAAAAGGGCCTCTGAGAGTCACGCTTTGCAGTGCAATCATCTTTATCAGCCGTTTCCAGCAGAACTGCTTTTGAATTCTCATTCTCTATTAACTCCACAAGTCCTAGTGATCAGCAATAAAGTGCTACAAAGTGGGCTTTTCAGGATTAAAGGCACATTTTCCTACAGCCAGCCCAGCCTGGTGGCTGCTTATTTAAAACTTTTCACTGTGACATGAAAAATTTAGAATTTTCCAAATATCTCTGCCAAGGTATTAATTAGCATTTTTAAAAGCCCATGTCGTCTTTTAAAGTAGTTCTGGGCAAGATGTCATCAAACAGTAGGTAATCTGCTCATTACAAATCGCACACAGCAAGTTTTTAGTTCAAATGATGCCTGAAGGAAGCATGGCAGGGAGGAAGGACTCAAGTTGTGAAGCAGTACCATATTATAATAAAGTTTGGGGATCAGAAAAGCAGATATTTGCAAGTTCTTCCTCGTATCTCTGTTTGTGTAACACAAAGCAGTGTGTCTTCTCTGCCTTCATTTCAGGCCTAAGACTTGCAGTGTTTCTCAAGAAATGTTAAATGCTATATTTACAGCAGATTATCCTCTGTAAAACTGAAGGAGCTACTTTTGCCCATACACATAAGACTTGTACATCTGTTCTCTACTTTCTGTTCCAGCAAGAGCAGACTCATCCTGTTCTCCAATTGACAGCCAAACCAAAGTCCATAAGAGAGGGCTACAAGGAGAATAAAACCCAGCGTCAGTCCAGCAGGCTCTTGCAGGCAGAGAAACGATGGTCTCTTGCCAGACTCTGAGTCTGAGATTTTTCAGAGCAGTTGAGGATAATTAAATACCCAGCTCCCAGTAAAATTCAATGAAAATTAGTATGTCCACCTCCCTTACCCCAGGCTTGGGCTTTGATTCAGAAACGTCCATTTCGATTCAGGACTGTGGCTAGCTGTGGCTTGCACCGCAGCCAAGACTCTCCAGGTACCCAGCCCGGAATTTCCCCTACGCCATGCTTTGGGGAGAAAGGGCGTAAAAAGGCCAATACAGGAGACAGACTGGACTCAAGAGTACAGAATGACTACATTTAAAGATATTCAACAGAGAATAGTGATGGATAAGATGCAGTAACGTAACATTTTTATACTGCTTGGGGAAGTCCTTTAGTCAGCAAGACGACAGCTGCCAAATGGCTCAGTGCTTTCATTTTCACCATAGAAAAGAAGTCTATGCTATTTTGTTAACTATTCTGATTAAAATAGAGTCCTGTTTCATGCTCCTCAAATAAGAGTTCTTTTGACCATTGTAGCACTCTTAAATATTTGTGCTTTTCAAAAAAAAAAAAAGTCATTTTTTGTTCTTCTCTGCTGAGTGAAATTTAGTAACTGCCAAGCAATTCTCTAAGGACTTTGAGGGGTTTAGTATCCTGCAGCATTAGTCCAACTTTTTCCATGTAATTCTATGGGATTAAGGACAGAACCAGAAAGTCTCCTATTTCCTCCCATCAAAATCAACAGAGCTGTACTGGCATAGGAATGGAATAGCAAAAGAATGAACAACAGCTCTGAGTTAAAAATCAAGATGAGTGCTCAATTTTCAGGAAAGATGAGCATGAGAATAGTAAGGACAAAAGAAATATGATGCACAATCATACTGTGAACACATCAGCGAGATGTGTTCCTCCATGGGACATTCACTGCAATAAAATGGAGGAGGAAGTGGAGAGAGTGAGAAAGAGCAAAGAAAGTTTACAAAGCAATGCTAGAATAAACACACAGGCTGATTTATCTTTGTCCATCTGATGGGTAAGGGCTGTCTAAACTGTCTGTAGAGATCTCTTCAGTTAAATAAACTGTCAATGATAATAAACAAGGACCAAAAAAACTGCAATGCCTATCCAATTTTTAAATATGTGACACAGAAGAAAAATTACTGGACTAAGGCATTATTCTTTTTATGTTCCCAGCAATGAAAAGCATGCTGAGAAAAGTAATTATATTAAAATTACAAAACAGCAGAAATCAGAGAATGCCATATTATTTCCATTTCATTGTCCTATTAGAGTATATAATCTGAACCTCAGCTGGCTGAAAAATTTAAGAAAAAAGGTTATCATTTCAGACTGTTATTTTAATGCCCCCTGAGTGCAATGTTTGATTAATAACTGCAATATTAGATTTAGGAAAACAATGCTCCAAACTTATAAATTACACACCTATCCCCCATATTTTTAAAGCATTTCACAATACTAGGACATTTCCAAAACAGCCTTTATAAACATGAATAGATGCATTTTGTTCTCAGTCAGCCATACATTGTCAAAACTTGCTGTCAAACTCAGCTATAACAGTGAAAAATAAAATAAAAACACACATATTTCCCCAAAGAAGAAATTTGAGATGTCTTTCCTTTTGTAAATAGAACCTCACAGCCAAATCTCCAAGCCTTTTCAAAATCCTGGGCTCCCTAAAGATGCTATGGGTTTTCTCTATAGCTCCAGCTGCAAGAATGGCCCTTTTAAAATATTTTCCCCTTTATAAACGTTTCTCTGCTTTCAAGCCCGTTGGTGGGCAGCTTGAACTATATTGATTGATCCTCCCGTCTGAATTATGGAACAAGACCTACAAACAATAAAAAACAAAGTCATTTCTAGCTTTAGAAATGCAGAAAATTTGTTTTAAAACCTGAACAATTTCTACCACAGATTGTACAACACTATTACTTTGCTGGAAGTGTCCATCCACATGTGAACTTTATAGTAGTCATTTTTATACCCTCACAGTTGGAAAAGACAGGAAGAGGAAAAAACAGGGGGGGGATTAAGATAATGGTCTAGGAGCCTTAAATATTACAGTTGTGTCCTGCATTGGTCACTTGGGGGAGGGGGACACAAATCTCAAACTCTATTTTGCTGTGGGAGACAATGATTTCCCCTTTAAAAGGATTTTTGAACTCTGGGTCTCCAGGTGTCCACCATCCTTTTGCTGAAATGACATTTATGTGGCAGATGGTACAAATAGCCTGGCATGCTTTGTAGTTGTTGGATCACTATAAAAATAAAAACTGCCAGATGGCTGGCATGTTTCCTGGCAGGAGCATAGGGCCCCATTGACTGATGAGAGGAAGTAAAGCTGCCCAAAATAAAATAATAGCATCTGAATTTTTCTTTGGAGTGCTTTTGAAATGCAGCTTACTCCATGTTGAGTTTGATTCCTGCTGTCTAGGAAGCACCTTGTGACATCCCTCCATCCGACTGCATTCACATCTCTCCTCCTGATTTCATCTGTCCCCCCCACCCCAGGAACGGGACCCCTCCACCAGCCTTTTCCCCTCTAGTGGGAGGTACCACTGGGTGCTGGGTGCAGGAGGTGGCCTTGCAGGTTCAGATCTCCCCAGGATCTGTGCCAGCAGAGGATGCCTACTTGAGGGAACATCTCATCTCCCATCCTCTGCTGTTCCCATCCAAGTTCAAGCCTGCAGCACAGTGGAGGACTGTCGTACTACAGCACTACAAGAAAACCACCACAGGGAGCGTATCACCCTGGGTGCCCTCTACTCGGACTTTCTCCAGAAGAAGCAAACATAAACCAGTGTAAACACATCAAACTAAATGGATTATTTATTTTTCCTACTGCAGCTATATTAGTGCACCATTGTCTCCCTAACTATAACATTGCAGGGCAGCTGGCAGTACAGGTTTGTTCTGACTGCACCAGATGAAGCAAAAGCTGCAACACTTCTGTGGATCACGGAAGGAGAAGGACAGACACGAACCCCCAAGTGTGCAGCTTTAGCAATGATTTGCTATGAGGAACTTTTTTACTCTTCTGTAGTTTCCCTCATCAGAAAGAGAAGCTTGATCAGAGCAATGAGCTTCCCAGAGGAGGGGTACACAAATTAGTTAATATCTGCACAACTACTCTGAACATCCCACTGACACATTTTCTTGGGGAGATGCAATTGTAAAATCCTCAATCTTACTAACTTGATCAGAGTTGTGAAAAGACTTCTCAACCAAGTTTCCAAATTCTGATTGTGTGATGACCTTAATTACATCCATGCAACTTCACGAAGGAAATCAAGGGCTGAACATGTCCCTTCAGGAACATTCTGCTCATCTTCAGTCACATGTTGCCTTCAATTAACTTATTTATTAATTTAAACCAGTTGATGATTACTAATCTCCAAAACTCCAAACAAATGCTATTCATTTCTCAAGTTAAAACCAACATGATAAATGAATGTCAGCAAGCAAGCATGAATTTGGGCCAGCCGTGATACAGACATAACAGCAGAGTGATAAAGACACAAATAATTTCAGCATTCCACATGGGCCAATTCATCAGCAGGCTAACAGGTCAGTGCCAGGCTGACATCTGAGCACCACATGGTCGTAAGTTTTTCCAAGATGGTTATTTCATTCCTGAAATAAACTTGTTACAACTGCTAATGCACTGCATCAGTGAAAGCAGCTAAACTGCACACATGGATCTGAAGCTAATCAGCAGTATTGTTCATACCGTTCTTTCACAATCACCGCGACTTTAGCGCGTTCAAGCTCTTGCTGAAACTAATATAAAATCTGGAGTAGTGCTCAACTACTCTTGTAATCTGAGTTTGGTTTTAGCTAATTCACAGCATTCAAAGTTCTTTTTCTTCTCACAGTGCTGTATAGCACACAGATATCAGAGTGGAGGTTCATTTTGTCACATTTAAGTTAAAATTCCAGAATTTAAAATTTTTCTTTGTGACCTCTCTCTTTCAATTTCTGTCTCTGAAATATTGCAATAAAAATGCTTTTTCATTTCAGCAGATTCCAGTCTCTGGAGATTACTTCCAGCTGGCATACAGTAGAATAGTGACTGAATTAATGTAACCTGTTTTGAGTAAAGATCAAGAAGAAAAATCAAGAACTCGCAGCTTATTCCTAAGAACTTCCTTGCATTTCTATGCTCCCTGGAAATTAGACCCACTTGACAGTTTGCTCCATAAACATCTAACAATTTGTCAGCATTCCTCATCTCACAATACTTCAAGTATTCAAGGGAAAGCACTGTCAGATACAAGATATCCTACAATTTTGTTCCTATGAATGTCTCACTGAAACAAAATGAAATCTATGTGCGACATTGTAATTCCTTCCCAAGCCAGGTGCATAAATTATTAATACAGTTCTGTACCTTACAATAAAATTGCAAGGATAAAGAATCTTGAGAATACATAAAGGCATTTATGCCCACAAGAAAGGCACAAACTGTATAAATATATAGAGAGATCTGCTGGATATTGGTGAAGGTGTGAAAATGAGCGGGACCAGTACTAGCAGGAAGGGAGGCACTGGGGCAGGTCCACAGTGCTTCAAAGCTGACAAGGTCCGGATCATGCTATTGTTCTGTAAGTGGAAAAACCTAGACTTAACCATGTGAAGGAACAAAGAGAGGGAGTTAAGCAAGGAGATTCTTGCTTGAATTTAGCATAACTGAGAAGAAAATGTCACCATCCTTGACAAATAGTTATTATACAAACTCAGCTCGCTGGTCATTAGAAATGCTTACCACAAGTATTTATGTGGCAAGTTACTTCTGAAGAAGGTCACTTATTTTCAGTATTTGTTGCTTAGAGACACCTTGGCTTTTTCGGAACTCGGAGAGTATGCCATCCTCTCTGGTTGTGAACAGCAAACTCTTTAAAAAACTGCAATGTCTCATTAATGGAAAGCTTATGTTTTGGGGGTTTTTTTTAAGCAAAAAGAAAACCAATCTCATGAAGAAGAGCTGGGAGAGTCAGAACACTTATCGCACTGAACTGGTCTCAAGAGTTCATGGATTTCCACATCAACACTGTTTCTCCCAGGTTTGAAGCTGCTGCATACATACTGGTCTGTATTACATCTCTTTAGAATTATTGATATCCCCCCCTCTTTTTTTTATTGTTTTCTCTGCATCTGTCTGCCTTTCTGCAAGGGGTGGTGGAACTATTCATAACTGGTTTTACTGTTCTGCTGACTGGTGCATTAGGTTTAAAGGCTGTTATGGTGCCCTTGGAGAGGATGTCTGCCTGTTTGTGCTACCCTGAGAGCTGCACTTATCCGTACCATGGAGAGAAAGGGAAATGATACTTCCCATAGGAGAATGGAAGTACAAAGCACCCCAAGTAGAATTCCCATGAAGAATGAAGTCACTTTTTTGTACAAAAATACAGCTTTTGATGAAAACCTTTCCAGTTTTCTGGCAATCCATTTCCAATAATTTATTTACATTTTTCATGAAAAGCAGACCCCTTTTTGTAAGAAACAGAATCTAGACAAAAAATAAACGTTCTGTCAAAAATAGTGTTCATGTGGAAAAATTTCATCCAGTTTTACTTATACGGCCACAGATATATAACAGCTATATAAATAGAACTGTTCAAATGTGGGTAATTGCATACTCCCACCCTCTCTTTTTCTTGTCTCATGTTATCTGTGAACTCTATTTATGAAAAGAAAAATAAAATATACAAAAGTTCAAGATCGAATATAACATCATTGCAACAATTTCTGAGAGCATTGACAATCTAGTATTCCAATGGGAGATCTATATGGGCCCTTTGAACCTTGGCTCATGAATTTCAGAACATGGTGAATAAACATGTATAAGTGTTTAAAATCCACAGCATTTTAACATTTACTTAACAGGGTTCCAAGGACGCCTGGGAGAAGCTTCCAGTTGTCTAGTTGATTCAGTAGGCTCTATTGCTTTGACATGTGAAGCAAATACTTAGCAAATGTTTTAGGAATTTGTAACTGAGCATAGTCTGCTTGTATAGCTCAAAAGCCAGGCAGCTTATCTTTGCTCGAATCTTAACTTCATGCCAATTACACAATGAAGATACCAATTTTTTTCACTGGTTAAAAAAAATTAGTACCACAAGATAATCCTAAACGGTCAATTTAAAGGGTATGTCTTGGTCAAAGATTTGGGATGAGATTTTCTGATGAACTCTGAGAGAGGAACTACATAATAGCCAAACCAGCAGAACTGGAATTAAAGCACATTGACGGGATGACATCCTTCGTTGGCTTGTTAGTGGCAACGCTACCTAAGACTCCACATGGGCCCACTCTCATTACCACCTCGCTGTAACATCAAGCTTGTGCAGGTGATGGGAGGGCAGGGCAAAGCACTCATGTCGAGGCATAGTTTGGGTTCAGTGCTCTGCAGACCAGTGAACCCGAATTTCTCCATACTACAATGTATTTATAAATTCTGCCAATTGAGATGCATGCAAAAATTGTTTTTAGGTGAACTTTAAGAGGTTAGAAATGAATGCATGTTTTCTACCTAGCCTGCACAATCTTCCACTGAAATCTGCAGCAAGCATTTCGAATTCTCATGGACTTGCACTAGGAATATACAGACTCTATACTGGAAATATTCCTCTCACTTTTCAGCATTTCACTTTTCCTCCCAAAACTTTATAAATTCCCTCTTTCTTCTGTTCAGAAATGGGATTTTAGGTGGAAGGGGTCAAAATACAATAGAAAAAGATGGGAATTAAGTTTCAATTAAAAGAAAAATAAACTATTTTATACACTTTTACAGTACTATGTCACATAGGGAAGGTTTTTAGGCATCAAAGTGACTACCTGTGTGTCTCACACATTCACGTAACATCTCAGCAGCGTTTTGATTTTCTTTTCTAAATTATCATAAAGGGAAAAAAAAGCAATGCAAAAATATTCCGCACAAACTTTGGCAGATGCAAATGCATTAGACCAAAAAGTTAAGAAGAGAGAAAATACTGAAAATAGAACCATTAAATGACTGTGAGGGACTGGATAGTGCATTCATATCCAGCCTCTCCTAGTTATGCATTTCAGATCTCTTTAGGAAAGCTGGATTCCAAAGACTTTGATATGAAATATCTGTGATCTCCAATTACTAATATTGCATAATATTAAAACTTATTGCAGCATCCCATTAATCATGACAACCTCAAATCTGTTTATTTGGAAGTTAGACCTTTCAGAACTATTCCCCAGTGGAGAACTGACTAATCTTTCAATGGCATTTAATTGGTGGACGCCCTGTTTAATCCTGGCTAAATCCCTGTATACTGCTCTTTAAAACAAGGTTAATAATAGCACATTTCTCCCATGCTACTTTTGTCTCACAAGATGGGAAGCTCTTCAGGCAAAGCTGCATTTTATTATCAGTATGAAGAGTTCCTAGAAAAATGATACTTGGAAACCAGCTGGTGTCATAAGGTGCTTTACAAGTAATAAAGATAATAATGGTTAGATAAAAACTGGGTGACCTGAACAAGCTACCCCTCATCTTCAAATGGTTAGACTAATACAAAGGGCTGTGGGTATTAATTAAGCTCTTTGGATAGCAGACCGTCTTGTTCTAAACTGTGACTCTGACTTCGACGGCATTACACTGTCTAACCAGGATTACCAGGTGAGTAGTTGTGCTAACAGTGTTACTGAATCAGTAACTCCTAATAGCAGTCTGGGATGATTCATTCCTAAGACTTCAGTGCTGCTCAGTGGTATAACCCTGATTAGAGTTCCCTTATGCTGCAAGCTGACTTTTGTATCTATCTGCAGGAACCTCTGTGCCGCCCTCACGAGCACGTGCAGCCCATCCTGCAGCAGTAGCTGCCTTGGCAAAGCTACTGCCTAAAAGAAGAGCAAACCCATCATTCAAACCAATTAACAGGAGCCTGAGACATGGCCATATAGTCAATGCATCCATCCCAACAGAGCTGACAAAACCCCTCTAGCAGTACCACAGAGGACACCACACTTGTTAGCAGCACACAGTGATAAATGTGACAGTAGGACTCCTATCATCCTACTGAAGCTCTTCTTGAGTCTGTTAATTTATATTATTAAGACGGTGTCTGTAGAAAGTTGAGAATGTGCCAGAGTATAAATTTGACAGACAATTAGTATACATTTCTTTAAATGTATAGTTTGTAAGTTATTTCTATTATACATTCATTATATATTAACCAAGGGTTGTCCGAGCAGGGCTTCATCACTACCTCCATTGGATCCTCCCTGACAGTAGCACACCCAAGTAAAGCAGTAAAAACATATTTCTCATGCTCATGGCAGTGCTGTCTGTTTGTCTGCTAAGATCCAGGATGGGGCTGACCTTGCCTGGTGCTGAGTTTTGGAGAGGAAGTCCCTCAGCAGGCACAGACCAGCACTTCACCCGCAAGGAGCAGACACTCTGCTCCATCTCTGAGGAAATCTCAAGGCTTCATAAGGTATCATGAAGAGAAGAACATGTCTAGTGAGGAGAGCAACGCATTTGCCATCAAAGCTCCATCTGAAACCAGTGATGAGTATGAATAGCAAGCATAAGGTCCTGGGTAAACAGGGAAAGTATCATACTCCAGCTGAAAAGAGGCTTGCTTGATAACTCTTTGGACAAAGGAACTGAGCATAGAGAAAACTATACATAAGGGGTTCACGCTCAACTCTAAAGCATCATTTTCTTTCTCATGCTTCTTCTACACAAGCCCCTGCTTGGCAACGAGGTGAAGAAACAGCAGCGGGGAGGCACTTGGAAAGCTGGCAGACACAATGGTAGGGGCCAGCTGGCAGCAGAGCTTGCTTCACATGGAGTTCAAGCTCGGCTGTTCATATTCCACAAGTCTAGTTACCAAAACCCTTAAACAGCCACATCTCGGCTGTCTCTGTCTTGAAAATGAATCATAAAAGCCAGGGTCAACTGTACAATGTCCTCTACTGCTTCTTCTGCCTAGTACTTTAAGAAATCATGTCAAAAGGGTGAGAATAAAATAAAGAGAATTCCCACCTACCACAGATGTGTTTCATTTCATGTTCCGTTTCAGTTACCAAAAGTTTTAAAAAATAATTATAGTCAAGAAGTATTGAAATATCATCCCAGAAAGCAACATGTGGAATACATCTGAGTTGGGCAAAAATGAGCCCAGTTCAAATCACTTACTGATGTGGTGTGAGGATGCAACTGATGTATTTATGCTTCATTTTTAACAGACAGATTTACTCCTTTGCTTAATCTCACCTTCAGAGGCACCACTTGCATCAGAATGGCGAAGTTAGTGAGGTGGTTACAAAGACACACCGAGTAGTTGAGGTCCCCACTCTCACGCACACAACCTTCATTAGACCAAACACCAGTTCCGTTGCTGCAAAGCACACAAAAATGGAACATAATCTCTATCAAAATGCATCTTATCAAGTTAATTTGACGTGCATTGTACTATACAGGAGATAAAAAGGTTTGAAAGCCATCTCAGGCTGGAGCATCCACAAGCACTGCTAGTGTCTTCTCAATTCTATCATGAAAATAGTTAAGGAAAACATTGACCGGAACAGGGCCCAGATCAGACCCCTACATGAAAGTCTCTAGAGATTTCTTCCCAATTTTATAACCAATGAATGATAACTACATTTTTTCTTTATTTGTGCAACCCATTTATGGCATTTCACCTAGACCCAAATTTCTATATTCTGAGAACTATAATGTCAGATAAGTCAATAATCTTGCAGAAGTCAGAAAAGTCAGCGTATCATATCTGCTGCCTCTCCCTTACCCACTGTCCCACTCATCCTGTCAAAGTAATTCAGACTGACTGAGCATGATTTCTAGGGACCCATCCATGTCAACTGGTTTTTGTCACTTCATGCTCAGGGGCAGCAAGAGCAGTTCTTGCTCCTCTGAGGATACGGCTGGGCTGGCTGTGTGGCCTGGTCCCAGGGCTGTGCAGGGAAGTGATCCTCACGAGTTTGTTTCTTCCTGGAGCCAGGGAAACCCAGAAATCCCTGTGCTATCACAGCCCTGCATTGGAGTGGGGACATAGAAGCCACAGCCACACATCTGGGGGGGCTCCATGGGCTCAGGCACCGTAGGTCACCTACCCCAGCTGCCTGCTTCTTAACCGTTTATTACTTTTGATATTATTCTGGGTCCTGAAGCTAGACTGAGTGATCTGTATTTTTCTTGGTGCTTATTTTAAAGATAGGTATTACCTCCTTGAGTTCTCAAAGAGAGTCTGTCATAGGTCAGAAACCAATTGCTTATTCTTTAACTATCATGCACTAAGGAATAAGACCATCTTCACACAAATAAAACTCATTTGGAAAGACAGATTTCATATTTCAGTTTCTATCCTGAGGCAAAGCCTCAAGGGCCCAAGCCCCAGTGGAAAACAGTACAGGAACAATGCCTCAACCATATTAATTCGCTTCAGTAAAATCTGTTTCTAATTTATTGTAATTTGTGAGTAACCATAACAACGAGTAACTGCCAACAGCTGGGACAGTTCAACATGCTTGAAACAAAACTTCAGTAAAACAATTACAGTGACCTTCTCATGTGCATGCCGGATAGGAGGGATCACAGCATTGCAGGCCATTGCTACATCAATTAGGCTTATACTGTTACGGCTCAAAAACTGTTAATCCCCATGAAATTCAAAATTCACTATTTGTATTCTTTCTCAATTGATTCAGTAAGAGCAGCATGTTTGGAAATCAAAAACAGATTAAATATATTCAGAGCTAAAAAAAAAATAGCTACTGCTTTTCCATAGTTCCTATTTTCTGAGTGAAATTTAAGGTGATATTTATGAGCCTTTTATTTTAATTTTCTTTCAGGGGTGTAATATTTCTCCATTCCATGCATTGGCCGAAATTCACAGCTCTAAAATACTGATTTCACATGGTGTTGTGACACAGGCACAGATGCAGTGAAAACAATGGCTCTGCTGGAGGTTTGCCATCTTAAAACACCCAAGCATCTGCCCAAGTGGACATACACATAAACCAAGATAAGCACGATTTGTATCAGTCTGCAGTTTTGATTCCAAAATTTTTCAGTCTCTCAATTACCTACCTAACACAGGGTCTGTGAATAACAAGTCTCCTATTTATGGTAAGAAGCCACTATGAGATTGTGGTTTTTGTAAACCAGTGGCTCCATTTCTTTAACTATTTCCATGAACGAAAGAGAACAAGAAGAATATAGGTAATATATAGCATCACAAACTAAGTGTAATTTAATTAAACCAAGTTAAAGAATTTGAAATTATGTAACGTACCTATAGTCCAGAAACGCACAGTAAAGATGAACTCTGTTACTCTTGTTTAGTGCTTGGCTGTATTGTCTGGGAGTCTGCAAGAAAGAAAATATAAACCCTGAAGGAACGTTTAAAAAGGACTGAATTCTGCTATTCAACTACTTTAAATTTTCATTGTTATAATAACTTCAATAGACTTATTCTAGATTAACACACCATAACTAAAAGCAAATTTTGTCAGTCTTCGTGGCTTTAACACGAACTCCAAACATGCCAAGGCTGGTATTCAATCTTAATTTTACAAACTGCGATTAAAATCATGTCACTTTGAGTGAGAAATATGTGTCCCATTTAAGTAAATAGCAAACTAGGATTACTTATTTTATATAAACACAAAGGGATTGTGCTTATAAAAAAAAGCAGGATTGGGGTGTTATTCTTCAGCATATATTTGGCTTCATTGGGTTTTGTTCTCATTGGGTAATAAGAATCTCACCTTTTAGGATTAATAACACTGAAATACGTGCATTACAATGACCAACTCACAGACATTTTCTTTCCACAATAATGATTATTTTAAAACATACAATCAAACTGAAAGAGCAATGCCATAATTCAAGATTTTATTTTAACACACCTTAGCATTATAATGACATAATTTCTGTCTTCCATAAACAGATTTAGCCACTAACTCAATCTCCTCCATTCAGGAAGCTTTGAGACCCCATTCTCCCCTCTGTTACACCAGTTTCATGACAAAATAATTCAAATTATATTGGAGTGAAGTAATAGTTTGTTATAGACAAAATATGCAAACCAGAGGACTTCCAGGATCTGTTCAACCCTTTCTAATACATAAATCCCCAAAGTTCACATTGTGTTAGACCCTACCTTAAGGCAATTTTTTAATTACAGGAGTCTTCAACACAAACAAATCACTTGTGAATTAACAGCCCTCAGATTATTGCAACACAATTCTGCTGTCAAGCCAAAAGATAACCAAGTATTGCTTTCCTTGTTTTAGAGAAAGAAGGAAAAAAACCCCACTGCCTCATCAAGCTGAAACTCAACCAAGTACGAGTCCCTGATGCAGTTTTCCTTCTCCTCTCCCACAAGTCCAACAACGAGTGTCAGGCACAAGGTAGCACAGTTCCCTCCTTACTAGTGATAATAAAGCATTTCTGCCTAACCCAGGACATTCACACATTCATACTGGATTTCCACATACTTCAAGTAGCTATGCTGTAGATAAGGCCATTTACTTCTTAACTC
Source organism: Gymnogyps californianus (assembly GCF_018139145.2). NCBI lineage: Eukaryota > Metazoa > Chordata > Aves > Accipitriformes > Cathartidae > Gymnogyps > Gymnogyps californianus. The sequence goes on from NC_059486.1 coordinate 10,396,191, forward strand.
ACATCTCTGGATAACATAAATGGAATTTTCTTATCTGCTTGAGCAACATCCCCAGACAAAATTTCTAGTTCCTTGACTCACCCTGTTTTCCCTAAGCCTTCATCATAGAAACAGCTGAGATTGCAGGTCAGGCATTCACAGAAGTAGAGCTTTGTGAAGAGGAAAGACTGCCACTTATCTGCCAAGCGTCTCTCTTTTCCCCTTTGACTCTGGTGACATCCTGTAGCCTTTTTCCACAAGAGGAGCAAAGTAAATGGTAAAACCTCACACTCTCACAGGTGCGTGACACTGGGAAGTGGTAATGGGACAAGATCCATGTCCCTCATCACCAGGAAATCTGTCACTGATATAACCCCCAATCTGCTCATTCCACTTTCTTTCCAGCTGTGGTGAGAGAGAGGTAGTAAAACCAAGTATATGACGTTAATTAACGCAGGGAGTCCTTCCTCATCTGTGAAAGCCCTTCCCCATCGCTGGCTGCCCTGTGAAGGCCCTGTGCAAGGCTTCAGGATCAAATTGGTACGTTCCCTGCTAGATCCATCAATTCTGAACTTCCTGTTCCTTTCAGAAAGTGCCCCACCACGAGCCTCACCTTTAACAACGGCAGGGGTCCTGCACACCTTCCAAATCACAAACCACCTGTGAAATATGGAGTGTCTTTCAGAAACTACTTCCTTCCCTTAATCCCACCTCTCGCTGCCCAGAGTATTCTTGAAGAGCGCTAGTTCAGAAACTGCAGAAGACTAATGATCCATAACCCACGGCTGGAAAACTGCCTTCTGCAACTTCAGTTAATTTAGAGTTTTGTTGGCAGAGTTCCTTCTGTTTTACCAGCAGCAAGGGCATGTGGCATGTTTGCCCATTACGCTGTATAATGTTATGTCCATCATGTCTATAGCTTTCCTGAAGTAGGCAATTGAAAGAATCTATAGTCAGTTTGTATTACAAATTGCTCCACTTCTATGACAGACAAACAGTGGCTAACAAAAAAAAAAAAAAACGAGAGAGAAAGATCTGCTGTAATAACAGATAAGATTGTACAATAACTGTCATTTCTGATTTGTAAGATATCTCTAGATAAATCTTGATTCTTAATACACTAAATGGAAAGGGCATCGCAGGGTCACGTTGGAAGAAGACATAGTATTTCAGTTGTGTATCTTTTTACACAAATAAACCCCAGATGTATGTTTTACCCTCAATTAAGTATCTCTGGCAAGGGACAAATTATCGGTTTTCTCCATCTTTAACTCTAAACACAGATGTCACTCATTAAACAAAGAAATACACCAAGTGAAGCTATACAGTCTCTGAGCTGTCCAGAATTGTGTGCGTACCCACATGGAGAAAGAATAGATAAATAATGCGTATACAAGAAGGATCCATACCAATTTGTCTATCTACTTCTCTTAAAGAATATGTCCCATGTTTTAGCACACACGACATAAGCCTCGCAAGGCTTTTCAGTACCATTTATAACTGCATAAAATGCTCATCTTCTCAGACTTCATTGAAGTTCTGCAACAAAACCGTCATTAGAATAGAAAGGCCCCAAACATATAAGAAACTGGCTACAATGAGGAATACACCCTCTCTGATCTTCAACAGTTCTGCTTCAAAGTACTCTCTATGACAAACAAACTGACTGTACCTCAATACTGCATTTCTTAAGTTAAACTGTGTGTGACAGCTTATATGTGACTTGGATCCTGTAGCACTGAGGATATTGATTTAATGACATTGATAACAGAAAGCTTAATATACAAGTAGGCTTTTACGCTAAAAGATTAAGTCACTTCAGTGTTTATAAAAGCCTGTGAAAGGACAGTTTATGCAGCTTTCAGTAGTGTGGAGAGGGAAAGCACCAGCACTCTAAGTAATCCAGGATCTGTGCATCAGTTCTCCCTAATCTAGGTTCTTTATATCAGTCCTTCTGCATGGAGACAGGTACATACAGCTTCTTCCAAAAAAAATTACATTAAAAGAGGACCTCTTGTCACTGAGAAACAGTGCAAACTCTATGTCTATCTGATGGAGCAGGTATCTTGAGGAAGGACTGCCCCTGTTTATATCATGGCTGTTCAGCATCCCTTACACTAACCACTGGCTCTCAGTAAATTAGTCAGACTTACAAGCAAACCACAGAAACTCATTGTATGTGTTTAGAGCATACAGAGGATATGCATGGATGTGTGATGGGGATACAGTACTTACACTGCTGGGAACTAGACACAAGGCCATGGTTAGTGGGTGAAGAGGCCAAAAAAGGGAGGTGGGAGGCTGAAAGGACTGCTGGAAACCTTCAGGAAAACCTAGTTGCAGGAAATGTCATGAACACAATTGCAGAAGAAAAACAGTCAGCCAGCTGCTGCTAGGAAGGCTTGCCAAGGAAGAGAAGCCAAGCAGAGGGTGGGGTGAACCTTTACGAGATTAGCTAGTTTCTCCTCTCCTCCCCCGAACTTAAAAAGCAAATATTTAGCTACATAATGGTGGCCACCAAGGGAGGAGGGTGTGCACCTTCTAATTCAATATGTATTTTTCTCCGATGTGAAGAAGGACAAATCTGTGGGTCAGATTTGCCATTGATCTAAACTCAGTAGCTCCAAGCCCAATGTGCTGGGTGTTGGACTTCCTCTCTTCCAAAGCAGTTGACAATTTACCCTATAGAGTTCCATTTGGAGTTCACTTGTCTCTGTTTACAAAATACAGCATTTTGTCTAAACAGAGGTTTTGAAGCTTTGTCCTCTCAACCTCCAAGAATACCATGGATTATTTTGAAAGTGGCAAGAAAAGGCACTAAGACAAACAAGCCTCTTGTCAGTATGCTTGTGTCTTTTGTGCAGTTCACAGCCCCACTGAAATATTCTTACAGGTGTATGAATCAAAAGCACCTTTGATTCTGGTTTATGGATTAAATTAGAGACTAAAATGATGCTTCTAATTTAAGGATTTTCTGTCCTCACAGTGACATCCTGACTGTTAGCATGACCTATCCAGAGCCACATGGTTTATTGACTTTCCACCTTATAAGATCTACTTCTCCTAATTACCTAGAAAATTAAAACTTTAAGGTGCATTCATCTACTCAGTTCTCTGGAAAAAGACAGACAGAAAGAAAGAGAAAGAAAGAATAATCACCTATTTCTATAGTGGCTATATTGGCTGTTTTCTTCCAAGCTGTGAGAAAAGTGCATTGCAACAGACCTTGGGCTTAGATCACCCAACTATTTTAATTTAGAGTCTGTTTGACTGATTGACCCCAAGATGTAACTAGCATATGTAATGAAAAAAATGTTACAAATTGTGCAAAAATTAATTTAGCTTATGAACAGGGAATTACAGTGTGTTATGCATAAAAGTCAGGCCTTTAGTTGTTCCATTGTTGTCAACAGAGCTGTGCCAACACATACTTACTGAGGCAACGAGCAAAACACCGTAGGCTCCCAGGGTCAACAGGAAAGCTCACTGAATGTATGTCTTAACGGTACAATCATACAGTTAAAAAAAAAAAATCCCATGATATCACAAATGGTGGAAGACTGTGACAGACAACATAAAGGAAAAAAAACAGTGAAATATCAGAGGCTATAAAGGCATCTGAAATTAGAAAAGGTTGCCATATGTAATTGAATATGGATTAGGTTTGATCCTTCCTTTGCCTGAAGTTAAAAATAGTCGACGTATCAATTTCCTACAAAAATATTGTTAATCAAATGCTACTCCAATAGCCTTCCCCAGTTCTCAGAGTTCTCCATTTAACAGCTGCTGTATTGAGCAAGCAGTGTGAGAACAAAAAAAGTAATGAAAAAACCCATGAGCAACAGACTGAAAAATATCTTGGCTGCTCTACTAGATAGCACTTTTATGAAGAGAAAAAGAAAAGGAGGAGGGAATGGATGAGGAAATTGTCCCGGTACTTCTTTTTTTAATTATTGTGCATAGCAAAAAAAATTTGATTACTTCTGTATGTGTACAGCATCAGAAGATTTTGCAATTTTTCTTAGACTAGCAAGTCCACATCCCTTTAAATAAAAATGCCATCCTCTTAACAGGATCCCATCTTTCTTACAGCACCGAACAAGGGGCTTCATCCAACAGCTGCCAAGACAACATTTGATCACTTGCAGATCTCAGTGTGGGCTGTCAGGCACTGTGCATCTGTAAAACAGTTGTTTATGATATACAGAAACGGAAACTATTACTTGGTGCTCATCTTTCTTCAGCTTGTCTCTTTGATCCACTTCACGTTACCTGCTTATAGCACAGGTAGGCTTCATGACACCTAGAAAAGCTGGGGCAGTGATTGCTGAATGTAGTCTATATGCAATGTCACGACAGTGTTAAAAGAGTAATAGCTCTTCTCTCTGGTTTTGGGTGCTAAATAGCACAAAAGTCAGGTTTTTCCAAACTGCTCGAGAAAAGCTGCAATTTCGGCAATGGAAACTGACTGCAACCTTTGAGTTAAAATTATAATCTCCCTAAACACACATACACAGCTCCCAAATGGCTTTTCTTTAATTTTACAACGAAAAAATTCCCACCCTAACACAGAAGTTACATTCACGTAGATCCCCCAGGCAGTTAACACAGCACAGCATCAGTGGGTCAGCGCTGAGGCCTGAACTCAGGAATTTCTGAGCACAAAGTACCTTGCTCAGCCCACTAAGCCATGTATCCTCTATGGGCTATGCTTTCATACAATCCTCAATTTCAAAGATCTCAAATATGTAACACTATATTTCTCCCCTTTTTCTTTCTCTTTGGCCTGGGTGCATATGGGCATGATGAGTGTTTTGTATGTATTTGTAAACACTGGGCAGTGACAAGCAGTTGCATGCCAAATTCTTTCAGCTTGGAAGCCGAAACTATTTAAGATGCAGTACTGCAGTGTAAAACCATGCCAAACTCCCATTGACTGCAATCTGGATTAATAATACTCATAGTATTGTTGTAAATCATGGTAATAAATGGAAAGCACAGAAAGATTGAAAAATAGCCACAGAAAGAAGAAGGTTCATTTTCATTAGAGATGCATGGAACTGACTTCAACCGAAGGCATGCACAAATAGAAACTGCAGGATAAGGACCTTTGAAATTCAATTTGGGCAGCAATCAAGTTACATCAGTAAATATTTGATATTTAAAAATTTGAAATGTCAGTCAGTGAGAAATGGGGCTCAGCATGGCAGCCTTTCCTTATGTGAGCACCAATAAACACAGGATTGAACTGATGATCTGTATGAAAAGCTGCCTTAATTCTTAAATGAAAAAATGATTTCTCATGTCCCTTAAAGCACAGTTCTGTTCCAAAGAATGACAAAGTGAAAATATTAATATTCTCTCTCTAGAAATAGTCTCATTTAAGTAATTAGCGATATAGCAGTCAGATGGTTTTGATATGTCCTTACAGTTAAAGAGTTATATCCTTAAGTAAGAAAAAAAATTATACATACACAGCCCTCTAAACCTGCATGTGATTTAGACATCTAAGGATGGACTAAGGAGTGCAAAGTTAAGTCACTGATACTGAAACACCTGGGACATGTTTTCCCACCTCTAAGTTTTAGCAAGTCAATTCAAATGAGAGAGCAAGCAAGAGCTAGTTTCTTTCCTGCGTGTTATTGATAGAATTGTTTACGCAGAGGCAGGGTCATCAAACTTGTTGGGACACTCCACATTGCCTCCAACTGACTCAGGGCATAACCTCCAACTAGATATTACCTCTCCAAAATTAATGAATGCAGTCTGGCTCCAACGAGATCTAATTTAAATCAGGTAATTTAAAATGCAAGTTATTTCACTCAAGGTGCCTGTGTTGAAGCAGTTACTCATTGCTTAAAAGATCTTATTTTGTTTTAATGTAATGCAAAGCCCTGCAGAGCAGCTTTTCTGCTTTTGCCATCTCCCCTCCCATCCGGCACACACTCAGAGCTACCAGAACTTCACACCGGACAGAAGAAGAAACCCAGCTTGATTGTCAGGGCTCAAGAAGAGTTTGTCAGACTGACAAATAAACGAATAAAAGGAAACCTATCATTGTTTTCATTGGTAGACCTACCTGAAGTGGAGATTGCTGAGAGGCCGTAAACACCAAATCCCATGGGGCCGTTCTCCCCTAACCAAGATCTTGTTTTATGTCTTTTATGCTCTGATCTGTTTTAACACATCTGAGTTAGATGGGCCAGGCTGAAAGTAATCTTTGAGCACGGATGAAGCAAAGCTAAAAATACAAAACTACCCCAAACCTGGGCATTTGGCCTGGTTCTTCCAGGAAGTAATTTTGTGAGATACTACTTGCCAAGGCTGGCTATTAACACAACTGGTTGTCACGTTCATTCCTCTGGTCCAAGACTGTGTTGCTTTATGCTGCTTCTGCACTCCTAGGCTCCTTGAAAACACTATTTTTAATGCAAATAAAGTCACATACGTATAAAGTTATCTGTGTAAACCATCCAACAGCCTTGCAAAATTCTAGTCACATACGCTGCTAGAAGCTTACAGGCCTTTTTGGATAGATGAATGAAATATCATTTCAGCTTTTCCCCACCCTCCTTACAATCAGCATAATAATGTAGATTTTGTGGTCATGTTGATACAAGTTCATGATAACTTTCCAAAACCGCTTAGTGAAATAGATGACAGTGTCTTTTGTTAAGGTTTTTTGTTCCCGTTTGCTGTGCGTTTTTCTGCTAGTTGCATTATTATATTAAAAATGTATTGCTTTTCTAAAACGAGAAGCAGACGTTGCTTCTATACACCCTTTCTTAATCTCCTCTATTTTTCTTAACTCATGTGAAAATACTACTAAAGCAAAACAACTGGTCTGATTGATATTGAAAAGGCTATTTAAAAATGGACACATTTTCTAATGCAACAGAACCATAATGAAAGAGGTAAACAAATCTTTTTTTTCCCCCCATTCACCTGTAGTGTTTTGACATAGGCAGAAATATTTCCCTTTGCTATACAACTATCCATGCCCAGTGCAGAGCTCTGTAACAGGAAACAACGTCTAGGTAATGACAAGAGCTGTGACAGGGACCAGAAGACAAGCATAAAGCATAATCCCTTAAAGGGATGCACAGAATAGAATCAGTTTTAAGAATACTTTTCCTATTAGGTAATATTTCCACAATTCTTAGTTTCCAAAACAGTGCTTGGACTTTTCCTCCCGATGGCTTTTTTTTTTTTTTTTTTTTAAGAGGAGAAACATTTGCATCAGATGAGAACCATTCAAGACACTCAGATTTAGCATTTAAACTGCAGTTGTGATTCACAATCCCCATGTTACTGGAGCAGAGAGAATGTAAATCAGAAACAAGAAATTGGGACAACTCAGCACTAGCTGGATGGGAGTTGGGCACTTGGCCCGTTGTGCCGCACTGCCCATGGAGGGCAGCAGGACAGACAGGCAGTCAGTGCCTGAGAGTGTTTGCTCTGATTTCTGCAGCACAGTCACCCATATCCCAAACAAGACATGCCTGGATTTTTGATAACCAGATTTCACAAAGCTCAGCTGAAACTGAAACCCCATAAAACAGAGGTTCAGTACTGACAAATAACAAGCACTAGCAACAGCAAGAAGTTGCACCGAATTCAAAAACAACACGAAGCTACAAAAGCTACAGCAATGGCAAGTCTCACTGGCACTTTTTGGTTTCAGTTTTACATACTTCTTTGCCAAAACACAACTGAAGTCTGAATTAACAAACATCTGTTTCCTACAAGACTGAAAGTCATAATTATAAGAAGAATCAATCAATATTCACTCATATGTGTTATGGAAGAGGCTTTAGAGACTATTTAGGCAATTTTTCACACAAGGAGCGCACAGTAGTTAGCCCAAGATAGATTTTCAAGTGAAGAATCAATATGTATTACCTTTTCTAAGTAGACAAAAAGAAAAAGCACAAAGATGTCCTGATTTTCCCACACAAAGATCAAACAAAGTCTGCGTCCTTATTTTTGAAGAGTTCAAGGACTTTGACAGCCTGGAGCAGTGAAACATTAAAATTTCATGTACTCTGCATGATACTAACAGGAATAATGGACTGTTTATGGAATAATTGGGAATAATGTATTTATCTTCTTTATAAAGACTTCAGTGTCCTGCACTTCACCTCCAAGGACAAAATTAGCTTCTGGGAATGGGTAACTTTGGGTGTCTGGGAATGCAAGAGGTCTGATATGGCCAAAAACTGCCCATGAAGCCGAATAGAGACAGAAGGCACCATGGGAATAGGAATATGGCAAGGGGGCCAGGGCTGCTGGTCCTGGGGAAGGTTCCCTCAGCCTCCTTTGGAAGTCCAGTTAAGCCAGTGAGGCTTTACCCAGGGCTCCAGCTGAAGCACAGTCTTGTCTCCCATGTACACACCTGCATAAGCAAGGGCTTTAGCAACCCTTGGTGAGGAGGAAGAGAGGTGACAGCAAAGCAGCAAGAGCTAAGTGAGCACCCAAGGAGTGAGGTCTTCAAGGCACAGGCACAAAAATCCTTTTTTTGTGTGTGTGTGCACAGCAGGTAACTTCATGGGACTCTGGTTTACGACATAGATATGCTAACATGAATAAAATTGTACTCCTGAAGGAAAATAACAGCTTCTTCAGGTGTCAGAAGCCCCTTCATCAGCTTCAGTGAGAGTTTGATCAGGTCTTCATTGCACACTTTGAAAAAATCAAGATTTTGTAAGATATTCAGTTGATTCATCATCATACATTTGTAGAGTCATCTTTGCTAACATTTCTTTCCAAACAAAGGACTATGTTTTAAAGGGTGTTTTGAAGACGTGATTTAATGAAAGCTTTAGGAGGAGTTTTAATAGTTCACATCAGAAACAGAGTACCAGGCTTAACGGTAAAAATATTTACCACTCAGTACATTTGTTGCTAATATTTTTTCCTAGGACTGGATTTATATGTTAGCATTTTCCATTCTCATTAAAATCCTGGCTATGCGAATGTTGCCTCTGAAAAGCAATGCCTCACATTCTTTGTGAATTATATGTGGCAGACTTTGTTTTATATTGACCCTTTCAGCTCTTACATCCCTTGACTAGCTGCTAATCATCATTTATCCTTTCCCTGACTCTGCTAATCTCCGGGGAGTGGGTGGGACAGGCAGTCAATGGAAGCGATGGAGTATAAATAATGACAGAGTACAATAAACATTCCAGTTCCAATGCCACATTTCATGACAAAGACTTTCAGAAACATACAGCTCACAGTCCTTCTATGATAAGACTGTTGTAACCAGACTGGAAAATATTACAAAAAACTTATGCTTGCTTAAGGCCAAGATATTCAGGCCCACTAGGTAAGATAAGGGAATGTTTATTCTGTGTCATCAAAAAATCACTTGGATTCAGGACACTTGGTTTTATTTCCAAATTCACTTTCCCCATGTGACTTTTCACAGGTTCTTTCCTATCTCTATGTGTTTCATTTCACATTCATTATCCTACCTATTTAGTCTGTAATGTCTCAGACTAAAATATGATTCCTGTATCTTGTTATGCTTTGCACGGTGGGAATCCAGCTAAATTCTGCAGAGACCAGTGTAGAAGCCTGTATTCACACACAGCCTAATACTGTGGCATTTTCTGATAACAGCTGTGGATTATCTGAATACCTCCTTAAGTACCCGGTGAACCTGGAGGCTTTCTTCCCCTGACTTCCCTCTCCCCAAACTCCGGGTGGGGAGATACATGCCCACTGCTTCACTTGTTCCAGTTCTAGCAAACATACAGCCACAGAGTGAAAATGATCTTAAAAAAAGAAAATTAACCCCAATAAAAAAAATGCAAGTTTTCTATTACATTAATAAGCTACAGCTGCTGTCTTAAGCAGTACAATTAATAAATGAGACAAGGAATCCAAGGGAGACAAGGACAGGAGCAGGACTACTCTGTTCAGATACAAGCCAGGTCTGCACCCGATTGGGTCTAAAGTTAATCCTCGTCTTGAGACAAAAATACTCTCCTGTAATGCTTCTTGAGCAGCAGAGAGATGTAACGCCCCCTCTTGCAGGACTCTATTTCTTAGACCTTAACATCCCATTAAGATATTATACTCTCCTGACTAGATCTTTCTAGGATTAAGCTCATGGGTTTCCATTGCCTTTTTTTTTTTCCTTTTCATTGTGGGAAAAAACCTCTCTCAAGAACATTTACATTTTTCTTCTGATTTGAATCTTTTCTCCCATTCCTTTACATTTGCCAAATATGAGTTGTCTTCTAGTCTGTTGCATGAATGGGGATGAAATTCACACAAATATTTAGTTTAGTGTCATTTTTCATTCACAGGAAGTGTCAGGGTGCCAGAACTATTTGATTTGTGCATCAGCCACATCCAACAAATTGAGAACTAGTCTGGAATTAGGCCTGGTCCATTAACTCCCGCTACAAAGTTGAGTAATATGAGACTAAGCCGTTGAATTAATTTTTCAGATGAGAAAATGGAAGTTAGTGGCGCTTTGTGTATGTCTCTAGACATAACGCAGATAGAGATATTGTTGCTGATACAGCAACGACAGAAAAATAGCCAACTGTAATTTAAGCCAGGGCCCCTGGTACGACGATGGTGCTGCACAAGGACAGCACCAAGAGGCTGCAGCGCTGGCACAGCCAGCCGCCCCCCTCCAGCACTTCATGGAGCACTGGGCAGCCTGGGCTGGCAGAGGGGCTGGAGAGCCCGGGGCGCACTGCTCCGCCAGCCAGCCAGGGAGCCCTTGGGACTGCAGAAACAATACAAAGGCAACTTCAAGGCTGTGTTTTCAGAAGCACGATAAATGCAGCACTCCTGAGAAGCTGGAGCTCTGAATTTTCAGTATATGGCTTTTTTTTCAGGATAACCAGGATGAAAGTTTTAAAGTAGGGGTACATTCATCCTTTCAGTCTTTCGCCACTTTGCAAATAACACCAGCTTTTCCTCTTTTTCCTCAGCTAGAAGTTTACACGAGCATTCAACCAAAAGAGTTGTGTGCAGCTGTACAAAAGAATGGGCAAAGCAAACCCATGGCACACTGCAGCAAGCTCAGAAAGAGGAACAAGCAGCCCAATAAGGTACTACTGCCTGCGGGCTGATTCATCTGGGCATATCATAAAGTGCCACATAAAGGCATCTTCTGCCATAAATTTGAATACCTCCATAATTACTCAGCTCCCACTTTGCGCTGTTTGTCTGGAGCTCAGTTTTTCCACGTGATTCCTGAAATCAGCGATGAGTCCCTCTGGAAACTGATCTAATGGTTTGAGGAATGCAGCTATGGTCATTAGAGCTTTGCAAAATCTCCAAACTCACTTGTCAATTACTTAGTACAACAATTTAAAATGGGCAAAGAATGAGAAAATGTTATGTTCTCCCTTCAATGGAAATGCTGCTACACCCCTTTCCTTTCTCTTTCTTGCATTTCAGTGAAATGTCACTTTGTGGTAACCTGGATTTTTAAGCACCTTGACAAGATGCAGTGGCCAGTAGTTAAGCAACATACCAGTGTGCCAAATTCCGGTAAGCTCCTATGACACAGGCACCCTGTAAATCAATTGGCATCTTTTCTTTTCTTGTTTTTTCTTTAAGTAAAATATATTACATAAATAGGGGAAATGCTTTTAGATCTAATAAAACTATAATCATACGCAAACAGAAATGGCTGACTGTACAATTTAATTTACTAGGATAATTCTATAGAACTTCAGAAAAATTACAAACCAAAAATCAAAAGCTTTCAGCAAATTGCTGCATGACAGTAGCTTTATAGGGCTCAGAGGCACCTGTTTTGTTCCCACTGAACCTAGACGGGCAACTCCCAGTGACTTCAGTAAGTACAAGGCACAATATTCCTGTTCCGCTGTGATTAAGAGTTATTAAAACGAAAGATGGTCCAGTTTTAGGAACATAGTGTCTCAGAACATTACAGCAACTATTTCAGTGTCATCTGAGTGCTAGTTTGGGATGCTTTATGCCATGGAGCATGGAGATTTCTTTCTTTTGCTAAACATGTTATTTTTGGAAACATTCTTGCTAGTGTTCGTGGGAATATTTCCAATGGGGTAACACTTCCAATTAAGACCTCCTTTTTATAGTTTATAAATACTTAAATAAGTGGCTGTCAGCCTTAAAAATAAATGTATTTTTTAATAAACAGATGATAGTTAACCTGTCACAGAGTGATACAATGTCCAAATAAGTCAAGAGATTCCTTCCAACCATTACTTAGAACTTAAGAACATTTAGTATCCTCATAACCAAAAATGACACATGCTATGCATATCTATCCCATGTCCATATCATCTACTACTTATTTAGGAATACTTAAAAAGTGGTTCATTAAAAAAATGCAAAGTCATTTTTTACATAGATCAGAGGCTCCTTCACAAACTCTTGTGATAATTAATTCAAAATTGAGTATTTCTAAAAATGGAGAATAGGAGAAAGAGGAAAAACAACCTTCCCTGGAGATGTATTTAGATTCTCTTCAGCACAGTGAGTTATCAGGGGCATCAATGCTGTCACTGGAATTCTTGGACTGCCCTGCACACAAAAGGCTTTGCTGCAGTTAATGGGAACATCACACAAGCACTCTCATAAAACTGTACCATAAGGCAATTTACCTAGTGGGGACCATGACCACTGTAGGGGATAGCCCAGGTTGTGCCCACTAATAAATCAGAAGTTTAAAGCACCAGAGTGAAACAGCCTTGAGCCTCAATACAAAGAAAAGGAATATAATTTAAACGTAATCTTCTAGTTTATGGCCAGCCTTTCATTATGGTCTCCTCATGCTACACAAAATCAAAAAGCAGAAGAGCCTGGGGAAGGGGACGGAAAGATGGGAAGAGGGAAGGGAAAACACATCCCTTTCTTCCTCTTGGACTCAGCCATGTGTATGATGAGTTTGTAATCTAAGAGTACTTTACATTAAAGGAATGAAAGAAAATACAACTTTCAAAAGCAGCAAAACCCCATCTGAAGCATTATTTACCAACAGGATTATCACTGATGCCTCTTCAAACTGTGTTGCGCAACAGTCAGCTACCTCTGTTGCTACCCAGTACGTTAGGTACATTATAAGTAAGATGCACCCAGTGCACACAGTGGAGGGCAAAGAGTAGCTCAGGGAATCTTCTAAGCACTCGCAGCAGAACTTCAGTAACACAGCCAGGTCTCTTATTTCTTTTTTACACAGTAGTGATTCATTTCTGCTTATTTCCCACCAGCAAAATATTGATCCAACCAGACTTTTTTTGGAGTCTTGTTCCTACTTCTCTTCTCATTGTTTGCCTTGGCAAACTCTCCAAGTTCTTTCCACATTCAACCTCAGTAGAGCAGGAAGAGCAACAAAATCAAAAGGCCACATGCAACGTCTCAAGTGAGTCAGGATGTTTCAGGAATATCTAACCTGTAATGTCTGCTACCTGTAAAAGCAGCTTTTAACAATCTGGTCATTAAGGATGTTCAGTATGACTTTTTAATGCAAGGAGTTTTAATGCAATTTTATAAACGGACCTGTCACCATCATGCTTAGTCTCTTTATGTTGCACTGGACCTATAAGGAGCTTCAGGGTGAGCGCAGCTGTAACTGAGACTGAGCTGTAACATAAATCAACAAGTGTCTGTATGTCCAACCCAATCTGCCTACAAACTGAGCATCATTATAGAATTCATGGCTTGATCCCAAACCCATTTAAGCCAGTTACAGTCTTTCTTTGGATTTAAAGGAGTTTTGGATCATTGTGTCCATTATAGGGCCAGCAAAATTCCTCATTAACACCCTCAGAGACTCCAGATTCCACCAGATTTCATTACTAGAAAGTGCTGCCAGCCCAACAAGAGCTTTCTAGCACCAGAGCCCTTTACAGCACAAAGGTGGGGCCCGCTTTGAAGGTACATTTTAATTTTTTTTTTGTTTTTCCAGATTGCACTATTTTCTATTATTTTGGTTTTGATTGACTCAGATACAGGTTGCCCTAACGCTTACAAATGTGAGCTGCTGTATTCAAAGGAGCAACTTGTGTAAGGGAACGTTCAGGACAGAAAAGCAATTGCTATATGCAATGGCCCTTCCCACTCCTTAATCTCTTCCATGGGTTCCAGCTGTATCCTCTTCCCAAAAGTACAATCTACTTTTCTGTGAAGAGGAATTTGCAGTCTTGCTGGAGAAAGTTTCAACTATCTGCACTGAGCTTAGGCATTGCACATCACAGAAGAGAAACCTAGGGACTGATCTTGCATCACATAAAGACATGAGTATCATTCCCACTTGAGTCTCCCAAAGACAGGAAGGGGCTACTCAGGCATCAAAATTATGCACTTCCTTTGGTCTGTACCACTGTAATGATCTTCTTGTTTGCTGTTAGTAGACATATTTAGGGGATGCAACATAACTATTACAAGAACTTGCATGAGAAGACAAAAAGATAAAATACACGTGAAGACATCTGAAGGCAAAATGTAAACATTCAGGTGTACTAAGTAGCTATTTGATGCACTACTGAGGGCTATTAGATGTAATCTGTACTGCAGATGCATGTCTTACGCTTGAAGAATCAAGGCTATTAAAATACTATTTCTCCCTAAATCCACATGCCACTTGTACTGCTTTTAGCTCCTCTTTCTTCCCTGCTCTCAAGAACTGAAATCATAACAACAATCACATTATTTTTTAATTTAATAGAAGGAACAGTGAAACTAATTCCAGCCTTGGGCAGTCCAGACAGCAGTAATCTACTCTCATGCTTGACGTATTGTATATAAATGAGATTGCGGCCAGATTGCATCTTTTTATCAACCACACGCCGAAGAACTGGAACGTGGGGCTCCTCTCTTTTCTTTTCACTGGGTGCCTAACAATCTCTCTGCCTCCGTGTTCCATGTGGGAACATGGTAAAATATCAAAAAATCTAAAGATAAAATAAAGCATACTTAGCAACATAGCCCACGTAATAGAATTACTGTAGATGGCTATATACGTTGTGCAAATTGCAGCATACAACTATGTGGTACATGGATATTATAGGTTACAGCACTTGCTAGACTTGGATTCGTCGACTTCAGTTGACAAAAAATGACATCCGAAATACCTACTTTCGCCTACTTCTTCCTAGTAATTAACAGAAGCAGCCTTTAATGTATATTACACCAGGGGACTGCTATCCAACCGTTAATAACGCACACAGGCCAACAAACGTAGCAATCATGAGACTCTGACATGGCAGTCTCCAGTTCCCCAGCATCAATTACTAACACAGCTCCTCTGACACAAGCTATATAAAGCAGTTTGCTGGCATGCTGAGGGCTGAGGCAAGGTTTAAAACATCCCCAGAAAACTAACATGTGCAGATTTCCCACAATTAAAAGCAATAGTTTTTTCTATTCATTTTGATTGTAACATTTACAATTTTCTTTCCTTTAAAATAAAGCTTATTTTACCTTGCTGGTTGGTTGTGGCTTTTAAACATACTTTTCTTAGAGGACCATTTGATGAAAACAAGAGAAAATGATTGTTTCCCCACACTCCTCAAGGTCACAAAAATTTCTTTGAGAGAATACTTCCATGTTAGGCTGAAACTGGGTGGATATTATTCAAACAGAACTATCGGCATCTAATTCTAACTTCATATATCTATAGTGTTTCTTTTTACTCTGTTCTCAAGCTGAAACACATAATGTGTTTGGGCACAGCACACAACTGCAAACTAAAATACATTCTCTGCACCATGCCAGCAGTATTTTGACTGTGGTTGGAAATTACGCAAACACGTGGATGAACACAGGGGAGAGAGAGTCTCAGAAAATACATTCTGTTCATGGAACAAACTCTCTCCGATTAGATTAAATTAGACTCCAGTTTATCTGATAGTAGAAAGGATCACATCCAAAAAAGAGCCGCAGCTACAAATGTTGAGTGCACAAACAGTCTGTGCTCAGCCTAGTCAGAAGCCTGATGAAATATCAAATTACCTACTGGGGAGATTTGTTTAGCTTTCTCATACACATACAGGAAAGAAGAAGAAAATCACATGTATGCCTGTCCATGAAATTGTTTTGTGGTGTGAAATTACCCATTTCCAAGTTCATCCATCGGACAGAAAACTCATCAAAGATTCATGAAGAATTATTTCTTATTTCTCCCAAAATTTTACATGAAATAAATATTCCTCTCTACATTTTGTTTGGATGTGGGGGAAGTTGTTTTAATTTTATTCGGCTTTGCCGTTTTTGGTGTAACGTGGGACTGGAAAAATAAAAATGTTATGAAATTCTAAAAATTAAAATATTGAAAAGTCCTAATTTTCCATACCATTTCCCCCAAGAAATCACTGAGTGATAAAAACTTGTCCACTAATTTTGGACAAAAATACTATGACATTTTCAAGACATTTTGATATTTCTCTTCTGGGTCACATTCTCTCGTTTTTCAGCCTATATGTAATACTGCAAATTATTAAATTCAATCATACTAAATCTTTGCCCAGAACACATATCTTGGTATCTCAGAGGTATACACAGTCCAAAGTCTGACAACATAACTGCTCAACATGTTTCCCCGTAGCATATAAGTGAAAAAGCCTGCAGGCGTTTTTATCACCTACATTTCTAAAGATGTACGTGTCATTTTTCTTTATGCTCATTTCCCCTACCTGTTATCCTACTGCTTTACCCAAGCTTTTTTTCTTTTCCAGTATAGAGAAAAGAAATCATTCATTCACTGATTTTGGAGGCAAGAGGACCAGACCCACCAAATTCATGTAAACTACAAGATCAGTCCCACTGGGATGATGACTTCCAGAGATTTTCATTAAAATAAAAGAGAAACAATGCTTTTGGGGTTTGTTGGTTGGTTGGTTGTGGGGGGGTTTTTTGTTGTTGGGTTTTTTTTAGTTTTAGAGCATGACAAAGCCTGAAGCCAACAGTGTCATTTATTTATCTGAGTCTTTGTGATGTAAAGGTTTCTAAAGAGCTTGTTTTCGTTTTATGAGAAAAGGGGAGAGGAGGGGAACAACTTTGCTTTGAGCTTGTTTCTCATATTCCAACTTTTAACTCTGAGGACAACTTCAAGGCCAAACTGTAGACACCTAAAATACAGGGTTTCTAAAGAAAATGCTGACAGCCTATGAACTATAAAAGTTATGGAGAACCCTGTAATAGTAATAATAATATCTTTCATTTATATATAGTGCTTTTTCTCCCAAAACACCTCTTAAACTATAAGTCAAACAATCTCATCTGTGGCAGTAAAAAGGACTAAAATAACAAGTATTGTAAACTTCTGGATTGGAGAAAAGTTCCACCCCTGGTTCAGTTGCTGACCAGGACCTTGTTTCCAGTAAAACTGAGTTAAACTAAACCAATTAATTTGGTCAGCTCACCTGGACACTAATGCCTTCTCTGTGAACTGTTCCGAGTGTCAAGAATGAGAGCAGGCACGCAATAAGATCAGATGTCCAGAGATTCATGTGGTGAAGAAAAAAAGATTTCCCGTAGGACTTCGAGATCCGAGCAGCCCGAGAGTCACAGACCACAGCACACGGCTGATAACTCCGAAACTCCAGTGCTTGAGATTCCCCTCCAGAGAGCTCAGGAAGGAACAAGTCACCACTATAAAAATATACAGGCTCTTTATCTGGGTAAATAACAGTTGGGAAAGAGAAAAAGAAGATAAATTTTTCCAGCAGAAACTAGTAGGAGTGCAATGGCTTTTCCAGTTTCAGTTAAATCTTTCTGTTGAGATGGTGACTTCACAGAAGAATAAATTTTCTCTTGAAGTTTCTCCAAGAGACCAAAGTTACAATAAATAATAATAATAAAGTAAAACGTATGTGAATCCTATATGAATCATAGAAACTAAGCACATAGCCACTTGAGGAAAATTGAGACCGCTTCTTTGATGTATTCTATTTCCTATCACATTACATAGTAATACAAGAGGTCTAGCTAAAAACATGAAATCATTAAGAAAATAATTTTAGACAGAACTTAGTGATTTATTTTGCATAACAGTTTCTTCTCCAAAGATCCTACTAGCAAGCTGAGTAATAAATGTCTGATTCAAATTTATGATGAGAAATGGACACAAACCAAATAGTAAAATATTTGTGGCATATGGGAACCAGCAACTATGTGAGCTGCCCAAGTTGTTTTCGGTTAGCTTCGCTTGCTTTTATTGAAAAAATAATATCTGTACATAAACAGCCAACTCCTGGTCTCTTTGAAGTCAGTGGGAACTTCGCCATTGACTTTAGCGGGACCAGAACGTGGCTTCCTCGGATCTTATTTGGAAGGTGGGGGTGGGAAGTTGTTTGGGTTTTGTTAAATATGTGTATTGGAACAGGAAGACTTCTCAAAAACAATATCATAAATTATCTGCCAGTTAATTTCAACCAGTGATGCAGCAGCAATATATCCTAAAATCTCTGTTCCAAGTCTTTATTTGTGTTAAGTGCCAATATGCCAAGCACTGAGCGCACACACGGTTTCAGCTCTGAAAAGCCAAATATCTAAATAGAAAAGAACGGTTAAGAACCAAAAAAGTTGAAAGGTCATTGTGTCCATTTCACAGATAGGAAAACTGAGGCACTGAATTATTATGGAATATTTCCCTTCTTGAGATAATTCATCATACTTCCTCTTATTTCATCTAAGTGAACCAACTACATTTAAATAGTTTGCCTAAAGTTACAGAAGCAGATTATGCCAGATCCAGAAATCGATTTTAGATATCAAATGCTTGGTCAGTGTAAAACTATCTTTTCACTCTCCTTCCATCTAATGACAATCATTCACTTTATATAACTGCAGTTCACTAGCATAATGATCAAGGGTATCGAGCAGCCCTAATCGAGGGACCATATACAAGGATGTTAAAGGCAGTAAAAGGATGGAGTAAATATATGAAAATAAGCTTCTTATGCAAATAGATTCATCTAATATTTATCCTTACAGAAAGCAGATTTACGTATTCAGGACTGCAATTATGAATGAAAGCAATTTATACATTAATTCAGCAACACTCTAGAAAACTGCGGGTAAAATGAATAAAAACAAGTGAATACTGAATAAGCTTCACAGAAGATCATCCATACTTTTGTTCCAAGTTAGAACAAACCAGAGACTGTGAGAAGTTATATGCTTAGTTGGAAAGATATGAAGCATTTGAATTTCCCCCACAGAACCAGAACTTCCAGATGTCAGGTTTTGTATCACAGGCAGACCCCTAATGACTGCTTAGGAAGAAGACAGGTTTTCTGATGGCTCAGCTTGATCCAACTATATCACAAGGGCTATTTAAAATTGGAGTGGGCATATCATAGGAAAGGGAAAATAATGAACAGTGGTGCATTGCCAGAAAGATGAACTCTACCAAAACCAGATCATTTCCAGTCTTTTTTCTTATTTTAACTTTAGAAAGTTCAGAAATCTGGGACACTGCTCCAAAACTGCATGGTTTACTTATAGCATATCTGAAACTTGGCCCACAAACTGCATCTTTTTCAATTTCATGGGAATGACAGTTGCATGAGATTCGCCGTAGTGCCTGGTTAGCCACGAACCAGAAATGCCACATGAAAAGCTATTTTCATAGCATTTACATCCAGTTCAAACACAAATCAAGAAGTGCATAGTCTTACACTGTATGTTTAAGTTAACAATATCTTTTTGAATCTCATTAAAACTTAGGTACTGTTTGTTTCAGAGTTTGAGCAAAGGTTTACATAGTTTTCATTTGTATTAATTTTATTCAAATTTCCTATATTCTTATAGTCAGTCCTTCAGGACTGAAGAAGTTGCCTTATTCCACAAAACCTTCAAGGTTTTCTGGAACAGCTGGGTTTAAACTTTACCCTTATAATTTAACTTGCTGGCCAAATGTTTTGTTTGCTTTAGGTTTTTCTCTACATATCTTTTTTTGTACCTTTCCTAGCTTTTTATAAGATAGCCATTTGTATGTCAGCTTTTTTCCTGCTCTCAGTGTTCTTGATCACTACAATATGATGATTTTCTCAAATTAAATACTTTCATTTAAACAGATATCTATTGAACAGAGGTCTTGCATAACATTAAGATTTAATAAAATTCAAGATTAAACAGAAATTTAAAAGGCAGATAAAAAAAATCAGGATATTTACAGGACTAAAAATAAACCAAATATTGCAAAGGCACAAATACGCAGAGCCTTGTCTAGTCATTTTTATATGTGCAAGGCCAGCCTCAAATGCTACTGAACAGGAATAGAAATGCATCAGTGCTCACTGTACATAGCTACACAAAGTGCAAGGCAATGGAAAATAAGGTCCATGTTCTGAACTCAGTGTAAGAAAGCCAAGTTCTTCTGAATTCAGCATATTTTATAGCAGTTTACACTCATTGAGAACCTTGACCCCAGGGCAATTCATCTTGTAAAATACTGCAGACCCTTCTTGCTTGAAGATTTTCCCCAGATGCTTCTATCAATTACCAGTCATCATAGCAGGCATAAGTGGACTTGGATAAGGGAATTTATCGCTTCCAGAAGATGAAGGCGGCAGCCCTATGTGGACACTTTGAGCAATTTACCTTTTGGCTAGGTTTCTGGATGCAATAATTCAATATAGTTTGAAATAGTCAAAGACAAGACAAATCTCATTGTAAATAAGGCCACAGAGACTATGATTAACTTACACATACACCCACTAGTATATGGGATCTAACACCCACTAGTATAAGCTTAAAGCTATGTGCCAAATTCTTTTATTTTTGTCAGAAGCTATTTCAGACTAGCTGAATAACATCTTGTGATTAATTTTTAAAATGTGGAATGTGAAATGAACATCTATTATTTTCTGAAATAAAAGGAGCTCCATTTTTTAAATCAATCTAGATCATTCAGTCTACTTGAAAGGGCAAATTACAGCTTGATTGTAGGCCAATTATTCTGGTGGAGATCACTTGAATGACTATAAATGTATTCTTTCACAGGCAGTATTTGTTATTTGAACACTGATGTTATTTAATTAAAGGATGAAAAATATCTCAGGTACTCCGCGTCAAAAACTCATTGAAATGAGTGTTGTTCTACATATATGCTGTTGTACTTTTCTGGAATGGCTCTTTCAGCCTTTGAAGTCTGAGTCCCAGGCCTCAAAAATAGTTTTGCTGATGTTCATGGAGCTACACACAGGGAAAAGCACAGAGCCAAGCCCATGGCTGATTTTCTTTCACTGATGTCAGGATGCCAGTGCAGCAGCTTGTAACAGCAAGCCCACAGCCACACAGAAAGGTGATATTCTTTGGAAAGAGCAACCATGGGATCTGCAGGTTGAAGCAATTCAGCAGAACACAAGTAATTCCTCGATGCACTCATCTGCATAGGTTGTATTTCACTCATACTAAATGGCTCTCAGAAAAGACTTAGTCACAAACTTTCTGAGTTGGCCACCACTGCTTGGAGCATCAATCACCCGGCTATTATAGCCTAGATTGCAATAAAAAAAATTACGAGTGTAGAGTTCATATTCTGAACAATAAATTCTCTCTCTCCAGAAATGTTATATCTAAGGAACAGTAATGCAGAACTTATTAACAAGAGCTGATTATGAAGACTATGAACCATGCTCTGGGTTATTATAACCTGATTAGTGTAATAATCTATTTTATCCAGCTCCATGACGGTTCAGTACAGATTATCTTGAATACTTCAGCTGGTTGTGCTAACCCACTGAGAAGTTCTTCCAGTTGCACTGGCTAGCATTAACTTAAAATGAAAATGTTTACTGTGTTAAAAATAACCCTTTCAGCATTTAGGAAAAAAAGTCCCTTTATTTGTATTTATGTTCTCATTCTTCGCATTTTGAGTCATGTCTCAAGATCAGCTAAAGAAGGCCTTATTGTGGTTCCAACGATATAAATCCTTAGAGTTTATGCCAATACTTTTATTTGTCATATTTATTGGAACTGACATTTTTCTGGACTCTGTTAACACTATGACTTATGAGCTTAATTGGGTTTCATTTGTTTTGCTGTTTAAAATAAATTAAGACCAGGGTGTGGAGGATTTATTCTCCCTCATGATCTTTATTTTCTAATATTGTGCAATGTGAATTTAACATTCTAGTTGCTATTGAATTATGCCATCTTATTAGGAAAGACCTTACCTAGCTATTTAAAAGTTCCTCTTAATTTCAAAACTACTATTTCATTTAATCCCTATAACATAAACCAGGGATCTCATCTAGTTGTACTCATGCTAGGGATGAGAAGCTGAAGCAGGAAGACTAAGACTAAATTAGCAGCTGTGCCTGAGATGAGATGGTTGTGCAAGGGACTGAAGTTCAGTCTCCCAAATGCAGTCTTAGGATGGGTTATAGTGTTCCTAAAATAAGCAGCAACAGGGGAACAACTGGGCAAGCTAAGGCTTGGAGGATCCTGGAAGGTCTTAAAGAAAAGAAAAAACACAGTAACAATATATGATAAATTATGCATTCAAACAGATTTAAGTCACAAAATATCACAATTCAGGAAAAAAGTTATTTTCCTCTGGTACTGCTGGTGCTGGAAATAGCTGCCACACGACTAGACAGCAGATTTCCCACCCCTTCCTGATGGTCCTCTGCAGGCATGAGCTGCCCAACAGAGGCCAAGGAAGGAAAAAGGCTATGGAGATGGATACTGCATCTGCCTTCCAAAGAGCAGGTACTGAGAAGCTGTACACTAACCAGGACCCCCCCCTACCTGAGTATAATCCACTCCATTTCTTCTTTGGAATCAAGATTCATCTGTGTCTGCTGCACTCCAAACCCCTCTGAAGCCAAATCCGGTATACATCATAAGGTATTATATTAAATAAAAAGAGAATAAGTTGATACAAAACCTTTACAGTTACAGTTAATTCCTGCACTACTTCCTCATATTAATAAATTGCATAGTTTTGCCTGACTGAAGCCCAGAAGACTTGTCCTACATAAGATTTTATGCAAAACTCACTGATGTCCAATTGAGTTCTTGCATTAGGGAGAATACTGTCTCCAAGGAGCGAGCCACTGCACCAGAAATGAAGGTACACTTAAAGCATGTATATTTGAGATAGAGAGAAAAGAAAGACTTGCCTAATCTGAAACGCTGAGAGCAGAAAAGCCTTTTATTCTTGATTCCCAAGGCTCTTCACTGATTCTTGGAGCACTGTTTGGGTTTTTCTTTGAGTTCAGAACATTTCAGAATCACATTGTGTAGGGTTTTCAAAATACCCTAACAAGAGCCAGTGCCTAGTTCTCATCGAGAAGTCAGCATAACAGCAAAGCACAACACTCAATTCTCTCGCAGTAAAGTACAGATCCAAGAATCTCTTGCAGGGTATGCAACACTTTCCCCCAACAAAACCCCAGCCTAACAACAAAAAACTGCGAAAGGCCCTCAAAACACCAATGTTGCAAGCATAGGTTAAATGCTTTTGTTGTGTTTAGGTCTGAAAATTGTTCGCTGATAAACCAGATGTTTGGGATTTTAGGAGACAGGGCTCACTGAAAGATCTCTGATGACCCTTGGGGAACTCAGGGGTTATAAAGCAGAAAGGCAGAAAACCTGCTTGACAACCACAGGTACATTATAATTATACAACTGCCCATGCGCAATTTGTGCTACAGTCTTGAACAAAGTGGAAAGGAGTGAAAGAGAATGATAATTAAAAAGGTTAGTTTGGTTATCTCCTTCATGTGAATAAATAAGGCTGATGATCATCCAGGCAGAGCGAACACCACCTCAATTAAATGAACCACTATTAACAATAAAAATTTTTAGGGGATAGTAGTGATAGCTGATGTTCTGTTAACAACCCCCAAGTCAGTCAACAACCCCTTAGTCCTCCTAGATATGAATTAAAGCCTCAAAGAGGGAACTGAATCAAAGTTAAAAACTCTTGATGATTGCTTGCAAAATAACAGTTGACATGACTAATTTCTGGTGAAACAAGCATTGATGACAATAAGGAAATGCTGTTTAAAAATAATACTATGCTATGTCATTGAAGCAAAGTTGGCTATTAATTGAAGTATTCATAATAGGAGATGCAAAGCAATTCTGCTGGAGGAATAGCAGGGCACCTCAGGGATAGATGATGTAGACAGAAAAGGAAAAGGTTGATGGGCCCCAAAATATTCTCAGTAACTATTCTTTGCTCCTCTTTTAAATCATGTTTCAAAGCAGTTTATGAATCCATCTCCAATAAGCTACAGAGGATCAGACAAAACCAACCTCAAGATAATACTTTAAAAGAAACTGGATTTATCCCTAGGAAGAAACAAGCCCACTATATCTTTTACACAAGATTTCTCACCAGCTCTTCATTTCTGAAATAGCCTTCTAAGGGTATGCTCCACACACCTTTACCTGATCTAGTGGGTCACCTTCTACAATAGCCTGCTGTTCTGTACACCTTATATAGCGACTAGTTTCTTCCCAGCTTTCAACCTGCCTGGTTTATCCCACCTGCCAGCTCTGACAGCCAGTTCTTTTCATAAAGTCCTAAATTTTTTACTCCTCAAATAACCACTTAATCTTCACCCTTTTCTTTATGCATTTGGTAAACAGCAAATTTTTAAGCTTTGATTTTAGTGCCTTAGAACACCTTAGACCTGCTTGTCAGTTCTGGGATGACATATTAAATATCCGATTTGCCTCTAAAGGAAGGCATACATACAGGTTTCAGCCTGTTTAAGAGGGTACAGAAAGGTGAACACATTTGAAGTTGCTGACACCTGCAAACTCCAGACAGAAATATGAGCACTGATCAGTGGAAATATATTCAGCTGCTGGCCTCCACATACATTTCTCTTTATTATGTATCTTTTCATAAAGTTTTGGCCTTGTACAGTTGTTGCATCTTACTGGGTTTTACTTTCCATTCTATTATTCCTTCAGTCCTATCCACCTTGTAATTTTATACAGATGGCATTGAATAGGTTGGTCCATCTCGTAGTTAATCAACCTAGTCCTTTCTTGACAGCAGGGATTGATTACAATACCCCCCCGTTTCTCCTGAATTATCTTGCTTACTTAAATGTTCCCAAAGAATTCTCCCACAATGGAATTGCCCTCTGACTGTGTAACGGTCTGCTACGTCCAACAAGGACTATAAGATAATAGCTGCTCAGTTCATTTAGTTTGCCTTCCACATGTGGAATCTCTTCTTGTTAGTATGAAATCAGGTGTCAAATGTACATGTCAGACAAAAGAGGGTTAGTATTGTTCTGAGAAAACATTTGAGTAAGATAAACAACTCAAACTGTAGATTTGGTGTATGTCCTACACAGAGTTATGAACAGAGTTTCAGTATTTATCTTCTCACTATTTACCTATATAGATACTGTTTCTATGTTCTGCCTTCTAATTCAGGAATCAAGTTATGTCATACATTTGCCACTGTTGATACAGACTAGATCCTGGTATGCAGTACAGAAACTGAAGTTTGATTTTCGGAGACTTATTAAGAAAATCATAAATCACTGATTTTATATAGAGAGCAGCAAGAAAGAGAATACAAATAGACTAATTTTGTCTTTTCACACATATATACCAAGCTTCATGAACATGCTGTCTCAGGGTTGACAAGAAGAATTGGAGGTAAATAAAAATGCTATGGAAACACTTTACTAAACTGTTTGTTTCAGTATAGCTTTCAGTTAAATACATCGTAATTCCCAGAAAATGGAAGAAAAAAACAGATCCAAAATGTCAGAGACCCACAAAGAATACTCAAATGTAACTAAAAAGATGCCTACTAAATTTCATCTTTATAAAGTTGGATATCACAATACAAAACATACCCTGAAAACTTTGCCCTTCTGGAAGGTTTGTCTGCATTTGGTTTCTAAAGGCAGCAAGCACTATCTGGTTGCTGCTCATGGAACAAGAAACAGAAAAGTAGCAGAAACTCCTGAAGACCAGTAGAAGGTAGCTCAGGCAATGAGCAGAGTGCTGTGAAGAGCTGAGGAGTCTGGTTATAGTGATCGAAGTAGCAAACAGGGCAGGGAGTTGTAGTAAGATATTCTAGATTCTCAAAAAAATCGATTTTCTTCTTTGATACAATGACCCCCTACATCCCTGTAACAAAACATTGAATCTTGTTTCATTTTTGAAACAGAAAACACTCTGAAAACATTCAGATTCAGTATGTCACGTTAAAACAAAAATATATATTCCATGTTTAAATGAAAAAATGTTTCAATTTTAAAAATACTACACAGGTTTATAAATACTTAGCCAGAGGTATTCAATACCTTCAGCACAAATGACACCTAATTCAGCCCATCCAAAGTTACAAGTTTTAGTGAATAAAAGAGTAGTTAAGGAAAACATTTCCTCAGCATATAGCACAGTTAATTCTGCATCATCCCTCTGACTGTCTCAGGAGCCCTGGGCATTTTGCCCTAAGCACACTGACACCAGTGAGCTCTGTGCTGCTTTGCCAACCCTGGCCCTGCCGCTCTGACTTGGGCAGAGCACGCTCCCCTCCCCTCCTGCGCAAGGTAGCACGGGACAATGCAGCACCATCTGGCTCCAAAACTCACTCTCTCAGCTCATGAATATCATTACTGTTATTAAAGAGAGGGTACAGTAACAAAGATCTTTGGAGCCTGTTAAAACAGCGCAGCTGCATGTCCACTACTCCTCTTCTCAAAAGTAGGGGGGGGAAAAAGACAAAATAAAAAAAAGGCAGCTCCTTTCAGTATAATCTTTCTTTTAAGCTCAGCAACCTAAGTAAGGGATCTTTAGTTCAGCCTCAACAGAAACAGAGAAACATAATTCTGGGAGATTTCTTAAATTGTTTTGTGAAGTACTTCACCCCCTGGGCTTCCGGGCATAGAGAGCAACACAGTAAACACAAATTTTGGGATAACAACTTCATTCATGCTGAGAAGATTTTGCCAAGACACTGACACCAGAAGAACTTCCTAGTAGATAGGGATGTTATTTATACCAGTAAAAAACGTTTGTCAGTTGAGCAAACCTAGGTCCCTGAATGACACAGACTGTTTTTGCATTGACACAGGCGGGCTTGCCTGCACAAGTGTTATTGTTTGGGGTAAAGAGCAAACGTGTGGTGCTGGCCCAAACATTTCTGAGAACCAAGTACATCTTTTCCTGTGCTCTAGAATTTATTGGAAATGGTCTGTGATTCAGCTAATTTCACACTTTAGTCAGAGCTGGACTTTGACCAAGGATCACTAACATTTTTGGATAATCATTAAGGAAGCATTAAAGCGCAATCCAATTTCTTAGAAAAGAATCAGTCCATGTAAATTAATGCCACACATTCATTTTGCTGACTTGCTATACAATTTGTACTATAAATTGTGGAGGCAAGCAAGTATAAAGGGAACGCATCTCTCTCCCCCATGATAATCCTGCATGCTAACTCTGCGTTAACTTTCCTGAGGCTAAGGCAGCACAGAGGCAGAAGAACTGGTTACCTGGACCATACCATTCCCCAGTGACCCCTCTCAGATATTTCTCCAGCTTACTTTTTCCAAAGGGAGGAATGGAAGAAGAAACCTCACATTGTCTGAGGCAGAGACATGGTCCAAATTCTCCACCTTTCACCGAAGAGAGAGATTTTCTCTATTTGTCAGCACAGGCCAAATACTGAGAAGAGTCAGACCAATATAGAACATTGCTGAAAATCTTACTCTACGTGCCATAGTTTACACCTGTGAAAAACAGACGGAGCATTTGCGCGAATCAGGGTACTATATTTTATATTCCTTCTTCACAAATGTAAATGACTCCTGCAGGCAGTAGTGAACTGGGTATTGTGGATTTTTTTGTCCTTGTTTATCACTATGTCCACGTATGACAACACGGAAAATAGAAGTAACAAATAGCTAAGTTGTTAGTACACTGAGGTAAAACTCATGAAAGACAAAATATATCATCAATCTCCTTTAAAATTGCGATGCAAAGGTTTTTATGGAAACACTTACTCTCAATAGCAAATACGTATTCCGGACATAGCAAATTACTTTAGCATGAGCAAACAACCCATTTGTCTAAAGAAGCGTTCCTAAGAAATACCCTGAAATTATTTATAATTTGTAATGACAGAAACCATCCCTCCCAAAATGTCTTATATGCATGGAGAGATGTAAAGAAACAAATGTACTTTGTACATGACAGGCTATTGCTCTTCTGAGTAATTTCTTGTCTTTTTGTTTGAAGTGTATTTGCTGTTGTGCTCTAAACAGCAGGTGTAGATGTAATTGAAAGTGGCTGGTTGTGTCAAATGAGAAAGATTTCATGAGAAACCTTAAAGAGCTAACATATACCCTACTTGGGAAAGCTGAATTCACTGATCCGCAAGAGGAAAGTCGCAGGCTGACTACAAAACAAGAGCGCCCATTTGGCCTTCCTCCACCACTCCTGATGAAATCATGCTATCCAGGGGCCAGTATAGCTCCGCAGATGTGCTCTGCCTTATAAACAAATGAGTGAGGTGCCTTGGGAACAGGCGCTTTTAATGTACGAAACAGATTGCATTCTGTTCTGCCACAAGCAAATAGATGACTGAGTGAACAACTGACATCTTTATTTGCAAATATTTCCAATTCTTTCCTTGCACCGGGCCCCTAACACCTTCATTACAAAACTGGTCTCTCCAGTTCCTGAGCTTGGTCCCACAGCCTCCATGACAGCACATTTCAGGAGGTGCAGACAGGCCCTCCTTGCCTAAATCCCTCTTCTTATCTAAGTGGAAATAGGGACGGGTATTTTGTGAATTTCTGCCACAGCTAGCTAGATTTAAGTGTTTTGGCCTGAAGTAAGAGGAAAGATGATGGAGATGGAAGTCCTTCCATCTGCAGGTGAACCAGAGTGGTGTGGATATATCCGCATATTACACAAAACTGCCAGTTCTTTGGCAGCTGGATTAAAAAATCCAAGCAATAAAAGAAGAGTTTGGAGCAGGGCCAGCAACAATTTTACAAAAAGGTGAAGTGCATGCCTGAGTGTTAGACATTAAAGTTACTGCCAGTCAGGGTGCCTTTTTGTGATATCCTGGAATCATACTTCTTAGGGTTTCCTTCTCAAGGGAAGTTGAGAAGTCTTTCTCATTGCAAGGGCTGGAAAAGGCAGAACGTGGCCAGACAGAAAACAGGCTGAGAAAGTTGCCCTCATTGTTTTTGTTTCCAAACTGAAGGATGAACAATACAGCTGATAAAGAAGCAACAGATGTTTTAGTGCCCATTTGGGAAGTCAAGAGATTCCTACACCCTAAGAGACTAAACAAGAACTGCAGTACTTATGACTAATGCTTCCACGCCATAATCCAGGCTGCATGCTCCCTCTTATTCTCCCAGCTTTGTATTTAAGTACTCGCCTCCCCTGTCCTTCTTAAACCAATAAAAAAAACTTACAATTTTTGTTGCCATCCCACATTCAACCAAGAGCCTCCTGAGACTAAGCATCCTGGAAACATCCTGCAATGACTGAACCACTGGAAACCTTAAAATCCTTTGTACCTTTGAGATGATGTCTTATTACAGTTCAAACGGGTGGAAAAACAAAGAACAATATGGAATGGGTAATTACTTAAAATTCTATAATTATCCAGGGGCCTCTTTTTTCCAGATGTTTTAGCCCAATCTGACTGCAGTTCCAATACACCATCTAAGAATCTAACTCTCTAGCCACAGCGGGTGGTCCAAGAAACCCGTAAAAAAGGCAGGATTATATCACAGTGAAAAGTGCTTTGTTTTACAGATTCATCCCAAACAACCTAGGTCTCTTTGCAGAACTAATTGGAAAGACCTAATTCTCATGCAATCCCTACACTGTCAAAGTCCATATCAGGTCATGTCAACAGGAGACAAAAAAAGAAAAGCTTTCACCAACCTGCTTTAGATCCCAATAAATTTGGGGAAAAACATATTCACATTAGAATTGTAATATGTCCATGTAAGGTGAGGCACAACCATTAATGGGTATCCCTTCAGAAAACAACGTCTGAACTGATCTTTTCTCTAAACTAGGTAAATACTCCCATTTTTAGAGCAGCTAAAAGAAGAAAAGAGTTGCAGCTGACCTCGGTCTCCTACTATACTGTAGCAAAAGTGGCAAATGCCAAGCCATAGCTGAGGTATTTCCTAAGTGGCACCAGAGCATGGCTGCCTGCCTCCACCCCTAGCTGGAGGGAGCACAGATTCAGACCGTCAGATTCAGGGCTGACTCACCAGTCCGTGTTTACACCTCCTGCTCCAAGAACGTATTTTGACAGCGTGCACTGTATGCTACCACCCGCCACAAAGACAGAACATTCCTGGAAGGGAGTTTCTCTCTTTCTTTTGCAACTGATATAACCTTAAAGGTATTTTTCTGTTTTAGCATCTGCATTTCATTTTTTTTTTCCTAAGACAGACTTTACAATGCTCTTGTTTCTTCACAAGCAACAGCTGTCAGGTTTGATGAGAAGAGGCTCTGCATTTTACAGAACATGGCTACAGAACAAAGACCTTAGGCCAATGTATTGGCCACACACAACTAGATAAAATCTTCCTCTACCTCACACAACAATTTATAGGATTAAGATTCATTGGGCGTCTTATGCATCTACTGTTAAGATGGGACATGGTTCGCAGCGAAACGGTCTCTTTACATGGTTGTTCTAAAGTTGGGCTGAAAATACCCCCCATCCAAATTTTCAGCCCAGTTTCCACCTCTGATGTATTTTTCATCTACAAATGTTAAATACAGTACTCCCAACTTCAGGAAATTTTTGACATATTTAAGTATATTCCTATGTTATTCTTTTGGGGATATTCATTGCTTTTAAAAAAGCATCTTGTTTCTGTTCACGCTGTATTTTAGGCAAGGCACTTCTTTCAGAAGGTCTGGTTTCAATTTACATTTGAGTGACTGCCACAACACAACGGCCATTCATGATGAACACGTTCAATAAACTTAACAGCCTTATGATGTGCTGTTTCCTGAGATTAGTTCCGTTCTATAGCATCTGTAGAAAAATACATTGATTTTTTTTAATTTGCTTTTGTTCTCTAGAAGAAATTTAATGCCAGTAGCACCGGAATATGAAGACTTATTAATAAATCAAGTTTTTGTCTGTTTTGTCAAGTTTTTCATTGCTTAGAGATACCGATATAATGGCTTGCCAGGAATATTGTATCTATGAATGAAAATAAAGCCAGTCCAGAGCTGTACTCCTCAATCTATTTCTGCCCTTAACTTGAATTAAGTAAGCATGCTAACTGGTGTCTGGTAGTAGTTATGTTATGTAGATATTTTGTATGAAAAAAATCCAGCAAACTACCAGCTTAGATCTTGTCCCCATAAAGAGTTATGTACATGTGTCTTTAAACAGATGATGCTAAAATAATGCTATTTCTATTTCAAATTAAACATCATGTAAATCTTACTTATTCATGATTTTTAGAAGATAAAGGTTACTCAAAGTTTAATTAAAACCAAAGCACAGTATATTACAAGATTTTTCACCAGGACACACTGCTGTTTCAAATGCCATTAACAGAGAGGAGGTATTATACTATTAATGAGATCTGTGTAATCTGTAATTACATTAACTGTGAGAAATTGATACATATAGTAACAAAACAGGAACACTAGCTGCATTATTTGAGTATTGGTCTACTCAAATGACACTGCAAAAGCCCTTTCTTAATTCCATAATCTTCAATATATTTTTTTATATAGATGGCAATTCTCTTTCATGGATCTTTTTTCCATTAGTTTGAAAAACTGTGTATCTGTAACAGCTTAAATCAAATACTCTGAAGTCAATCACAGTCCACCCACCATCTTTGATTAAACCCCGTAGAAGGAATTAAGTTATTGTTTGGATCTTGGAATCAAGACCATAACTCTTCAAGGTACTAGTTACATAGGAGAAATTAAATATAGGTAGTTGTAGGCTTTCAGTCTAAAATTACTTCTTATTTTGCAATTTTTAATTGCAGGAATAAGCACATCTGTTATTGCAATAATATTGTAATTGTTTATTTTTCAGGTGCTAAATCACTTGGCAGAACGTTAGGAAAAAAAGCTTACAAACACCTTAGAAATATCATAAAAATGAGAGCATAAGAGCAAATTTCAAAGGAGTGACTAACCATGGAATCTTAAGAGTGGGCAGACTCCTGTGCCTCTATAACCTCCCTGCAAGAAACCTAAAGGTTTCACAAATAGCTTTTGCTCTGTTACACTAGGAAACAAAAGAGGATTTCAAAAGAGACTTTCTGTTCATAAAGAAAACAGAAAACCAACAGGGTACTAAAGGGTTAGCTGTGCCAGTATCTTTTCCTGAAGATGATTATTACTAGTTGATGCACTCAGAATTGGAACAGTTAAGCAGATGTGATGTTTGAGCTGTGTTTGGTTTATTCGACACACATCCCCAGTGATAACATTTTCAGGGGAAAAATCATCTCCATTGCCCGCTGCTCTCCATCAAGTGCATTCCTTCCCCAGCCTGGCCTGGCACCACCAGGCACAGCCATGTTGGAAGGCACTGCCTCATTGCTAACATTTTCTTAAAGTCTGGAGTTTTTGTAGCTGGCATGTGCAGGACAGAATGAACCTGGAAAATACTTACACAGATTATACCAAAGGAATGTAGGGCAAGGATTAAATTATAAACCAAAGTGACTTTAAATGAAATAACACAGCAGGTTGTGATGGCCATTTGATATGGTCATTTAGTATGTGACTTTCAAGCTATGACAGAGGAGTAGGTGGTAGATGCGAGAAAGAGGAGGAGACTCCTGGCTTGCCAGAAGGCTTGTATGATATCCCAGGTGGGGTCTACATTCCTCCTCCTTCCATCTCTCCAAACTACTTCTCCTTGACTTGGTGCCTAGAAAATCTGGTCACCTTAATACATAGTTGGCAACATATCAGTGTAAAAGTCCACACTGACATCTGAAAGAGATCATTTCACTGCCCACACTGGAGGAATGTTTCCCCACAGGAATAAGGAATTTTATGAGTGTTATAAAAAGTTACTGGCACTACAACGTATTATCACTGTGGTATAAATTACTGATCTGCATGTCAGCTATGGGCCAGCTAGGATGGCAGCCAGAACCATCTCTCTGCTCTGAAAGAGCTGCATGGGCAACTGCCTCCCTTTGTGGCCTTCATCCTTAGTGTCACCCGGTGTATTCCTCTTCAAGAGGGATGGATCCAAACCAGAAGGCAGAGAGGGGCTGAGCAGAAAGCTCTTGCATCACATACTGATCATAATACAACCGCAGCAGCAGACAACATTTTGATCACATCTGTTTTGCTGCCAATAAGAGTAACAATGTAACACTGTTTTTCATGAATAGATACCAAAGCTGCAGGTAGTTTTGCCATACTCTCAAGCTTGGAGTAAATTAAATAGAGTATACTTGAATATACTTAAGTCTACTTAGTTCTTAAAATACAAGATACTTAGATTCTCATCAGGCCGTATGTTTCAGCTGCACAATTATTTTTTTCAAGTGCTCTGAAATTTACCTTTCTTTTTAGCCTATGTTTTCCTGAAGTTGTCAGATGTTCTGTGACAGAAGGAGATATTGTGTACAAAATGCAAAATATTCGTTATCTATACTGTCCCTCGTATTCCTAAACCGAACATGCTGGAGCCATCTCTTAAGCAAGCTGTTACATACCCGCAGTAGCAGTGCGTGGAGGTGGCCACCTTGCACGGGGCCGTTTCTTCCCCCTTCGCAGGGAGCTGAGGGGTGCGGGCAGGCACATACCATGCATGGTGAAGCTGACACAAATGCAATCTGCACCAACCCAGGCTCGCCCAGTGCAAAAGGGGAATCCAGCTGAGAGTGTAGGCTCAGTCTGGTTCCTACCTGGTCCTTTACTTCAGGGAAAAAAGCAGCATCCAAGCCCTGATCCATTCATCAGGAGTTATGTAACTGAAATAATACTGAATTTTGTAACTTCGCACAATCCTGTAACTTAGCACAAACTACAGCTAGGTGATACATCTTTATCTCCTGTTCAGAAACCCAGTGCTATGAGGCAACGTCGTATAAAGAATACTGTCAGAAAAATGAGAGAGACTGCAGTTCAGACTGAAACAATTAATCTATATGCAGGGGTTGTCATCATTTCCCATTAGTTTGGAAGCTCCAGCCTTGTCAGTGATCCATCAGTGGTTCCAAGACACATTTTTATTTTCAGGGCTCTATAGCTCTGGGCTGAAATGTCACATTTGTGGTGTCATCAAAACATATAAAAATCTGTTTCAGTCATGCACAAAAGAATATGAGGAAAAATAAAGGATTGTCATAGTCTCAATACCTTTCCCTTTTAAATTTTTTTCTCTCTCTTTCCAAATGCATTCATCAGGCTTAAATATAGCACACTACAGAAAATCCAAAATCGGGTGTTTTTCTCAGCAAGTAATCCAAACTTCAATCATTACAAATATAAATCTCCATATCTCATCTGTGCAGTCTTTACACTGAGCACAAATAGTACCTCTAATTCCTTAATGTATCTCTATTGCTCCCCTCACCATATTGCCCACAGCAGGGAACTTCCCTGTGAGTGCTGATCTGCATAACCTTGCAGTGAAGTAAGACACATCGGGTAGGTTTTAGCTGAGCAAATCTAGATGTTTATCACTCCAGGTTCCCTTCATATCAGTGGAGACAAATAGGAGTAATTCAGCCAATACATTTTAAACAAATACTTTGGCATGAGATGGATCACATCCTGGAAGAACTAACATCTCCTTGACTGCACAGACAGTCTGGGCTGTTGAGCAAACATGGAGATGTCACTTGTATAGGAAGTTAAAATACAAAAGTGTTACTCAAGCACACCCTGACTCAGGTCGCCAAATGCAAACAGGGTGCAAGCTTCATTCAAATAGAGGGTAACTGGATATCCAAATACTTTCATGGATCTGGCCCTATGCATTTTCTGAATTGCTATAGGTACCCACTGGAATAGCAGTCATCCATGTCCCAGTCATTGGACTGTTCTTATCTCTTGACCCTTGGAAGGTCCAGTAAGAGTTTTGTCTGCTCTTCATCTAGTGTGAAGGGCAGCAAATACACCTCTAACATTTTAGCTTAATATTCTACAATTCAGAAACTAACTAACTCTTTGCTAGCATTAAGATGCATGCTGCAAAAGTCAATGCAAAAAGCTGTGGCATGAAAGTAAAATTCCCTGATGATCTGAAAGAAAATACAATGAGAAAGACATCATATATCAAGTAATACAGTTATGTTCTACAAGACTTGCACACCAGCAAAGATAGGGATGAAACGTGTGCAGCAAGAAAGCGTAAGTGAAAAGTAGCTCTTTTAGAAGTAGCACTGGTACAGAGTCATTGTATTGATTAATTGCCTTTACACAACTGATGACTATATTTAATCCAGTAAATCTCTGGGGGTTTTGACATGTCATTAGTGAAGACAGTCAGGTAAATATGTATAAAACATCAAGAAATAGTAGGTACCTAGGAAAAAATGTCACAGCTTGCAAGAAATGCAAAATTCAGCATTTCTGCTTACTCTGTAACTTGAAGATGTTACATCTAGTTTAGATAAATATGGCTAAAAGAAAAGTTGCCTTTCTGTAATACATTGTGCTTCTGCTTTAAAAAATACTTATGCATTGGTTAAGATCATTATTATATCTTTCTAACACCAAAGGAGAAAATCTTGTTAGGTCTTCTCAGATAGGATAAGAAGTCTCCATGGACTCTGTTCCCACTAAGATAGGAGATTGCAGGCTGGCAGTGCAAGGTCCAAACAGCATAAGACAATCGTGGCTTGGTCAGCCACCACTTTTGATCTTAAGGCATAATAAGAGAAGCAATTTGGGATGTTTCCTAGACTTTCAAAGAAGCAATGAGCAAGTTACCCAGTAACTCTTTCTTTTTATATTCAGGATTTAGGCTGAGTTTTCTGAGGTTTCTACTGTATGGTTCTGAGCATTTCAACAACATGTAAAATTCAAGACACCAGTACCTTTGATGATCCCCAAAGTCATGGATTATTCTTTCTTTCTTCACTGAAGCAGCACAATTTTAAGTCAAGAGCCATAGTTAAAAATTCGGCTTTTTGGAGTCTGCCTTCCAGGAACAGTCTTCAGTAACCACTTAAAATTTGCTGCTCTGCTAAATATTCTTGCCAGTACATTTATTTTCTGCTGGCTAGTTGATAGTTGCAGGAAGCAAACTCTAAATTATTTTTTTTCCTTAAGTGGAAGAATATTTATGGCTTTTTTTTTTTTAATAATATTTACTGAGCTCTAACCTTCCTTAAGAGAAAGCCAAAGAATGAGTTAAAATATGTAAATCTAGATCTGGGATCTACAAACTATTCAAGTTGAGGGAAGTAAAAAGCTAATCAACAGTCTGCAGACTATGCCAGAAGAATGGAAATATACAATAAAGAAATATACTATATACTGAAGTTGTGCTTTTGTTCCCTTGGGTACAGACTTTACCACAATAAAGCACTAAGTTTCTGCAATTCTTTTTATAAATTTTACTGGAAATATTTCTATCATTCCATCAGGTTTGACATTCACAGGATATACTTGGGTTTGATGTTTTTGTGGTTAGCTGAGAAATACATGATTTAAAGTGATATCACATACTCCAAGGTGGTTAGATAAGTGTGAGGTTACACATTTCTTAAAATAATCAGGCTTAATAACACATTTATAAGGAGCTTGTTCCCTCCATGCTAGCTTCAAGGGATTGTGCAGAACTTTTATACTGAATGATTCACACACAGCATCCCATTTCACCCCTCCCAACTGGTCATTCTGCTTTTTCATTCCTGTACTTTTTAATGCTAAAGAGAAATCTACAAAAGAAAATAAGGCAGAAAATTCCCTTTTAGACAAATTACGTACCTTTAGTTAGGATTTAAGGGCAGGAATTTCATTGTCAGACACAGACCTGTGCTTGGTGCTGCAGCTGTGCACGCTTGCTCTGACGACTCCAAGCAGAAACATGCACATGACAAGTGGATGGCTGCATTGAGAAGCATCCTCTCACAGCTGTGTACGAATGCAGCCTGCGTGGGTACGCACCTTCATTGCTCCTGCCAGTTTGGCTACGAATGCAGTAATAAATGGGCCTTGAGCATCTAACTGAACCTCACTTAGTAAAAGCTTTGACCTGAAAGATTAAAAGTTAACCTAACCATACCGCATGCCAAGCTCTGAAGTGAACGAGTTGACAGCACTCGGCCATTTTGCAAGAGAACTCTGTCCCGCAGAGGATGCTGAATTTATGCCTATTTGTCTCACGCTGGCAACTGTTCCCAAGAGCAAAGTAATGCTTCTCTGAAACAGAAATGGTGTTTGTGCTATATTTTCTTCTGCTGTATTAAATTATTCCCTGGATGATTTTCTTCCTTCGCCCACACCTCTTTTACCCCCACTAACACTTTGTCTAACTCTTGGCAGATTGTCAAGGTAAATATTTCTGCTCCTTGAAGGAATTTACATAAAGCCCAACTGCTTTGCAAAGGAGAAATGCGTGAAGCTGTCACAGCTCCTTGGTGACAGTTTAGGAGGGCTCAACACTGCATTCACAGGACCAAGAAAGGGAATATTTTGACGTCTTCTCTAAGCGTGCTCTGCCATTCATCAAACAACTTCAGTTTAAGAGTTAGTTTTAAGTTTCAAAGCTTTTATATGCCAGTCTGAGATAATGGTCTGAAACACATTTTTACTGGTTGTGTTCAACAGGTTTGCAGTAGTCACATTTTTGCAAACTTTAGCAGTTTTTGGAAGTATGATGGCTGTACAATAACGCTGTGGGGGCCACTGTGGCTGAGTCTGAGAATGTCTTTCCTGGAGATGCCCTCAGTTAGTACAAACTGACATCATTTTATTAACTTCTGTGAACTCCTGCTGATTGACTAATTGATCCAACATCAATTAGTCGGAGTGCATAATTAATGGCATTACATTGCAAGGCTGACTTTCTTGACAAAGAAAAATTGATCCAGTTCTGAGGGCCTTTAAGTAATACTCCTAAAAGAAGAATTATCCTTTGTCTGCCATAGGCAAAAATCAAGAAAATTTATTTTTAGGTTGAGGGGGGGAAAAAAACCACAACAAAAAAAGCTTTCTATCAAATCTGAAATTCCACAACTTGTTGAGGGTAGAATCGTCATCCCTAATAACAAGTGGGAACCAGAAAGATTTCATCAGTGTAGCTGAATAATTACAAACATCGCTCAGGAAAACCAAATTCCCTGGTGTGTCTGGTGCTTTCTCCAAATGTATTCTTTTGCTGGCTATTCAAGCTG
This sequence comes from Gymnogyps californianus, assembly GCF_018139145.2. Taxonomy (NCBI): domain Eukaryota; kingdom Metazoa; phylum Chordata; class Aves; order Accipitriformes; family Cathartidae; genus Gymnogyps; species Gymnogyps californianus. Next base: position 10,434,470 of record NC_059486.1, read on the forward strand.
TATTTGATATCAATTATCACAGCAGACAAAAACAAGGAATGAAAAAATAGACAGCAGTGCTCCTGAAGTTATCGCTATTGAAATTATTTAAAATATCTTTAGGCTAATAAAAAGCCTATTGTAAAAACTGTTGCCAAAGAGCAGCATAATTCACACATAGTCTAACATGGACCAATCCATTTCTTAAGTGCCACAGGATATTTTTTCCCTTGTAACTTTATTAATTAGAAATCTCCTTGAGTATTCAGTTCATACGTTCTCTACCTTATAGCCACAGAGAGACTATGAAAGGAAAGTGTCCACTGTGCATGGGTGCATTGCAAAAATGCTAGATCTTATGGAGGCTTTTCATATCAACCTATAATGCATGTCGTAACAATCTCTCCAATGCATGGAGAAAAGGCGCTCTGATGTTTTACACAACCTCTCCCCTTCCTCCTATTTATACAGAGTGGGATTCCTGAGGTAGCTCATAGTAGAATCTCCAAACTTTTGGTAACATCACCAGTTATTACATCATTACGCTGAACAAGGAGATTTAGTCATACTATACAGGATTAATTTATTTCACAGCTCTTTGGTTAACATGAATGCAAAATAATGAAGCTAATGACTTACATTGGACTAAAAGCTGGTGACTAAACATTTTTCACTAGATGATAAACTGTGCATCTAGGGATTAATTCCACCCTAAATCCTTACGTGATCTGTCAAAGTACATTTCATCAGCCTAACCCCGTAAGTTCTTCCTACAGGGCACCATATATAAATACAAGGAGTGCTACCAAAGTACTCAAGCTTAGTTAAAGCACCACATTATCTGGCACAGCACTCCAGCTCTTGCCTATTTTTCAGCAATATGGAGTTTAATATTAACATTGAGCATATATATATAAATAGCAGGCTATAAAATGACTAAATTAGGATGGATATATAGATACAGATATGACAAGCAAAAAAAAAAAATACCAGCTGAGCGGATTAGACTTGCTCTTACTAAACCTGAGAATTTATTTTAACCAATATTGGAAATATTTATCTATTTCTTTCTCTGAAATCAACCAATAGCCTTTTTACTAAAAATATCTGTGCTTCTGAGACATTACTTTCTACACCTATCTTCATAAGTATTTCCAAACTGATCTTTATATAAAGCATATTCTATAGCCCCCTGCATTAGTTATATGCATGAAACATCTCCGGGCTCAACCCTAGAAGAACAGATAAAAGCAAAACATCAAAATCCAATAATCAGAGGAAAATAATTCTCAAAGAAAAAAGCGCTTAGAAACATGAAAAACCTGGGAAAAAAGAAAGAAATTAAAAAGCAGAATATAAAGAATTTTTTTTTTTTAAAAAAAGAACAGGTTAATATTCTGAATTAGAACTTTAAACTTATCCAACTTTCGTTTACTGCAAATTAAATCCTTTTTATTTCATTTTATTTGTTCATGAGATTTGTATATTTATGATTTTCACAACTTCTGTCTCTCCTTGTTTAGCACTATCTAATACCCAGCTTCAGCAAAGCACTTAGCAATGTGCTTGATTCAAATCACATGAGTAATCCCTGTAAAACATGTTGCTACATTCTTTGCTCTCTCTCCTAAGCTGTGATGCTCTAGTTGTCATACTGAAAGTGTTATCATATAAGCCCTGCCTTCGTCTAGAGTGCCCTTTCCCCTTCAAAACATATGTTAGTCATTAAATGATAGCTTGAACAGATCAAGATTACTGAAATTTATTGTGAGTCACTGCAGAGGAGGAAGGTATGCAGAGCTAGCTTCAGGGTGAGTCACTGAAATGCAGTTCCTCTTGGCTGGCCCTGTTCGGACAGGAATCTTGTTGCTGACCCAGCTTGTGTTAGCCTCTTAAATTGGGAAGGACTGTACTCTTTTCCCTTTTTTTTTTTTTTTTTAAACAAAAACAAAAAAAAAGGGAAAATCCCTCCTTAGCAGCTGCACATTTCCTGCTAGAAAAACAACTCCAAGTTTCTATTACTAGCTGTTAATATCATTATCTACCAGCTCTGTTGCAAAGCAGAGGGAGTTGAGTTAAAACGCCTAGTGTAACAAGTGGTGGGGAGGGAAAGAAGCAAAACCAGGAATTTACCATCCACAGATTTCTCTAAAATATGACTCCTCTGCCATTTCTGAGCTAAAATTAACACTATTTTCTAAGCCAAAGTTTTTATTTATGTTGTGTGAACTAAATGCAAGCATTGTTTTAGATTGGCGATGTTACTGTAACACAGTCTATACTTAGCCGTAATGCTGCCTTGTAATAAGTACGGTCACAGCCACAATGCAATATCAGGTGACTTTGGTTTTGCTTTAGAAGAAATGCCACTGTGGAAAAGCAAAGGCAGATCACACTGACCACTGCTGAGCAGGTGCCTTGTTTTTCCATTGCTGGTTAAATACAACAGCTCAGGAGCGTAATAAAAAGGCTAGAATTCATTCCAAAATCTGTGTAATTATTTCTGTACTAGTGCCGCTAATCACCAGCAGCAGAGCAGTAATCTTTGCCTCTATTAGACTTTATAACTGCTATCTCTCCCTCAACCTTCCCCACTTTTCTATTATGGTTGTGAGGACTCCACTCTTGAATGTGGATCATATTCTAGTTTTCTCATTCAGTGGTCCAAGGCAATATTCACAGCATTCTCCTGCAGAAATTGTGAATATTTAAAGGGGAAAAAAAAAAAAAAATCAATTTGCATTAAATGGACTTGTAGAGTTTTCAAATCTTCCTCTTCCTAACTATAAATTCATTCCATTTGGAAACTGCCCACTACTTCTTTATCACCAGAACAGCAAAGTTGAAGACAACTTTTCAACCCTCATTATCACAAACTAAGATTTTTCAGTTCCATAAAACCATACTGAACTCCCTTGCATTCATTGTTAATGTCTAATGTGTGTAAAGTGCCAATATGCAACTTCCAAAAATTCCTAGTCAGATCCCCCTTAACTGCAAGCCAACATAGAGAAGCTTCATGTTCAAAAACCTCAAATATTCTATGATTTAGAAATACATCCAAATGAATAAATTTCCTGTCACCATCCATATCCTTCTAGATCTTGTACTTTTTTTGACACACACACACACAAAAAAAAGTGATTCAAAGGATTAAAAAAAGATAGCCTACGGCCTTTCGACAACCATGTTCTAAACCAGAGTATGTGCAGAAAACCATATTCTTTTCAAAAGATGTTCTATCTTCACAACAGTTAGCCTTTCATTACCTTATCATTTTCAGTACATTTTTGCATATGTTTCCAAGGCAGCAGAACAGAAATCAGGAAGACAAAAAGAGATTTAGTATATTTACCATTTTCTGAATGAAGTATCATTTGTTTATATACATTTAAATATCAGTCATTTATGCCATATAAATCATTCCTGCAAGCTTAAGAGGTTTCACAGAAACATGGGCAGATATGCCAGAAGTCTAGGAACTTGAATATAAGCATGTGATAATGTCTTGAATTGGCAAGTAAGAAATGTAAACCCATAATCTAAAAGTCAAAAGAGCATGAGCAAAGAGTTCAAACTACGCACAATTAATAAAAGTAGTCTAGCTCCCTCAACACTTAGTGCTAACGTTTTGAAGTCACCACTGGTGCAAAAAAAAAAAAAAATGGCAACTGTTACACCAAAGTATCTCAAGGAGAATGTACAAGCGGTTATTCAGATCCCATACTACTGAAAGCAATAAAAAATAAATTAAATAGAGTTGCAGATGGCACCTCAGCTGAAATAACTAGCGAGAAATTTTGTAGTGAACTTTCTATTGGTTAGTTACTTAATATATGTGCTGACAGAACTTTGCATTTTCAGAAATTATTTGTACAGAGGGCTTCTGCTGTATTCCTCAATAAATACAGGCCCATTTAACTGCTAGGACTCGTCCTGTGCAACAAGTGGTATCATGGGAATCCTGCCTCTCAGAGATACACATAAGATGTTAGATACAGAAAACTGGCTTAAGAGCAATTCTCAGCACTTAGATACATGGTCTACTCTAACTTAATTCTTGCCATATGTGAGAACATGGTAAAAAATAATAAGATAAGTATCTTAAGAAAATCTAGACCTTAAGAGCTTGCCAGTGTGTGTAAGACTTCCAGTATGAACCCAGACAATGTACAATGTGACGCAGCTGAAATGTAAAGGATCAAACTAATAAATCAAGCAAAACAGACAAGAACATGTTTCTTAAATTTCTCTTCACCACAGTAACTTATCTGGAACCTAATCACTTTGATCTGGAAGACAAACTGAGTTGAACCTGCCTAGAGTTAAGTCAATGGGTCCAGAGGATCCAGAAAGTCCTTTCTCTTATTGCTTTTATGTGGATTATTCAAGTTGTAACTAATGGAGAGATAGCAATGCATTAGCATTAGATTTCTACTCACTAAAAAACACTGGCTGCCAGTACAATCAACAGACAAACTATCTGAAACAAATCTTCATTTTTAGTCTTTGGATTTGATTCTGTTTTCTCTTCAAACTGTTACAAATAACGAAGAATGGAGTTGCACCAGTCTGAAAGCAACATTAGATCATCATTAGAGTGAGGACTGAAAGCTTGGCCCCATGGGATTCAGCAGTTCTACCATGCATTGTAATTAAATCAGAATTTTACCCTTTGTATTTAATATCTCTCTTTACAAAACAGTTTTCAAAACATACTCTCTCCAAGTGTCTGACTAGTGAATTTTAAATTCTCAATCAGCAAAACTATTTCTGACCTTTTTAAAAAAAAAAAAATAATGTGGGCATTTTGAATCTACATCCAGCTTTTTGCTATTTCAATTGCTACAGTTTACTCCTGCCACTTCAAAACAGCTTGACCTCATCAAGAGAGATTTTACAGGATCTGTGCTCACAGTGGGGATTAGGGACTGGTGGTATGTTATTCTTACTTTTCGGTTTATCATTTTAAACATCAAAGTTATTAACATTTGAATGTTGGCTACTTCACCTCTGCAGTAACTTTTTTCCATAGCATTTAAATATGTATATATCTGTACTAACATTGTGCAAAGAAATACAATGTTTTATAGCAGAAACCCTGATAGTTCATTAAATGTAGCACAACTCGCTGGAACTCCTGCAATAAGCCCTCACCACATGCAAGGATTCTTATGCAAGGATGCTTTGAGAATGTAGCCACTGATGAGGAACTTAAACAAGAGGAATTAAGTTGAATTTAAAAATTGTGTTCATGGCTGGGACAGAACTCTACATCATTGGACCAGATTTGATCATGTCAAATATAACCCCATAATTTTCTCTTCTCCTCCTGTGACAAATGTTCAATCAAAGGCAGAGAGCGAAGCAGCACAAGATGCCACAGTTCTGTAAAACAGGATAACTGTGGAATTCAGTTCTGGGTTTAAGTCAGCAAGATTTTTCAAAGGTTATTGCTTGGTATTGACTGACCTCCAACTGCTGATGCACTGTCACTTGCAAGCAGAAATTTGGAAGAGAAAAAGCAGATGCTTTTTGCTGTAGATTGATAACACTTGGTTCCAGTCACCAGTGGTTATTTTCTTTAGGCAAGAGGTAATTTTGTAGATACTAAGTGGAAGCTGGCATATAAAATTACCCACATACCCAAAGAATAAAAGTCAGCAACTAAACTTAAAAATGAAAGCAAACTTTACTTGCACACTTCCAAAAACATTCAATCACTTCATGATGCCCTCACTCCTGTTGCAATATTCACCTCAAAGGCAAAGGACTCATTTACAAAGAAATATTGAGGATTTGTTTCATGACAAATGAGTGATAACACAGGGAAAGTATTGTGCCTCCAAAGGCTTAAGTTTGTTCTGACGTGAAAATGAAACCTTCTATGAATTACAGCTTATTACAACGCAATCCTGATTCTTACAAGAGGCGATCTTCAATGTGCTTAATGAAAATCTATATTTTTTGTTACTGCACTTTTCTAGGCTTTTAGAATGGATTCCTATGAGAAAATAAGTCCTAGGATGTTTCTGTTAATAACATTAACAATACGGAACTATTGCTGTATTGTTAAGAGATGCTGTATATCATCATAATGACTACTGGTATTTTAAGGTTGCCCAGGAGCAAGAAAATTAGCTGCAACTATGTTCATTTCTCATTTGAACTCAATGGATTTTCTGTATTCTTTATAGCAAGGATTTAACTTGCATAACAAAGTACCAAACTTCGCATTGATTTTTAAATTGCAAGCTTTATTATTATTTCTTCTTTTTGCTTAATTGTGGTACACTCTGTAAGAGTCACAGTTTTAATTGTATTTTATTCAAGTTTTTCTGGCAAAGTCCATCCAGTGAAAAAATTATACCTTTGTACTGCAGATGTGGGCAAAAGTCATTGTTTTTCTTCGATCGATATATAAATTAGTCAACACTTAACTTGCCATAAAAATAAATTGGCTCCACATTGATTTGTCTCTCTCATGGTAGCGCTAATATTTGTGTACAAGTGGGAATTGGTTCTTCTCTCATTTTATTTTCCTATCAGTAATGATGTTAAACAAACCTCGGGATATGGCACACTTGCTGGCCAAGCAAAAGACAACAGGGAGAAGGATGATGTTCGGGTATCTTTTAGAGGCAAAAGTCCCATTGCCTCATTAAAGGCTCAATGAAAGTGTTCCTTAACCTTGTCTCTATCTCCCTGAACTGCAAGAGGACTACCAGCACTTTTTTATAATGGGAGAACAGTTAAGAGAAGAGGAGGTCTATCTTTTCCCTGCACTTTACAATCTCTAAAGGAGTACCCCAAGAGAGCACTTCCCAGACATGCGGGCTGCACTTACAATAATGAATGCTAATGCTCTCATACGATTCCTGGTTCTGGAGATTTAAGTCATGTAACAGAATACGAGATGAGATTAACAGGAAAAGCTGATAAAGCTTCATTGACAAAGTGCTCTAGCGAGGAGCACAGAGGAAGCGGGTCACTGTGGGGTTCTGATGGGAAGCATTCATTGCAGAAAGTAAAAAGGGCAGAAGCAGAGAAATGATCGAGAGAGGAGCTGGTCAAAAAAAATGAGGAGAGAAGCAGCTGTTTGAATGATTCTGAATGATTCAGTGTAATAATACGGTAGGAAAGATTAACACTTCATGGTCAGGCAGACAACTCCGAGCACTACATTTGTTAAAACGAATCGCAAGGAGAAAAAGGAATGACATGGAACAATGCTAAATTAGTCCGAACTTGGCAGTATCTTAGTAAAGAACATTTTCTTCTTCCCCCCAGAATCAAACAAATCTTTAAAATGGCATTTGCATTAAATATATTTGGGAGAAAACCAGCTACATTAAGAATTCCCAATTTGCATCTATCTTCATGTGAGGCCCTCTCACAGAGGGTGTAACAGTCAGGAGTTTATAATTCTCTAAAACTGCAACTGCACATGTTCCCCTTCTGCAAAAAGGAAAGGGAAAATAAAGCCCTGGAGAAAACTACAGAAGCCTTGAAGTGGTTGAAACTAGTGTACAAAAAGTTTTCTTCTAGCCGTAAGGCAATTTTCTCTATGGTGCCAGTCAACAGTAAGGGATCAACAGAGCAGTGAGCACAGTGTGCTCTGGTGCATCATCCAGGGTATGAATGCTCCCCTTCTGTCTCATTACCTTAGTCAGTCTTTTACCCTTTCTGCACCAAATATGCCTGGACTTACACCAAGGTAGTATTTCTATGTGCTGAAAGATGGTCAGCTGCCTTGTCAGGAAAGACAAGAATTTATAGCTACTTTGTCCCCAAGACAGTGTCAAAAAGTGACTTCAATGTGGTCAAAGATCAAGGTCTATGCTACATAGCCATATGGATCTTACAAAATATTGGTGCAGTTTTACACCATTTCTCTCTCTGTTGCCTCTTCTGACACTTGCCAGAGCATGTTGTGTATGCATTCCAGCCTTGACATTCATCTCTTCTACATTTCTACCCTGTGCTGTCATTTCTTGGATCATATAAGTGCAATGTTAGTTCTTCTCTAGTTGCTCCTGCTATGAAAAACATCTTGCTAGAAACAGAAACTTTTTGAGGATAATCATTTTACAAAATGTACTGTTGCTTCATTAGAAAACACCTGGACAGGTTGAGATTAAGCCTTCTTCAGCTGCAAACTACCATCAGCCTTCACATCATCCCTCACACACTGAAGGTGTTAGTTGATTTCTGTTATCTTTTTTACTGGAGACAGTAGTTCATCCAAGTTGCTGAAGAGCAGAGCATCATCATTTTTAAAATCAGTCAAAAAGTGTCTGTCTTTCACTGAAATGTTCCTGAATAACAACTGACTATTGTAACTTAGTGTATCAACTTTTGTCTCCTAAAGGGCTTAGTTTAGACAAAATTTTGCTGATAAAGAGAAATGTTTATATTAGAATAAAAACTGCAACCTATTGTAAAGAAATAATTTTAAAAATGCATCTTTAATGTAACTTGACATATTTACAGTTATGAAGAACAATGTCTGTCTGAAGACATTTTATGTCCAACATATGAAGTTTTTTCAACCTTCTTTGACCAAAATGTTGGGAATGTAATCTAAAGCTTTTCCAAAGAAATCCTAGACATTTTGCAAAGTTTAACACCTTAATACAAGCCCATATTCAATTTATTTATGTCCATTCAATACTAAAGCTGAAATGATATGCCTCAGGGTAGTTCCACTAAGGAGCATGGATCTAGTTTAACTGTATCTTTACTGTTTTGGTCTTTGGACTTGCTATTAAAATTACCAATGCACGCGCCAAGCTGTAACTGAGTTTGATGTGAGTAACTATCCAGTAGGAACATAACCTATTCTTTTGGTTCAAGTTCAAAGGCTCCCACAAGTACCACGCAGTCACATTTTCAGCCATTACATACACTGGCTGGAGATTAGCAACGGTTACTACTGTTGATCCTCTTACTATTTCCCTTATTCTCACTCCAATCCTCCTTGATGGGCTGGAAGTGTTCCAGTCTCCAGAACAGAGACTACCACATACTACAACCTGACCCAATCAGCAGGTATATCAAGGGAGCTGCTAAGTTTAGAGGAAAATGTGTGCTCAGACTGAATATGCTGCAATTACAGGCAATACTAGCTGTCAATGAACCTTATTTTCTTGCATTATAGCCTTTGTTTGATAGTTTTTCAGGTAAGCTATAGAAAGAAAACAATATGTATGCACAGAGCAAGCTCTTCCCATTCTTTGCACAGGTGTATGTTGACTGGCAAGACTGTATTATGACAAACATTGAATCAACAGCATAAAATATTTAATGAGATTTAAAATCCCACTATTAATAAAACAGCTTAACTGAGTGACAATCGATCTGAGTCTACAGTGTCACAAAGTACTACTGGTTTTCTCTCATCTTCATCTTGTATCCTAAGCAGTGAGAAGGAAGGGACAGTCATTAAGAAGATCCATGAATGTAATTCTTCAATATGTAAAAAGTCTCAAGCAAGAAGGCCTCAATGATCCCCAAATATCACAGGAAAAGCCATCTTATATCTACAGAGAAGGAAAATGAAAATTGCTTTTCACCCCATCTATGTCATTGGATAGCTAGAGCGGATAAGCATTCCTCAGAATGGCAGAAAGAATGAAACACTTAATCACTTTATGTACTTATGCAAACAAGTTAATTTTAAATCCTTGATGAAGTCTTCTTGCAAAACAATCTTTCTGAAGCTGTTAATATTTTCATAAGACAAAATAGAAAGAGTAACAGAAAAACGGTTTCAGGGATTGTGCAACAAAATAAACTTGTTAGAATAGTGACAATTAAAACAGAAATAACACTATAAGTAGTAAAACGTACGTGTCTATCCTATCCACAGGGAGTCTTTACTTCATAAGAAGAATTAAACAAGTAATATTTTTATCCTGTGAAAAAATTGGGATGACTTATTCATCCTGATTCATGAGAATTTCTATTTTAAATCAGAAAACCATTTTCCACTAACGGAAGCTTGACCAGAAAATTTTCTGCCTGCTCTGTTGGTAGAATGTCAACCAGCAATATTGGTCCCATGAGAATCCAGCTGCAAGCCTGAATATCAAGGCCTAATGGCTGTAATTACTGATGTCCTCTTATGTCCTCTCTGATGGAGGTGAGTCTGTAGTCTAGTCTCCGTAGTCCTTGTACCCATGAAATTAACAGTGTATGTCTTAACTATGAGGTGACTTCTCAGCTCCTGTGCTCCACAGCACCAGTTTAGCCTCCAGCCTGTCCCCCAGACTGGGCACCCATCTATTCTGTGCACTCTTCTAGAAAGCACCATGGGGCAGTGGGCAAAGGAAGCATTAACATGTCATTTATAAATATTCCCTGCATTCTTACCTAATTGATTAGATATTAGCATCAGTTTGTATTGCCTCATGTTTCAAAAAGAAAGAGAAATTTAATCATCTCAAGCTCCTAAAAGCTACGTAAAAAATGCAGACAATTTCAGAGAAACCCAGAGAATCCTTGCCTAAGAGAAGATTTAACAGTGAGTTAGGCTGTGGAACGATAAATGCTTTGTGAAGTTTTGATTCAAGAGGTGATATTCAGTTCACAGACATTCTCTTTGTAACTATTTCCTAAAATAGACATGTTTTATTTTACTCCCTTTTGTTTTCTGTTGCTCAATGATTGGCATTTTTCCTATACACACTAGAAGAAAAAGAATTAAAATTTTATTAAGCTGGGCCAAGCATCACTGCAATCAGTACAAGAAACCGTATTCTCTTTTCACTCCTTGCATTTTTATACTTGTGAAATCCAGTAGACTCCATTGGATTAGCTATAACTAAATTAGATCAACTGAAAAAAGTCAGACTCAAACTTAAATTTTAATAGAGAAAAACTATTTGTTTGGACTTATTTTTTACTTTTTCTTATTACACTTTCCTCTGTTAAACTGAGGACATTATGTGGAACAAACAGGCAACTATAAAAATGAGATTGGTATCCACTTCAAATGCTTCTCCCATTATTAAAAACAAGCAAGCAGTATTTTAATAGATGAAACTGGTTTCTAAGCCAGATTTTATGCTCTTGGTTTGATCATTATATTCAATCATAAACTTACATAAATAGCTTGTCTGTTACTCTTTATTTTAAAGTACATACTTTAACACAGTGATCTTGCAGCCAGAATTTCTTTTACATTTTAAATTCTACTTTTATTTCATGAGCGATCATACTCAACCAAATGAAACCACTTCAGAGAGTGAAATATGTAGTATGATAGAAAGGACCTGTGCTGCTATCATATGAAAGCTTTCAAAGACATGCAGTCATTTCCCAATCTGCTTAAGTAAATTCACTTCAATTTACTTCTGTAAATTTGCTTAAGTAATTTACTTAAGTAAATTCACAAGTAAATTGTCTAAATTTATATCGTTTAAAATTATTCCATGGAATTCATTGGAGACACAGCAGTGTAAAAGAGAACAGATTTGGCCCACTGTTGCCATTCTTATGCACAACTGGAATGTATAATCTATTCATCCATTCCTTAATATTAAACATACTCACTAATTAAAAGCCAGAAGAGAAATTATATTCCCAAAGCCATAGGTGTCAGAGGCAAGCAGTCTTCCTATCAAATTCAATGTATATACCACTTCAGCAGAGCTGCACACATTCTACTTACTCCTTACTACGAATCTTCCCCACAAATATTCAGTGTATTTCTATCTACACTATGTATTTGTTTCTAAAGATTACTCGCAGAATTTGGAATCCATATACAAGATACCCAGAGGCATTTGGGTTGGTTCTGTTGCTCACTGATTAATAGCTTTTTTTAAGCAAATTCACACCAACAGAAAAAATACAAGAATACGTTAATTTGGTGAAATTGAAATGTCTTACTAAAATGGATCAGTTTTAATAAAACTTGTCTCCAAGTTTTCTCAGATTCTCATATTTCTTGTCTCTTGTTTCTCAGATTCAGAATGCTCTGCTGTCTAGAAAGGGCAGTTCACACTAGAACAGGGATTTGAACCTGCTCCACTCCTACCCCAGGGAGATGCTCTGCCCATCATACTTGTGTCTGCCCTTGGAGGAGTTCCTTCTGTGGGTTTATTCATGAGAACATTCAAAACACCTCAGTTATCTCAGTACAGATTAAGACCAAAAGCAAAAACCGTAAGTGAATTCTTGGTTTTGACAGCTCTAACGAGAAAGCAGTAATTCATACCATCCTATTGTAGATTGCACAAACACATCCAAAGAACAATACACACAGAAAGGCCTAAAGCTATACTTGTCACTTCACCTTCTTTTTCAACATGTGCACTAATCAGCCTTTTGCAGTGATGGAAACAGAAGTCATTGAAGTATAATGGTTGGAAAAACATAATATTGTAGTCACAAATGCCACCAGAATTGCTACTAAAAACGCCCACAAAAATTACAAGAGAAATACAAAGAAGTCATCACAGACACTGAAGTTTTGAACAGCCCTGATGATAGCCTAAACTGGTATTTTCCATTTCACTTACCAATTTGTGGGTGAGCTGGATGGTAATAAGAGGAGATCCTGACAGATTGTGGGACAACTTGGGTAGAGGTTCCACTTTGATAGAGATAAGGTAACTGGTTGCTGAGATCATATAACCTTTGTAGGCAGCAGCTTCAGCAATCCTCGGAAAGAAACAAATAAATTAAGTAGAACAACAAGATTTTTTTAGTTCATCCACAACACCTACAACAACAGGAACACAGGACCTCCTTTTTCCATTCAAGTCAATGAATCTCTATACGGGAGCAAGATCTGGCCCCAAAAGATCCTACAGGACTAGAAGCAACAGCTACAAAGTATAGGGAACAGCTTTAGACATTAGGAGACTTGATATCATAAGTATTCCTTCATTCTGCTCCTCTTTTGCAAAGTTGTACAAGCCTTGCTAAAAGTGCTTTAGACAATTAGAGAGAATCCTACAAAGTAAGGGATCTAAAAGTAACCTAACTAAGCAAAGCAATCTAAGTGAGGAGAAAACTTGCAGGGGTTTCAGGATGTCTAATTAAACATACTTATTAGTAAGACACATATATATATATATATAATGCATATAAGCATATACATAGGAATATATTTAGAAGTAATTTATAGCTTTACTTTAACAAACCTAACTGCACATAATCAATTTTTCAGAGTACATCAGGTCACAACGCAAACAGCTGAACCTGACTAAACATCTGATTAGTTCAGGTAATACTTTTTTCCTAGGCTGAAGTAATTTTGCAGTACATAAGAACCCTTTTATTTCTGCTTTCAGCTAAAACTTATGACTTTGGCATTTTCGCACATTTAAGAGTAACTAAGATCCATTTGGCTGTAGGGTAAAATTTTTTACACTATCAGTAACAAACTGTGCAGCAGTAAAATGGTCTCTGTCATCTACCTCTTCAGTATGTGAATGAATGGTATTTACTATGAGAAATATGAGCCATGGTGAATTAACCATCAGCATGGGTTTCCAAACATAGCACACCAATGGAAAGAGCCAGTTTGCAAAGCACATTAAAAAACACCTTATTTACATCTGCCACCTGTTTGCAATGGTTTCTTATTTTTCTTTCAGGAAAAAAAAAAAGAAAAAGTCATGTCAGACATTAAAATAACTTCATTGAGTTCCTCAGCAAGGTCAAATAAAACAGGACTCATTCAGCACAACCTCAAGCACCAGTCCTTAGTTCTGACCACAAAAAACCCGATCAGTATTAGAGATTACTTCTGCTCCCAGGAACCAGCATGTGAATTGAATTTGTTCATCTAAGGGCAGAATTTGCTACTCTGATATGAAAAGTTTAAGTTTAGAGAAGGACTCGTAATGTTAAGACCACTATCTGACATTTTAAGATTTCTCCTACACAGATTAACAGGACAGACATTTTTTTCTACACCCACTATCTGCCGTTTTAACTTCAGAGAGCTAGATGAATTTTGAAGCATGAAAAAACTTCAGCACAAGCAAGAAACAGTGTTTCTGTGTTTCATGTTTGCATACGCAAGCCCTTCTTCACTGTGGCCCTGGATATTAGATAGCAGCGAGTCTGTCATCTGATTACCTTCAATGGGATTACTACAGATTTACACAAACTGTATATGAGCGGGAGCAGAACTGGGCTAAAACCTTTTTTTGTTTTGATTTTTTTTTTTTAAAGAATCAAAACTGACTCCCCTTAGGAACTCCTATTTATGTAGTCTGAAAATAGAAGTCATCTGTCTGTACAGCACAAAAGCTCCAAGAGTTTTGGTTTTAGCTTTCCACCACAAAAGAAAAAAAAAATTGCCCTTAAGAAGAAAATGGACAGGCTTCAAATTACAGGTGTTCAAGTAGCTCAGTGCTAGAAGGAACATAAAAAAAAGTCTTTAAAACAAACTACTCTGGGAAAACGTTGTTATTCTACTGAAATGTAAGCAAAAAAGTTATAATAGTACAGCACAAAAAAGAAAACGAAGCAGAAGAGAAGTGCATACTTATTTTTAAAACATTTTTTGAATACCTGGGGTTTGATTCCACAGAGGAAAAAAAATCGCTAAGCTAGCATTCCCTGTATTACTAGTTTTTTAGATGCTGTTTTGGACAGATCTGCATCTAGAATTTTATAGACTTGATTCTGTAGTGCATTACATACTGCAAACAGTTCAAGTAGTTTGGATTAATTATAGAAATCTAGGAGACGTTTCTTCTCCAGTGTCTTTGTGTTTCTCTTTAACATTGCAGCAGGGCCAGATCCTTCCTTCTCAAAAATGAGAGCTAAAAAATACATACAGCTCAGTGGAACAGGAATGAGTCTAGGTTGTCCTATTCTACAAAACTCAGAGAATGTACACAAAGATGACATACTGTTTTATTTTGCTATACCAGAGCCCCAGGAGCTGTAGACTCTGTGACAATGCATTAGAATACAGTGGTTTGACATGCAGCATCTTTAATGATACTGTGTTTGCTAAACTTTGACCTAAGTCAAGACCATATTAATTCTCTTTCTCTCTTTGAGAAGTTGAGATTATAGCTTATTATCTTAATAAATTGCACTGATCCTCCTGTTTGAAAAACATAACCTGTTATAAATTATTGCCTCTCTCCATGTCAGTAAGAAATACTGCACGCTAATGACATGGCTCCTTTACAGCCACCTGCTAAGTGCCCTTTTTTTGAGAGAGCAGGGTAAACAACAGTACAGCTTGCTACTTGATTTAAAAATGCTATTTAGTAATAGCTGCGTGATTGTGTCAGTGTGATCAATCTGGTCATAAGCCAGGATTCTTTACAGTGAAGTTCACAAATGAGTTCCTGTGATCATACCTTCCATGTAACTGTATGTAAAGAAAGGAATGCAATTCCTGACATTCATGACAGCTGAGATGCTGCATCTTTCCTTCTGCTGTCATAAACAATGCAACGAAAAGTCACAGATTGGAAAAGACTGAGAGAAAGTGTAAACTAATCTACATACCCCAGTGAAGATGGAATAAAAAACATAACGTCATACTAACGTAAAAGGAAAATGTAATGATTTACATGAATGGCCTTGCAAAATTCCCTAGGCAACTGTATTGCCAAGAGGTATACAGCTCTGCACTTACTTTATCTTATCTGCTAATGATTTCGTTGATGCAGCATATAAAACAAAGAGGTCTTTAAAGCGTTGCCTGGTCTCCTGTTATAAAATTACCTTACAGGTTTCTAGGATTAGGATTCAGATCTTATCTAAAGAGGGATGTTATGTTTTCTTACTTGTTTCATTTAAGTGCAAGCTTTATCTTTATATGTGTCAGGAGAAAAAGATGTAATTTCCTTTTATGAGACAGATTAAAATTATGAAATTCTAATACCAGATCCGATGAATGGAAGGAGAAGACAAAGACAAACAAACATGTCGCTACGGGAATCTATTTTACTACAACATAAAACAAAACATCTAATGTAAGCTTTAATCTCTCTCTAGTTAATGACTACATGTCCTCAATATTGCAGAATCAGGATTATGGCTTGTAATTCATTTACAGTTGATAATGACATGACTGTTATAAAGGTATATCCCTAAGGTAATAAACAAGCTGTTACAGCATGAGAGGTCTGAGATACTTACTTGGTATCCACAGGGTTGATATTATGAAAGAAATAATGCATGTTATGGTAAAGCAGGCCAACAATGGTAATCCAAGCTGTGAAAAGGGAACAGGGGTTATTCCTCAGAGCAACGGTTTTAAGCAAGAGACACTTCTCTCCTAGACCTGAAACTCCGTGTTAATTAAGAGCCTTGACTTCTGTAGACTTTCATATCTTTGCTTTAGCAGATTTCTGATTATTTTTTTAAGTGAAAGAAGTATGAACATCTTGCATTACGGCACAGGACACAGATATCAAAAGTAAAATAGGATGCCTGCCCTGCGCAACTGTACTTCCAAAATAAGTTGTTAAAGTAATCAGTTGTCAATTATGAATCCCACACACAGCACTAGAAAGGGTCGTATGACATACCAGAGTCAATGTCTCAATGATAGCTACAGTCAACTCAAGGCTACTTTACCACCACCTACATTACTGGCAGTTTATGAAACTCATACACGGGCAACCGGTTTCCACTTTGGTTGCCTGTTTGCTGCCTGCATTCCAAGTATTTATGGGTTCTCCAGCATCTGAGTGAAGAGACAGATGTGTATTTTCTAAGTGTCAGCCACACAGATGTCTTACTATCCCTTTTGCTGGGTTCCAAGTATTTATAGTGTCAACTGTTTAGGGTTGAATAATAAATTTTTAGGTTAGCTCATTTGGACAGTGTAGAAGTGTGGTCTGAAGGTTGAAATGACTCAGAAGTGAGCTTTAGCTGGAAAAAGAGTTAAACATTTAATGGGCTGGATCATTTCAGGATACCAAGCATGATAATGTTCTGAAGAAGAAAAAAAAAAATCTGCATGGTGAGCAGCTTTATAAGTGGGAAAGGAAAAAAGCCCTCTCACATGCTATTTTTGGCATTACAAGTTGGTTTGCAATTATAGTTGTTCAAGCCTCTGAGCACTTGCAGTGAAGTCTCCAGCCAGAGCCCCCTGCCAGTGCAAAGAAACAAAGCTGTCATCACAAATCAGGTAGACAGTTCAGCAATTATTAGCGTATTTCTCACTGCAGGTTATCTGCAGCGAACTTTGCACTTCATAAATAGGGACCAACCTTTCTTCAACAGAGGTGACTGCGGAAAGGTCTCTGGGTGTGTAAATTCTGTGGGTTGGAATTTAGGGCACATAAGTCAGATTTTCAAAGATTTGAGGATGCAGGTAGATGTTTTTGTAAACAGGTTCCTTCAATCCCTGACTAAAACATAATTAACTTCAAGCATTGTTATTTTGGAGTCTTGACTAAAGCTTCAGGTTTTTGCCATACCTTGCTTTTGAGATTATTAAAATTTTAGCCTAGGCATGGACTTCTGAGTTCTGCCTTTTTGCCTTGACTGTAGTTTACACCTTCATTCTGTTTCTGTAGCTGCTGTTGCTTAAACCTGGTCATTTTATAGTTTAATTTCATAAAACATTTTAAGAGTGATTTTGCATGAAAGGATAAGTAATACCTGATCTGACATCCTGGAATTTCTTAAAAATAACCAGTTCAGATGATTAAAAATAATTTATGAAATTATGGCTTCTCTGATGTAAAAAGATGTCACAATTAAATGGCTTCAGTCTCTGTGGCCCAGCTGTATTATTCAAGATTAATTCAAGTAATATGAAAGTTCTACCACATTAATCATTCATTAGTATGACAGGACAACTGCTGCTTCTTTAGAGCCAGTATGATCAACAGTGATCACATTGGTTACTTGGAAAAATAAAGCAAATCAAAACCTGTTTTCAAGCAAAATCATTTTTTAATACCCTGTTTACATGATTCTGCTTCTTCCTTTAAATTTTTCCTTACCTTTTTCATGAAAAGCTTCACTGGGAATGGAAATATAACTCTGTCCTTGAGATGGAAATCGATAGTGGGACAAATTCAGAGTCTGAGGATGCATTTTGACCAAGGTGTAATCTGTGTGATAACCCAAACAAAATTATGATAAAATCAATAGCCTCTACAACCTACTTGACTATTTAACTAGACTTCCCTAATAGCTGTTGCAAGTCTTGAATTTAAAACTCCAGATGTTTGCAGAAAATATAGTAAATTCCCCAAGTATAAAATTGCCTTTTATATCTGACTCCTTTTATGACAGAGAAGGTGGTACGCGCACTGTTAATATACCATGGATCACTTCACCCACACTCAAATACTGAGCTTAGGAGGGCAAGCAAAACAGATTGATAACACTCTTCCACTGACATTTGAAGGCATTATTTTAGACCTCCCCTACTCCATTTGAGAATTCCAGAGTCCAAGAGAGTACATGCAGTGATTAATGGTACTGGTGACTGCTCAGGTTATTTGCCCCCTCACACAGGTCTCAACAAGACAGAGCAGAATGCCAGAACAGATAAATTACCTTTGCTCCCTGTAGCATCCAAAGACACAGATGAAATTATGGTGCTAGGATGCTAAACAGCAGTAAAATAAAATTCTCCTAAAAGGTCAAAACTATTCCTATTATTTGCAATCTCTTGCAAAAACCTTGGAAAATTAAGGTTTTGTAGCATCCAGACACCTGCAACTTCGAAGTGCTGCATAAAAGCTCTAGGCGCTTTAACTGCGTATTAGTATAGTATTACTAGATTAATTTCATAGAATTCGTATTCTAAACCCCTCCCCAAATAACCTCAAGGAAGTTCAAGTACAGTCAGAGCTGATAACCTCTGGACTAACTGCACAGTCATCTTTCTACAACTGAAACATTGTCTTGTATTCAAAAGAGAGAATTATCTGTTTTGATTTCCTCCTTCAAGGAGGGGCTGCAAGTACAGAAGCGTTCAGGACATCCAGAAAGTCTAGAGAGAACATTTCTACTAAATCCTACCTGCCACAGATGACGTGCCCTCAACAGTTAAAGGTAACGAGTTTTCGTCTAGATTGCGCACCATATGAGCCATCACACTGTCAATAGTTTGAATTAAACTTCCAAATACGTGAGCGGTCTGGGGGAAGAAGAAAGAGAAGGCTCTACAACAAAAGAAATTGCAGTTTATAGCACAAAATGCCAAGGTACCATGTTAAATTCCTGTGTGACTCATCATTCAACTGCCCGTAAGTCAAATGTGACTTTCTCCACAACCTTTTCCACATATAGTGGATAAAATGTTACACAAATTGATGCCACCCAGAGCCTGACCTTATAAAATACTATGTTTTATAGAATGTCTCCAAATGACACTCTGCTCCCACCAGCATTTGACAGTCAATTATACTCAGGATTCAGCAGAATGAGGCCAAGAACTGAGCAGATTATTTTGACAATATATAAAGGCTAGTATGAGATCTTTATTGGAACATAAGCTGAGACTACACTTTGGCCTTTCTTTCATCTTTATTAAAATGGTCCCCAGTATAAAGCTACTTTCAAAGTGTTTATATGTCCCTCGGAAAACCACCCTCCGGTTGAAACTTGATCCATAAAATCTCAGAGTGAATGCATGTTTCAATGAAAAAGAAATCTATTTTATCTGAAATTATTTACATGAGAGATGATCAAGGATTTTAGGCTAAGAACTTAAATCAGTTAGACATCTTTTTGTCTTAAAAGCATTTTAGGCTTCAGTGAGACCTTAATTTACTTTAGCCTCTTCTTCTCTCAGTTTAAAAAGCTCCCTGTTCTGAAGTCTGTGCTCCCTTAAGATTCAAACAAAAAATCTCCGGAAATTCCTAGGTTCCTCCTGCAAGTGTTTCTCTGCACTCTAAAAGGTAGACTAGAAGAAAAAGAACATTGATACAAGTTACTTTTCCCTAAATTAGGTTTAATCTCTCTCAAAGTTTCAGTTCACTAAACAGGTAAGCACTACCGCATATTTCACATGCATTTAAAAAAAAAAAATCAACCTACAAAACAAATATAAACATTTAAATATCAAAGTTCAGTGCTAAGAAGGGAGTAATTAAACACTTACTTCAGTGACAATATCTGTTATTTTATAAATACAATTTTGCTTAATTCATCCTGAAATATGTAGAAACAGAAGCAGATAAAGTTGCCTTATTTTAACTCTCCAAAACACATTATAAAAGAAAATTACATAATTGTTTTGTCTGTGGATCTTTACTGCAAATATGAAAGCGATATACGAGAAAATAAATGCTGCCAAAAAGTCCTAACAAGAAGAATAGAGGCAACCAGTTTCATTACTATCCATGTGAAATTACGCAACCAAAGTAAGCTACAAATCTAAGCCCATTTGTCTTACCTCTGGTACATCAATCCAGTTGGACAATAACAGAAAGTCTTCAATAGCTTTTAAAAATGCCTAAAAGAGAAATAAAACTATATTATTTGATTATTAATCAGCCACATCTCCTGGTAGATCTCTGCTAGGATTTTCTTAGGTTTATTTTAAGATGACAAGCCCATTTTCATTCAAGTCACAGATTCATCTGTACCTGCCAGCACTCTCACCATGCTCCATATGGTGAGATTTTAAAGTAATAGTTTATTTATTAAAATAAACACCACCATGAAACTCCCAAAGTGCAATCATTATACTACAGCTGTGGTGACAACACTAGAACTAAGACTAAAGTGAACATATTCTCCCTTTTTATCTAAACTCATATGGCATTAATACCTCTTTAATCTTAGATGACTCGATATTTCAGCAGCACTAGATAAATATCTGGGTCCCATCACTTGTACAATTTATTATCTGCTTAACTTCTGCACTTAAAGGTTGTTTTTGAGATCAAGATCTGTCACGGTGGGCACTGTTCAAGTGCTCAGCACGATACAGTCCCTGTCCTAAGTCTTGCTGATGAAGACAAATAGAAGGAGAAAAAGGAGCATAGAAAATTACACAGAAAATTAAAAGAAAAAACCCCACACCTCCTGCTTAAACTTCTCTGTTAAAATGTTTTAAAAGCATCAACTGAATATAGAAAAGTTCCACTGAGAAATGTGAAAGAAAGCTGCAAGACTTTTCTGAGCATAATTTTACAAGCCATAATACATAGGGCAGTACCAGAGCTTTGCTATATGAGCTTACTTTTGGGCAGTACAAACATTCCAGCGCCTCTCAAACATTCAGTGTTGAATTCTACCTGGCCTGCACAGAAGTTATCCTAAACCCAGGATCCAGCCCAAATTGCCCAGAGCATTCAGTGAGTATCTCTTTTCAGATCACAGCATCACTCCAGAATTACTCCAAAAAGGATGTGTTAGACCACTGGAAAGGCAGGGCAAGCAGGAGTGCTGGAGCTACTGAGCAGAGCAGCATTATAACAGAAAACGCAAGTCAGATTTGTCAGAAGCAATGCATTATAAATGTGTGTCAGTAATCAGAAAGTTTATTGCATATCACTTAAATTTTCTTGTGCTGTGAGGCATATGTCAATCAGGACAGAGCTAACTTTACAGAAAACAGCATGCACGCTCAGTGCCTGTCTTTCAGGGAATTAGCTGCAGACAATACAAAGCCTAAGCATCAATCAGACAAATGACAGAGTCTGTATGTATGATCAGGACTCTTGTGTTTACTTCCCAAAATAGCTTTGCTAAAGATACTCATGTCCCACATTTCTGTCTGCAAATCACTTCCATGGCACACAAGGTAGCATCAGATAGAATGAATAAGCAACCAAATGGCAACTGAAATGATGTGGGAAACAGGTACGATATCTGACAGGATGATGTTTCAATTTCAATTTAGAGCCCACACAAAATTTTCAGCAAAACAAAGGAAACAATGTATTAGAGCTTTTTAGAAGGGTTTTTGCTACATATTAAACTGTGATCCATGAAATCCAAGCTTTACAGTTTGCAAATGCTAAGCTTTTAACACAAACTATCAATTGCTGTCCATGTAGTTTTCAGAAGCATTTATTTATATTGTTTGTCTGAGTAAACAATCCTTGTCACTCTGGTATTACCCACAGGCTTAAAGGAACAATCACTAGTCAGGCCAGAGCTGATTACTGTAATAATAGCTTTCTAGCCTGCTGAAATCAGGGAATTACATGCCCATCATTTTACAGAAGGCTAACTTTATGTTAGCAGAACATGACCCCTTCTCCTCAGCTCAGACTGCAGAAAACGTCTTTTTTTTTTTCCTCCTTTGTGTATTAGCTTAAAAATAAGTTACTGTTAAGCTTTGGACCTGATCTTTCCATGAACCAGTTTCAGTGGAGATTTGTGATATGTCTCCACAGGAGTCCTGGCTGTGATTGGAACCCGGTACAAGATAAAGCTATTAACTCACAAAAGCTAAGGACACCACCATCACAAACAGGCCCTCTCCCACAGCTTTCCACCTCCAACGCATAGCTGGCAGAGCAGGGTGTGTGCCTCTGCCATTGCAGAGTCCAGCAAGAATAATGTATGACTTTCCAAAAGAGAAGCCAGAGGAGAGGCACAACTTGCCCTCTGCTTACTACAGGAGCAATAAATGCTAACAAAAGGTTGGGCAGACAGCAGTAATTGATAACTTTTTAACCCTCTAGCACAGGTATGAATCTCAAAGATAATAAGTTCATACTTGGACAGTTACCCAGGGCCAGACTGATACAGCCACAGCTAGAGTGCTCCCTGCATTCAAGTTAGTTAGTTTGCTATTAGCTCATGCATGCCTCCATTTTGCTGCTGTCACTGCTCTGATTGCAGTGTCTTTATGTCCTGCACCTGACAGACTACTGTCAAACTCTGCTGCATTTTGGATCAGCTGGGCCATGCAGAGAAATGCTGAATTTTTTTCCAGAACTATATATTCTTCATTGGATACACTTGCAGCTGAAAAAAACCAACAAATTATTTTCTCCTCCTCTGTTTCCTGCTCAGCTAAATAATTATTTTTGATGTGTGACCATGGTTCCAGGTATTTATAGTTTATGCATTGAGTAATATCTGCAAGAACTAATGAGATCTTTAAACTATTTTCTCTGGTTGAAGCTCACCTTCTGCTACTCCCTAAGATAGCTACTGCTTTTTACATATGTATTTTCTGCAATCAGCAAAAACTTTCAAAGCTTGCATTCGATATTCCTGTTTCTGGAGAAATTTCAAGGTCATCTGGCTCCACGCACAAATGTGAAAGACACTTACCTCGTCAGGCTTAGAGCAGTATTTTCTGACAAGGATTTGTTGGGCAAGCTGAAGGACATGTTCTCCAGGTAGCCCAGCATGGTGTCAAGGGAGCGGAAGTTCCCTCTCTCCTCGGTCAGATTAGTTATGATGGGATGATAGGCGTTTGTAGAGAGCTACAGGAGAGAGATACAACTCATCAGAAATTGTTCCATATGGCAGTCATTATTTATCGTTTTAGCCCAAAAGGGAGTTTGAGGCATAGTAGACTGCTGTGGTTACACGCAGGAGGTTACATAAGCCAAGGGAAAAGGAAAGCACACAGATAGATAAATAGGATAAACAGAATATACGGCACAGTTTCATTTTTTCATTAGCAATTCAGGTCCTATCTGCCATGGTTTCCTGAAAGCCTCTGTGAACAAGAAGAAAACTAACAGAACTTTGACACTGCAGATAGCAAGAAAGTGAAAATACACTGCAACGGCTAATTGCATGTAGGCCAATTACAGCTAATTCTATGTATTCTGCATATTAAAAATTACATTTTATTTTAATCTTTTTCATTACGCATTTACTAAACAGATGAAAACTAATTTTGTTATTGTAGTTGGAAATTTTTTCTAATCTTAAACAAAACAAGAGGAAAAATTAGCAAAATGTTGTTGAATGTCCTATATCTTCAAAGTTCATTGAAATACTTAGAAGTTTCTACATTTTTTCCTTTTTTTAATATAGAAAATATTTTTATTTAACCATGAATTCCTTTTATCTGTCCTACATTAAGAGTGCTGTAGTACTCCCATCTTCCCGTCATGGCTAAAAATTCTCCCTATGCATATCTGAGAGTGTTTATAATTGGGATACTAAAATAAGTGCCATTAATGAAAACTGTAAAGTGAGGAGGGTCTGTAACTCTGTAATATATACACATTCTGGCATTATAGAAAAGCATTATGAGGACAGTCCTACCACAGGTTTTGTAGTGGTTGTCATCACAGACCATGGAAGTGTCGAAGAAAGCAAAACTTGCACACCTGGGGAAAACACATACACAAATGAGGGTGTTAACAAATCTGATATTCCCACTGCAGGTTGAATTAGTTTAACTGAAAGTAACATATTCGCTGTTCTGGGCATTTTACTTATTTGCAGTACTGTAGCTACACAGGCTTGTTTAAAGCATTTCACTTACTGATTCTCTCATCAATTTTATTTCATCTTTATATAGATGAGCCTTGCAATTTAGTTTAAGTCTTAAACACTTAAACCTTTGTTTGCAAACAGGAAATTTCAAGTGTTATACCTCAATAAAAAAAGGACAACTGTACAATTAAAACATTGGCATCCATCTTCCTTCTCTAGCTCTTCCCCCAACATTTATGCAAAGTATTCAGGGAAAATTTAAAAAAAAATCCTATGTCTTATCAGAAATAAATAATAATCTGTAGGCACTTCTGACAATTTCATATACAGAAACACAGCAAGGTCATATATGTGATAAACTGGGACTGGGAACATACAGACACTGGAAAAAGTGAGACTCAAGTCTCAGCTGTGATCTCCAAATGTTAATGTTTACTTATATCTTGAGTCTCAACTGCCTGAGTGCCAAATAAAAGCACACCCATGAAGGCAAGTTCAGAAAGATTTTTCCACATTAAAAAAACCTGTAAGAAAAATTCAGAGCCAATGGAAATACTTTTGTTGCTTGCAGCAAAACTAAGGCACCCTCAAATAAAAGAACATTGGTAGAAATGGTAGTATACTAAAGCTTTTGGGGCATGCCAGTTTTGCATAAAACGAATAGCAGGGGTCAAGGAGGCAAAACACAACCTCCATTAGTAGTTTGAGCATATTATAGATAATGTCTCTATTATGTGTTTGTAAGTTGATTTCAAGCAACAGTGAGGTTGCTATTAATCAGACAGGCTTTACTAATAAGTGTCGCCCACTAGCACTATATCCATTGAAAATTACCATATGAACATGTCATAAATGATTTGTCGAGACAAAGAATAAATTCAATTTTGGATGGTTTCCAGTTGCTCCATTTTAAAAATATTGATTCCTTTCTGTGCAAAGGGATTTATTGGTCATTTGTGATAGAGAAATAAGATTTTCTTCTAATCTACATCTTACCAAGAATTTATATTTGCCAGGAGTGTGGTATTTAAGCACAATCAAACAGTAGTTGCATATATAGGATACATTTTCTCATGGATCCAAAAGGAACATGATTATTCATTCTATTAAAAACAGACTGTCCTGTTAAGTTCCGTATGTCAAACCACATTAGCCCAGCTTCAACCCTGCTTTAAGTCCTCCAAAGTCAATAAATAGATACCAAGAATAACTTTTGTTTACTATGTTGATTAGTATTGTAATATCCATTGCTTCCTCTGAGAATGTTCTAACTTCATCCATCAAATTGGAAATTTTATAAAATTTGATAGGTCCACTACTTTGAAGGAAAAAGGAAAAAGCAAAAAATTCAATACTCCACATTTCTCAAGTGTTCCAAATGACCTGAGCACTTTAAAAAAAATAAATTAGCTTGAAATTCTTCACACTTACAAAATACATATATATACCTGGCATCCCTTTACATTTTAATTCCTAAGCCCCTAGAAAATACACATCAAGCTTCACTTTCAATTAAGAGACTAGAAATTTATTTTTCACAGAAAAGTGATAGTTCCAGATGACCCTGAAAACCTGTGAACTAGGGGTTTAAGAAAAAAACAACACCTAATGTCATGCAAATTGCAGTAAACACAAAAGCTCACAGCACAAACATCTCAATGTATAAATCTGGGAGTTTGCTATACAGCCTCCTAAAAATAAGCAGGGATTGAAAGGTAGGATACAGGCAAAATTCTGTACAACTCTAAAAATTCAGACTTTAGCAGAATCCGAGGGCCCAACTCTTTCTGCAGTGTTTCAAAAGCTAGCTACAAGCATTAATGTCCAGCAAACAGATATTTTGAGCCCCAGTAAGACTCTTTCCAAACTGAAGTATAGAGGAAAGAAGTAGAAACTGAAGTCCTGAACAGGATTTGCATTCATGGAAAGAGCTTTCCATGATGCCTTGATTATTTGTTAGAGTGAAGATGGGAGGGTGGAGGGCTTCAGAGGATGGTTGCTGTGAGCTCACAAGAATTCAAGGGGTTAAAAAGAGTTCTCTTTCTATTTATAAGTCATACTTCTCTAACAGTGAAACAGGGCACACATAGATGATCAGGTCAATTTGAAAATCTACTGCTCTTGAGTTTAGCAACATAACATCCTTCTTGAGTTACACTAAATCAAAGAGTGTAATTTACGGTAGCTTGGAGTTGGATAGTGTTATAGTAACCCTAGATTGTTGTGAAAGATATAACAGCCAAATACAAAAGCATGTTTTCCAACATGACCAGAACATTATAAAGTTAATAATTTTTTTTTTTAAGATTTTAAAACTATTTCCTGTATCAAATGAATACCCTCCCAATCAGAATTTTTGAAGACTTTCATAGGAATCACTTTTTAAAATAAAAAGGTTTTAAAATAAAAAACTTGAGCGCAATTGCTATTATTTGTGTGGCAAAGTAAGTAGATTGCTTCACTAAATACCAGATGGAGGGTTTTCTTTTTCAGTGACTTGAATTCTACATAAACGAGTTTATATTTTCTTTTTGATAAAATATATTTTGTATATACTTGATTGCTATAATCAAACTTGGAATTCAAACACATACATTCTCATTTCCAGACACGCATCAGAAGTTCTGTGTTATTCAAAGAGTTTCCATTGTGAAAGTGGTTCCCATGGGTTTAAAAGCACAAGAGTTAGGAGTGTAACTGCTTTAGCTCTCAATAACCTAGTAAGAATAAATGAAAGCAGGGAAACTGCCAGCGAAGCCAAATGTTCCAGATGCCCCATAGCTTTATTCCCAAGATGGATGTTTTCTAATTGCTACTCACACACAAGCACTTAATAGCAACTGCCTTTCTTGTAGTGAAAAGTTTATAATAAAGATCCATAGAACAACTGACAGGGTTTACTGGCCAGTCTTCTAAGTCTTTGTTCTAATCCTAATTCTTTGCCTCTTATATTACATTTCAGCTCATATCTTTCTTTTTAGTTCACAAGCATACATGAGTTAATAAGTCTTTATCGTTCCAGGAACTGGAGGGATAGCCATTATTATCCACATCTGCTGGAATACACTGAGTGACTTGGCTCTAAGTTATACAACAACCAGATTGCAAGTTAGAAATCCAGAGTCAGTCTTTCCTAATACTGTTCTGCCTCAAGTCTAATTATTGCTCCTCTTCTCTTGATCCTAGAGGATCTAAAAATGGCTGGATACTTCAGGTCTTGGTAATTTTTAACAACATTTTTAAGGAGATAGAACCAAGGATGAAAAGATTGCACAAAGACAGCCAAGCGTTTCAGTGACATTCATACCTGACTTTTTCTGCCTCTGAAAATTACATTCAATAGCTGAAAGATGTGAAATGAACACAAACCCTACACACTAAACATTTTTAAGTCAGCATCTTTACAGAAGATGAATTATGACAACAGTGCATACACTCACCAACAGCAGCTGTAAAGTACTGCTCAATTTCATTGGGGGTGAGTGCTCTTTCCCATATAATGAATTCATCAAATGCCCCATTCACATAGCGCTTAGTTTGATCCCCCTCTGTCCCAGTCAGTAGATTTGCACTGGGATCTCCGTAATCATAGAACACTTTCCCATCTGGATCAGTTGTGTTTAGAGTTCCATTGACATAGACTTTCAGTCCTTCTCTTGATTTCCAAGTAAAGAGAATATGAGTCCAATAAGGACCTGCAAAATATTAAAAGTCACAGCAAAATCCATGAATCAATTCCATTTAGAGTCTTTCGTGTTCAGAATGTTTTTGCTGACTTGTGCAATACTATAGAGCTGTATAGGAAGTGCTAAGAGTGAATTATGGAATGCTGATGTCATGTATATTAATCTTTATACTCATGGGGAAGCCCATACTTTGGCAGAATGTCTGTTAGCTTTTGTCTGAACTCTTACTTGGGCTCACTGCAGTTTCATAAGTTATACTTGCTAAGTATTATTGGCCAAGATTTGAAGTCTCTTCAATATTGTCTCAAAACTCAGTTCAGCAAGAACTGCATAAAGACTGCAAGAACTGGAGAACAAGCAAATAGACTAATTTAAAGTTGCCATGGTTTCTTTGTTATACTTGAGAGGCTGAAAACATAATACTAATTTTCACTTGGATTGGATAATCCACAAATGAGTGAATTATTCTTACCATTTAGCAGCTTTTATCTTAAAATAAGATTTCTAAACTGATTTATTAAGCTTTATAAAACTCTGGTACTATGAGTGAGAAAATCCTATTATACCAATGTACAGGTAGTCAAATTAAGGCAAGAAAAGATTTAGTGATTGTCATTGGCATTACTAGAAGACCAGAATTTGTTCCAGTCACTAGGTAATACTGCTCCTGAACAATATACAGTTTAGATAGAAGCAGTAAGATATGTGAAATACCAAAATGTTTATTAATACTATGCCATGGCATACAAAACTTGACACTCAACAGATAACAAAATGACCAAAGCACTGAACACCCAGTTAGAGAGTTACCAAATAAAGTCTTAATTTAGGAGGCAGTAGAGGACAGCACACGTTTTAGAATATACTGAGAACTGTCAGGGGATTAACCTGCATTCTTCACTCATGTTTCCATCTAATCACTCATTAATCTATTGATGTCAATAAGAATTCCACTTCAGAAACAACTGGAAGTTGGGTCCAAGGACTGTTACTGAATGGCAACTGTTCTATAACACAATATCACTGGTTTTTCAGTTTGTACTTTATCTCTCTCTCCCCACATCAAGAGAATTCTTCGGCACAGAGCTCTGTAGCTATTTTTATACATCCACTTCTCTTTCCTGAACTTGTGTTCTTACCACTACATCTCTCTGCAAGATTAAAGTAAAATATAACAAAGAAATGAATAAAAAAAAAAATTATGAGCTTTACCCGGCGGACTAAAGCTTGCTTTCCACTTCATCATTGCACTCCCACGGGTGTAAAATTCCACTGAGCCTTCACCTTCGTTTGAACAGATTTTGAAACCACTGGAAATTACTTGTCCACCAGAGGCAGGGAGAAACTTGGCCTGCTGGTCTTGAGTCTTCCAGAAAAAGGAAAATGTTACTCCTGATGAAAGCAAGTGAGAGGAGATTTTAATAAAATAAAAGTGCAATTAAAAATTTCCAATACTGTAGAATACAGAGAGGGGGAATGCTTTTGAAGACAGATCATCTGCTAGCATAAACAAGGACAGCATTTTTAAAACCAAAAAAGCTCTAACAGTTTAAACCAAATAAACATCTCTTCCTTGGGTTTGCATCACATGTGCATACCCAGGACATAGCAGTAATCATTGCTTCCTGAGTAGCTTCTATCAGTTAAAACTGCAGTTCTTTGAGCACCAAAAGTAGTGAAGTCTTTTTTCTTACAGATTTATGCCTCCATTCCCTTTGCCTTATCTCTCCAGTCTCCTTACCCTTCTCATCCTCCTGTGATGATCTCCTTTTCTTCCTGTGATCTCCGCTTATTTCAAAACACAAGTTGCTTTCATATCTCCATATCGTCCACCAGCATCTACATCTTTTTTTGATGTTCACCAAATGCCAACAGAGCCAGAAACAGTACATTGACTGCTTCCAAGCTACTGATGCGCTAACTGGCTGCCAGCGTGCCCATGCTTATTGAATAGCATCCATTGCTAATTACACTTTAATTTTTCTAAGCATGTTATTACCCGTGTTTTCATGCTTCAGTGTTCCAATAATTGCTGAAAGCAAAGAACCAATGTAAAAGAAAGGGATAGCAACATATGCAGAGCCACAGTCAAAACTGAGGTCCCCACCCACACAAAAATCAAAGAATTCTTCCCAAAATGCAAGTGCAATCCTGCAAGTGCACGTGATTGACTTCGTCCACAAATAACCCTGTTCAATTCACAGTAAATTTTACTATTATACTGTAAAATTGAAGAGCTCTTCAGATTGCACATTAGTGAAGAAACATGATTTCTGTAAGATGGCTTGTTTCTTTAAAAAGGTTACCTCAAAAGGCTTGACTGAAACACAAGTAGCAAATTAAACCTCCCTCGCACTTCAACAGTTCATAGTGGCTCTGCTGTAGAGGTTCTGCAGTCAAATGCAATTACACGGAAAATGGCTCGACTAAACAGGTCCTAAAAATGTTCATCTCAGAATTTATAGTACAAAGTGCTAACAATAAAA
Organism: Gymnogyps californianus; assembly: GCF_018139145.2. Lineage (NCBI taxonomy): Eukaryota > Metazoa > Chordata > Aves > Accipitriformes > Cathartidae > Gymnogyps > Gymnogyps californianus. The sequence continues at coordinate 10,464,945 of NC_059486.1, forward strand.
TCTGAGTTCAGAGCAGGTTGAGAAAAAGTTTATGAAGTACAGAAGTGGAAGAGGTTTTGCCACAAAGAATCATAATGAATTAAGTTGGCAACGACCCTGAAGATCACCCAGTCTAAACTGTCTTGCTCAAAGCATAGCCAATTTCAGAGCTAGATCTGGTTGCTCAGAGCTCAGCTGAGATTTTAATGTCACCATGGATGCAGATTGCACAGCCTTTCTGTGCAAACCATCCCGATGCTTGGCCACCCACATTGCAAATAAACTTCTTTGCTTAGATCTAATCAGCATTTCCTGTGTTACAATGTGCCTGCATTGCCTGTCACATTTTCGTTGTGCGTCTCCAAGATCGTTTAGCTCCATCTGCTTCTATAACCACCCATCAGGTAGTTGAAGACAGCCCTTAGCATTCTCTTTTCTTCATGGTGTAAGGAAAAGCCTCAGCCTCCCCTCCCATGTCATATTGTCCAGCCCCCTAAGCCATCTGCTGGAGTCACTCTGGCTTGTCAGCATCTCTTTTGTATCAGGGGACAAAAATGGGACATAGTACTTCAGATATGCTCTCGTAAGCGCTGAACAGAGGGGAATAATCACTTCCCTTAACCTGCTGACTATGCTCTTTTGACATGTAGTCAAAATATCTGTCTGGATGGTTTTATAGTTAGCAGTTCTGCAGGCCCCCCAGGCAGTATGAACTTTGCCACTTTGCTACCACATAGCCCAGCACAAGTTAATGAAGCCCTCAAACAATTATGTACATTTCTTGTTAAAACCATAGATTTTATGTGTTTCATAATTTTATGCTTAAAGATGGAAAAGCCTCAGACAGCTCACTACAGTCATCAGAAGTATTCCCCCCCACTACTCTCTGGAACATAATTTTTTTTTATTTCACATATTCTTTTTGTCACATTAACTTAGCAGAAAAGTTAAAAATTATATTATTGCAGAAAAAATAATTTAACTATGTAGTATCTTCCTGTCTTAACTGATCTTCCTGTTTATCCTCATGATAGCACCCATCAATTTACATGATCTACATACCATTCCCTAAAAGCTTTATACATGACAAAATAACCACCATGGAAATGCTAATCAATTATCACTGGCCTCCTAGAAATCAATCAGTATATGAACATCATCAGTCTCAGTTTGCTAGAACTTGATGGATATGGGTTTAAAGCTATAAATGCTGTGAACTCCCATCTGAAGAATTTGAGGTCTGTTGTAAGCAAGTTGTAATACCTTCACCAGCAGATAAGCCTGAGTTCATATTTCAGCTTCTTTACCACACCAGTAACAGGCTGAAACACTGATCCAACCCTCTTTCCAGAAAGCCATGCATTTCCCTTGTATCTGCACACCATCTTTCACCACCCTAGTGAAAGGGCCACCAAGGCTGACCATGTTAATCTATTACCACTATTAATGTGATTCCTCTGTTAAAGTGTCTCACAATCTTTTTCCAGCGCTTCACCACACTTCTGAAAGGTATGGAAGTGCTGTTATTCTTTCTTTACAGGCTGAGAGATGAAGTTTAAATGATGTAGACAGAGACTAAGTTATACAGCCGGTCTGCAGTGGAGCTGGTTTCCTCCATCTTTGACTGTCTATCCTATTGGACTACCCTGTAGCTACTGATCATTCTGTAGCCACAAGAAAACTGTGGATCTAAGTCCTCCTTACGTGCACTTTGGTTCATGAAGTGCCAAAGCTAAAAATAAAAATTAGAGTAAGGCACACAAAACACACAGCTTTATGAAATGCTATGTTGTGCATAGGGCTGCTTTTTTAATTTTTTTTTATTTCAACTTCACATATGTTGACTAAACCTAACTTCTCTTACTGTGTTCAAACATGATTAAGAGAACATTCTCTTGCATCTTTCACAAATTTTTTTTTTGACCGAAAATGCCACTTTAATGAGCCCAAAGCTGCTTACAGAAAATCATTGTTTAAAAATTACTTGAGAAAGAAGGAAGGTAGGGGAAGAATGTTTCAACATTTAAAAAACAAGACGAATTTGTTTTCTCAAGTCAAAATAATGGTTCTGAAATGTTATTAAATTTAGCCTAGGAAAAAACACTGGGATTTTTGTTTCATAGGTTGTAATATTTCATCTGAAAAGATCCCAAGATCGGTTTAGAAAGCATTCCCTGCTTAAATGTACTTAACACCAGTTTCACAAATGCGACCAACGAACATCAAGGAATGTTTAAGCAATAGTAGGCTTGAATAAAGTTACATCTTATCATTGCCACAGGTTTTATTTGTTTCGGAGAAAAACAAGAGACACTCTCTTTATGTAAAGGGGTGTTGGCTTTTTTTTTTTATACCTGCTACAGTGATTTTGTTTTTATTGTTTATATGATTTCTTCTCTTTACATTTGATCTGCTGAACGTTTCAGTGTTCTATGTTTCTAATGTTTTTGTTTGTGAGATACTGGGAGTGCTCTGGTACTATAAAAATTATTTATTCTGATTATTATGTTACACTACAGATGTAGAAATATGACTTACTGATGATTTTTATTTCATAGTGGTACGAAAAAAGTATGAAAAGATACAGCACGTATCAGAAAATATACCTACAGTAGGGTACTGAATTACTTTTTCTAATACTCTCAGGTAATAGCTGTGTACCATCAGCTCTCTGAGTTTCTCCTACTTTCTTAAAAAGTTCATACACAGCTCTTGCTTTAGCAGCTTAAAAAAAAAACCAACCCTATTTTAAGTAATGTTACCCATTTGAAAAACAGCCTAAAAATCAATAAAAGCAGGACAATTCAATGTTAACAATACTGCTTAAGCTTAAGGACTGCTGGAGTTTATGTACAGAAAGCCACCATTTTCCATTGATCCTTCCATTTCTACTGAATTTTAAATATCTAGTGAATGTTTTATGCTAGTGACCAGTTGTATGTTTGGTTTGAGAGTCAAATACAGTTTTAATCATCTTCCATAATCAACACACTGTCAAACCCGTGCCCCCCTATTCCACCTGTCATTTTGTGACCCTAGCCCAAGAAGAAGAAAGGAAAGAGAAACAGAATGAAAATATTTAAGCACCTACAAGGACAAATGGATTCCAAGACAACAGAGACTTAAAAATTTTGTTATCTCCAAAGATAAAACAAAAACAAACAAACACACACACACTAAAAAACCCATTCCTGCTAAAAGGCCACACTGAAAAACTGTCTCCTGAATTTGAAACCTGTAGGACAACTACTTTGTCAAACTGCAGTTCTTGTAGGAATTGATCTTGGTGCCACAGGCAAGACTTTGGGCACTGTAAGCTTATTTCTGGTTTTGTTTGAAATATACTGTAGATCATTGGTCTGAGTAGCTGGTGATTAGTTCTAATCTAAATTGCAGTTAGAAAAAACTAAATTTTTAGCAATCAACACTCAATTGTTTTAAAAGTCAATAAAGAAAAGTGTCAAGCTAGAATTTTAGAGAGTTCATTCCAATGAGGAAAGAAACAATGATTATTGAATTACATAATTTGACAGCAAAAGAAAAGCTAATAGTAATTAATGAATTTACTAACCTTCAGGTCCACAAACTTCTGGATTACTAATGCAAGAATTTTGATAGCTTCCAAAGAAGAGAAAGGTAACTCCTTTCTTTTCAGTGACGTAAATTCCTTTGTTCACCATTCCTTCTACAATATCTAAAGGAAAAGCAAAATATAGTTTAACATTTATATAAATCAAAACTTCCTGGAATCATGATTTTAACAGACTCATACACCTCATATGTTTATGTTGTCTCAACTATAGGTTTGTTTTTGTTGGTTTTTTTTGTTGTTGTTGCTGGTTTTGGTTTTTGTTTGAGTTTGGTGGGGATTTGTTGGTGGCTTGTTTTTTTGTTTGGTTTTTTTTTTTTTTGAAGATCCATACAGATAACTCTTTCATTTCAAGTGTGTAAAAATTATACTCATATCCATCACTCAGATTCTTGATTAACTAAGACTGCTTGACAGAACCCATACACCCAAAAATTATTATTTCAAAGTCGTCTGAATAAACCTTATGCTTTCCAGAGTTCTGAATACCAGACACATCATAGAGGTATTTCTGTCTTATTGTTAGACTGAGTTACTGAAGAAATTCTTTATTCAATCAAAAATGTAACAGAATAGGGTTTTTTTTTCATTTTTTGAAAGGGAGTTTTTGTGATCAAAAGCCACTTTTCATTAAAAATAATTCAATGAAATATACTTGACAAGCCATATTCAAAAGGCAGAAATATATACCCTTTTGAGATATCCTTTGGTATGGCATCATTGTCATTTGGAAAGGCTATTTCTTTGTCTAATATGGATAATGACTAACTGTCTTGTGATTTGATTGTGATTTTCTTGTGTTCCCTCCTAAAGAAAAGCACTGTTGATTCATCTCCTACTAGCTAAAGCACATGAGCCTTCTTAACACTAAAAAAATATGACCCTTGTTTACTATAGGAAACCTCACTAAGGTCTGAGAGTCGAGCTGATAGATAATGATGGGAAGTTCATCGCATTTGTCCCAAGATAAAAAGAGGGACTAAATTTAGCAATGAAGACAATAGGAAATCATAATCAAAAAATTCTGCTGCGTTAAAAAGCCTGCATTCCACAGAACACAGAATATTCTATCATCTATTTCTGAGCAGACAGAATGGAATTGTTCAGTTTGGAATTTCATGTTAATACCATTGTTTGTGATGGCATTTCTGCAAGGATTGTGAAGATTCAGGATCTTGGTTTTAAGACCCTTCTCTAGAATTTCTTCTGAAAAACTGTTAGGAGAAGAGTTGCTCCAAGGGAAACACCAGCAATGAGAATACAGTCTTTTCCTGCTCTGAGGTGCAGAAATTGCCAGCTAGGTGCTGCTTGATATTTGAAAATCTAACAAGATCGTAAGGGGAAACAAGGAAGGCACACAAATGGTCTAAAACTCATGAATGGCAGGATGTAAGGGACATCTCTCTGTATTTATCACTGTATATCTACCTGACTGAACAGAAGCCTTTTGCACAGCAGAGCACAGTGCAAATCATGCCAAAGATGCACAGCCAGTGCTAGGGACAGACCATCTATCTAGAGTGATAATCACAAATACTGTTGTCATTGCTTCAAGATGGTGCATCCCTTTATGCAATGGGGACATGGGCAAAAGGGCATCTCATTTTCAAACTGTAGACAACCATCAGGCATGAGGACAGCAATCACAGTGCTGGCCCATCTGTAGGATAACACCACTCAAGGAAACAGCAACAGCATGGCATAGTCCTGAGTAAATGTATGTCCAAATATTTTCTTAGTTCATTCCAAATCTCAACACAAATATCACAGTTTTCAGGTATCTTCCCCTCCCTTTGAGGAAGAAGTCATCAAGTTCTGTCTCTAATTGACAGATAAAATTTAGTTTCTTTCTAAAATTTGTGTGTGTATTACGGAGTGAAGAAAACATTTCAAAGTTCTTCTTGAGTCACTTGAATTCTAAGTTAATCCAGCCAGAATAAATCCCGTAAGGTAATGCATTTCTGTTTCCATAGCATTTCCTTTGCCATTGATGTCACTTTTTAATGTTCATATTGAATATATCTTATTATGTGAGAACTATGCAAATGGTCTATAAAGCAGATAAGAAAGGACTGAAAGGAATTAGGGTCATTTGAAGTTCATTATTAATAGAGTTCACATCTGCCAGCATACTTTTACTGTTAGAGAGTAGAAAAATAGTGGTTTTAGTATTCTAATATAAACCTCCTAGTATCTGAGCAGCCCAAATGACAGTTCTACCATTTCCATGCTTCTCCTTAGGTCAGCTTTTCCAACAACTAGATGAGAGTTAACACCCAATTGTAAAGTGGACAAGAGGTCATATTTCAATTGCACCTACACAAGTATAAATCCTAGTGACTTAAATTAAATGACTTTAAGCTTATGCTGGTGTAGATGTAACTAGTTTCCATCTGTCAGGTTTCTGCCTGGAGAGTTGTCATTTTCTGTTCTTCCTTTTATCTCCTGATGTGTTGATGTAAAAAAAAATTCACTAAAAGGACATATATATGCAGATTTTTGCTTGCATTCTTTTTAAAAAAAAAATTGTTAATCAAAGATGTCATGATTGACAAGATCTTCCAGGCTTTGCAAATTTGCTTGCATTTGTCTTTCTTAACATGTCCTTTAAAAATTACTATGAAATGGTGAAAAACAGATGGCCTCTTTTTCCTTTTAACCTTGAAAGACAAGAAAAAAAATCAACCTATTTGTTCTTATATGTTCCTCTGAAATGTCATCTCTGTTTCTTTTAAGCTTAATACAAATATTTTAGGTTTTGGAGGACCACTGGGGCCCTATCTCCCATGGGCTGCTTAGCATGGGGATGCCTCTCCCAGTAGTTCAGAGTAATTGGGGTAACATTGCAGGAGTGCTTTTTCAATAATGTATGCCAATGTAAGCATAAATAGACCTTTACCACATGACCACTTGAACCAAAACTCAGTGTTAACTTTGAATCCAACGTTACAAGAACCATCCAAGCTTGACAAATGCAGAACAAAAAAAATACGTAAATCCTCACCTACAGTTGCAGAGAAGTTAGAGTAGGCAGAGTCATTGGTATATACAAAGGTAGAGTTATGGGAAGGAAGCACAGTGAAGTTGTGGATTCTTAGAGCTGGGTGGAACAACAAAAGAAAATAAGCAAATAAGCAAAACAATGAATAAACACAATCAGTAATGAATTGACCAGTTCATATCTCTCAACATAGCACAAATCACAGATGTTGGTCAGTGGCCTTTAAAATTATCATAGAACCACTTCTCCCAAGGACTTGTATGCATGCGAATGTTACCTTCTTTAACTACACAAGTTAAGTAAATACAGTATCACTAAACCAATTTTTTTTCCTTAAAGTAGCTGAGAAGAAAACAACATAAAAAATACAACTGCGATGAAGGCCTCTGAAATATAATCATGCTGGTAAGGAACTCTGCAATTATACAAAAATCATTATACTGGTGCAAAAGCTATGGGCAATTCAAGTCCCATGTCCAGTTCTGGGCTCCCCAGTACAAGAGAAACATGGACATACTGGAGCAAGTCCAGCAAAAGCCTGAGAATGCCGGGACTGCTCAGCCTGGAGAAGAGAAGGCTCAGGGATCTTACCAAGGTATATAAACACCTGACAGGATTTGTAAAGATAGTGCCAGACTCTCCTCAGTGTTATCCAGTGAAGATATAAGAGGCAACAAGCACAAATTAAAATACAAGAAATTCCATATAAACCAAAGAAAAAAATCTCAACTTTCATATCTGACAATAAAATTTTATTCTCTAATTTTTTTTTCCCTATTTTGATAATTTCACAGTATCTTGCGCACTGTAATTATTTACCCTCGGCAGGCAAATAGAGCTTGATGGAAAGCCCATGAAAGTAAATAGAGACACATTGATTTGGGATTTAGACCAACTGAGCTCACAAAAGGGAAAGGCAAATGCTCTTTAAAAAAAGAACATACACAAAAACCTCAAGAGAAAAATGCATGGAAAACAAGGGGTCAGATGAAAAACCTGAACATGGCCACATCTTTTTTTATTTGCTATATTTTAGGTTGATTTTTTTCCTTCAATTGCTTCTACTGTTGAGATAACCAAAAAATTAATTTGCTGACACTCTCTCTCACAACACAAACACATTGAGAGATATAAATCTGGCTTCACACACAATGACTTCAACAAATAAAATGGATTAACATGACGGACAGATTATGATGCTTCAAGGATTTAAGAGGAGAAACATGGAATGAAAATAATTGCATGATATGATGAGTGGAAAAACAAGAAAGATTCTAGCAATAAACAGAAGAGTTGTGTAATCAGAATGGTATCAAAAACAAGCAAATTGTCATCTGCATTAGACTACAACAATAAAGAAAACTCTTCTTGTATATCAAAGTCAAATATCAGATAGATACATAAAACCTCTGCTGGAGGCAGCTGAAATAATATCTGTGTATTATAAGACACAATATAAGCAACTGAGAAGAATTTGAACTATCCACTACAACATTAAGAAAAGAATTCAACATTATCAGAATGGCACTGCAGCTAAAAAGACTTTTGGCTACTGGCATCCTCTGCAAATAATAGTGAGACAAAGTCCTCCAAACTTTTTTTCAGCAAAGTCATGCAGCTGGCTCATTTATAAAGTTATTTAACACAATGTCATAATAGGAGTCAAAGGAGATTGCTCATGTGAGCCAGTCCCATTCCTGTAAGTGAAGGTTTGCAGGACCAGGAACTTTATATGTTCTGCTTTATCTCTTCTAAGATAGTACTGAAAAGATTTCTGAATTTTACCAAAATAATGTAATTTAACATAATTTGAAAAACAATCTAATATCAATTGTCATTTTTCCAAGAGCTATATTTTATATATCACTTTCAAGCACTTTCAAAACAACTTTGTTGTAACATGAGTGCCAAAACAGTGCTAGATATGGAGTGCTTTACTCTTCTTGAAACTATGTGAAGTCCGGTGTCAGAAAATTACTTTAACACACTGTTAGAGAACTCATATGGTAACTGTTTGTAAGCCAAATTATGATTCTATTGAAGTCAATAGGAATGCTGCCATCGGCCTCTAAAGGGAGAAGAATACTGCCCAGATTTACTTCTGGTCAGTCGATTTCCTTCCTTTAAGAAACTGTGTGGAAAGATGGGTCAAAGTTTAAGCTTAAAATACTTCAACACCTCTGGAATAAAAGGTTTTAGATATTTATGGATCTTTTTCCCACTTAGGAACAGAGATTGATATTGCCATTTTTGTGTAATAAATAGCAATAACTTTGCACTTTTGTAACATTTTTCATGCAAGGTTGTAAAGGTGCCTAATTCCTGATTTAATCTTCTGCAGTGATCTTTCTGGGTAAAGATATTACAGACATCAGTAGTAACACAGCAGCTACTCCTTGCACTAGTACAAAACAGTTTAGCTCAACTGCCAAGGTGGTCAGCCATAGTGTGAAAAATGCTAGGAATATATATAGCCCAACTTGGAGTCGGCTAAAATGTCAGAAGAGAAAAAACAGTTCATGTGAAAATTACTAAGGGACCTTTGAGTCTCAGAAGGAGGTAGAGCATAGCTGAAAATTTCATCTGAAAGGAACGGCCCTGCAAGCCCATAATGCTGCGATGGGATACAGTGGTTCTGTCGAAGCTCCATTAATCCCCGGGAAGGCCCCACCACCCTTTTTGGTCCTGATGTTTCACATAAGAAAACTGCTGAATCCAACCAGACTGCCTTTTAGTATCATTCCCTCTGGGATCCTGCAGTCCTGAAAACTGACTCTTTCAAATCAGTGAGAGTTTTGCCTTAGCAAATCTCTCTTGATTTTGCCTGATTGGAAAAAGAATTTGAACTAATGCAATGCTGCTTTTAAAGAAATACAAGTATTCAGATAAGAGCTTACACTTCTCTTTCTATAGATACTACATGCAATTTTCAAAAGTGCGTGAAGAATTTGGGCATTTAACTCCTTCCAAAAAGCAAAGAGAAGCATGCATCTTCACTGCTGGCATAGCTAAAGATCTCAGTCACTGAGTGTATTAGTGCATGTTATGCATGTACCAAACCAACTAATAACAATGTTATTTCAATGACTCTTTGGATCATAAACCTTTTCTCTTTATAACCTTAACAATGCGTAGACAGCCCATAAAACATCTGAGAATACTCTATAAAAATCAATTCAAATACAATATCTTTTGGACATCAGAGCACTGCAAAAACATTAACTGAAAAAAAATCTTAACTGCTGTGGTACAAAAGCTAACCCCTTTCATTTCTCCCGCTCCCTTTCTACTTACAGACTGCCACAAATACTTATGTTATTGCCATTGTCAACTAATCCTTTATCTACCTCCATTCGTATCCCGAAACTCATGAATTCCATCCACATCTTCCAATGGCCAGTAATGGGAAGCTGATGCGAGAACTTTGAACCCTTTCAAGAAACACAGATGAAAAGGTTATTAAAGTAAGGTCCAACAAGGAGTGTAACAAGTCTCCACAGAAGAGAACAATAAAGGAGGTCAAGAGGTTAAGTAAACCAAGATATTTTATGTAAATCAAGTACAGCACATAAGTGAGATGATAAATCAAAATGGCAGAGTAGATTAAAGCATATATCTGATTGACTACTGCAGAAAACCTGTTTTTAAAACTCAAGTGATTTTTATTTTAATTGCACTTAAAATGTGTAACAATCTCTGACTAAATCTCTGCTAGTGTATCAGGCAGCATTCGTTGAAGTAACAGTTGAGGAGTCATTCAAGAGTAATTTCAAGATGTTACCAAGATTTTAAAACACACAGTGGATAGTACAAAGCACTGAGAAGGGAATGCATGGGCGAATGTTTAGCCTCTACAGCATATTACTTCTGCTCCTGCCTCCTCCATAGGTAACTCAGCTCTCTGCAGTTTAAGGGAGTAGGAGATGCTAGAGAGTTCCCAGAAATCTTATCCTCTCTCCAACACCCACTGGAAAACCAGTGCAACACCTTCAGGTTATATTAATCCAAGCGTTTTTTCACCTTTGGTCTTCTATGGAGATACACTAGTCAGACATAGTAAGGAGCAGTATTCAATGGCGGAGGACCTGCAACGTGGATGATAGTATAGGTTGCTGCACAGTTGTTACTACAGAGTCTAGCCTTCCTGATGTCTCTCACCTTAACAGAGTCATATAGCAGAACTTCCTTTAACAGAAGGAATTTGATGGTCCTCAAGAGAAGGGGTTCCAGAATATTAAGCAACATATGGAAAAAGAGTTCACTCTTCCCCATGCAGCATTAGCTATTCCTTCAGAACCTCCTCCACTACACCAAAACCAAAACAACTCCTTGTGGCTGATGAGAACATTTTGTTTTCCTAAATGTCCTCCTTAGCAAAGGGTGGACAAGCTGACAAAAGCAAAACATCTGCTGGTTTCCATTGGCAGATTTATCTGCACAGTCTAATTGATGAGTTTGAACAGATTTTAGAAGATGTGACTACTCAAACCTGACCAGAAGCGGGCTGCCCAAAACAATCAAATTTTATGTTAAGAAGATAACAATTCTATTTTAAGTGTAGAGCATTAATTATGTAGGAAAACAGGAACTGTAATTTCTTATTATCTTGTTAGCTGCAAGAAACCCCTTATTCTCAAAATAATTAATTTAACCAGTTGTGCTGAAATAAATTTATAATTTATATCTAAGAAAGTTTTAGAAGGTTGATACAGATATACAGAAATTTTACTGTGAGTGCAAATGAGAACATGTTTTGTTCACCATCATGGCATATCATCCTATTAGTTTGAGTTAATCTTTTCTTTGGGGGATGGAATGACAACAGATGACAGGGACAGAGAGAGCAAGTATTTATATTACACCATATCTGTAGTTCTTTGCCCCACAATTTTTTTTCATTCCCAAGCAATCTTTCAAGAACCTGAGGTGTGAAGTTGACAGAGATAAATTTGTTAAAAACCACTTCAGCTGTCATACACCATACAAAAGCTCCTCACGCCTAGTGTGCAAATTAAAACAAATCACAAGCAGTGTCTTGTGACATTTACAATCTATCCCACACCTTTCTTCACTCTTGAGATCAAAACAGCTTGCCTATTTGATAATTATTCTATCATTTTAACATCCTGGATACAAATAGGATTTCTTTATCATGGATATGAAGGTGCAAAAATTCTATTTGCATCCCTAAACTGCCTAGCCCACACAGTGGAGATCAGTTTGATGTCCTCCATCTTCATGGTATAGTTTCAGAGCTGTGACACAGAGAGGATCCTAAGATTTTTTTAATAAGAGTGCAAAGCTGATAAAATTGCTAAACATCACAAGAAGCAACTGTAGATCTGACAGCACAGAACTAAAAGAAGCTCTGCATCTTGTGAGGATACGCGAACTACTCAGACTTGCTTCCAAACTCAACTATACCAAGATATCTAACAAGTGTTTCATAATTGATGAGGATCTATTATTGGCCTACCTAACTAGAAACGTTTGCAGTGGTCACAGAGGTTTTCCCACAGAGAGGGAGCACGAGTATAAATAGATAAGATGAAGATGTCTTTAGAGAAATGGATGAGGTTCTATGGCTACACGTTTCCTTTGAATATTTGGAAAATACAGAGAAAGGCACAAGTGCTAACAAAAGGAGAAATCTACTGCCAACATAAGAGAATAACGACACAGAATAAGTACATACAAAACCCAATCTGAAAATTCCAGGCAACCTAAACTCAACTAAGCTGAGCATGGCAAAGCAGACTGAGGAAACAGGATATAGGAACAAGGTTTTTTGCATTTACATAAACTAAATCTGGGTATGTGCTTAGTTCTATCTTCAAAGAACTTATTCTGACTGCTGCAAAAGAAATGAAAGTTATAAATTTCTATGGTATTAAGAGCATCCACATAGGCTACCTGTGCTAACGTACCTCCATCCAACTTTCATCAAACTACCAGTTCCATTTTGCAGAGCACAGAACATGCCTGCTGTTTCACAGTGTGCTTATACGTAAATATCTCTTGCTCCCATTAACATCTCCCTTTCATATCAGGGAAAAAAAAAAAGGATTAAAGTTAAGAGAGGTGGTAGAAAAAAAAAATTGAGAAAAATAGAAAAGAAAAGTCCCGGGAGAAAGTTATTTGATGCCAAAAAACTGTGTCACAACATGGTACAAGTGTAGTAGTAGCAGCAGCAGCATCACGACAAAGGCATTGCCATGGCTGGCATCAAACTCATAAGGAGAAGCTATATTCTAAGGAGCTTACATTTAAAAGCTGAAAAAAAATGGGAAGGGAAATAGATATACAGCAAAGTGAATTGCTTAGAGCCACGCTGCATGTCGGTGGCTTTCCTAGCTCCCAGTTCTGAACTATAGAGAGCCATGCTGTTACCCCACTTCCAGCCAATCAGCCCTGAGAGGACCTCTGAAAACAAATACCTGTTGCCTTAAATTCCACTTATACTTACAATATCCTTTCAATAGGTAACTATGCTGAGTTTGGAACAAAATCACAGGACTTGTTTACAGCCTAGTTCAAATCCAGAAAGCGTCGCTCACAGTTATGCTTACACACACACACACTGTACTACAAAATAAATGTTGTGTAACTTGCCCCCTTATTGTGGGAGGCTTTTTTTCCCCCCTATTGTTCCATCAGCTAGAAGCCAGTGATCCTCATCTATAGGAAATGAGACTGTATTTCTTTGCTTTTGAGTGAAGGTAGAACAAAAGAAACTAACCGGGCTGAAGCTACTGCAATAGCAGACAACATGGCTTTTCCGCATCGCTCTGTATTTCATTTGAAAATAATTACATATGGTTAAAACTTAAAAGCACAAAGCAATACATGAATTGGTAAAGCAGTAAAATTGTACTTGTACACCACCATGAGGCTTGAGGTTAAACTATTTATATAAACAGAAGAATTCTGCAGTTACACACACAGACCTCAAATAAGCTTTGAGTAAGTTATTTCTACATTGAAAACAGATGAGAGATCCTTAATATGCTCTATAACTGATTTAAACTTAAGCATGGAGGCAGGGAGGAGGGTAGATGATTTGAAGCCATGCCAAAGTACTGCAAAGTATACAAGCTGGTATATCTAACTGTAAATCATTGAATTGAAAATGCTGAACACTAAGACATTGAGGGGAAAAAAGAGAAAATAGTCTGTCTAGAGGTCTGATTCAGAAACTCATACTCAAAAAAAGTAATAACAAACAAACAGTGTATATAGGATTTTTCTACATATTAAATACAAGCCATTTTTCTCCAAATATATTTCTACGCAGAATATTTAGTATGTGGGTTACTGAATGGGACAGGCTGATACTTTAGACTATTACATTTTTAATACAGAGCTGACATTCAAACGTAGGATCACAGTTTCTTTGGAGCTACTGAGAAAATGAAAAACACAAACCCAAAAAGCAAGTAAATATTTAAGCACACTGTCATAAAATGTAAATAGAACATTCCTTACCTGGGTGTTTGGGTAGCTGGGAATAGTTTCCATACACCTGCACATAAAACATTACATAATGAGACACAGTGAGGCAAAACTTGCTAAGAGGAATCCAAATATATCTCAATACTGACCATATTCAGAACATTACCTGATATTTGTACTGAAATAAAATCAGCAAAGAATAATGACAACAGAGCAGAGATAATAAATTCTCCATGGTCTATTTAAGGTTAAAAGCACAACTGAAATAAAATTCCTGTAAGATTTCAATCATAAGTTTTCCTTTGCTACTTTTTGTATTAAAAGGGACATTTTCCATGCAGGTTCAAAAAGTCTGTTCCTTCAGTGATGGCAAAATATCCTTCCAGACCCTTTAAGTAGTATTTGCTTGCTTCACACTTTGATCTCTTCATTTAACTATAAATAAATTACCGTGATTGGAGGAAAATTAAAAGAAATGTGCATCAGATCCAAAAGTTGTACTGTTCCATGGAAAAAAGTCAAATATTTCTGTTACAATCTGTGCCAAAAAGAGAAGATCTTTTCTTCAACTTTCTTCCTATGGTTGTCTTTTCCTTTCAATTATTTTCACGTTGTCAGAGATCTGAAGCCAGTTTTAGTTTTGCTAGCAAGAAAATGTACTTCCTTATAGCACATAGGGTGTATAACTCTCACTATTTCCTCAGAAACTGAGCTGAAAAGAGTTGCTAACTCCTCGCTTGTCCAGCTCACGTTTGCACCTCCATCCCAGATCTTTTTGGGTGGAGAGCAAGTCTGAGTGATGTCATGCTTTCTTCTCAAACTTTGTCCCATTCTGGTACTCTATTTATATCACGTTGCTGCTGTCTCTTTTCTGGGTCCTAACACCAGCCAGCTAGGAACAAGTGGAAACAAGTCAATGTGCTTCAGCAAACAAATAAAAGAGATTATTGCTCTTAGCAATCTGTACACTTAAAGAAGAATCAAAGCCAGAACAAGTGTTCATAATTCAAATGTTTAAGAAAAATAAAACAGGTTTTGGACAGAAATTTTTTAAGGAAAGGTAAGATTTATTTATTAAAATAACATATTTGATTTCTGTCTAAAGAAGCATGACCTTTAAAAAATACTGATTTAAATCACATGGCACTCTGAGGGATTAATTTTACCATGTCTCTATCAAGAAGGGGAAACTGAGGCATTAGCCGTTTCACTGATTTGCTCAAGGTTGCACAACAAAACTAGTAAAAGAACCAGGAAAATACTTCTATAGTTGCCACTTTTTTTTAAATAAAAAATAATTACATTTAAGTATTTTTATAAGAGCCTCCTAATTACACTCTGAACTATGTCACAAATATTAACCATCATTTTATATGTAAAAGAAAAATAGCAGCTAGAACTAGTTGATATTCTTCATTTAATCTGCTCCTCTATGGTAAAATTTTGTTTTCAGTTCCCTCCAAGTTCTTTTTTATTTTCAGTGAAATAAACTGAGAGAGTAATATTTTAAATAAAATTTGATTAAGCTTTCCATCCCTGTTCATCTCTCCCCTGCCTTCCCACATCAACCACTTCTTTATCCTCACACAAGCTGTTTAAAGGTGATGTAGGCAAGATAAGAAACTAAAAATTGGAATCAGACCATGCTAATATCTCAGCAAAATTCTAGTTATTTTATTTACCTTTTATTTTACCAAAAGTTACATCACTAGATTAGATCTTATTTTCAGACCCAGATGCTACTTGGGCAGTAAAACATTCTCTGCCTAAAATCAATGGACGCACAAGATACTGACCTATAGAAAAGTGATCACGTGTTCCTGTTTCCATGCATGCCACTGCCCCTCTATGACTTATCCTCTGACCTTTAGTTATCCTTCCCTCCCCACCCATCCATTTCATGACTCTCGGCCCCATCTCTTCAGGTACATACATCAGCCTATATTTGCCTGGTTCCTTTTTTTAGCTCTATTCCTTCCAGTATATTAGCCCTCTTATTTGTCTACTTCTTAATCACAACTTCTGCACCAAACTCTTGGCTAGAGTTGATTATAACTTTTAGGATGAAACAGTTTTCCACTGACACTTTATACAGAGATTGTATAGCTGGAAGCCCAGCAAGTTTGGTAGTAGCTGTGGCCCTGATTTACCCAGCTGGCTCCCGGATGTATACTGAACTTCCGAAGCTTCTGGTGGTAACTAGCTCCTTGCAGATGACTGACAAGTAGATGGTACTCCAGAGTCCAAGGACAGAAGAGATCAAAATCAATTTTGGAAACCTTAAGACATTCATGCTGCATGAATCCTTCAATGTTACTAAAGTTTAATATTACAAAATTTCAGTATTGAAATAAAATGCATATTTTGTTTGTAACCCTGATTTAGGACCTACAACAAAATAATTTTGAAAATTTTGGATTTCAGTTCCTACAAAAATTTAGCTTCCCACTTAGTTATAACCAGTCTGACTTTTGCTTATTTCCCTCTAGGTTTTTTTAGACTCCTTCCCTCATTACTGTTAGCCACAAACTCCTCTGTATCCTGAAGAAAGAGGAGGAATTCTGTGTAAACCCTAGGAATTCTGCATCATGTATTGACAAGTAGAGTCACCCTTAGAAATAAGGGAGCTGCAGCTAAAAATCCTGAGAAAAGCTAAAATGTAAAAGGAGAAAGACAGGAATTTGAAATATTTGCCAAGAGGGGCCTGTCAAGGGAAAGAATATGCTTACCAAAACAATTGTGAGAATCCAAGCAAACATGTTCACTGCCAAAAATTTCTGTGGAAACAGCAAATTGCAAGCAGACAGCGGAGATTATTTGCAGAAATAAATTCTGAATTTATTCCTGTGATCATCTGGAAACCTGATCTGAAGAGTCACACTGCTCCTACCGCAGACCAGAGGCAGCAATGGGCGGCATCTTGCGTGCAAACCAGAGTAACTGATACAACACTCGGAAGACAAACAATCACAGTGGATTGCTCTTGAAGAACCTGCAGATGAAATAACGCTCATTTAAGCTATTTGCATGTCAATAAAAGCACAAAGGTCTGCATATGCTGGGTAACTGGGCGGCCCGTGCTAAGCCCGCTGGAGAGGTTTCTCCCCAGCGCAGCTCTCCCACTCTGCTGCCCTGTGGCCCTACTAAGGGAGTAAGGAAGGAGAAAGCTGTGACCCCCATGTTACAGTACTGGGGGGGTCCATGAAAGGCCTCTGGATTTTCTGTCCCACTTAAGCAGAGAGCAGCAAAAAGGCCAGGGAGAAGCTGCTCTGCAGCTCAGACATTTGCTGACAGGTAGAACTACTTCCCTAAAAGAACAGAAAGCCTGGTGATCTGTAGCAACTATCAGAGGCTTGCAAACAGCACTGGGAAATTATATGCCCCAGGTTTCTCTCTCCCCCCCCTTCCGTTTCTTTGGGGGGGAGGTAGGGGGCACTTTCAAAGACAAAGGTTTAACAAAAAAAGAAAGATCAATTGTTATATGTTGGCGATGTTGGTTGCAACACTTTCACAGCAACGTGAGTGTGACCTATCATGTGACAATTAAACTTAACTTTCAGTTTCAGCTTCCCTTGTTCACCTTGTGTTCGCTCAGGATGATTATATTATTGAAACAGAAAATTAGCAAATGCTGTAGTCGACATTTACCAGGAAATGAAAAAACCTGAAGTTAAAAATCTTTATTGCTAACTATGTAAATACAAGCAGACAGAATAATCCTTTAAAGAATGTTTTACACTGCATAAGACAAACAACCTGAAATACAGTTTTCTTCCTTTGTTTTCATTGGAATCATTAACTTCCCACAAGAGAGCTGGTGCATAATTGGGATTGAAATGTTTTAACAAACATCTTAGAAAGGAGTATTTTAAGAATAAATCTAACAGCTAGATTTCATAAAACTTCTCTAATATCACAGTCTAATACACCAATAAATATTCTGGATTAAAATTACTCCCTGGTCAAAACTATTTATCTGTCAGTAATAGAAATTATTAACAAGGTGGTTACAGCTGGTATATCAACACTCATCCACTGAAATTTGAAATTTTAGTGCTAACTTTTCTGGCTTGTTAAGGACATCCAAGGTAAGTAGTTGTAGAACTGATTTTACTTAATTCACTTACACAAAAAACCCCACAGTTTTGTAACATAATTCAGCTGTCCTTTGCTACAGGGAACATCCAGGGCAACTCTACCAGCAATCTGGGAACTACTCAGATGTACATAGGTGCAATCTGATTAGATTTGCACATCTGCAAGGAACCAGAACAAGATCCTATGCCAAACTTGCCACCTTCTCAATACACACCTTTGTACCAGGACAGTTATTTTTGTAATGAGTATAAATGATTTACTCACAGAACTGTAAAGGAGAAGCAGTTTCACAGATAAAGGGGTCACCTCTAACACAGTTTACCTTTTCTTTATATGATCTTATTCCAACATAGAATTGTGAGCCCATACCAAAGAGTTTTGGGGTTTTTTTTAATCATCACTTTGGTGATGAAAAAGTCATTCCTAAACCTACGGAGTTGGCCTTGCACAGGACTGTAGCAACAGGAAGCTCTTGCACTAGCTCTCAGACCAAGTTTGATACGTTCACTACTAAAGCAGCACATTGGTGCTGTATTTAGAAACTCTTGCAGTGCTCACCCACAACAGGAAGGTCAAGGACTTGGTGAAAAAGTCTTCTTCCTCTAGCTACTGTACAAGGATGAAATACAATACAGGGTGAAGAAGCTGTCCCTGCTGATAACTGCACCCCCAACGTTTTATGGATTTGGTAGAGAAGCAATCCGTGTCATTCACCTGATCCTTCTTTGACTTGTGCATCCCTGTCCCGCAACCTGTCTGGATTCTGCAGTCACCTTCCTAAACCAGGGTCTGTGCCCTCAGCTGCTCCACTAGCCTTTTTCCTGCCATTCTAAGGTTTAACTGGCTGCAACAGAAGCCACTTTACCACAGTTCAAGCAAACAAACACCCAGGATCAAGAGTTAAATTGACAATACAGTTTACAGGCAAGAAAGGGAGTTCAAAACTCTTATTTCTTTCTACTAGCTACATCTCATGTATTCAAAGGCCATGGGTATCAGTATCTGCAATGTAGACTCAAAGCTGTCTCTTCCATTGTACGGCTCATTTCAGCCTTTCAAAGGAGCCATGGCTCAGCTCAATCCATAGTCACTGAGACTATGACTTCTACTTTGATTTTTAAAAGAAGCTACCCCCATATCCTGACAGATGCATTTGGCAGCACTTAAAAGCGCTGTAGTTTGAAGAGTTGTTTTTTTTTTTTTTTCCTTTTCCAACCTCTCATTTCTTCTTTGAGCAAGGGAACTGAAAATGATCATTAGAGTGAATTGGCTGAAAATATTTCTCTCAAAGTATTTTGTATGCAGGTGATGCCTTTTATTTAGGTATCTCAAAAAACTTAGCACTTAGTTAACTAGCTCTCATTTTTATAGTGTAGGTAATTTATATTGTAAATAAAAATTTAAAAGAGGCAAGAATTATGTGATTTGAAGAGAACTGCTCATCCAGATGAACTGCTTATCTAGAATAAAATATTGCATATTGGTTTATATTTTGATTAGTAGCTCCAGCACATTCATTGTATTCTCACAAGTTTTGCTTATTTAGAACAACTACTGCTACTGAAGCAGCTTCTTTCAATTTCAGCAAGTAAGTCCTCCTCTTCCTCAAAAGGACAATTTTCTCCAGGTAGGATTTAACACTGTCTGAAGATAGCCATTGTTCCAGGCTGCCCAAAACAACTTCTTAACAACATCTTCATACGGGGGGGGGGGGATATCACTTGCCAGCTGCACCACCTTCAAAGAGATTGAAGAATGTTTCCTTTCCTGTGTTCTTCCTTGGTGTATTACAATAAAATCATGACGATAGGTAATACTAATTGGCAAAGTAACTATGGAAGATTCACTTTAAAAATTACATTTAAAATCAATTTAAAATCACTGTAGCCCCCTGATTCTAGGGAAAGGCAGGAAGATACAAATCTTAAAGACAGAAGATTGTTGCTTAAATTGCCAACTGTTGCTTAAAAAAAGCAGCAATTGATTATTTTAAATAGTATCATCATTATATTAATCTGTATTGAATGGGGGTGAGGCAGAAAAGGCCAAGTTCTGCTTTCTTAAGGCTTCCAGCACACAAATTCTCTTTTCCTCATGGGATGGACTGCACGTACAGCTGCAGTAACATACTATAGCACTTTTCTTGTGTGCTGGAAGAATTATGTGGCATCTGTTAGCAGGCATTTACCAACTACACACCCCTTTTCATTGTTATCCCTTACACAATGAGCGTCAGGGCTATACTTAACTACCACTGAAAATCTAGTCTATGATAAGTTTTATTTAAACTGAAAAAATGCATAGCCTCCTGTGCTTTCATAACTCAAGACTCTGCAATTCTAAGCAAAACCAAAATATACAACTGAGGGTTTTTTCATTCTTATTTTAAAAACTGTTTCTTAGTGTTTATTCTTGTGGATGTGTCATCATCTCATGTCATCTGCAAAAATTGGCCAGCAGCATTAGTTGCTTCTCTTCCCATTGAAACTTTGAAAAGAATAAATCATACGTGAAAGTGCATTTTTATTAGAGAAAGAAAAGAGGGTTGTATAGTTGACATTAAGGATGTTTTCAGAACAACAAAAGTGTGGCTGCAGTCCCTACAGTAGCAGAAATGAAAATATTGTGGGTGGCACAGGCCAGCAAACATGATCTATTACATTCAAGGATCCAATCAATTTTGGTTGCTACACTATGCCAAAGCTCGCTACAGCTTCGCTTCTATTGCTCTTTGTGCAATACTCGATACATTATTGAGCTATAAAACTCAAATGCTTATTTTTGCACTTACAACTAATACAAAATTCAATTTTATTTCATATCTACCTTTTTAAGTCATCTATTAAAAAGATGTTGGGTTGGGGTTTTTTTTTGTCATTTTGTGGGGTTTTTTTTGAGTTAGAAATTAACTGATAGGCCTGAAGTTCCCTGGAAAGAGCCATCATTAAAGGTTCATACACTGCCTAGACCACTAACAGTCTCTTCTGGGTCTCAAACTTCAGAGCAACAACTGTCAAAATAATAAACATGAATGGATGTGTGTTCTGTATTTACACACAAGTAACTCACTACATAAACACAGGTTAAGAAACAGATGGCTAAGCAGGTCATTCTCGAGGTAAAAAAAAAATTCAGTGTGCTTAGGGGGGGTTACCAGCAGAAGAGGAGTCAAGAGTGACAAGCCAAGAAGTACAGAGGGATTTGGTCAAGTGAAAAGAACATGTGAAAAGAATCAAATCTAGTTTTCACACTTATTGCAGAGGAGTAGGAGGTAGCAAGGCTTAGTATTATAGTGTAGAACACTGCAGGAGTAAAGGACAGAAAGGGCTGTGCAGTCTCCATTATTGGATGTCTTGAAGGACAGGCTGGACAAACACTTGTCAGAGATGCTATGAAAACAGTCAGTCTTACCTTGCAGCATGAAGATGAGCTAAATTAGTTCTTTTGGTCCATTCCAATTGTATTTTGCCATGATTCTGTGACTTCTGAGATCATTGATGTATTTGTATATTCTCCTTTTTCATTTTTTCCTCATAGTCAAACAATATTAACTTTGGCTAGTATGAACACTAAAATTTTCAGTGCAAATCCTGAAATACAATAAATTTGAATTTCCAATACATAGCAAAAAAATATCCAAACAAAAACCCTCGATGCATTATAAAGAACAATTTTAATAAAAAAAGAATAAACGCAAGACTGTCTAGACCTTATGGGAAAGGATTATGCATAAAGACTTTGTACAGGCTATACAAGCTAGTACTGCCTTTGAAAGAACGCATGGTATGGGAGGGACATAGAAATTGTACTAGCATGAGAAACAGTTACAAATACATATAGATTTTATTAGCACCTGTATTACTGTGATTAATAGTAGGATGATTCTCAATAAAGTGCAGCTTCTCGGAGTTGTGACCTTCAATAGCACAAACATAATGCTGAATGAGCAGCTATCAGATGTGATGCAACAAGCCACTTCATGAGCTCTTAACTGGGCCCCTGACTCTGGTAGGAATCCACCTGCACAAAGATAGCTGCTGCTGAGCAACTCAAATGCTTCTCAGATCAGCGAAGAACCACAAAAGCTATTAAAAAAGCCTCATAGGTAGGAGAATTTCGGGCATTACAGTTCTTATTTGCACAATGCCATCTAACAAAAGAGGATCAAAGGGTGGCAGTGGCCATTGCATGACTCTAGTCCCTAGGACACATGAAGTAGTAAAAGATATTTTGGCAAAATTAGTCAGAAAGTAGACCATACTCATGAAAATATTGCATGAAGTTTTCTTTGAGTTGATTATACTGAAAAGGACAAACTGAACTGTTCAGATTGAGGAAAAAGCAAACAAACAAAAATCCTGGAGCTAATTCAACCAGGCTAACACCATCATGGAAAAATATTTTTCTAATTAAGAAAATGAGAACTTGCTGGTCGATGCCAGAAAACAATACACAGCTTTTTGGCAATAAAATTTAGGCCTAATCAGATAAAATACTTTTATCATGCTGCGTATGTAAAGTTAAGCTGATTTAATTTATATATTCTTTCTGAAAACATTAAGAGCCTGATGATTCAAAGACCAAGTAAGCAGGTGAATAACATCATACAATAAATTATACATTTAAGTTTTCTTTGGATGAGGTCCCACTTACTAATGAATAGTTATTGGATTATTCTTTTTATTGTCTATTCACTGTATCATCCTGTTCATTAGACTTTTTTGTATTGTGGTAGTGCCTTAACATCTTACTCCATATACCAAAGAAAACATTTGATTTTTGCAAAATAGTTTAGGCTTTTGTGCAAAGCCCAAAGATTTAATTTAATCAAATCTTTTATTATCTGAGCCTTAATGTCAGGCTTACATAAAATTGGATAATTGTATAAATAAAACATTATACAAATTCTTTTTTTACGTGATTAAGTCAAATCTTATTTGCCAAAAAGCCACTGCCTGTAACCGCATATTTTTTGGTATCATTCAGGTAGTCAGATTTTCTTAATTACAGAAGTATTTCACCATGATAAAGTTTTGCCTTTGGAATTTGTGCCAATTTTTCCTCTTACAGTCTTACTTAATTATCTCTTGCTCTTATGGGTAAAAGCAAATCCATGAAAGTTTCATTCAACTGCTTTGTGAAACAAGTTTACTAGCACAAATGGAGAATACAGCCAGAAGCCAATCTGCAAATTACTTCTCAGTAAGAACATCTGAGCCTATTATAGATGTACATATTAAAGACTTTTCATTCTATGGGGAATAACACAGTTCCTGCCTTTTGTAGTTTCTTACTTTAGATCTAAGTGGCAAAAGCAATGAGAGGGTGGGGACAGAAATCAGAGCGCTGGCTAAAATGTTGGCAATAGCTTCCAAATCTGTGCTCTTATGAAGATCTGAAGAGTCATCCAATCTGAAATGCAACCCATTAATTAATTTAAAAGCATGAAAACTGAATTCCAGAATTAAGATCCAGACTAAGCCCTGCAATTTCAGGCACTGAGTCTTGGAGTTTTAGCTCTCTGTTGATAGAAGATGGTCAATACATAAACCAAACCCTAGCATAGATTCTCTTCCATGCACTCTCTTGACCACTGTGACTCCTATTGGTTTGTTCCTCACTCTGCTGTAATGCTTAATAATCTGATTAGAGAAATCACTTACATCTGTTGGCTGCTACAGCCATCCCAAAGATCCTAAGATCACAAGACACACCCTGGAATCATGGAACTGGCTAAAAACATATTTTCAAAACAATAAACAAAAGAAAAAATCCTATTTGTATCTGCCACTGTTCTTAATGCATACTGCAGGAAGGCAAACTAAAATAAAATCAACCACTCAAAATGTGATTTTGACTATGAAAATGGATACGATATGGAGATCAAAAAAATCTCCCCTTTTCTTTTTCTAGAGGATTTGTCAACCTATCAGTGATTTTCATAGGCTCCTTAAATAACTGTCGTTTTCAGATGTCACTTGCAGCTAAAGACAACTGATGTGACCTTCAGATCCTTTTTAATTAGAGATACTGATTTTTCAAGAGATTAAGTGTTTCCCTTCTTTCTCTTGGGCTCTAAGCCTTTTTTAGCACATGCAAAGTCAGCTAGGGTGAAGAGCAGGAGATAAAATCATCAAGGAATACCTACCATACCAACATTCATATCTGTAGAATTAAATAAGGAAGAAACAGTTCTGTAGTCAAGCCAGTACCTGTGAAAATGGCATTACAAAACTTAACGTGTCAGATTTTAAATAGCCAGTGATATATGCCATTTAGAAGCAGGATTTATCCATTGCTTAGAGGGGATAAAAGCATTAGTCCTCTGCTAGCAGCAAACCACTAGTAGCAAGTATCCACTCAAGAGAGGGCAACAGCAACTGAAATACAAATAAATTTTGAAAGTGTGATTAACCCAAGCAGATAGCATTATTTTCTTCTATCAGTTTTACAAAGGCAGAAGGGAAGGTTTTATACCTATATGTTCTCATTTGCATTTATTCTATAAGGCTGATACATAATATTTACATGAAGAATAAAAGGAGTTTCACATGTGTTGTACTGAAGCTTCCAGGTCAGGACATGGTCTTAGTTGTACAAGGCACTGTATACATGCATATCAGAAAGACAGCACCTACCCGTTTAAAAGCCTATAACCAAAGCACTTGAAGAGCACTCGCAAAAGTAGTCAACTGAAATAAAGGAGTAATAAAAGAGGTAATAGAAAAATGCTTGCCCCAGGGTATACGTCTTTCAAACTGCAACACAGAATATGTTCCGTGCCTAGATCATACTATCCTTTACATGTTACTAAAGGTCCCTGCTGTTTACTGAAGGAACACCTGATCCGGAAAAATCCAAGTTATTCACCTACAAGAAAGTGGCAAAACACTCTACCTGACAAGTAATCTTCAAGTTGCAGGGTGTTAAGGTAGATTTTCTCAGGCAGCTTCCATTTAAATCACAGGAGTTCTAGTGAAGTCAACTGACCTGTGCACAACAAAGATTAGTGATGGAACAAACTCAATTATTTTCTGTTAGGTTCATTTCTTCTCTTTGAAGCTTTTTGCTATGGTACCCTGTCAGCACCGCCTAAAGTGCTTTCCAGCAAAGCATGGGTGCACGATCAGCCTCTCTCACATATGTGTACCAGCAGTTCTCGCAATTTGTTGGATACCAAGCTGGTCTTATTTTAAATTCCCTGTGGTGGAGAACCACCTAGTGAAGTTCTCAGCTGCAAGGAGAGTTCTGGCATTTCCCCTCCCTCTCCAACCTGCATCTTTCTTTCCCCCCACTGCTTTCTTCTATTTGGTTTGACATTTAATAGCAGACTTCCATTAAATATAATTGCTACTAGTTAGTTATACTTTGGAATGTTGCATTAATCATTATCACATTTTTAGCATATAAGCATTTTGTTCTCTAGTCACAATTTATGTCTTTCTTCATCTATTTTCCATACCTTTTCTGGTGGCCCAACTTGTGTGCAATGCTTTCTTCCTGCTTTTGAGCTCCCTCATATTCCTTCTCACAGGTTCAGCCCTTTACAACAGAGGTGTCGTCTCACTGCCTAATGCAACATTTCACTTGTTGCTTTATCTTATCGACAGGCTAGGCTATGCTTCCGAAGATGCCACTTCGGTTTTGTGCCACACTGCCCAGGCTTCTCCTGCGTAATAGCTGCCGTTAGTTCCTTGAGTACTACGTCAGCTAGGAATTTCCCTGTGTAGAGAGTCAGTCAATTGCTTATTCCACACTCTGAACCAGGGACCTCAGCTGGACAGCATGGATGCAGTTTATCACCTACGAAATATGCAGAGTGCATTTGAGGAACTTTTTAAAGATAGTGTTCTCCAGCATAACTAGAGAAAACTGTCATACAGCAGTTCTTCCAGCCATCCTAATTTCAAGTCTGAAGGTCTGAGTGGAAGAACATCTTTCTCCCTTATTTACAGTCTCTCTACAGCAGAACAGGGACTATAATACTCAGGACATTGATCCTTCAAGCTTTCTGCTCATTTTGCTATTCATACTGTAACCTGACTACAAGATCAAACTATGAATTACATGACACTACTGTGCTAGATTTGACTATTACATATTCCTCACCAGATTTTTGTTTTGAATCAAGGTTAGGTGATCAGCACTTAATGCATGGATTTTTTTTTTCCTGGGTAAAGTTATACTTTAATTCAATGCCAATTATTGAGATGTTGACTGATTCCATATAGTAAGCTCCGCCTTCTAAAATTTTTTTAACCTGAATTTGCCAAAGAGTAGGAAAAAATGAGAAAGCACGTGATGGCAGTGCCTAAGCTTTGCTATGCTAACAGCATTAGGATGACAAAGATCCTACTGTAATTCACTGTCTTGGTCTATTTCACACTCTTAGTGGATTTAACTTAAGGAAGAAAATAACCCTATTAAAAGTCCAATTATATTTATCTTATTTTGCAACAAACAGAAATACTGTACAAAAAAATTAACTCTTACCTACTGTTTTAAATTTTTATCAACTAGCATCTGCTACTGCACATGCATTATAGCCATTTGCTACTGTTAATAAAGCTAAAAGCATCCACATCGCTTCCTTCTTGAATACACAACACTTGTGCAACCCCAACAGGTATTTTTCAGTTTAACACAATCTCACTGGAGCAAAGCAGCTACGTGGACGGTGTGCCCCACCGCGTGGCTGAAACTGGTACCACAAAAGTAATCCTCACGGTTTCATCTCCCGTCGGAGAAGAGTTTCACTCAAGCCTGGAATTACCCCGTCTTCTCAAATGCGACAGTCTGCTTGCTAGCGATACAAAAGAATTATGCTGTAACCACTCGATCTCCATAGCAAAGATTTTTTTTTTTTTTAAGCTATATCAGACTTGTTCAGCTAGTGAGCTAAGAACTACTCTCTTTCATCTGGTTTAAGCCTCACATACCTGGCAACAACTTCTCCACTTCTGACTGGCAGATAATGTGTCTCAAACAGCTCTTTTATACATAGTCTTTGAAGAATTACTGTACTCATCTGCTATAGTTTGAAACAAGTTTTATAACTAGACATCAATTTAGGTATTCAAGTAAAACAAAACATCCAGACACAAGACAGAAAAATACTAGATCCAGAATCAAAAGCCAATGAATAATGCCCAAAAAATGCAGGTTTTGTTTATTATGACCCACCTTTTTATTTATAAATGCAACAAACCTCTTTGGCTTAGCTCTTTCCCTAAATATTTGCCCTGCAAACCTAACCTGAGATGTGGACATTTTAACAATTTTCTTATGGGGTAATCAATCGAAAAAGCCTGATGGGAAAGTTAACTTCCTTTCATATTCTCAGTATAAGCAAAACACACATTGCTTCCCTTCAGCACTATTTTCAAGAGTCACCAAGATGCAAAAGAGTCATCAGCAAGTTACCACTGGTTTTGTGTTGTGAAGTTTATACAGTAGCACCAGCAGGAACTAGTATTACAACTGGGAAATCAGACTGTGGTACTGACTCATGCAAGCTCTTATCTGAAAAAGAAGTTCAAAGCAAACAAGAACCATTTATATTAGTCACTTGATTTGCTGTCTTTAGCTTAACACTTTGTACAGAAGACTTAAATAGCTGTATCAAGAAAGATAATGATGCTTCAGAGTATCATCAGTGATTTTGTCACTTAGACAATCATAACAGGAAGGACACTGGTTAAAGTTTTTTCTTAGATGTTACTGATCACAACAATCTTATGACCTTCCTGTTTACGACTGTCTACACTTACAGAGGTGGGTTTTTTTCTGGCTGCCCTTTTCAGTCCTTATTAATAAAGTGTCAACATGGAAATAGGCAGAGTAAACCAAGCTCATTGCCTCCTAGTAACCTGAAACTAGGTTGATGAAATTCAATTCTGAATGCTTGCATTAAATGTATTAAAACCATGACTTCAGACATAGTGGACCAAACATTAAAACTTCTGTTAGTGTTATATGAAATATGAAATTCTGTTTATAACATTATTTGGGGAAATCTGTCCTCATATTTTCAATTTTTTTTCCCCTCAATCAAGTAGTAGAAATATGGGAATCTCATTCTTTTAATCACAGAATTCCAGGATCACAGCAAGAGAGACATCAACTGTGACTACCCAAAATAAAATAAGAAAATCAAACAACCTATTCCTATACTGAACCAGTGCCCCACTACGAACATTGGCCCATTTCAGTGAGGCAGCTTGTAGAACACCTGCATTTTGGGAAGTGTCACTCACTCATTGAACGACCCGTTCACTTTGTGAACTAGAAGAGAATTACCCACACAACCCAGTCAGAAGTATTGGCCTTGTACACTCAAATCTATAACCCAAGAAGATTTAGGCTCTATGCTAGAGCCTTGGTATAAATAACATGCCTTATGTTTCAACATTCCTACAATTCTTCAGTAACTAGATATATCAAGAGGCTATGGTTTGGCTCATCAGTAACTCCCACTAAGTCTGTTACACAGGTTATCACATCAAGCCTTCCTTTCAAGCATAAAATTCTTCCCAAGTTTAACTTTAGATTATTTGTCAGGCAGCCAAGTGAGCTCTCCATCAGAAAGAGGAATCAGTCTTTCTTTGCCCTCTTTGCTGGAAAGGCAATAGCTTGCACCACAGAGACAGTTACCAACAAGCCAGAGGGCAACAAAGACTCAGAATCACTACAGCTGTTTCCAGTGTTATCACCTGGGTGTTGTCTGAAAAAGCTACCGGCCTAGGCCAGCATAGTCATTCATATTCTCCCAACACAAGTCCCCAGCTGAAAATGTTTCCCGGTTTTGGCCACTTGCAGAGATGATCAAAAGTGCTACAGGACACATGCAAGAAAGAACCCCTTCATGGGATGCTCATACAGCAGCTTGTGCTAGGATAAAGAAGATTCTTAAAGGCAAACTTTTCAGCTCAGCACAAAAATCAACACATACACACACAAAACCAGCCTATAAATTAATGCACCCATGTGAAAACAAACTGAGCAAAGCAGCACCAGATGTAGCTTTTCAGTTACTTGTAAGACATTGCTATCAATCCTGGGTTAAGAGGGCCCAGTCAACTCTTGCCAAAACTCAGGCAAGAGAAAGTGACCAGCACTACCAATCCAGGTCAGGAAAACAAATGGCTTCAATCAAGCCGTGCATTGCTGTTTTAGGAAGGTAAAGGTAGAAGAACAATTTGTCTCAGCACTGTTTTCTCCACTAGTTTAGACTAAGACTGTATTAGCAACACAATAAAACCATTTCTAAAGGAAAAAGACAAATTTTGTTGTACTGTAACTTGCAGGCATAAGAGGGGCAGACTTCAACGTTCTCGGCATACAGATTTCCAGTTGTTGCAGAGGTGTTCTCCAGTTTCTAAAAAAGATTCTCTGTTGAAATCCTGAGAGATCCAAGGGCAACCCTAGCTCTCCTTAGGAGGCCTTTAACACTCCTTCATTTAAACGTTCAGCGAGAAGCAGCAGAACATTTCCTCTGCCAGTTTCTTGAACGAATGCTTTTGCCTTGCCTATTTTGCACATGCACTAGTTCTCCAACTGCTCTTCTAATACAATCCTCTGGGCTTGAACACTTAAACCTCACAGCTTTATCATGGAACTAGGAACAATAAATGGCCCAGCACGTCACCCTGCTTTTGAAAGTTAAAGCTGAGCGTGGTCTATTAACGACAAGTTACTAAAAACCCATCTGAAACCAGAGATCTCAGTGCGGGGAAGACTCACCAAACCGTGTGTAGGGAACACAAGAACTCCAACAGTTCATCTCATCTAACCATACAGCAGTCAAGCAAGTAGAACAAAGTAGGTATTCCAACAAATTATTTCAGTCTCATCAATCCAGTCCTGATAATGGTAGAGCTCCAATACAGACTGATGTATTTAGTACAGATGTTCTTAGAACACAAGTTCTCTTTTCCTCATTACTTGACTAAATAGGTAAAATTTTATTTTGCCTAAACCCAACTAGTGAAAAACTTCTGAAAGTAGCATTATAGTTAATGAACTTCAACTGAGGAATCTGCACATGCATATTAAGGCTACCTGCATCATTTATAGTTACAATTAACAGGGACTAAATGTGACAAAACCAAGTATGATGCTGCAACAAGTGGACTTAATTCCACTCCCAAAACATTTCAGGTTGACGAGATTACAGCAGGACCAGTATTACTGCCTACTTCAGAGAGTTTTTGTGGACTTGGAAGTAACACTGAAGATTACAAAGCAAAGCTCAGAGCAGTTGTACTAGTCTTTAAACAGCTATTCCATTTTTCATCAATCTTTTCAGCTGTTTTGTAGGAATTCATACTAAGGCTAGTACCTGTGTGCAGCAGGCAAGTTGTAAAGATGACACCATACACACACTATGAAACAACACAAATATAACTTCAGTGCTGCTGTTTTTTCTTCTTAAGGCATACCAATACTGCAGAACTACTGAAGTTTTCTAAATCAATTTGTTTTTTAAGCAGTGCATTTTCAGAAGTGAGACGGTTGAAGACAAAAAAGCTACCACACCTAGTAAAGCAGCAGCAGATAGTCAAGCTAGCAGTATTAACCAAGATATGCACAGGTAAATTAGTAAACACTACAGGCAAGAACCTACAATATGAAGTTAAAGCGAGATGATGCAGCATGAAGATTCAATGGAATGTTAAGTGGGAGTTTGTCTTTTTACGAACTAAGTGCATGACATTCCCTATTTTCATTACTGAGTTTCAGGTCCTAAATACAGCTCAGCTTCTCATTGACTAGCTAAAAAACAAAAACACAAACACCCAAAAACCACAGAACTCCAACTTGCACTAACTTAAAAATGATTCCTTTACAACAGTATCGCAGAAGTAATCATCATAGTCCATACTTTTTGCTACCATGTACCAGAACAGTTGAATAGTTAAATATTCAAGTAGGAGTTATGTACACAAACATGCAAGTTAAAAGGAATAAATGAAATGCTCCACTTTATTAAGAAACCAAAAATACAAAACTGAAGAGTTCAAGGCTTCAGGTACTCAAACACTACTGAAAAATGGTATCTTAAACTTAGTTTTGTTTACTAGCAGTACTAATATTGACCAAGATTAATCTCTACAAGATAGTGTTAAAAGTTGACATTTTCCACCATTTGTGCTGTAATAAGCTAGTTTCAAATTAAGAACTTGGTGCAGTTACAGTAAAGTCTAGATATTTATATAAATGTGGTTTTTGTTAATATGCTGTTTTGTAGCCAAGAGCTTTTTAGCTCAAACTACAGCTGTTTTCTAGTTAGTGAATTTTAAGATGCTTAGAGAGTTTGTTTAATCAGCTATAGCTCTACTGAATGATGTTCCATGCAAAGATACAGCTTTTAAGTCACCTAGCAGGCCTAGATGCCATTTGTTTCTGGCTACTAAAAATACAGAGCTCTGTGAAGGCATATTGTAGAACATATTAAAAGTTAGAGTTGAGAGACTGTATTCTAATGGTAGCATATGCAAGCTGAACTACACACTTTTCTCTCAAGACACCCTGCAGACCACAAGCATTCCCATTTGCATGGAAATGCTGATCCAGTCACACTTACCAGCCAAGTGTTCACTGCCTTAGTTTTACCTGGCAGTTAGTTCAGCTTTCCTCAGGTGCTTTAATTATATGCTTCAGGAAATCAAGGGAAGGTTAACTGTTAGCTCTGATTTAGCAAGAGGAGCATAACATGAGAAGCAGGAGGGAAAAGGAGAACAGAGAATGACAAATGCAGTAGACAACCAGGTATTAGCCTCAACTGAAGAACAGAAGACACTTTGAAGAGTTTTCCTAACAATGCATGAAAGTTCACTTGCTTAGAGATACTTGAAATACAACTTTATTATCTAAACAAAAAATAATGGGAATGACAGAAACAAGATTTACCACTTAACACTCTGATGTGACTGCAGCAGTCTTATATTTGAAACTCAAAAGGGGAAGTAATTGCAGTCCAAAAAACAGCTAAATATGCAGGTCCAAAATATGAAGTTTTTTGTTTTGGTTTTTTTTTCATTTTGTTTTGTTTGTTTTTTTTAAACTGCCACATTCACTCCGAAGCCCATTCATCTCTTTCAGCATCCCAAAGATTAAGCACATGTTCTGCTCAGCTAGATAATAAAGTGGCAAACACGCTGCACCACTGACATCACAGGACAGTTGCCTATAAAACTAGACTTCTGACGCTGGGCTCCAGCTTCATCCCTCACAGGTCATCATCTTCATCTGGCAGTGCAGTGGTTTGAGCAATCTGGAACAAAAAAGTTACACTTAAGAACCGTTCTTCAGTTATTTGCCCCAGGAGTTCAAACACTAGTTATCAGGCAATCATTTGACCTCTGTGCCCTTTCTCACTTACCTGTAAGTCTTGCTCATACTGTGCTGCCAGTGCTGGGTCCATAACAACTTCAGGTGGTGCAAGAGCAGGCATGGCAACAAACTCCAAGTTAGGATCTCCAATTAGCTTTCTAGCAAGCCAGAGGAAAGGCTTCTCAAAGTTGTAGTTACTCTTAGCTGAAATGTCATAATACTGCAAAAAAGTACATATTATACATTATTAAAAAAAGACACCTCTAATTGATATTAAGAGCATACCAATATTCATTTACCTTAGTATTCTTTTTGACCACACGACTTCTGTTTATGTTCTCAGAAACAGTTATGAGCTAAGTGTCTAGAAATGTACAGTTTCAGGCAAATAGGCAGAAACTGATAACTGAAAAGTAAGGTATCCAATCTGATCAAAGATGGAGCTTTCAGGAGGGAATAGTGCATCTGTCTTTTCCTGTGACTTGATCTACTTTATAGTCTCACTTCTGTGTCATCTGATGAGATTCTGAGCAGTGAAAGCCAAATGCACACAAGCTCCTTAAGAACTTATCATAGCTTCTGCTCAAGACCAGTGATGATCATCTTTAACATCATCACTTCGCCCTTCCCTGGTTAGGTTCAAACGGCCAACAGGATGTAAAGCTGAAATATTATCGCCTGTAGTGACAAAGGCAGAACACTCGATTACTGCATAGAACCCAACTGCAGTCAACAGACCCAACAAATTTGATTCCTACAAACTCATGCCAACATACCTGGAGATTCTTCTTCCTGTGGAAGACAATGGATTTTGCCTTGACTTTTCTGTCCTTAATATCCACTTTGTTGCCACACAACACTATAGGGATGTTTTCACATACTCGTACCAGATCTCTGTGCCAATTAGGTACGTTCTTGTAAGTAACTCTTGATGTTACATCAAACATTATGATGGCACACTGAGCTGCAAGAAAAGAATAGTCAGGAGTTACATCAGGAGAGTAAGCACTTGCTTGTAAGATGGGAGAGAAAACAGCTACCCATAGAAATCCCACATTAGGGTTAAGCATCTGCATTAACTTTTCCCTCTCGGCTTCACAGTTCTGAGAGCCCATGTTCTGTTAACAAGTTCAATGCACAGGTCCACAGAACTCAGCCCATGACCATGTCATCTCACATCTTTAGTGCCAAACCTTAAACACCAGCTAGTTTTATCAATGCAACTGTCCCACTGAGTAACATGGTGTTGCATAGTATGACACTATACAAGGATTACAAAAGTCAACTTTGATTTACAAATATTTGACAGAAATTAGTTAACACCTATTTAACTAATCTCAGACATCCTATTGAGGCTTTCAGGTAGGTTGAGAGCTTGTAGTCCACATCTCAGGAAGCCCTTGTCCAGAACTGTTTTTCAAAGAACACTGGGGCATGACTCGATCCTGATACTTCTAAAGGAAAAGCAACAATGTGAAACTCTAATAATCCCTTGCAAAATTTTACAGATATGCAGGTGACTGAAGTACACACAGAACAGAGCTTGGCCAAGCAGAAGTAAGGGACCCTATCGGTACTTCTTTAGAAAGACAACTAGACTCTGGCATGGAGACGTACAACTTCATCATCGTATCCAAAATCTTACAGTTTGTATGTTCCAAGTCCTTGCCTCAGCATAGTATGTTAATAGAAATATAAATTTGTACTAACTGAAGTACATACTTTCACCTCTTAACCAATGAATTTCATCAGCAATATCTTGTCATTTAAGGTGCACCATTACTCTTCATTAATACCAAAGCCTGCAATAGCATACTGAAACACAATCTTAGAATATTCCTACATCAGTGCAAGTTGCCTAGCAAAGGAAATTATCATACCTACATGAAGAGTTTGAAGACCCAGAAACCAGCTCATCACTGCAAGCCACACTGACAGTTTTCAGAGGGGCAAACATTAATAGAATGAAGGACTGAACTGTAAGAGGTAGAGAATATTCCCACATATATACAGATATCTTACCTTGGATGTAATAGCCATCTCGCAGGCCACCAAATTTCTCTTGGCCAGCTGTGTCCCATACGTTAAATTTAATAGGGCCTCTGTTAGTATGGAACACCAGAGGATGAACTTCAACACCCAGCGTTGCTATAATAAGAAGAAAAAGTAGTGCACTTAGCAAGTCATGAATTGCACTTCTAACTGTAACATATTAGATCTCAAATGTTTCTTCAGACGTACCTACATACTTCTTTTCAAATTCACCA
Organism: Gymnogyps californianus; assembly: GCF_018139145.2. Classification (NCBI taxonomy): domain Eukaryota; kingdom Metazoa; phylum Chordata; class Aves; order Accipitriformes; family Cathartidae; genus Gymnogyps; species Gymnogyps californianus. The sequence continues at coordinate 10,499,665 of NC_059486.1, forward strand.
GTCAAATGACGTTTTACAAATGTTGTTTTACCAGTGCCACCATCACCAACCAGGACAAGCTGTTGACAGATAAATGCAAAAAAGTCAGAGCAATACACTTAAGAGACATTTACTGGTCATTTTAGTGTAAATACTAATGACTACTACAAAGACCTTAGTCCTACAAAATACTGTAAACAGAAGACCGAGTTCTCCATGAAGTGACTCACTGTACCGGGATCCAATTTGTTAAGCCTATCATGCTATAACTCTAGTCAGACTTAACTAGTTCTCGTAGCTGAAAACTACGATGCACTGTGAATATGGTTCTACTAAACTACAAGTGACTGAATTAAGAGTATTTGGGGTTTTCAACCTGAATGTGGCCATATTTAGAGAAGAACTCATTTAAGCACCCAAACTGGAAAAACCCACTGTAATCTTACAATTAAAAAAACCCCACACAAACAAAAAACCCCAAACAACTGCACTACTAACAACTGGAATACTCTAGCCAAGTATTGTAAGAAATACAAGTAACAACCTTTCAAGAAGCAGTCTTAAGGACTTCTGGCTGTTAAGATAACAACCCCTCCCCACAAAACACAAGAAAATTCTGTTCTGAAACATTTCAAGTTTTCTTCCCTAAACAATTAATACACAACAGAAACCAGACTATTCTAACTCACTCTAAGCACTTTTTTCTGTGAACTTCATTTCTGAAATTTAAAAATCATTCTATAGGCAAAGCATCACTGAAATTTATTACACTAAACTACAAATAGCATCAGATTGACACAGCGCAACAGAATCTTTTTGTACAAGTGATATGCAATACTACAATAAAGTAACTGCACCGTTAAGGAAAGACTGGCACTTCAAAGCCAAACCTACCATCCACGTTGGCACTCGAGAGTCCCTCGTGCTACTTTTCTACTAAAGGGGAAAAAAAACCCACCAAACCAAACCACTAAACCACTCCCTTACCTTAAACTGCACTTGGGGCTCTCCTTGGGCGGCCATGCTGGGTCTGCAGGGGAAATGGAAGCATGTGAGCTCACAACAGGCGAGCTGATTCAAGGCCCAGCCGGAAGGGGCCGGGCGCCGTTTTCAGTTCCCAAATCGCCTCCTAAGGCGCGTGCTCTGCGCGCCAGTCAGCAGGGCCGGCGGAAAGGCCGAGGCTCAGCCCACGCCGCCGCTCCCCCCCTCCTCTCCAGCGTTACGGCGCGCGTTGTCCCGGGCCCATTCATGGGGCAGGAAGCGCCTCCACGTCTCCCCACATGCGGCGGGAGTGCGCGCGGTAATGGCGGCGACACCTCCCCGCCCACCCCTGAAGCCCCAGTAACGGCAGGCTGCCGCCGCACCCCTTTGGCTTTCGGGCTCGAAAAAGGAGAGACGGAGCCGTGGCCGCCGAAGGACGCCTCGGCGAAGGCCGACCCCAGCCTCGCTCCACAGAAAGTCCTCCCCGACGCGCCCAGAATCGGTGTCCCATCCCTCACGAGAATCCACCTTCCGATCGGGAGAGCCGAGGGAGCCCTCTGGGGCGCCTGAGCGGAGTCTGCCCCCGGCCGGGCCCCAGCCTCCCCCCAGCCCCCACCAACGGGCCTAACGCGCTCTCCCCGCCATGAGCCACCATGACTGAGCAGCGCGCGCGCCACCTCCCCTCCCCCCGCAGACTCGGGCCGTTGGAGGCCCCGCTCTATTTCTCCTCCTAGATTCCGCCCGCCCTTTTATCTGGGATAGAGCAGAGCGCAGCGGCTACCCTTCTACCTCTCCCATTCCGAGGGGTGAGGGGAGAAAGGACACCACACAAGTCAGGTATCACAGCTGCAACGCTCACTCAGGCCCAGCCTCACTGCAACCCAGCCCACCTCCTACCCCCGCTCCAGGCGGCAGCTAACGGTGACCGCCATCCCCGCCGCTCACGCTTTTTAAAGCGGCCACGCTTCCCCCCACCCGCTCCTAGAAGGAAGAGGAAGCCGTCCCGACCCCGTTACCTTTCCCGAGGCTTCTCTCCGCGTCGCTCCCTTCAGTGACTGGGCGCTGGGAAGATGGCGGAAGCGCGGTTCAAATACCCGGAGAGCGACGCCGCGCGGCCACAGGGAGGGGGAGGGGTCGGCCGTCACGTGGTAAGCGGCGGGCGGGCGGGCGGCAGCCAGCCAGGCGCGCGACTTCTCGGACGTTGTTCGGCCGCCGTCAGGGCCCGCGGGTGCGGGGCCGGGGTGGCCCTGTCCTCCTCCTCCTCTTCCTCCTTCTCCTCCTCCGGCGGCGGCTGGTCCTCCGAGCCCTGAGCGCGACGGGCAGCTCGGTCCTGCCCCTCCACGGGTGGCTGCGGCCTGGCGAGATTTAGCCCGTTTGATGAAAGGGAGCGGGGGAGCGGTTCCTTTGTGGTGTGGGCAGCAGCGGGTTCCAGGCCGCTGAATCGCCCGGCGCCAGCCCTGTGTAGCCGCCGGCTGTTAGAGAGGGGACTGAAGCCGTGGGGCTAAGTAGCACCTTCTGCGGTAAAGCCCGAGGTTTGCTGGTGAGGGTTGAGAGCGCGCCTCTGTGCCCGGCTGAACTGCTCGGGGAACTCGGCAGCCTCCCTGTTTAATCATTAAAGTCGCATCAGAAAGTGTTTTAGTCAGCTGATGACACTCTTTCTGCAGACAAAGGTTAAAAATTGCATGTAGTTACGTAGAAAACCTACTAAACTGCCTCCAGCACGGTTTAATAAAGTGGTCTTCAAAAGCAGCAGGGGAATTTAATTGAACAGCTTTCAGGTAAAAACGGCTGTGCTCAAAAGGAATTTCCTTAAATGTACCTCATGACCATGATTTTCAGTTCTTCATACAAACTGATCTGCATTCACTAGAGAGTGCGTTAATGAAAAGTTGTTTTGTAAGCTCTGGATTTAGAATAGTTCTCTAAGCTCTCAAGTTCAAATTTCAGTGGAACAAAGTTGTTCAAAAACTGACTTTCAAAGAACATAAGTGTTTTGCATAGGTCTATAAATAGGGTTCACACTGATTTTTAAGGTCTCCGATTTTTTTTACTCCAGTATACTTAAACAACTTTTATGTGGTCTGCATAATGTTTGTTGGTGCACCCCATAATGTATTATTTTTTTTAAATATCTCTGGTTTGAATTAACATAGAAAATATTTCATGGCAGGTGATACATACAAACATAGCTTATTTCTTGTTCATTTTCTACAGACATAGATGCAATGTATACAGAAAGTTTTACAAGAGTGGCTGCACTGTGCTGTAATTTTTGCTTACTTGATAGTGTAATGCCAATCCAAATGTTGTGTAAGATCTTCTTTGTTGGAAAAATCACTGGCTTATTGAATTTGCCTTCCCTTTTTTGGATGAGTTGGGTTTGTGGGTTTTTTAGCATTTTTGCTGATCGCCTCTAGGTGTCAGGAAGGATATTTTTCAGAATGTGTAACTCATCTTAAATCTTTCTCAGCACAATGCTGTCTTTATAAAACCCTTGTGAATTCCACCTCTCTTCTTGACAAATAAGCATGCGTTTATAAATAGGAGCCCATAAAGCCACATTAGTGGAGTTTGGCTTAAGAATATAAACACTTCCAGGAAAAAAAAGTAATCTGTAACTGTGTATAGAACACTCAGTGTACTTTAGAAACTTCTCAATATTGTTACAAATTTATTAGTAAACTACTTTTTTCCCTGCAAACAAAGTGGTAATACTGATACTTTAATTCAGAATAATTGAAGTAGATTTATAATTAAAAAGTTCCCTATCATAGCATTTGAGCTCCTGGCAAATATTTATTTCGTTATTAGGAAGACAAATTACTACGTGGAATCTAGTTTTTAGCATGTGTTTTATCATCATATATAAGTTCAGTTCAGAGGGTCCACAAAACATCTGCTCCAGATAACCCCATTCAGCAAAGGCAACAGAACACTTCCAAGCACTCATCGGCAGTGTTAGATCACTATCTAAAAGATTAGAGTCCATAACACATCACTAGGTAATCAGCAGAATAATTACTTCTAAAAGATCTTTACATTTCCTATGTCTTGACGCAGGTCATCTGTGAACAAACTTAGCAACTCACTGACGCAGATAAATGCACAAAGTAAAAGGCAGCCCTTACTAAGTGTCTGAAGATGCAAATGAGGAATGGTATGAAAGGTAGTACTGGAGATAAACAGTCACAGACCTAAACAGCATATTTGAATATAACTGCTATATTAGTAGGAAGCAAAGTCATTTTGTAAACTGTAAACGAAGTCAACAATATATGCAGGCAAGCAATGAAAAGAAATGTAATTGTACTTCCCAGTTAAAGCAGTGATTGCAGAAATGTCTCCAATGTGAGCTCAAGCGGGAACGGAAGTCTGCACACTGGTGTTCAAGGCGACGCAGGAAATTACACTAAAAGGTTTGAAGAGGAAATTAGTCACTTTCAGCATGGATAGGTAAAATGGATCATACAGTAGCAAAATTCAATCAAAATATGTATTCAAAAGACAAACTTTATTCATTTTTTCACCAAGTAAAACATGTCTGACTCTAGGTTTCATTAAAAGACTACACTCTTGGAAGATAAGCATTGACTAGGACAATGATGAAGGGCAGATGTAGATCTAATTTTTTTCAGAAAACAAAAATTCAGGAATTTACTGTCATTAAAGCAGCTTACATTGCTAATTCAGGGTCTTTAAATTCCTGATCCAGCACTGGAATAAAATTCTTTAAATACGAGGAAAATTGTGCATTGGATTATTATGCTCAGTATCCAAAAGTAACATTTTTAGAATTTACAGTTGCTGAACATGTAGTCTAGAAGATAAAGTCTACATATGATAGAACTGAAATACTAATAGTTACAGGTAATTGACTATAGTCTGAAGTAGCACTTTTTAGCAAGTGTCCAAGAACACAATACCACTGAGGATTTTCTGCCTTCCATAGTACGTGCAGGCTCTATTTCCTAGAAACTCCCAGGCCTTTAAGACATACCTGTTATCGTAAAGATTTAGGACTTTGTCAAAGTTCTAGTGTTTTACTAGAGCCCTAAATATCACTAACAGGCAATGTGTGTCAACATGTTTTAGTTGAAGAGTTAGTCAATGGGTCATCTTCTGCTCCATGGATTGGGAGTGTACAGCTTTCTTTTAATTTCAAGCCATGATATGGATCATTCTTAGCTGTTCTGTGGGTGAACAGCACACTGCAAGCCATAGCTTAATATTATGAAACGGCAAAGGGACGTGTCTGTGACCTGTGATGAGCGGAAGTGTCAGCAAAGAGAGGACGCAGTCTGTACACTTTTTGGACTGAACATGAATTACATGAAGTCTGATTGCTGCCTATCCACATCACGTACCAGAAAAGACTTAAGTAAAATTCAACTAAAAAATAACCATCTGACAACTTTTTACAACTCTTTCTCTCATGATGGTCTCCCAAAATTGCGTGTATTATAATTTCTGGTTGGGATACGCCTAGCAGCACTGCTTCCTTGGCATGGGAATTTCCTTGTGGAAACGGTACCTGTGGTACCGTTCAGACACCTCAGTTCTCCCACACTGAGTATTTCTTTCCTTTGAAGCGCCCCTCTTGAACATTTATGTGGCAATACTCCGCTCAGCCGTACCTTCCTGACCGCTCTCGCATGCTGCTTCGCAAATATTAGCGCGGCCGCCCGCTCCTTCACGGCGTCTCCTCCGCCACCGCCGCCGGTAAGCGGAGAAGCTCAGGCGCAGCTGAGGAATTACCTCAGGACGGCAGCACAGCTGCCCCTGCCCGCGCAGCCGGCCTCGCCGTGACGCCAGCAGCACGAGGCGGATTCCCCAAGGGGACGGTTGCCGCGCCCGCCCGCTCCGCCCGGCGCCGCCGGGGCGCGGGGACGCACACTCGTCCCCGCCCCTATCTTCGCATGCGCGGCGCGGCCCGTGGTTGCCGTGACATTGGGCGGGGGGTGTGTGGGCGTGGCCGCTGCCCCGCGCACCGCGGAAGGAGAGTGGGGCGGTGGCGCGGCCCGTCCGCAGTGCCCGGCCGAGCGGGGAAGGGAGGGAGGGGGAGGCGGCTGGCGGCGGCGGCGGCCCCGGCGACAGCGGGCCGGGCGCGGACGGCCCTCGGCAGCGAGCGAGGAGCAGCCGGGGAAGCCTCGGGGAGTCGCTGAGCCGCTGCGGGGATGAAGGACCGGCTGGCCGACTTGGCAGAGGTGAAGGCTCGGGCTCAGGGCAGGTCGGGAGCGGCGTGGCCGGCGGGGCGAGCGCGGAGAGCGGGGAGGCGCCGGGGAAGGGAGGCGGTGGGCTGAGGCGAGGAGCGGGCCGGGAGGGGACAAAGGCGGCGGAGTCGGGGGGGAGGGCCGTGCGGGCCGTTATCGCCGCCTGAGGTAACGGTCAGCGGCGGGAAGGTTGATGTTCCGCCGCGGGGTTCGCGGAGCCAACGCCTCGGCCGCGTCCCTGGGGGCAGGGAGGTCTCCGGCTGCCGCACGCGGTTTGCCAGCTCCCTTCTCGGGGAGGGGGGCGGCTTCCTCCGAGAGCCGGGGAGGCGCGTCGGAGCCTGGGGATCTGGCAGCAAAGTTCAAGCTTCTCCGATTTTTATAGATCACCTTGCCCCGCTTCCTCCTGACCTCTAGCGCCTTTCAAACGTTAACGTTTTGAGTGACAGATAAACGGGATAATTTGTTTTCGAACTGCCCGTGGTGTAGTGGGGTAGATTTATCTGCTTGGGAACTGTTTAACCAGTAATGCGTCAATAAAGCTATCTGCAGATTTTATTTGCCGCGTGTTTACAAAATGGTAGCTGGTTATGTTTATACGCTCTTTTCCTTTCCCTTATTTGTGCTTTGAAAACAGTATCCTAAAAAAGAAGGGAGAGTTGGAGGGAGGTACCATCATGTCTGTCTTCAACAGGATATGGCTTGGTTAAAATAAAAGGATATTTGACTTTTTTTTTTTTTCTCCTGAATGGAAATGGAGAGCACGCAGGAGTTCCTGTGATAGTTCTAGGACTCCACATATATGTAGAAGTTGGCCTGCGTTGAGCTGCGTGCAGGTCTGGGGCTCATTCATCTTAAAATTAAGTTCATATCTTTTGGATCACAAAATGCATTTTGGAAGCTCCATGTCTAAGTGATGGAATTATCAGTCTTCCTCTCCAAAAGGATGAATTGGCATCTGAAAAGTTTTCACATGATTAGGTTACATTATCTTTACCAGGAAAGACATTTTGGAGTCATGCCAAAGAATTGCGTAATTTCATTCAGGTATACTTCTTCTCTTTTCCTATTTCTAAACATATCTATGTTGTAGGAATACGTGCCAGATTTCAGTGATGCTGCGTGCTTCCCAGAAAGAGGAAGCAGCAAACAGTGATCTGAATTTGCTTTTTAATTTATAATCCTAAACACGTAGACTTCATTGTGACTGAGGGGAAGCAGCAGTGGTCTGTTGTATGGTTTTTTTAGTTTTAAAAAAAAAACCCAACCAAACCCTAACCCCCTCGCCCCCCTTAGATATTGTTAAAAGTTTTTAAAGCAACTGTAGATAGGGGATTTTAAGGCAGCTTTAGTATTTGGCATCTGAAAACATTATTGTACTGCAGCAAGCTACTTCTTTAACTGAAACATTACTGCAGCAAGCTACTACTTTAAACATAGTGATCAATATTGCTGAAGTGCTTCATATGTTCATCAACATAACTTTCACTGCCTGTAGAATTAACAAATAGCTTAGAGACTTGAAGTTTTCTTCTAACTAGAAGAAAATATTTAAACGTCAAATGAAGGTAGAAGTTATTGAAGATCCAGTCGACATTTTGTCACTTAAAAGTGTGTAGTTGACATGAAGTTTTGAAAAGCTGCATACCCGAGGGAGATGGCTTTTGTACAACTTGATTTCCACAAGGAACTCATGGAAGTAGCAGCTTCCATCTTACACAATTATCTGAAATATCAAAAAAGATCTTGTTTTTGTGAAGTGACTTTCCTTTACTAGCATAAACATTTTGAACAGTGGTCCTTCATCACACGTGGATAAGATTGCTTTGAAAAGGAATAAATAATCTGAAGGAATAATGTATTAATATTTATTTGCCTATTTTCCAAACTGTTTCAGTTTGATTAGTGTAGTTCCATTGTATTTTATTTGGCTAAATCATTAAGTGAAGAGTAGAGCATATATGTTGTGGTTTTTAAACAGGCCTGGGCCTGCAAAATCTTCAGGAGTAACTATGCCTTGCCTCTTTCCCTTAATATAAGAACATCCTTGTGTATTACTTTGGTTGTACCTTACGTGTAAGTTCCATCCACCCTGTTTCCCCCGAAGACCCAATGTGGTACACAAGTAGTTTAAGAGATCCTAGTACAAGTTTACATGTCCTCATTTGTGTGTTCCTGGATTTTATTTGACAGCAAGCAAGCAAACTATTTTGTCATTAAATGTTGTAACTTTTTCCTAGATTTCCCTTTATCTTTATAAAGAGGGAGAAATGTTACTTATCAATATTTGTTGTCCATTAACATAAAATTATCGTAACTTTTTTTATTCTTTTGTTAATACACTGTATTTAGGCAGTTACACAGTGCTAAAATAGTCACTGGAGAAAGAAATTGTTGAAGACATGCAGATTATATCACCTCCAGATAATGTTGCTTCCTCTTATTTTCTAGCTAGAAAAAGTCCTGTAAAGTACATGCTTTTTCAGCAGATAGTAACCATAATTGTATTTGTCCACTTTTAGGGGATTATTTTAATGTCATTTCTAAATTATTCTGAGCAGGCCAAAATGAACTTTTCAGCTGTTTGAATTGTCCTTTAATACAATTAATTGGACAATTGATCAAATCCCAGACTGGTTTTAGTTATTTTGAGCACAAATGAGTGTAAGATTAAAAGAAGGATAAAAGGTTTTCTCTGATCCAATACGCCTTTTACAGCAGTGGTTGATAGTAGATATTCAGGGAAGAAAAACAAACAACAGAGCAAGTACATAGCAATGATTGTGTAAAATATTCTCCCAGCCTTCAGTGGTTTGCTGTTCATGCATACAAGTCCATCTTAAAATGGCTTAAAAAGAGCTGTAAGATCTGTGTTCACACACTCAGTTCAGCACATTTGGCTAGTGTCACATATTAAAACAGATGTCCTTTGAATGAGTTTTATTAACAGACCTTTAAGACTTTTTTGTTATTGTTGTTAAATCATTTAAGAAGGAGGTAAGATGTAAATCTTCTCTGCTTAAGCGTGATGTTTTAGATCTCAAGTTTCGGGTGCATTGTTTATATGGCTCAGAAATTACAGTCTTGTTATGCTGAAATGGATGCAGAGTTATCTGTTGAAATTCATTTTTCTTGCTTGATTAGTGAATCATTTTAAATACATGCTTTTTATATTTCTTTACTCTTGAGTGTTACTGAGGATATCTTAGACATAACCTTTGAAAAATACATTTATATTAGATTGTAGCCTTTTTTTTTTTTTTTTTTTAACAAGGACCTATAGCTTGAACGGAACTGCATTGATTTTTTGTAAACTATTTCTTGGGCATTCCCTTAGTGCCCCCAAAACTGTTTAGGAATGAGTGAAGAACCACAAAGTCACAGAAGTTAAAATTGGTAGAATTGGGTGGTATGGAAAAAAATGCAAAAGGAACCTCTTCAGAAGGAGGAAAACATTACTGAGTTCTTTTTTTCCCCTGAGTTAACCTGTTACTTTATTCTTTGTTCAAACATGGAATTTTCTGAAGATGAGCTATATGTTTTCCATGTCATAACAGCGTGAAGTAATGTCTTGTAGACGGTTACCATATGATGTTTTCCTGGTTGTACAATAATGCTTTTAAATGCATGTTAATGATTGACTTGGCAGAGCTGCCTGACAGATCTCCTTGGCCCTCTGTAAGCCCTCCTTGGCTGCTCTGATATAAAAGAATTTCTGGAAACACTAATGCTGTGAGGAGAAACTGTAACACTCTGTAACCCACTCCTTGGGTCTGATTCATTGGGATGATGGTGGTCAGTTATTATCCTTGCAGCCTGCCAGAGGAATACACATGATCTGGACTGAGAAATAACTGACCTTGAATGGAATTTCAAGGGCAAGTAATAGTCATGTTTTTAGGTCAAAAGCTGTTTTCAGTTTCAAAGGTCAATAATTAGTTTGGTAAGATATCTCAAGCTAGACTTATTCCTGCAATTCTGTAAGGTATGGGAAATGTCAGAAGTTTCATAAACCACCAGGATAGCTCCTACTTGGAGCTGAGAAATGATACTGTCTGAATATCTGGATTCTGTCATATAAACCAACTTCTAAGGGAACTTGATATATTTTATAAGTCTATGAATGTTTATGGAGTTGTATGGCCCAGACTTTCAGTCCCAAGGTCAAGGTATGAGCTGCAAACAGACTTCATTAGATTGCTCTTGGCATTGACGTGAAACTTTTTATCAGTTTTTTGTGATACTGCTTATACTAGGGAGGTAAGGTCTAGGAGAAACAATATGTTTCTGCTAAACTTTGTGATAAAAGTGAGTTCTTGGTTGAATTGTGTGCTTGTCAAAAGAAGGTGCATCACTTAAGTTGAAGAGAGTTAGCAAATAAGCTGTATTTTAGGTAAGTGATGATTTAAGAACATAGAGAACGGAGGTTGACAAGTCATCAGGTGTCTCAAGTGCTGATGTTCAAAGTAGTCTGTCCATAAATCCTTCAACAAATTGTAGACAGCAAATTGATCTGTCAGTGGTGTCATTGCAACCAAATGTGAAAGTGAAATGAATGTGGAACTGACTGCAGGGTGGGTAATCATGATTGCTTCCTTCCAGCCTAGCATCTACAAACAGGACTGCTGAGTAAGATTTCTGTATCTTTCATTTGTTTAAGGTTCACTCAGGTGTTTAATGTTTTACGAAGATCTTCTGACCAAACTAAAAGCTGACACGCTGAATCTCTTAGCTGATACTATTTTCATTATTTTTAGTTCAATTAACTAAATATAGGGTGTGGTTATAAACAAGTAGAAAAATTACTCTTTACTCAGTAAATATATGCAGAAGGTGTTCTTTTACATAGGTAATGAAATTAAATGTCTTTAAAGTGTAGCTCATTCTTAAATATTAACTTACAACCGGTAGCTTTGTAGCACAGCAGTCTCTGGAATGGGTAAAAGTTGGGTGACTTCATTTGGGCACAGACCTCCTCACTTATTTGTATTAAGCAAGACTGTTAATTGATTATGATCCCGAAGGACAGATTCTTTAATATTGAGTTCTAGCAATCATCTCCCCAAAATAACTACAAAAAGTCTTTAAAGACACTCAGCACTATGAGTGATTGGAGGGTGGTCCAGGAGAGCAATAACATTTAAATTACTGTATTTCAATCGGGGCATTGTGGCTTCCCCTGAGCATAAAAACCGGATGATTTCTGACAAACGTTGTCGCAGGGCTTTGTGCGCTCCCTGAATTTGCAAGAAAGGAACTGTCACAAAGTACAAGTAATAACTTTCCTTGGAGATTTGGGGCACTCTTAGATTTTGATGCGTAGATCTTCATTGAGTATAACTTTCTTTATTAGATAATAGCAGTGTTTGACATTGGATTAAATTGCAGAATTGTCATGCAAATAATACATATCTCACCTAATTTAATAAAACCAGAAACAAAGGGCTTATTGGGTAATAGGATCAGGGTTTAGGAGCAGAAAGTGAGTGTTAGAAGATCAAAGGCAGAGGGGCTTGTAAGAAAAAAGTCTTGGATGTGAAAATCCCTTGATGATACCTATCTTGTAGTTTGTTTTTTCTAAGTCATAACTCGTTCAGTATATGGTAGAACAATGTTTTGTTCTGATTTTGATTCAAGGCAGTTGAAGCAGTCTGTGCTCTACAGAGGGAACTAGAGAACATGGCAGCTAGAACTCTTTATATGAAGCCTTTATATGATGCATGTTAATTCTCTCTTTTCCTTTGATAAAATTTGAATCTCAGTTACTGTCAAGATCCATATCTGCTGGGCTGGCTCAAGGGTTAGAGAAGTGTGACTCAGGGATGTATTGGGCTGTGTGCCCTGGAGATCTGTGAGAGCCTGTCAGCTTGAGCTTCTGCCTCCTTGGCTGCTATTCTAAGGGTTTATCCATTATGTAATGCATGTGTAGTTCAGTGTAGCATAATTATGTCTAAATTGGTGTGGAATGGCAGCCTTGAAAACACCCAAGGGCAAAACTAGTAAGCAGATGTTGATAGCTTTTTGTTCTAGCTTTCATTAGATGTCTAGCTTATTACATCACAAGGCAGTCATCAGCATCCCTCTTAGTAAATCAAACCCTCTCAAAGAAATACTGTCTCAGTAAACTGAGTATTATTTTCAGCTCATGTGGGACTCAGTGTGGAAGTATCTTTATGCTGTGAGAGAACATTTATATGCCAATTTGTATTTTAATAATTTTTATGACAGGTAATGAAAACTGTGACATCACTTACAGACTGGTTCTGTCCTGAAGTATTTTACAGAGGAGCACATGCCTTAGCATTCAAAACTTTGTGGTAGTCAGGTGACTTTCTTTGACCTCTCTGCTTATTTGTTTTTAGATTACAGTCCTCAGAAAAGGAAAACTTTTGACTTTGCAGACTATTGACAAAAATGTGTACGCAGTAACAAAGTGGAAGAAGTCGTAGCTGTTTCAGAACAGTATTCTGAGTTGTATTTCATAGATTTTCTTTTGTTGTCTCTTACAGTGTAAAGGAAATGAAGATGGGGAGACAGTTGTTGTTGAAAAAGACCATTTTATGGATGACTTCTTCCAACAGGTAAAGTTATAGTTTTCACCATGCATTAAAGACTTACAGTTTTCTCTCCATGCCTTTAATTTCTGTAATTAGATTTAACAATTCGTCTACACCCCGCCCTCCCCCCCAATATGCTTTGTAATGGTATGCCAAATCAAATGTTGGTAACACTTTTGCTTGTTTATTCCAGAGTATTTTCTGTCTTTACTGCATAGAAGTGTTTTTAACTCCCTATCGACAAGGAATTTGCTTATAGAATTTTAAAATCTTTTTTATTAAGAGTAGTAGCACTTCAGTTTTTGGCCATACAAAATATATTTGCTATTAAGAATACCATTTTTTCTTTTAAAAAAAAAAAAAAAAAAAGAGTGCAAGCTGCTTAAATGTCAACATTTTTGCTGGGATTTCTGTCAGATACTTGCAAATGTTGCAATGAAATACTTTACAGTTTTTATTACCAAAGATTTTTTTTTTTTTAAAAGATCTTTGCCCTGAATTATTCTAAAGTTTTCATTGCCATATTTCTCTTCCTCTAGGTTGAGGAACTTAGAAATAATATAGCAAAAATAGCACAAAATGTGGAAGAAGTGAAGAAGCAGCACAGCATTATCCTGTCAGCACCAAATCCTGAAGGAAGTGAGTATCGCTTTTTTTAGATTTCCGATATGTGTGGCTAGATATAATCAAATAAATTTTTTTGTTTGTTTTAGCTATCTGTAGTAATAGAACTTCAGGTGTTCAGAATGCAGAATGTAACACAATTTATTTATTTAAATATTTCCATATTTAATATTGAATTAATATTTTCATTTGCCTTTTTTACCTTTTTTAAGTCTCGTTTGAATAAATACATTTTCAGAATATTTGTTGCATCAATCAAACCTTTGCTAGACCAAAACTCAGTTTAATATGGTATCTTGAAATTGATTGTGTCTTCAGAAGCTTAGAGGCTACTTGCATTTCTTTTAATTTGTGAAAATGTTGAAGTTGTCAGCTGAAGCTCATACGGTAGAGCCATCATCTTCTCTTTATTCTTCAGTAGGGGCAAGATCGTGTCTAACACTAACACTACAGCCAGCTGCTTCGGCGGTAGTAAGAGTTCCATGCTGGAGCCCTGTTTTTAGAGGCTGTAACCTCAAAGCTGAAAGTGAAGATGTGCCCTCTGAACAGAGAACTCGAAAGTTTAGGGAACTTACCCAGAAACATGGAACCTTCTCTGTTCTCAACACTTCTTAATTCAAGGCATGCCTGGGTTTGTGGGCAGAGTTTAAAGAAAAGGGAAGAAAAGATGCTGAGATATTGTTGTGGAATGTTGCAACGGTAGCTTAACATTTATCTTCTTGTTGATGAAAACTGAACTTTGGATGTTAGTTTTTCTTTTCCCCTATTTTCTTTGTTTATGGGTGGGCGTATGTTTGTATTCTTACAAATGATTTTGCAGACTGCTTTTTGTCTTAACAATCATATACAGTCAATGAATCTCAGGTTTAATAAGGGTTCATCTGAATGTTTAAAATCTGTGGTCTCAGCTCATCAGCTTGTGTTTGTGCTAAAAATTGTGCTCCATAATGTATTTGAATTGTGTAGGAACATAACATTGCTTGTAAGTAATGTATGCTCTTGTGAATCTAGTGTCTTCAGTAAACCAAATAACAGAGATCTAGCTAAGTTCTTCGTGAATACTCTGTATAATATTCTTCAAAAAATATAGGTAGTGCCTGGTACAGTTACGTTAATAAGAGTAAAAGCAATGAGTCCGTGATAAACAGAACTAAAAAAATGTGAGATAAATCTGTATTTTCACTTGATAGACAGTAGTGAACTTTTATTTTGACCAGCAAATGAATATTACCCTGAAAGTGTTACGTTAAAAAAAAAAAAAAAAAAAAAAAAAGTGGAATATTTTATCGCCTGGCTTAGTTGGTGATTTGGTAATAACACTTCTCAATTCTAAGGGCCTGTCATAAGAAGCAGGAATCTGATAATATGCTGTTACAAAAATCGTATTTAAAGTACTTAGGAGTATAATAAACTTTCTTCTCTGCATGGTTGTACTGAATACAATTATGAGATTGCAAGGTAGAGTTGTAGATGGTTGCTGGCTTGCTATTATCAATCATTAACAGTTCTAACAAAAAAAAAAAACCTTTTTTTTTTTTTTAAAGGAACAAAGGAAGAACTTGAAGAATTAAATGAGGAAATAAAGAGGATTGCTAATAAAATCCGAGCCAGGTTAAAGGGTAAGTTGTGAGGAGAAATAAAATTACTGTCACTTGTAATGATTCAGGATGGTAGCAGTGTTACAAACTTAATGCATTGCAGCTGAACTTCTAAACTTGAAAAGCTGCATTATGTAGGCACAAATTGTATTGTACAGCTCTTTTTTTTTCTTTTTTCTTTTTTTTTTTTTTTTTTTTTTTTGAGAGAGAACCACCTCCCTGCCAACTAACGTACAGCCCATGTCAGTAACAGTATCTTCCTCTACTTTATTCCTCCTTGGCAAGCTTCACTGCTGATAAGTACCAGGTCTCAGCACAGCCTAATTTGTGGGACAGGACAAAGAGCTTGCTTGCTTTCAGAAATAATGTAGAAAATTACAATGCGAAGTAATTCCTCTGTGTATAAATGTATTCTTCAACTGAAATGGTGTTTTTTGGTCATGATGTTTCGGAAGAAGATTAACTTTACCTGGAAAAAGACAGTCTCCATGGCATAGATGTCTACATAGGGAATTGCTCTAGAGCACCTATTGTATTTTAAATTCAGACAAGCTAGTTTTGCTATGGCTTTCCCCTGTGAGTATGTCTTAATTGCTTAGTGTAGATTTTGAAATATATTGAGTGTTTTAATGTTACTATATTAAAATTACTATACACTTTTGTCCTTCTGTAAACACTAGGGTATGGTGTTTATTGTTTAAACTGTAAGAGCAGCCCATTTTGTTACACCTTTTGAAATTTTTCCAGAGTAATAGACAGTAGTGTGACTCTGTTAAGAGTATTGAAGTAGTTACTATGTTTTAAGATCCGTACCAATTATCAAAATTATTTTAAATTTATATATATCTATGTATCACTGCCACCCCCCTCCTCCCTCTGAAACGTGTTTATGGGGAGCTTGTACATGAAAAAAGTAATAGTTAATAGTATTTACAAAGTAACTGAGCTACACTATTAAGTAATTATACTGAACGTTGACTCCTAATATTCTTGTATTGTTCTTAGCTATTGAACAGAGTTTTGATCAGGGTGAAAATGCTAATCGGACATCAGTGGACCTCAGGATAAGAAAAACACAGGTATGATGACTTAAGTTTAAAGAAAATAAAAGGATTCTAGTAAATCAGAGAATGAGTTTCGCTTTTCTGAAATAGTTTCAGAACTTCACGTTCTGTGTTGTTGGAATGTAAATACCACTTTGAGTTGTTGTGCAGTAGTATTTGCTGTATCAAAAAAAATAAATGTTTTTGTTCCACATTTTTAAATCCTCAAAAAACAGCACTCTGTATTAGCTCACAAGTTTGTGGAGGTCATGACGGAATACAACGAGACCCAAACTCTTTTTCGAGAACGCAGCAAAGGTCGGATACAGAGACAATTAGAGATAAGTAAGTGACCTGAATACACTTTTTTTAAAAAAGATGAATTGTGTTGTTAGTACCTCCCTTGTTTCTTATTACTTAAAGATGGTACAAAGCATCATACATCTTGGACATCTTCTTGAAGGATGTGAGGGAAAAGAAACAATTTTATCGTATGGCATAAACTCTTTGATACTACTATTCAGAACAGCTGTAAGGAAAATAGAGAAGACCCACTAAATCACTTTTATGTTGAAAATTATTAAAGAAAATATCTTTTTCCTTTGTTTCATTTATTTCCAGTGTTGCAACTTTAAACAAAACATTAAGAAAAGCTGCGTTCTGAAGATAGCAAGTGTTACTAGAAACCATTCGAAAACTAACATGCTAAACAGGACATCTCTGTTCATGCTATGCTATTTTTGTCAATAAGAACATTTGTTAAATTCAGGTGACATAAAATTAGTGCTGCCATTATACATGCTCTTATCATTTGTTGACTGACTCACATTTGACTTACTTCATCATTGATTGTTACGAGGAGTATTCAGAAAGGTACCTGACTCTACTCTGAACTACAGCATCTACCTTGGAAGGTGTCTAAAAAAATCCATAACATCTTGTACCTAAAATTAGCCTTTTTGAATATTTCCTGTAAGAGCAAATACATATATTGCTGAAATAGGAAATGCAAACAGAAAAGTTGGCAAATTATAAGACGACTTTGCTTTTCATGTACTTCTCAAATTTGTCATTAGCCTCTCATGCTAATGGCTCAATTCAGTATTTCAGTAAAGTTTATCGGGCAAGTTACATTTTTCTTTATTTATACGTTTGAGGGGAGGGACACTAATACCTCAGGACATGATTCTTTTAAGTTAATGTTGTTATGATCCAATTAGAGCCTTCAGCTTTTCCTCGGCACTAAAAATTTTAAAGCAGGCTTTGCAGCATTCTTGGTTATTAACATCAGGAAGTAATATTCAAACTGTAACTTTCATCTGATAGGACAGATATTCAACTTATTTTACATGAGAAGAGGGATTTGATGTGTAATTTTTAAAACTGTACAGTACAAATCACTTGAATGTGTTGTGTAACTTATACCACTTGCATTTGTCATACCAGTGTGATCAATAGGATTCAGTTTGCTTAAACATGCAATAATAAACTACATCAATTGTTAGATGTATTATGAAGAGTAGAAGTGAAGGTACACAATGGATAATCGTCTTCTCTATGTGGAATATGAATGTAATCCTGTGTTGGTAAAATGAAATTTACATAAAGATTTTATTGCCCACACAGTGGTGGGGAGCAATTAAATTAGGTGCCAATGTGACATGATTGAATAGGTAAATATGGAATGTTATATAAATACTCTGTATCTCAAGTTCTTCCTTCTGAAGAACACTCCACTTACAATGTACATATGAACCTTGTTAAATGTGTCTGATCAAACTCTTCAATTTGACAAAAAAAAAACCCAAAGCAAACAAACAAAAAAACACCAACCAGGAATTCTTCATTGTAGCTTTGAATCTACATTTGTTTTCTGACTATTACTTGATATTTTCTGTTTTTTTCATATGCAAAATGGCACTTGGTAATGGCTAAACAGTACACTGTTTTATCCTGAAAAATGCTCAATACAAGAATTTTCTTTCAATTGTCATCCTTCTGGTATGGTAAAATTTTATGTTCAGTAATGAATAAGTGATGTTATGTGAAGTACTGTTGTTTTTATCCTAGCTGGAAAGACCACCACTGATGAGGAACTGGAAGAAATGTTAGAGAGTGGTAATCCTTCAATTTTCACTTCTGATGTATGTATTTCTGGTCCAGTTATGTCTCTCTTCTATTCTGCTGCTTCTGCTATTTAGAATTGTGTTGGCACATACTTATTTATGTCCATATCTTTTTTCGTTCTCCCGAAGATTATATCAGACTCTCAAATAACTAGGCAAGCTCTGAATGAAATTGAGTCACGTCACAAGGATATTATGAAACTGGAATCTAGCATACGGGAACTACATGAAATGTTTATGGACATGGCAATGTTTGTTGAGACTCAGGTAAATGAACCAATTCAAACACATTTACGTAAGTGGGATCTTTTTCCCCCATCTTCCTCTTTGAAATATGCAGAAACAATTGCTTATATTCAGATAATACAGACTTACAGTATTTTTTGACTGTGATTAGAATATATGAAAGTTAATCACTAAAGGTTTTTTGTTCTGTTTTAGACAAATGTACGATGTAGATGTACTCGTAGTATATGCTGTGAATAACTAAGCATAGACTTTTTCAGTTGGTATATTTAATATTTTCTTCATTATGCTTATATTGCAATATGCTTGAACATTTTGTGCATGTTTAAGTAAGAACAACTCTCTCGTGGAATGTTGGCTAATATCTTGGGAATTTAGGATTCTTACAGACATGGTAAAGGACCACTGTGGTAGAATAAAATGTGCGTTAGCAAGGATGTATGCAACTTGCACGTAATACAAAGGTATGATTACTGTTATAACTAGCATGAATGTAAAGGGATTGACAAGTCATTCAAGTTATCTCTTATAGTCATAAGCTTTGTCTTGACGTGTGTAAATTCGTTCTATTTGTAGTCTTTACATACCAATTATGTAACAAAAATATTTTTAACTTCTGTTCTTAAAATTCTTTGACTTATGTAGGAGAGTGAAAAGAATAATGTTCAGGAGAGAAACTTTCCTGAAAAGGACTGGTTTTTATTGGGTTTTGTTCTAGAAGTCCTGTGTTGCTTTGATATTAAGTATATAGCCAAGGCAAATTGGTAGCAGTCTTCTTTTGAATTAGAAATGAACAAAAGTTACTTGTACATCATTCTTTAATGATTTACTGTTTACTGCTGCTGATTATTTCTTCTGATGGACAGAAACACAGGTAATAGACTTACTGTAATTTTTCATCAATCCTCCATTTCATTACCAAATTTCATTCATCATAATTAATTTGAATGTTATGTATTGACATTCTAAACCCTCAGTTCTGAGGAACTTTTGAGGTTGCTATTACATGTGTGTGTTTTCTTAGACAACTGTTGAACCTTGTGTCAAAACAGTCTTCCCTTTCCCACTTCCAGGCACGTCAGGGATTTCTGATCTCTTTAGTATGTCAGTTTTAGTTTTGGCTGTTAAAACATACCTCACATTCAAAGGTATGTTTTCAGGTGTTCAGTGTTTGTTCCTGCAAAAGGGAGAAATATGCCTGCCCTGCCCATGAATGTTCCTTGTTTGGTTAGAACTTTGAGCCCTTGCTTCTCATTCCCTTTTTCCTTTACACATCAAAGCAGAAAAAATGTCAGCCACTAATATGTATGTACATTATTCACTTGTTTAAAATAATCACTGATGTTCTATAGCCTTTCTTCTCTTAGGTTCATTAAACAAGGATCCATGGATTCCAATAATAAAGCTTTTTCTTCAAAATTTCATTTTAAGGGTGAAATGATCAACAACATAGAAAAGAACGTGATGAATGCATCAGATTACGTGGAACATGCAAAAGAAGAGACAAAAAAGGCAGTTAAATATCAAAGTAAAGCAAGAAGGGTATGCTATCTTTCTGTAAATGTGCTAGTCAGTGTATTTAACTTAGCACAGTATGAAGCGACCTTCAATTTTTAGTTAATTTTTTTTGTTGTTGTATTCAGTCCTTCAAGGTAGAATTAATATATGCTTTCTAGTTTTTTCTAGTTGTGATATTTAAAATCAGATTAGAAAATGTTGTTATAAATTAGTATGTGACAGGAAGATTTACCAAAGGATTTTACAAACAAACAAAATAAACCCCATAATCTGGAAGAAATCGGAACATTTCCAATGTGAATTAATTTGTTATAGTTAGTATTAAAAATTGATATTACCAGTAGAGGACAGAAACGTCTTGTACTACAAAAATGGATAAGCAATTCATGCACAGCTAAGGCTATGTTCATAATTTTCCACTTAAAAAGCTGTTGTTACAGCGTGTAAAAACTCCAAAAGAAGAATTAATATATTATGCTAGTAGATAATTCACAGGTGGTTCTTATCAGCTACCATGATACCTTAAATTATTCAGACCCTAAATAAGCTTAAAGGGTTTTGGATCTTTGTCACTGGTAAACTTACCTGGATTTATAGCTATAAAAATCACCGTGTTAGCAGGAAAAATAAAACTACTTGTTTTGCTGAAGCAGCCTTACTTTTTTAGAAGTCCATCTGTGATTATTCTTTTTACAGATAACTACTTTTGTACTCTTGTACAAGTACTAGATTAGGAGGATCATCCCCCTGGAAAGGATGTGACGTTAAACCACGACACTCAATTTTGTGGAGGAATTGAGTTCAAAGTAACGTTCAGGCATTTTTCCATTAGCATGGAAACTTGTTTTGTGTTTCAATATCTTTATTCCCATCAGAAAGCCAAATAATGTGTTCTGAAATGAAACTACTAAGTAATTTTTTTATTTTGTAACTGTATGATTGCAGGGTGAATGAAGTGTTCCTCTGACATTATAATTTCCCCTTTTGAGATGCTGTGCAATTTTGTGAGGCTTTTTATGGCGAGTTGGATTCAAGGGAATAATATGTCTTTATATAGACAGACAGATACCTACATATAGATAACATGAGTGTTACATTATAAAAAAATTATTTAAGAAGTGTCAAAAGAGCTCACTTAATATATTTGTAAATGGTGATTTTTCTCATCTTTGATAACTATATAGGTATTAATCACATTAGTTTACCTGTAAACACTGTTTAAAAATGTTTATTCTTATGCATGCAAGAGTATAAGGATAAATTTATCTCAATTTGAGAATACTGCAGGCTTTAATAAAAATGAGTGTGGATCTGAACTATTTTAAAAATTGAAAATAAATGCAAGTTTTAATGTGCTTAAAATAATAATACCTTTTTTTTGACAGAAAATGTGGATAATTATCATTGTATCATTGGTGTTGATTGCCATAATTGGTCTAATTATTGGTTTGTCTGTTGGTATTCGGTGATGCTTGGATAACCTCAGCATGCATGACTTCCTGCCAGTGTGGCAGTAAGTAACTAATCAACTAATTTTGCTCATTTTGCTCTGGTAACTTGTATTGCTCTCCTAACCCTTAATATCTGTACAGTCAGTATTGGGGGGGTAGGCTTGAGATGCATTGGTGGATCTTCTCTCTGCATACTATAAAAGTGCTGTGCATGTGAATATTGAAAACTGACATCTAGTGGTAAGCTGCTAAATTAACAGAATGCAATCACTAGCTAAGACTCGTAAACACAGAAGGAAATGAGACCAAAAGATCCAATTATTGTCTCAAAGTCCTTTGAATTTTTTTTTAATACTGAAAGTTCACATCAGCAAACAATTTGCACTAAGATGTGGAATACTAGTTACACTTGGAACTTTATCAAATGCGGTTTTCTATGGTTTTAAGTAGAGCTTTCGTAAAAGTAGATGTCTGCAACCATGAAGATGGCTATTATGCCTTGCAGAACATCCTAAAATTTCTTACTTCGAAGCTGTTTATTAATACTAGACTAAATCAAACAGTGGAAAATAACAATGTATTTGTAAAAGAAAGTCTACAAAGATTCTAACTGGTATTTTAGGACATAAATTTGAGAATTCTTTCAATCTTCAGATTTTTGCTGTACTAATCTACCATTTCTTGTCAAGATAACACCTAGGCAGGCTAAGTAGAAAATAGCAGTTAACTCTTCTGAGTCTAATAGAAACTCAACTTTTTGCATGTAGTATCTTCAAACTATATATGAAGCGCTGAGTGGGATGTCATTTCAGACAGCTAGTCAGGAATTCAGTTTTCTGTACTAACACTCTTTTAATATCTAAGTTTTTAGTTTTGATGTTACAGTTTCTTCTCAGCTTTGGTTTATGGGCAGATAACAGGATTTACTGTATCATTGTTGATAGTCAGAAATACCTGACCTAATGTCAGACTTTGCGCTTACACAGAACCCATTTCTTTTTTTTCTTTTTTTTTTCCCTTGCAGCTCTTCTGAGCTATTACCTACACAATGTTTTTACTGATGTTTTGTTGAATTCCACTAATTGTGCAATTGTAAAGGTTTGAGCAGGCTGCAAATATTTATCCAAGGAGGGTGGCAGTAAGCTATGTTACTGTACTTAGACTTGACCTTGATAAGTAAATGGTGACTATTGTATCTGTTTCTATATGTAATGATATTTACAGAAGTTGGGTATGAGTAATAACAATTATTCTGTGAAGCAAAATACAGAAATGTTACAGAGATAGCTCTATCTTGTATCTATCTTGTAACCATGATTATAACTTAGTAATAAGTTATTATAAGATATGTGTCTATCTTGTAACTATGGTTATATGTGTGTTAGAAAAGAAAGACTAACAGTAGGAAATCATAGCAGTAAGTATTCTTCAGAAGGAAAATCCAAACACTCAGATTAGGTATCAGTATTATTAATTTTCCATGGCTATGCATGTATTTAAACAGTTCTGTATCTGACAAGGTATTTCAATCTCAACTTTTCTCTCTTTTTTTGCAGAAATTGATGTTCATAATTATATGTGTAACTGTATTGCTTCTGATACTTGGAATTATCCTAGCAACAACACTGTCATAGCAAGCACATTCTAAGACTTACGAACCTTCAGAAACTCCAAAATACATCTTGAGTAAAACCAAGCCTTTTTTAATAAATGATGCCTTACACTGTTCCATGATGATGACCTATTACTAATGGTTAAAAATGAAAACAAAATCACTCTTAATGTTTACTCATAAATGATGATCAGAATGTATTAGGATATGTATGGATTTGCATCGTAAACTATACATTTGTAAGACTGAAACTTGCTCTTAATTGTTTTGAACTAAAGTAACTTAGGATTTTTTTCATATCTCAGTGTTACAAAGAGTTTAAATAGGGAGTTGAGAGACTGTTGAGTTTTGACTGTTTGCCTTTTTTCCTATCGCTAATATAATTCTAATCACGAATTTTAGTACCTTACCAGTGCTGCTTTTGTTAGCACTCTTGTGAACATTTTTGAGATGTAGCCATGTCTTTGTGTATTAATTATTTAGTCACCTTAACCTATCGAAGCTTTATACTTAAAAATTTTTTCTCCAACAAGTGCTAAAGTGTTTTATCCTGAAAAGAGTACTTATTTAACTGTCTGCCTATTGCATTACACTTGAGAAGAAAAAAAAAAAAGCTTTTTTACACTTCCCAGATTTTTTATTTTTTTCTTTCAATGTGACTAAGGTTAATTGCTTTAAATATTTCCTTGCCTTTATAATAAAAAGTTAGTTGCAACATTTCTGGTAAAAGAATGCAATAATGAAGCACGCTGAATTTGAGCAGATAATTTTACAAATAATCCTTGTGCAAAGGAAACTGATGGATCAGTTTAGCCTTATTGTTCATATGAATACAACAAAAATCACACTTTTTCTCTCTCTCACTTTTTCTCTATAAAGCCAAGTCAGGATTTCTTATTCAGAAGCTTGCTAATGTTGATGTGTGAATATAGCACATAGGGATAAACTCCCTCAGAAAAGTCTGAAACATAAGGCAAACTAAGACACTGATTTGTTATGAAACTTGTGTTATATAACATATATGAAGTGTTTTAGTATATACATGCCTGTTGTAATGCTAGCTTGCAAGACTTGAAAGCTTGAAAGACTTCAAATGTAACCAAATAACTGCATTTAATGTTACAGGTTATTTTTGTATTTCGTGTGTAAAATATTTGTAACTTGAATTTTTGACTTCTCATTGTTTAAGGACTTCCATGTAGATATGTAGATATATTTACACTGTAAGAGAATTAGAGGAAAGTATAATGTGTGCCTTTTTAAACACAGTCTAAAACTACACTTGTCAATGTTTCCAAATATTCAACTATAATGTTAACTGCAATAACTCGGTCCTAAAAGGTTAGAATCCTTAAACTTATGTTTTGTTGAAAGTGTCTGAGATCAAAGTTACTCAGTAAACTATAATTCAGTCTGACTTAATGAACTTCAGCAAAGTTTACAATTTATATTATGTGTATGAATATTCCTGCTTTGCTGTCCAAATATACTGTGAATGTGCTGGAGCTATTCAGATGTCAAACATGTTTAAAAAAATTATTGGTCTTCTTGCAAGTCAGCCATAAAGAAGTCGCTTGAAAAATTTTGCCTTCATTAATGAACAAATTTCTTTACCTCTAAGTCCAGAACACTCACTGATTTATGTGAGGAAGTTTACATGCAAAGTAAGGAAAGATTGGTTGCCTTAGTACTTGTTCTAGGTAAAATATATTTTTATTCTGTAGTTTTCTAGATTTTTATCAGTAAATATTATTTATACAGATAGACAAATTAGATTGGGGGGGGAATCAGTTCTGCTGTTTAACAGCTGGTTACCTAAAATGACCCCCGAAATCCCATCATGTTGAATTTTATTTATAATACAATAATTTGCCCGTCAAGACCAGAAATTTGGATAGGAAGCTCCATACTTTTTACTTGTTGTTATATAGCTGCCTCAATGAGTTTGTTTTAAAATAAGACTTATTTTTCACATGAACTTCTTTGTCCTGTTAATATTGGAGAAGAGTAAATCTCTAACCTATGCACTAATAAATTTATCTAAGCAAGTATCTTGTGGCTATTTTTATATTCATTATGTTATTGTGACCTTTGTGAATATTTCCAGTAAGTGTTTGAATAAGGCTGGTATGTTTTTGCAATGACATATGTCAAACAACCAATACCTAGGTCTTAGAGTAAAGGTAGTGTATTTCCTGGAGCTTTTTACCAAAAAAGATGTAGAGATGATCAAAGTAGGTGTAGGATAATTATGAAGACATTAATGGGATTTATTAATTTAAACTGCGCCCATGGAATTTTGCTTTAACATTAAACTTGAAAAATATGGGAGTTATTTATTTGAATAAAGCTATTCATGTATTCTCAAAAATTCCTCATAAAAGTGCATCTTTCACAGTGCAAAATTAAAATAACTTCCTCTTACCTGCCTACCCCAGAATTCGAAATTCTGGAATAGATTCAGGGTTCTGATGTACAGGTGGTAACTGGAGGCATTCCCCCTGTGCTGATGTTTAAACTTAGATTGCCGCTCTGAGAGCTTTTTGCTGGCGCGGCATTGAGTGGTGTTATCCAAGCGGCGATGTTGTACCTGTCTTCTCTTGGTAACCTTGCTCCTTTCAGCTGCAGCCAGCTGTCTGCAGCACCGCGGCCTCTCCCCTGTGCACTGATCTCCAGCAGCAGCGGTGAACCGGAGCAAGCAGCCTGCTCAGAGCTGAGGGCCGTGGCGGCTGCAAGGGATGGGAGGTAGGGAGGAAGAGCCGCCACCTGCACGGGGCAGCACGGGGACTGGCGCTCGTCTCCTGCTGCCTCTTCTCCCTCATCTTCCTACTCCGTATACCGCATATGGAGGTACACGAGCCTTTCATATGGTTAGTGCTCTAGCAAATGCAATACAAATGTCAGTGGTACTGTATAAGGGGAAAGGTTGGTTGTGCTCTTCTTTTTGTGTGGGGAGTTTTTGGAGAAATTTTGAGGTAAGGAATGCCCAAGGTTTCATTTGCCTTCATTTGAGTCAGTGCTGTCTTCGTACAGAAATAAATTGTCGTTATAACTTTTGTAACAGTCTAATACCAATGAGGATGTGCATGCAGAGTTAATACCAAAGCACTTGGAAATTGGCCAACTTATGACTAACTGTAAGATAATTGAGCAGTTATGCTTAGTTCAATATTTCTTTGTGGTATTGGGAAAATTGGATAGGAGTGAGAACATCGAACTTGGCAATTAGTAAGGCAAACTTGTCCATAAAGGCAAACCAAGAAAGTAAAATCTTAGCATAGGGAAAATGTTAAATGGCTGTTCTTACAAAGATCTGTACAACCACAAATGCTCAGCTTATTTATAAGTGCAGGTATCTCTGCTGCTTCACAGTGGTGC
The DNA here is from genome assembly GCF_018139145.2 of Gymnogyps californianus. Lineage (NCBI taxonomy): Eukaryota > Metazoa > Chordata > Aves > Accipitriformes > Cathartidae > Gymnogyps > Gymnogyps californianus. The sequence continues at coordinate 10,525,985 of NC_059486.1, forward strand.
CATATCACCTGTGGAAAAAGCACCAAATCTCAACATGAATGAACTCAATAGAACGATCTAAAGCTGTTTCAAAACTTAATCTGTCTGTATTCTGCTTCTCTTTGCTTTGTAGTGTAAAACACAGAACAGACATTTCTAGGCAATGGAGGATTTGTTTAGCATAGCACTGCGTGAGTTTTGATGAATACAAGCCTGATAAATAAAATTTAGAAGACAAAGGGAAATGACGGAACTGCTGCCTATGAGGAAGGATGGGTTTTCTGTATAAAAATGACATTATTTTAAAAACCCACACCCTTTCAGACGGTTGTGCTTAATGTAGTTTTGAGAGAACAGTTTGGGTGTGGGTTTTGTTTTGGTTGGGGTTTTTTTGGGGGGGGTGGAGGGTGAATGGGGGTTTAAAGACTTAGGTTACTCAATGTTAAATTTGATCTGATGCGTTCATGTGGCTTGTATGCAACTTCTGAAAATAACCATGGCATTCTTCCTCATACTGCAGTCAGTGGGTCAGCCGTTGCGCCTGTGGATCGGCTCAGGCTTTTCCGTCATGTACAGTAATTGGCTGCTCCGTTCTGCGGTGCCATTTGCAGCCGCTTTTAGCTACCTCTGTCAAACATGCTAAGTCCTGCCAGTAGTAAAGCACTTACAAATGAGCAGTTTGGAATAAAAAGAGCATTTTGTAAGCACTTGTAACTAGGTTCTGAAGAACAAAAGTACTTCTGGAATAAAGGTTTTTACAAAGGGAAATACATAGAAATGGTAAGTAATTACAACATAATTGTGTCTATGTAGTGTAAAGAATGACTGCTTTTATTGGCTGCATTTGAATCCATTTTACTGCAGATATGGGGAAAGAAGGATTTTGGTGTTCAAGAGTAAATAGTTCTTGGAAAATGATTATGATACAAATAGCTAACAATATATAGCAGACTTTGTGGGTTGGGAAGAAAACAAGGATTATTTTGCATGCAAAATTATATTTCCTATATCCATACTTTAGAGAGAACATGAGACTATTGGGGCAGCCCATGCCAGTTACTGCCAATTGAAAGTAAATTGAGCTGGACAACATTAAACTAACACAGAGTGCAACTCAGTTTAGAGAATATGTCAGAATGAATACGGACTCAACAGAGGTGCCGTTTTATGTAACAGCTCACTTTATAGTCCTTTTACGTAATCTTACAGAAAATGGAGAGGCAACTTCAATACATATTTGACAAGGTTATTTGGAACTGTTAACTTTCTGTAGTTACAAGGTTTTTACTTTTTTCAGTCTGCTCTTACATAATCTTCATCAATGTTTCTAACATAGGGTAAGTCTGTTAAGGGAATTATTTCTAAAATTTCTGAAATGAGATGTGGAGGCTTGTAGATGAGAAGGCATACAAGAATTAATGTGTGTATAATAATATTGACAGCTTGTTGTAAAGAAATCTTTAGCTTCTTTTTTAAGCTTCCTCCTTTCCTGAATTGTGACATGAGCCTATGGTGAACATCTGTGTATCATAGAATCAGAGAATTACTCGGGTTGGAAGTGATCTCTGCAGGGCTTCTAGTGCAACCTCCTGCTCAAAGCAGTGTCATTGGTAAGATCAGACTAGATCCTCGTACTGTTCTAGATCAGAGAATGGAACAACTTTGATTTTTATTAACTGAATCTTTTAAATATAAGCATGAATTTATTTAAAAAAAAAAAAACCCAAACTTTTTCTGTCATGACTGTTCGTATGGTAGAAGAGTATCTCTTAATATTCTGTGGAATTCCGTATTAATGGAAATGTTCTTCTATAGGAAGCCCATCAAACAAAATAACATTTTGCTAGTCTAAAAATTCGTAAGAAGAGAATCTGGCCTTGAGAAGAATCTTTTCCGTGGCCTGTTTGTGGAACAAATTTCTGTTAACTGAAGGATATAAATGGTTATTTTGAAGGACATACTCCATACTAAATGGAAAATATATGAGCTTTAGACAAGGGGCGGGGGGTGACTGGCTAAGATATTTCACAACAAAGATAACCAGGCAGTGGTTTCTTCGCTGTGAGTAGTTTCATACTGCTGAAATACCTCTTTGTCCAGTCAGATATTGCAAAGTAGAAGTGAAGGAATTGCAACTATTTGAAAGCCTGTTCAAGGCTTTACTTGGCTCCTATTTGTGTGTGGAATCAAATACTCACCAGAGCTATAACAGAGCTGTTCTGCTTATGTGTAGAATTGGAAGATTAAGTCCTAGTTTGTCCAAGTCACTGAAATGACTTGTCCAAGATCACACAGGATCTGTGTGGCAGAGCACAGTGTGGGTACTCGGGTGCCTATTTCAGTTTACAAGACTCTGCCTTTAGTGTGTGCATGAAAGAGTGTTAAAAGAAATATTCCTAGGAAACTTAAAAGTTCATGCTATGTGTTTACTGTTATTGTCAAAAATTTTAAATGAGACTTATGTTTTGCTATCTTCCTAGACAGTAAAACTTCAGAAACTTTTTATTTGAGAGAGGTATCTGTATTTTGAGATTATTTTAGCCAGAGGAAGGAAAATTACCTGTAAGATTTTGTAAGATCTGTGAGTAACTGCTACAGCTGTGATTTTTTTTTTTTCAGAGCTATCTGGCAGTGTTGGATTGCCTGGTTCTTATCTAGAGCATGGTTAAGTAGTGGATGTCCAACTTGAAGACAGCTTTAAAATCTCAGGTTTCAAAGTGCTTTACAGAAATTCACACCACTATTGTGGAAAACACTACTTGCAATTTATAGATGTGGGAAATGATTCAGGGAAGAAAGTTGAACTGAAAGAACTAGTATTGACACTTCAATTTTCTGCACACTTTGTTCTTTCAATATTAAAACTTTGGACCATGTATACCCCTTTGCAGTCATGAGTTACATCCACTGCTGTAAATGAGGTCTAAATGTGGTTCCTCATTAAACGTGACAAAGGATTCCCACAGAAGAGATATTGCCATTGCAACCTTGCACTCCAGCATCTGACGTAGCTTGGGAGTAAGAGATGCCCTGTCCTGTGGGATCATAGGGATGCGGGAGGGAGTTTTTCCTCTCGTTAGTTGTAATCCTTCATCAATGATGCATTCAAAAGTGATAAAATGCTTTACTATTAGTCCCATTCATTCGGTGGTCTGGAAGAATGCTATTTCACTTCATAGTTCATCTTCTGAACAATTTTATGTGATTGGTTTAATCGTCTTAATCAGCATTTCTCTCTGCAGAGCTTTTCACGAGGGTTTTCCAGTAGTAGGCTTCACACACACCTCCAGGAATTTGGCCACAATGTAGATGCAGTGCATTGGCTAGAATATCGGCTGACTTGGCAGGTTGACTTGTGTTCTGTCACTATTCCAAAACAGCAGCCTGGTGGTCATGAAAGGTGCTATCCTTTAAAAGTATGACTAAGCTCTGTTTTGTTTTTAACTTATCGCTAGGTTTTATGCTGGGAAAGTGGAAAGCAAATCCTTTGAATGCTGGCAATGGGGTAAACAAAACCATTTCATTTAGAGCTCCCTTACAACCTTGTATATTTAATGCTGTAAATTTCAGCTGGGTAGAAATGCTCTCAGAAAACTCTATTAATTCCAGTTTTATTCTTCCAGGCCATTCCATGGGATTTCTGATTTGACCACAGCTAGCAATCTGGACCCGAGTCTAGGGAAAAGATCCGATACCTGGACTGTATTTAGTGTGAGCAATTAAGCAATAGTACCCTCTGCAAAATCAACTTGAAGCTTGAAAAAAATCTCATTCGCAACAGCTGCCTTGACAGAAGTAGGTCTCCTGCCTCATTGCTCATCCGAGAGCTTTATGTTAAAGGATAAACTTTGGGTGAGTAGGGGAGTAGTTTGGAGAATGGTACTCTAGAAAGTAGGTTGGGTACTACAGCAGGCCTGCTTGGGTTGATGCCTACTGTGCATCTTATTTTTCTAACTACCTTTTCTCCTAAAGTGTCAGAGGCAGCGGCACAGGTACATCACTGAAACATCCCTGCTGCAGCCATGTGTGGGAATGGTCAGTTGACAGATCTTGCAGATCTGTGTCAGTGAGAAGAATTGGAAGTTTTGAGGGAGAGGAGTTTAAACCTAAGGAGAAAATCCTCTATCTTTTACATTTACAGCAAATATCACAGGACCTTTGACATCTGCTGAAGCAAGACATGACCTTACTACTATAGTCATTTTATTTAAAAAACAAAACATAAACAAACACAAAAATCTCCAAACTTTTGTACAAGGTTTGTTTGGTGTTTTTTTTTAATTAATTCTGAATGAAAAGTTTAGTCACTGAAAAATGCATGGGAAAGATCAACAAGAAACAGATACAAACCAATGAAGGCAGTATTAGTCAGCATTGATTATGTTGGGTTTTTCTTTTTTAAATGAAGTTTACTAATGTGAACTACTTAGGTCAGATCTTCAAAAAATGAGCAAATTAAGTCATCTACATATGTGTGGGATGCAAGGAAACATTTTCACGATTTAAATCCATATATACTGGATAAGGTTAATTCTGCTTAGCTCATTTTGTAATGGGCCAATGCCTCCTATTGGTGTGGAAATGAGTTGCTTTTGTTTAAAAGAAAAGACCAATTTGCATACAGGTGAGTAAAAATTCAAAACAATTTGAATTTGGTATCAGTTTGTTATACATGCATCTTTATAGAGATGTTATACATGCTTGTTATACATGCATCTAATAGAGTGGTAGTCTGACTTGCTTAGAAGTTTAGTTTATTGTTGCTGTAAATCTAAGCAAAGCTCAGGCTCTCAGACTGAAGCATTCAAGTTTTGTGATTAGCTAAACCCAAGGGGGAACAAAGAGGTTAGTTGTCCTGGTGTTGTATTTCAAGCTGTGAAGTACTGACAGCTGAAGGTACCACATGAAGATGCATCTGCAGGTAGACAACTTTGGTTGAAGTAGTTTTACTTCACAAACAAGGAAGCCAATGGGGAGTTAGCAGTCAAATCCTCTTGTTCTGACTGAAATAGCATTATATATTTAGTTTTAAATCATAATCATTAGAATATGGTTTAACAAAGGCTATTAAGTTCACAACATTGATGTCTTACGCATTCACTACAAGAGTACCACAGTCTCTTATGAGGTGGTCGATAGTGTAATAAAGCGGGAAAGGAAGAGAACTGGAAATTGCAGGAAAACAAGTCCAGGTTTAGCAGCCTCCCACGCTGAAGGACTCGGGCAGGGTTAGTGTTCAACCCGGAGTACGCCACCGTGTGGGAACTGCGGCAGAAAAAGTGGGTAATGTAGAAGAATGCTTCACTGGATTTGAGTATAGTTTTTTCATGTACCCTAATTAGCAGTGCTCAGCTTCTGACAGTGATTGAAAGACTGGAGAAAGAAGTATAATTCCTTTCCCCTATACTATTCACTTTTTTTTTCCTTAAAAAAAAAAATTACCAATTACTCTAGGGTTTGGAAACCAATTTCTGGGATGCATTTTTTCTAGTCTTTTTGGTGGTGATTGACTTACGCCTAGCAACATCTTTAGGACAGCCTTCTGAATTTTGCAATAATACAGTCTATTTAATGCTTATTATTTCAATCTTTATACACCACAGCATTGTATCAGGGCACATATCTGTCTAATCACGCATATTTATCTAATGTTAGCTTCCTAGCCTCAAATAATGTCTATATAATGTCCATTAACTTAAATAACTTCAGTATCTCCAGGTTGCCTCTTTGAAGAGGAACTTAAGTGCCCTAAAACTTGCTTCTTTCTTCTAACACCAGCACGAGTTGATTTAAAAAAAAAAAAGTATGCATCTCTGCAAAACACGTCTCAATTCTCTAGGCTTTGCAGTTGCTGCTAATCTCCCTTTTCAAAATTTCAGTAATCACCTTTGTGAAAATTAATTCTCTTTTCTCAGTTTCAAATGTTGCTGATTTGTCTACTGTGCCTTTTCTATCTAAAGGGTTGGATGATTGCTAACTTGCTCTGCAGATGTACCATTTCCCTCTTGCTACTTAGTTTCTTTAATGGACTTTTGGCAAAGGCCTTTTAAAATACCGTGATTGTAAGCATCAGCCTTGGGATTGCAATCCCAAACCCATTGATTTGGGACCTGACCAGGAAAATATTTGCCACTGCTTTAATTACTGGCAGTACTCACAGAATGCTGTTGAAAAAAGATACTCACTTTTCCAAATGCAGACTTTCTTAGCTATTGAGCCATCTAATTGCAGGTCTTAGATTTTTTTTTTTTTTTTGTCCAGTTCTTCTCTTGGTCTTCAGCTTTCCTTTTGTTTAGGCTGTTGCTTTTAGAGGCAGAGTCTCTTCTATTATTGAATCTACCTCATGGTATTTGTAATGAAGAAAAATGGCAATATGTGTGTTTAGTTAAGGACAGTCATCCACGATATAGACTGATCTTGGTTCTATCCACGCTGCTGTCAACCATCTTTAAATTGATAAATATAGCTGCTAGCAAATGAATCTAACTGCATCAGAAAGCAATCTGAAGAAAAAAATACATTAAAAAAAAAACAAACCGCTTTTAACCTTCTGAAAATTTGCAAAAAACATTTCAAAACATCCGGGGTTTAAATCAGTTCATACAAGAAGTACACATTGCACTTCCAGCTCACATGCTTGCTCTGCTTTTGATTTTCCCTTTTGGCAATTTATTCAGAGTAGAGTTGGTGGATGGAATCTCAGAGGAGAATAAAAGCCAGTGTTTTGAGAACTAATGAAGTAATTATCTAAAGCATTATTTACAATGATTATTTAGAAGATAATGAGACCCTTTAATTATGTTTGTTCTGCATAGCTAGCCTTTCAATAATTCAGGGTATTGCCATACAATTTCCTCTATATTTACTTTGCACATTTCCGTTTAGAAAAATGTCACAGCTGTCTGAAATGCACAAATATGGGCCCTCATTCTGGGTATTGCTTGTCACATGAGAATCACCTGCTCACTTCGGTTGGAGTAGGAGGCTTTTAGGTTCAGGCTTTTTCAATGTGATGTGGAACAAAATAAATTATGGGTGAAATAAAGCTGAGCCTGTTAAAGGCTGTTATGGCTTTATAGGAGCACTACTACAGTATTAACATGTATGCATTAGTCTAGTAATGTTCCTGTTAGCATTTATCTTATTGGAGGTGAAGTTTGACTTGCAGTTTATTTTCATTTTGGGAGCCATGATAATTTTGTTTCAAACGTAAGTTTTTGGTTTGTTTTTTTTTTTTTTAAAAAGAGCCTTACTCATTTGCGTAGAAGAATTTCAGAGCATCATTAGCATTTTAGTAGCTAATAAAAATTTCACCAGTATTTTTCCTATGCATCTGTGAACTTGCTGCTAAAATAGACAATTCTACTTACGCACATCATTAGCAATGCCTAAATAGTATCTAGTCCCTGAGGAGATGTATCTTTGTCACATTGGTGTCACATTGGTACACCAATGAAGCATTGCTTCACTGACTGCAGTGACGCTACTCCAGGTTACAATGGCTGATGATGTAGTCCTTGATGATTAGAAATCAATAAGAAAAACCTTAATCTCAGAGAGGGTCTGGAGGCTTGGAGTTTCTGTTCCTTGCCTTGGCAAGGCCGTATCGCTGGCCGTTTATTTACAATCAAATCAACTCCTATAGGAATTTTTCCGCTGACTTCAAGAGATGCTGCGAAGGGCGACTGATCTCCTACCTACCTTCTGTTCCTTTGAGGCAAGTAGACAGCATGAGGACAAGTATATTTTAGTTTTACTGGAGTATATTTAAAATATCTAACACAGGACCATTCTAGAATATGGTAGAAGTTAAAAGTTCAAAAGGCTTATTAAGAAATATAGTCTTGGGTTTCACATGGTTGCTATGAAATAAAATCTAAAAATAATGCATTTAAATAGTGGGGAAGACTACAAGTAATTAGGAATAAAGAGACAGCTAAGTGAGCTTTTGAAATACCTGTACGTGTAAAAATGAGCTGCTTCAACCTAGTTTCTCTGCTGGACTTTTTGTCTGCTGAAGGAGGGATTTCTACAGCCTCTGTTATTGAAATTCACAGCAATACTCCTGGTAGCTTCAAAGGTACTTGGTTCAGGCCTACATGCGAAGTAGACTTAAACCTGTGATTCCTGAGATGAATAATTTGTGCGTTAATCTATTATGCCAGTAAGCACAATTCTAATTTAAATCTGCTAATTCCCCCCAAACATTTTCCTTCTGTTAACCACAGAAAGCACATCTTTTGCCCTTCTGAAGTGTGTAATACAAGTACAGACTGCAGATGAATGCCGGTAAGGGTATTCACACCATCATTAAACAAGCAATACAGGCATTAGTGAACTTGCATCTTCAGTTTGAATCTTTTAATTTGTATCCTGTAGGCACCAGCTTTTCAGCTCCAGCTGGACAACCCAGAATACATTGATAGAAACCTCTGTGTGGTGCTCAGTAGGAGCAGTCATGCTTCTGATTGCTTTCTCTCTTCAACTGAGGCAGGAAGCTTAGATTGAATTCCTCTGTACAAATGTTGCAAGAATAACTTCTCTTAATGTGGGTTTTAGCTGTTACTTAAATATAAGGGTCATAACTGGACATACATGGCTCAGTGGCTTGGTGCCTGACCTACGATTTTAGATAAGGGAAGCGATTTTTCTTTTGGAACTGAATCATTGATTCTGTACTGAATTTCTGGAATGTATAGCCATTTTTCCCCCCCCCCAGGAAAGAGACCTTGTTTCTTTCTTCCTTTTCAACTTTCAATTTTCCCATGCACTTTCCATTTGATTTTTGGATATGTTTTCACAATAAAAGAACACTGAATTTCAAAACTCAATGGGGTTTGTATGTTTTGCATGTAGTTTGCAGATATACTTTCAATCGCTTTTTGATGGATTTTTGAATAGTCTTTTGCAAAATGCTGTTGAAACTAAGCAGTCTGTGAATTCAGTGCAGTGAAAGCTGGATACTAGCTTCTCAGCATATAAATGCATCTCAACTGATTGAGAGCTGCATGTTGTACTCTTTTCACTCTTGAGGTCTTTCTTAATCGAGGAGAAATGTGGTGCTCTGTCCGTACAGAGATTTCTCCTGAAATCTGTTCTAGGCTTTTTCTTCTCAAATTGGGTCACTGTGCCTGCAGTTCAGAACAAAACAGAAAGGTAGGTGGAAAGCACCATCTTCTTTTGAGGGCAAAACTTGCAGCCATCAGACTACTGCATTTTGAAATTGTTTGAAATGTCAAGTGTATGTTTTCAGTAGAAATTTACCTTTAATTTTTAAATATGATTAAAGAAAGCCCTGGAATATGTTGCTAGGTGTTGGTGCACAGCATTTTGTTTTGCCCGATATGAATCTTTTAGATTGCTGGCCTAAGAAAATGTTGTTTACCTCTGTCCCAACTCTGGATAGGAGGAAATTACTCCATTTCTAAAACACTACTGCAACTGTAAGATTTGCTCTACCTGTGACTATGCCTTTAGCTGGCGCACACTGCCTTGTTGTACGGACATTACGCTCAGCTGTTATAAATACCAAAGTAAGAACAATCTGTTATTACTGAATATAAAACACTTCACTGTCCCCATTGGGTGGAGAATTGCCGAGCGCTGACAGGAAGCTACTTGCTCTCCAAAAGGAAAGGCACAGTGCTGCTGCTTTTAAGGAGTTTGACCTATTGTCTCACAATACCTACCAGACATTTGGGAGGCTGTCTTACTAAAAGTACTAGCTTCCAAGGTTCAAAAGCACTTTGGCTGTTCATCTGCAATAAAACTCCTTAGAGGAAAAGGGAAACTTCTAGCCATGCTTATTTCTCCTGTGACTAAATATCTTGGTTGTCTTTTGAAAAGCCCTGGGAGGAGAAAGGGAAAGGCAATTTCCTTTACAGGCGTGTCAGAATACCCACCCAGTGTCCCCAAAGCTTGAATTAAAGATGCAAGACAGGCCGTGAATGTTTTGGAAGGGAAGGAGGAAACAAAGGCACGTAGAAAGGAAAGAAGAAGTATCCAAGTAATATGTCTGTTACCTTGAAGCTGTAACTAGTGAAATGGTGCTGGCTGACTTTATTAAAAGTCAGAAGTCCTGTAAGCCAATTTAGGCTTCTCTCTAGAGAGTTTAAATGCTCTCAAGCCACTTTTCCATCTATTACAGAAGGCGGCTATCAGTCACATTCTGGATCGTGGCTATTCTGTACTGGATTCCCCCAAGGCACATCACTCATTTTCAAAAGCGGATAAGACCTTGACAAAAGAACAAGACGAAGACAAAGTGGTGAGTAACCATTTCCAATCCAGGACATGCCAGAATTTGTCTGAAAACTTGCCTGGATTTTTTTTTTTTGAGGGGTGGGGTTATAAGCAAGTGTTTAAGCATTTTTTTAAATCTTGCCATATAGAGGAACAATGTAAAGCCTTGTTAATAAAAAGCTTTATATTGTAGGATATGCCTCTAGTATGCAAAATAATTAATTGAAAACCAAAAATCCTACTATTTGGTAGACAGCTTAGAAAGTGGAGATTTTTTTTTTAAGCACAAAGTACGTGGACGATAAGCCCAACCAGAGTGCAGCTTCTTTGTGAGCTATCAGGTCATAACATTTATACACCTCCTTTGGCTACAAAGATGGGATATTTTGGTTATGCTGTGGCTGTAATCATGATGCCAATTCTATCAAAGAAGAGTTGCTCTAGAGCTTGTGAAGCTTTTGATAGCAGGTAAATTTTGGTGCCCTGGTAAGTCTGAAGTGAGCTGTAGATCCAGTTTTTTGAAAATCAAGCTCATAGTCCCAGAAGGCCATGGCTGCTCTTTCAATCTGTCCCTATTTCTTGCACTTCTGTTGAGGAAATATTTTTATCCCCACAACAAATAATTCATGTTAAGAATTCTAGTTTAGTATGTGCCTCTGTCTCTCCTGGGTTTGCCACAATGCATCATAATAATGGTTTATACAAAACGCTTGCCTGGTCTGTCTTCAACGACATTACCCACATGTGATATCACCATTTGTGGTGAACTGATGTTATTGTCCCTGATGCATACATTTTAGGCATTCATTGTTAAAATAATTGTAGCTCCTTTTCATGTTCCCCACATAAAAAAGTCTCTGCTTCCTAAGCTGCCTACCAAGTGGTACATTTATTTTTAAATAAATTAATTTGCATGTGTAGAAGAATACATTTAATCTACTCCTACAATATAAAGCTATTTCTCACCACGTATTTACACAGTTCCTCAATAGTTACTGATGGCAAAATTTTATAAAAAGTTCACCTAAAATTAGGTTCAGAACCATTGTAAGAACCATAGCAAGTTTCTACAAAAGGCTTTCAAAGTGCTCAGCAGAATATTGTGTGATCGGCATTTCTGAAATGGAGCTGGATAGTTGACAGCCTACATATGAATTTAGGAGGCTAATTTTAGGTTACAGTAATCTTGCCCTGTGCCTGAAGACTTGATCCACCCCAAAGAGTCACCCACTCTGTCTGCCAGGACAAGCTGGGAGAAAAGCTCTGATGTTCTGCTCAGACCCAAAGCATGACAGCTGGGCACACTTGCGCTCACTTGACTTTGAAGCTATTTATAAGGCTTTTGTCAGAGTTCCCATTTATACAGTTTCCCCTAGTGTATTTTTGGGTCTGATTTTCCTTCCAATATGAGGCAAATAAAACCATGGAACAAATCAGTCTTAGAAAGAAAACAGATAAAATCACAGAATGATAAAATTCAGCAAGTGTTGAAATGTATTTTTAATTACAGCTGATATATTTATTTTTTTCAATCCCTAGAAATAACAGAAATTACTGTAAACTTCAAGTGAGTTTGAAGAAAATAAAGGCAAAGTCTCTATGTTTCCCTGTAATCCAACTGGATTCACATATCCGTATACAAGAGTTGTATCTAGATGATATATTTGCTCTCTGTGGTTTTTTTCTCATCTAAGTTGGTTCGTTGCTAAGCTATAGGCAAGCATGTGCTATGCAGAATGACTCATAGACTTGTAGGCCAGGATGCTTTTCTTGGCTTTCCATTGAGCATTCTTTTTATCCTACACAGATATAAATAAGTGCCCTTGTTGACTTCCCTATCATTTAGTACTAGGAAAGTAAATCTGAAATTATTTTACTTGCATTAAAATATGTTTTCTGTGATTAAAGGGGAACTGTTTCATTACCATCTGTTATAACCTTAAAAGTTCTGTTTACATACTGATATACGTAGCGCCACAACACAATATAGTAATATATAGAAGAAAAATAAAAACTGAATTGCTGTAAGACAGTGGTTATTTAAGGAAAAAAATGAATATGTAAGTATTATTAAAATGAATTATTTTATTGCCGTTTGAGAGAAATCTGACAGCTTTAGGAGGAGGCAGTGAGGTTTCACAGACCTCACTGGTTTGGAAATAAGAGCTTGGAAGGGAAAGTGGTTTTCCTATTTCTTCCTCTACTCTTGGGAGGTGAGATAGGCTATAGGTACAGAAAGGGAAAAAGAAGGTGTGAGCAAGGCCAGGAAATAGAAGGTCCCTTTGAGGAAGCCTTCGCTGTTGTTTTCCCTAGGGGTGGTAGTCTATGGCGTCAGTGCCAACTGCTGCTGCTGTGAAGATTGTTCCTGTTAGCATTAGCAGTATCTCCCTTCTGCCCCCACCATCATCAGTCGCAATGAGCTGTGCCGACTTTATCTACACCTGGGGCCAGCTCAGGTTCCAGCCAAGAGCTCATTCAGTTTTATTTCTATTTTAAGCTGGTTTTATTATCCAGGTACAGTGGTGAACTAAAGAAAAGGTATTCATACTCGTCTGCTGTACCAACCAGGTTTATATAGATGATCTTATTCAGGGTCCAGCAATGACCTTTTTTTTTTTTTTTTTTTTTTGAAATGTCTAATTCACATCAAAACACTTTGGATGATTATTTCACATGTAGTAAGTTTCTTTGCATATAGCCCCCTGTGCTTTTCCCTCTCGAGTATGTTTGCATTTGTTGTGTATATTTGTTTCAGTATCTTCTTAGATGTGGTGGGTTCCCACCAGTGGAACATCAGATGAAAACAGGAAAAATTCAGAGAATATGGGGCGGGGACATTGTTTTAATTTTTCAGAAAAGACTTCTGGATTCCTCCCAAGCATCCTGGCCTGTAGCAGAAATCATCACAGCTAAAACAGTGACAGATGGTTGGTGTTTGTAGTACGAGCCGTTCTAATGACCACCTCTGGTTCACAGACAGTGACTGCAGAACAGCTACATAAAAGGTTTCTTTTCAATTCCAAGTAGCTATCTGCTTCATTAGAACCAATTCACTTTTCTTTCTGTTTGGTTTGTTTTGTTGCTTTTTCCTTCTACGATCTTCTGCTGGTGCATAATTAGATAATTTTGAGGGCTGATTAGAGAAAAGAATAGACTCTAAACTTCCTTTTCCGAATACAGCTTCTTGCTTGGTATTGCAAGTTTCAACTTTTCTCAAATATGAAATCCACGCCTCAAATTGTACAAAATGCCAAGTCATGCTGGCCAAATAGAGACAGCCTGACTCACCACCAGCAGAGAAAGGATGAAAATAAGGGTAGTGGTGTTTGGAAAAACAGAGCTCTCAGTCACTTTGTTTACCCTCTGGGAGCGGTCTTGGTTATCCAAGATTAAACATTATGTAAAGTAAAAAAACCAGCTGCTTTGCCAGTGCTTATAGACAGCACACAGAGTGAGGGACAACAGGAAACTCCATTATGAAATTTCCCTTAAACATCCATGAACAGAGGAAAGAGGGCTCAACCCTCCCGAAAGAAAGAGTATCGAACTACCTCGAACTGAGTAATATGGTATGAGGCCAATTCCCTAGCTGCTTTATGTTGTTCATTTAGGTTTCTAAGTTCTAGGAGACAAGACTGTCTTACATTGAATGTAGCATACTGTAAAGTTGACATGTGATTTCAGCAATACCTTGAAATTTAAAAAAAGGAATCAATGCTAAAATCTCTAGCACACTTAAAATAATACTGCATATTTATTCTGTACCCTGTCATTCTGTATTGGGTAAGAGCAGAAGGAACAAAGGTCCCTCTTTGTGCGCTTCTTTATCCCACTTAATTCCAGGGATGTAGCAGAAAGTGCCCTCTTTTGACTGAGTAATCTGATGAAGCAGTGCCATTTACCATTTAACTACATGCTACTTATATCCCTGCTGTTTTATCCATCTTCCACATAAACCTTATATGAGATTCTTCCTGAGATTGACAAAGAGACAAAATGCCATGCAAGGAACAAATTGCTCCTAATAATATTACTTATTATTTGGATTGCAGTGGTATCTAGTCTCCCATTCTGTAGCATTAACACAGTTCAGACCATGCTAGGCACTGCACAGATGCAGGACTAGTAACTGGGCTCTGCCGCAGAGATGTTGCATCCTCTGCCGTTGACTGAATGACACAACTCATTTGTTCCATTAACCCTCTTGAGCTTCAAGTCTATACTTTGAAACTTGTGCTTTACCATGCAAGAACAAATTGATTTAAGACCAACAGAACCACTGAGACATTTTAGTTGTGTTGTAATGTATTTTAATGAGCTATTGATGAATTTTGTTCTACAGTCCAAAAAGGGCAACAAGAAAGCAAAACAAACATCTGAAAAGTCTCCACACTGCAGATCCGAGGGCAGAAGCAAACAGAAAAGTGGCTCAATAAATGTTAAGAAGAGCAAGGTGAGTGTTACATGCTCTAAAATCTTCTAGTGGCTTTACTGCCAATTGCTGAAACAGCAATGTCACGGCATTGACATGAATCAGAAGTGACTGCATGTCGAGTGAAACGACCGTCTGCACCCTCCCTGGCACCTGATGCACTGACATTTTATCTCAGGTTTTGCTTCCCTGACATGTATGTTTTGGTTTTATGGTCCAGCACAAACTACTTAACTCTTTGCAGTTTTAGGAGTTATGCTATGAATGTTAACCAGTTACAGGACCACACCAATATGATTTTTTTTTTTTACTCTTTTCATTACAGCTATTTACTGCTTTTATTGTAAGATACCTAATTTAAAATATTGGTCAATCTGAAGTAATCCCGGAATAAAACAATTACACGCTGATGTTAAATTCCTTTTGTCAAGATTCCAGCATATTAGTTTGCACACAAGGCTTGTGAAAGAGGGAGAGCAACACCTTTCCAAAAAGTGCTGAGTCTGAGATGGGCATAGAAAAAGGAAGCGGTGAGGATAACCTGAGGGTGCCCTTGCGATCAAGACAGAGCACCCTGTTTATCTACAGAGAAACTGCTTTTCCAGTGACATTGGGGTGCATTAGCAATAGGGAACTTCATCTGATGTTTACTCTGATTCATCTTTTCTGTTCACTAATGGATTTGGTCTCCAGAGCTTTCAATGCTTCTCCCTTCAGTAGACAAAAACACACAAAAAAATTGCTTTAAAAAAAAAAAAATCAATAAACACTTAAGTGTTTGGCAAATCTCAGACTTTTTACTGTATCGTTTACTCAACAGTTTAATGCTTAATAGAAGAAACTTGCCTGTTAAATATTCATGAGCAGATTTAGCAGATATAACACACCACAGTTTGATTCAGTTTTTCTAGTTCTTTTCATTCATGACAAAATTAATTGTTTCAGAGTATGGAAATTGCATTTGCTGGAGAGTAACACCAGATTTACTCGTTTGAGGTCAATGTCAGGATCTATTTGTGAGAATCTGCCAGTATTCCAGTTTGGGGCAGTAAAGTTTTCATCATTCAAAATTTGGAGCCTTTTTTGCCTTAAAAATAAAAAGTCAGTTCAAGTTGACCCAGTTTACACAGCTGTATCTCGTTTTCATTACGTACTGCCTCCCTCACCCTGAGAGACTCGTTGCTGTGCTGGGGATCTACTTTGATATAGAAGATGAAGAATGCTGACTGCTTCAGCTGAGGCTATCCTCTGATGATTAGATTGTATTGTTGGACTATATTTTAAAGGCATGTACTGGATGGATGTCTGTGCCCAGGTGCTGGTGGCGGGGGCCTGCAGGGGCCTCTGTGAGGAGAAGCCGGGGCTGCTCCCTGCTGGACACAGCCGGATCCAGCCAGTTCCAACGGCCCCACCCCAGGGCACAGCTGAGCCCCTCAGCGAGGCTGATGGCGCCTCTGGGAAAGCACATTGAAGAAAGGGCAAAACGCTGCACGCAGTGAGGAAAAAAGTGTGAGAAACAGCCCAGCGAGCACCCAGGTCCGAGCAGGGGGAGGAGGAGGAGGTGCTGCAGGCGGCGGGGCAGAGACTCCCCTGCAGCCATGATGGAGAGACCATGGTGGAGCAGATATCCACACTGCGGCCCATGCCAGAGCAGATTTTTCCTGAAGGAGAGGTAGAGCAGTTCGGAATGAAGGTGTGAAGTAGAGCCTGGGAAAGGTGGGGGGAGAAGGTGGTGTTTTAATTTTTATCTTTGTTTCTCACTACCCAAACCTATTTTAATTGGGAATAAAATAAATTGATTTTCCCCAAGTTGAATCTGTTTTGCCTGTGATGGTAAATGGTAAGAGATTTCCCGGTCTTATCTCAGCCCACGAGCTCTCTCATCTTATTTTCTTCCGCCCAACCTGTTGAGGAGGGAGAGCGAAAGAGCAGCTGAGTGGGCATCTGGCAGCCAGCCAAGGTAAACACATCACACTGCAGTAGAAAGAATTAATATAAATATTTGAACAATCCATTTTAAAATATATAATGTGACAGCTATAGCAGTATTTCAGGTTGCTGTTAAAATATGAGTATCTGCTGATATGACTCGCTTGGGGACATATTTACATTTCTATGAAATACATATAACATATCCTTCAGGTTGTTTAATATTTGAGAAATTTTCTTTTTTTTTTTTAAATATGGTGTCCCACTGCTTCTGTAAACATTAGTCTTCCATTTCGTGAAGTACAAGAGCTGTTGGCAGATGCTTAAAAATTGGGATATCTCTGATCAAATTTTGATCCTGCTGAACTGATCTAAAGTTCATGGATTTTTGTTCCGTGTATTAAAAATGTAAATAATATTAAAAATTAATATTCAAATTTTTCTTGAGTATTCACCAAGTTCGGGTATGTTTGTATTAGTGATGTGTATCTGGCAAAGTTATGTTTACAAGGTTCACATTAAGTGACCTGAAATCTGGACTTTGCACCCCTCTTTTTTATTTTTCACACTTCTAATACAAAAAAAAAAAAAAAAGGGCCAGGAAAGATAGATGGTACAATAATGTTAGTAGATAGAGCTATTCTTTGGTAATACTACCTCAGACAGGTCTCATCTTAGAGGTTTCCAATGGCTGCTACTTCAAAATTAAGACTCCTGGGTTTTTTTAATTGTTTTAATATTAGTGTTTGCCATTTTACATGTAAAATATGGCTTGTAATGTTTACTGTAGTTTAATGACTTTGATTAGTCAGGCTTCTAAACCTCTTCATCACACCAACATGCAATGATGCCCCAGCTATGCTCTTGGAGGGTCTCTCCTGGTCCCCTTGAGGGAGTGGGCAGGGCTGGGTTTTTGGGTGAGCTTCATTGAGCTTCAGCACCAAGGAGGAGCCATGTCGTGGGCTGGCTGAGCAAACACTGAGAGAAAGGGAGCTCCTCACCATGAAACTGTAGTTCACAGTTCAGCTGAAAGTTTCATTTTGTTTTTTTGCCTATGATCAGTGTCTGGGCCTTTATCAAAACGTGGGTTTGAGAAATATGGCATTGAGTGTGTTTCTTTCTCTAGCCCAAACAGGAAAAAGAAAAAGAGAAAAACAGGCAAAACTTTCATAAGGAAAATAAGAAAATGTACTTTATAGACTTTGGGGATTGCACATCACAGAATAATGAACTGAGAATTCAGTTGTCCTCTCTAAAATTAGGTGTGAAATACAAGAACAAAATTTAAGTAAAGTGAAACCAAAAGAATATTTAACTCTGCTATAAGTAAAATCTTACACAATCTTAACTTATAATGTCAATTTTCAGCCACATTAATATTCTTAGCTGAATGTGACACAAATTGGGGCAAGTTATTATTTCTGTATTAAAGCTACACCAAGCTGGTCTTACATGTAGACTGTGTTGAAAAATTAGTAACTTGTTCAAATGATGTACTGGTTGTAAGTGGCAATACCAGGCTGGAAGTGTTATTCTTGCAAGCATGTCATTAGAAGTTAGCTTTTTTGCCTCCTGACTTAGTTTGAGCTTAATTGTAAAATGCAAGAGCTTTAAATGGGTCTGCCTTTGTATATTAATTGTTGAGTGTGTAGACTTAACATAGAGGACACTATGTTTTTTGAAAGGTTTTACTCAGTGATAATGGATTTTGAGAAAGGTGGCTAAATGTTACAAAAAAATGGGATCTGGAGAGCTGATGGGGGTACCCAAACAGCTTAATTTCCAGCACAGAATAATACTTGTGGTGGATTTTCCATATATAGATATATCTAGACTATTTTGGTTAAAAAAAGCCAGAAGAAATAGATTCAGTGAAGGGAAATTTCTGTTACAATCATGCTGACTTTTAGGAATGCCTTTTGTTTTAGCAAAATGGCTGTGTATTCAGCAGCAGGACTTCTGTGAATGTCTGGAGGAACGTGAGGCTCTTACACTGAAGCACCTAGTATCTGTTTGTTTTAACAGTACAGATGGACCCTCCTAATCAAAACTAAATTTATTAAATGACGCAGAGTATTACTTGCCAAATCAACCTGTGTCACTGGGCTAGGTTCTCATACTGTTGCTGAAGTGGTGTACTATCTTACTGCACAAGACAGCCCACTGGGACAAGTCAAGGAGTAAGGTAATGACGGGGTCTAAAGCAAGAAGACTTGGGACATAGAGCTGTGAACTGCCAAGTCTCAGAAGGGAGCTTCAGTTTCTTCCACCAGTCTCATACAGTAAGTTTGATTGCATAACAGCTGATTCCCAGTGAAGGGTTTGCAGTGTGGTCAAACATGCCTTTTGGAATACAGCATCTCAGATGTAGCTGGAGCACAGCTTCCGAGTAAGGTGCACGTTCAGCAGCAAGGATAACTTCTTAATTAGCTGTGTGATACAACATTGCGTGAAGGACCAGAAGTAGTGGCTAAGCAGCAGCACTATGTTGCCATCAAGTGGTAAATACATTGATATCTATATAGTCAGAGTGATCATGGCTGGCTGGCATCCACTGAATGAAGGAAAAAAAAAAAAATGAAAAGAAATTGTCTGGTTTTCATTTCTTTGTGTTACCCCTATCTCTTTACTGGTGATTGATCAAGTGAGATTGTCTCTTGCTCACTTACTGTTTGAATGAAAGATCTGAAGAAGAAAATTTTCAAATAATGCACTTATGGTATGACTTTTGAAAGAATTTGAATTATACTCTTTCCCTTAGACAAAGCTTTAGCAAAAATGACATGAAAAATGTATTTTCTCTTTACCAGGATGTCAGCCCTTCAACTTCATTGACATTGTCATCCAATAACACTGCTGTCATCACAAAAACAATTACCAGAACACTTCCTCTAAAGCAGAAAATGCACTTTGTCAATGTTAAGGCCCAGCAGCTGCAAAATATCAACAAACAATCCAAAAGTATAAAAGATCTGGAGATCCAACTGCTGCAAGTGGAGTGCAAAGAACTCAAAAATCAGCTAGGATGCCTAAGGGTAGGTAAAAATCCAGTTCTCTTCTTAATATCTAACTGTGCTGGTGAACAGTTACATTGAAAATAGTTTATTCATAGAGGTGTTAAAACCAAGTAGAAAAAAAAAAATGTTTTTCTGCTCAGTTTTCATCCAAACAGATAGCTTATTGATATTAAATATTTTGTAAATTATCATGTGTAGAAGAGAGTTTGGGTCAGAATTCACAATACTTCTGGTTTAGCCTCAAATTAAGACTTTCACTAAGGATATAAACTTGCACTTTGTGTAACTGAGTGGCATTCCTATACTTTGTAATTACTATACTAGCATCAAACTCTTCTCAGCATTGTCTTGTACTAATTTTGTGCCCTACCAGAAGCTTCTCTGAGCCCTTTGTTACAGCAACATATCATGTAAGAGAAACTTCTTCCAGTTCCCAAAGGCTGGAATCGCCCATGTTGCTTTCTACCTCAACCTAACCTGGCTTGATTAATAGCCAGAGGAAGTTTACTAAGCATGAAGTATTAGGGTACTCAAAGTGTAGGATGTTACGCTGCTGATGCTATGAAGAGACATCTTGTTTTTTAGGTGGCAGAGGATTATAAAATTAAGCACAAAAAGTCACATGCATATAGATACATTGCTATAGCAGATGTTCTTGTTTAGTTAGAAATTCAGCTATGACAAATCATATGTTACTATCACCATATATTTGAGAAAACAGAAATTGAAAATTTCCTGTCATGCAGGAAGGGCTGATGGGGCAGAAGCCAGGCGACACGGAGGAGTTACTGAAACAATCTCAGAAAGAGCTGCTGTGGCTTCAGAGACAGCTGTCCTTTATCTCCACAGGAGGCCCTCTGTGTGTTTTGGCAGCTAGCAAGGTGAGCTCCTTTTTTTTTTTTTTTTTTTTTTTTTCCAGTCTATCTCGCTGTACAAAGTAGAATGAGGAAGGGAAGGGTTTATCATCATTTTGGCTTGTTTTATTGAAACAACGCACTGCAAGATTTATTTTTCATACTAAGGGTACTAAGAGGAAAATTCATCTTTTAGGATGTATTTTAAATAATTGTTTCATGTAATTCAGAAAGACCAGAAAGAACATGAAATTCATTATGGCTTGTGAAAGGTTACATAGTTAAAATGGCATTTCATAGAGCTCTGTTGTATACGGAAAGATGTCTTATGTTCTATCTCTTTTTCTAAAGAAAGCTGTCTATCAGAAGGTAGGATCATCATATTGGGACTGTTATTCTGGGTGGATTTCTTGGCCTGGCATACAGAAATGTAATTCCCTTTCTTCTCTCAGCAGCACTGATATATGCATTCCTAGTTACCAGGAGCCCATCATCAGCATAGCTGCATCCAGCCCTGAACAGGCAAAAATTACTATCAAGATGTATACGTGATGCTGATATTTGGCCATATAAACTACCGAACTAATAACAAACTGTTTACTTAACAATGTCCTAACATCTTACAGTTCCAGTAAAATGTGAGTTCTCATCTGCTGTGGCATAACAAGTTGAACATGCCAAGTTTTGATGACTCAAGTTTCTAAACGTTTACTTGAGATAAAGAATATGTTTTAAAAATCTTCATAGCAGTGAATCTGTGCTGATAGTTTAAAAAATTAGTTGCTATTTTATTTTCAGAGTGACTTAATTTAATGTATTTATATAATTTTTCCATATTTTTAAAACAAGATTTCCAGAAAGTTTGATAATTCACATATTTTATACATATATATACACCCCCACACACCCACGTACAGATATACATGTTTTAAATCCACCTACGAAAAGGAATGAGAAGAGTTGGTTTGGTTCAGTGTAACGCATTAATAATGCCATTTTACAGTGATCTGACTTATTTTCAAGTATCAAGTTGGCTTAGCAAATTTTTGTTTTGTTTGTACAAATATACATAAAGCAACAGATATGTTTGTCTAGTCTCCAGCCTAGACAAGATTGATTTCCAAAATGTGTCACCTGGAATCTTCTGGTATCACTTTGTGTCATAGGCTGCAGATCTGTATTTGTTGCTGAAGCACAGTATGATAAGGGCTGATATAGTCATAGTCAAAAGGAAGGTTTGGATTTGAAGCTTGCAAGTAGCTCAACTAGGAAAAAAAAATGTAACTTGCCAAAATTAGACCTTTTTTAAAAAAAAAAAATGAAAACAATTTATGCCACAAACTGGTTATAAAAGTAAGAGTGCACTGGCCTGATGATCAAAGCCATAATCTAATCTGGGAAGGAACATATGATCCTGAGTAGGAACAGCTTTTCTCTCTGAAAATACCAGAGTTTTGTTGTTCCCAATACAGTCATAAGTAATCTCAGGGAAGGTCATGTGGGGCTGAGATTTGCACAACAGAGTGGTCTTGGATACCTTATTTTTAGATGTTGGACTTTCCATTCAGAAAACTGTAGTCTTTCTAGAATGTGCCAAGGTAGACTTTCAGAGAAGAAAGCATACATTGTCTATAACCCTTTTCCTCGTTTTTTTTGTGATATCACCAAACCAAGGATCAGATTTTTAGCTGTTGCATTTGTATAATGAGGGACAGACTTTTCAGACGCAATCAGTTACTTTGAAGATCACACTGTGATACTCTACACCATACTTTAAACCCCTGAAGAGAAACGCTTTTCATCCAAGTGAGAGTGGTGATACTCAGTGTTGCTAGAAGCTTTGGGGGTAACGATCTTAATAAGGCGATCAAATAGATTGATGCTTGGGAACTGGAATATCCAGAAATATAGGCAATGCCATTTTGGAATGATCCCTTAGCTGTTTAGTAAACATCATGTTTCAAGGTTCAAATTTATCATGGACTGGAAATCCAGATAAGACAAAGCTTGAGAAAGAGATCGTCTGACGAGTCCCTCTTCCATGGCTCTTGATACCTTCCAGTGAGGCATCTGATGCTGACACTTCCTGGAGATCAGGGTACTCTCCATGCACTTCAACTTCGTAAAGAACTATTAGGCTTTGGGGGAAATCTGACTCCTTTTGTTAATGCCAAACTTTTCTGAAAATTCTGCTCCTCTTCCTCATTATGCCTGTTAGTAAAACGATGGAGGGAAGACTGATATTTGAAAAGGAACTGTAAGTTAATGTAGGGAGACGTTATTAAATGGAGAGATGTATTTTTGCAGATACTTTAACAGAATTCAATAAAATAGCGCCTTGAGAGTGCAGTATTTCCTCCCCCTGTTAAATACTGAAGGAAAATACAGAAGTTCCACTCAACATAACTTCATATGTTTTCTTAATAATTTAACCTTCATGAGCCTTGAGAATTCAGTTATGTTATAGTGAATGCACTCCCAAAGTGGTCAGATTCTGTGAATCAGATCATCTGTGCTGGGGGGAAAAAAGAAAAAAGAAGAAAAAGGTAGGGAAAAAAGATTAAAGCTCGATTTTTAAAAACTGATTTATTTAAAATGTTTCCCTGTATCACCTTACAGTGTCTCCCTCTAGCTGCTGGGGAGATAGTCATTGCATACTTAGAAGTTTTGTGTGAATATATTGTATACAGTTTTCTTGAGAAGAGGAAAGACAGAATGGTTAGGATGCTCCAGGTAATCTGTCTTAATACCCTTCTGCATTTGAGTTTCTAAGCCTTCCATTGGGCAGGCTTGGGAGTGAAAAAAAAAATTGCAGCTCACATTTACAGTTCATTGGTTCGTGCCAGTAGGCCACAGATGACCTACTGAGAAGATCCTGTGATAGCATTACTTGGAGGTAAAATAAAATCTCCCAGCACCCGCCTCCCCCCTTGCCCCCCTCACTGAAACACATCCTTGCTGCGATCCCACTTGCTGCTTGTCAGCTCCTGTCCGTGCTCCCTGCTGCTGTGTCGGGGTTAATACTATGTGAAAGAGAAACTGGCAAATAGGGAAAGCCATCTTTGTGTGCGTATGTGTGTGCGAGCACTGCTGTTTCATAGGCTCTGGCAGCTGCTGCATGGCCGATGATGCTTGCTCTCTCTTTTTCACCCTGCCTCCCTGCAGACAACTAATGAATCATTTCTAGCCTGAATACTAGCAGTGCAAACACACCAATGCTGCTGCTGCCGATGCTGCCGCCTTTCTCTACAAGGTTGTAATTTGACACAGTAGACTGCAGTTCTCTCTCTCGGCAATGATCTTGCTGAACATCGGAAGCACTTGATTTGAAGGTATGCTGAGATTTCACCCTTTCTAAAAATAGCTATTTCTGTTAAATGCTTTATGGGCCAAATGAGGGTGGGAGGGCTGAAGGTTTGTAGGTGTGTGCGTGGGAGAATCCTCTTTTTAGTTAGCAGTAATACAGCAGTAACTCTTATCGGAGGCAGACAAACTTTATTATTCTGCTGCAATTTGATGATGCCCTTCACTGGATCTTTTCTTCTAGGTGCTGCTTAGAATAATAAAACGTGTTAGTATCATGCACGAGCACTAGGTAAAGGGATTAAACTCTTGCTAGATTATTCCATCCTCCCTCCTATTGATGTTTAATCTGATGTCATTTTCCAGTCACTTTTAAGGTTTCCAATAAAATAAATACTATATTGACAGCTTCGATGGTGCCATGTTTCTTTTCTGTATTAGTGTCTGTGGGCAAAGTTAGTAATCATACCGGCTAGCAGCTTCCCCCCCCAGTCCCCAAGCACAGTGCATATTCATAGTATCTGTTTGCTTTGCAGATGTATATTGTCATGTCATGGCAAAGTCATCAATGTGACTACTCTTCCATACAGATATCATTAATGAAATTATATGTGGTATTTGTCTGGCATCTAATGCTAGATTAGACCAATTGCACGTAAATATCTCATCCTTTTTCGGTAGAAGGGAGAGATCTTTTGCAGCTATATATATATGGACACACTATACATAGCAGTATTTGTGGGAAGTATGTTATGTATATGAGTATGTAGAACAGAATAATAACATTTTATTATAGCATATGCATATAAATACCAGTTAATTAGTTAGCACGTACCAGTATGCAGTGCTCAGTGTTATAGGGGATAGTGCAGGTTTTTTTATTAACCTCTTTTCAAAATTGGCTATTGCCTATAGCGTTGGGCAGAGAAGGTATGCCTTTCCAAGACTGATGTGGTGGTCGACATTACAGTTGTACATGGTCTTAGTACAATTTTGACTGAGGAAAATGTAAGTGCATATGAAGGCTTTAGTTTTTCTTTTTAAGATACTGCTGTCTGTTACGTTAGTGGTAAAATACTGACTGGGCTCTTTTGTCCAGTGCAGGTAGTGATGCAGAATTTATATATAAAATAACTCAGCAGAATAACTTATTAATGAGTCTTCTCACTGCATCTAGTAAACACAGAGTCTGCTCCTTAAGTCACTGGATATATTTTGAAGAAATACCTAAAATCAAAGCCATTGATCTTAACATTAAGAATTGCACCAAGTATGCTGAGACAGGGAAAGAATACTATGATTGCCATCATCAAAATACAAATAAGGACTATTGCTTAGCAAGCTAGAAGAGCTGCCTTAAGAAAACAGCATGAAATATTAAAACACAGACCAGGCAGTACAGTGGAAATTAAAGCATCTCCATAAATTTAATACAATTTTAAAAAGCAGTTTACATTAACTGATATGAAAGTTACTGTAGCTGCTTTATATTTCAGCTTTTTTGATCAGGAGGTGTTACATTTTTATTAGAGGAGGGCTTTCAAGTCTACCCAGCTGACAAATGAGGAAGGCAATTCAGATCAAATCTTACAGATGTCAGCCAGGATTCACCACTGTAGACATCCTTTGAAATACATACGCATTACTTCTAGACCTTAAAGGAGGGTGTTGGATCTTTTTTAGGTTGTTTTTGTTAAAGAGATCTGGTGGTCCTGAACAGTGGCTTTGTGCATACTACTTTCTTTTTAATAGGAAAAAGACCTACTCTAAATGAAACTAGTGAAGTGGTCATGCTGCCTGCAAACTAGAGAGCAACCCTGATTTTTCATAGCTATATATCCGAATGGGTTCCAGCCTGCTAACATACAGCATGACTGTATACTAGCGGCAGTGAACAGAGGTGCAGTGTTATTACATACAACTTTATATATTTGGGTGTACCTGGAGCACCTTTTTGAGAAATTCAATGTGTTGAATTTTCTAGAATTAAACCAAATTACAGCTTTAAAATGGCAGATGGTTTTTAGGGGTAGGAAAAGTGAGATGGAACAAAATATGGGACAGTGCAGTGCCACAGATTTCTGCATGAAAATGATCTGAATAGCTGATACATGCTACTTTAGTTAAGTGACAATTACAAGCTCAGAAATCTTAAGCATCTCTATATGTGGCCAGTCTCATACTGATACAAGCTAGGTATGTATTTTTGCATATATACAATATATGTATCTCTTTGAATGCCAGCTCATTCTATTTTAGATATGTGTTAGATGTGCATACTCATTGTAGTTTAGATAAGTGTGTGATATTGAGTATGAAATGAACACAACAGGGTTCATTCTGGTAATAGCTTATTACAAAAGTCCAAGCCTTTCTGGATTGCGAGGAGTAGAAATAAGATGCCTGCGATCACTGGATAATTAGTATCCTCTGGTATAAGGGGTTTTCCTTTGTGTGTGTCAAATGCCCCACCACATATCAAAATTGAATGTCCAAAATCACGCTGACTTTATTCTGAAATAAGAAAGTAGTTGGTCATACATCACTGTCCTGTCCTTTCAATACTTATGTTGAATGAAGTATGGTTTGAGAGTCAAGGCTGTTTTTCATTTAATTGAAATTGTTATAGGCCCTCGTTGCTACTACAAAATATGTCAGAGTAGCTGACTGTTGATGTTCTAAGCTGACTGTCCACCACCGATGAGAATTGTCTTGAAGCATTGCTGACAGTAGCATTTACCCATTGCCATTAGAATTGAAAAATATATACCAATATTGTGATTAAAAATAGAATTGGAATGTAGCCATAGTGCTGGAAAAATGCAGCTTCTTCAAAGCAACGTGTCATGAAACCAGTTTCTGTTCACCAGTGAAGAAGAGGGCTTTTGTCAAGCTTATTTGGCACAGAGTGGGCTCTTCGGAAATGGCAGTGATAACATTACCCTGGGAGGACAGTTAACGATCTTCTGGAGCAGCTGGTTGACACTGAAGTTTGAATGTGGTCATTGAGGGTTTCTTTGCTAAATGTAACCATCCTGTTAAATAACATGTTGGAATCATGTTCATGACTGTGAAACATGATTGTAAAGCCACCTCTGGTTGGCATTTTGGTGAGGAAATTAGAGTGGCTTATAGGCTTGTGGCTCAACACTTCGGCTTGTGCTTGTGACGTGGCACTTGATAAGGAAATCAGAGTGTGACTTCCAGCTCTGCCACAGATTCTGTGAATGGCCCTGGGCAAAGCACTTAGTATCTCTTGGGCTCTGTTCTCTTTCTGTAAATGGGAATAATAATGACCCCCTTCCACTACATTCTACTTATTTTATCTGCTGGAAAATGAGATCTTCAGACCAAAGGCTGTTTTCTCCATTGGGATGCTCAATCCCAATGGAGGCTTCTAGATGCTACTTCTAAATCACTTGACAGTCTGCATTGTATGTTGTTGATCTATAGAAAAATATTTCCAAGTGTCAGAAGAATTTGAATTGATTCCAAGCTTTTTGGAATGACACTTCATTTGCTAAACTTTCTGTTGTGCTTATGGGTATGTTCAGTCTGGAGTGAAGAGTCTAGTTTCCCTGATGGTGGCAGTGGTTTGGTAGAAACATTCACAGTGCAAAAGTCAGGACGGAGGAAGTGGGACTGTAGGTCAGATATTTTTTTTAATTGTCATAAAGTTTTATATTTTCTGTGTTACAAACAGTATAACACTTGGTTTCTAAGGCAATAAATATTACTATGCCAAACATTTGATGTTGATTAGCAAGCAGCAGCAGTGCATGGTATTACTGTGAAGAATCAAGAGGAAGGCATTGCGAATATAATAGTATGGCACAGTCTCTCTTCTCTGTTCCTATCTAATGACAATTAGAACCTATCTTCCATTTTTTCTTTAAAGATCATCCTGTAGCAAGCTCTTCACTGTGATTCCTTCCTTAAGGCCTGCTCTCAGCACAGTGGGCTGATGGGCAGTCAGCACACGCACCCCTTTCCTTCCACGTTCCACCTCCACTGGCACTGGACTGATTTTTTTTTTTTTTTTTTTTTTTGCTAAGGAGCATAAATAATTTTTATAGACAGCTTCAATTAACTTTTTACACTGGATGTGTGGGGAAAAAAATGACAATAATACCCCCTCTTGGCAATTTTGGAAGGAAAATAAGCCCTTTTTGAGCCAGGTTAACTTGTTTAGGGTTGGCTAGAAAAATCCTAAATCAAGACTAAATTCCTCCAGAACCAGGAATTTATTCTGGGACTTCACCATTTCAGCTCCTGCTGAATATGTCTGTACCTCCTTCTTATGCAGTTGAAAAATGCTATTTGCTACTCCTGTATGGAATATTATGGTGCCTTTTCACCGACATGGAAAGTGCATCTTTAGTAAGTACATTGTCCAACTCGTTTAAAAATATTCTCTGATATTAATCAGCAGGGACTTTTATAGATCTGTACCAGTTTACACCAGGAGGGATAGCTCAGTACAGTATCTCTGGGAGTGTGCTAATGGGCTAAACTCTTACTGAAGATGGATAGGGTTGATGGTGCTTAGAATTCAGCTGGATGAAGCTCACAGTTGTCACTATAACAAGCAATACGTGGTTGAATCTGTCCCCTTTTTACTGCATTTTCCCGCTTCTGCGACAGTCACAGTTTTACCTATTTGTTAAATCCTCATTTCTGTTCTCCCCACTTCCCTGCGCCCAATTCTGCATATAGTTTAGAACATTAAGAATATTCTCTGTCAATTCCAGGAGTGTATCTCTTCCTTTCTCTCTTGTTTACTGCTTGCTAATTAAATTTTGTAGGTGGCAGTTTGAAATCTTAGTGGGACGTGTCATGTGACTGCTAATGCTCTGCAGATCTCTATTACATAACCTTTAAGTAGTTTGGGAAAATGTGCTTGTGTCATACTGGGCCTGACATAATGCTCTGTCTGAAGCCAACAGTCTGATCAGGTTTTTTATGTACAATGACTGTAGAAATCTTGTGGATGTTTTGTTCTGGCACAAGATTTGTGCCCTCAGTTGTCAGGCCAATTGTCTTATTTCCCTGAAATGTTTTGCAGTCTGCACTGTCTGCCTTTCCTGCAGGGTATGAGCGGGGAGGGGTTAGATTTAAACACTCTGACATGCCAGGTAATGATCAAATGAATATTAAATGCAGAATGCTAGGATCCCTTCTGTTTTCCTGATAGGTTTGTTCATTTTAGTTTTGAAGTGACCAGAGCACAGAATAAACACAGAAAACCTCTCAGTCTGTCCCCCCACCCCTTCACCTCCTGCGGCTCTTAATTGGGCTCTGGTGCATTATGCAAAATGAAAACATAAATCAATACAGAAGTTTAAAAAAATGCTATGTAGGGATGATGAATTTTTAATGCATGGTAATTCATTAGGTTGCTGTTTTGCAAAAGGAGCACTTTTATAAGTGACAGCAGCATATCCACTTATAGAATAATAGCTTCTCTCGCTTTTTCTGAACCAGCACCATCTTCTGGTCCTACTCCACACACAGTTTCACATTTTTGTTGCCTAAAACATATTTATACACTATCCAGTGCAGCTTAAACACTCCATTGTTGATGGACCAGCTCTGTGCCTTGAAGAAAGTAAGTCTCATTTTGGTTTCCTGGCCAGGATATTGGCCTTGGAGACTGTGTCTTGTTTGTGGCTCTGACATTTGACATGCTGTCTGTTCTCAAATAAATCACAGGAGATCTTTACGCCTCAGTTTCTTTATCTGCTGGGAGGGCTCAGTGGCAATGAGCTGCTGTAGCCTTGCAACAGAAGTTGCAGTTAGAAACTAGGAACAACTAGATGAAATTTTGGGTGTTTGTTGTTTTGGTTTTTTAATGAAGGCAGATTTTCAAGTTTATAATTTCTTATTGAAATCTGTGATTGTGTGAACCTGCATTTTGTTCTGGAGTAGCCCTTAGTTTGTAATAGCAATTTTCAGTAAAAGCTCTTTACAAAGTGCAATGGTTGATATCATCCTGTCCATTTTGCAGATGAGAAATTTTCAATGTGCTTCAGGTTTATTTGCCCAAGCTCATTCAGCAGAGTCAATGCAAATCTATGGATATTGTCTGCAGAGTCCTGTCCAACATGTTATCCATTGTATTGCTTCTCTTAATTAAATGTTGTCTAAGAAGGGAGGAGGGGGAAGTATTGATCTTCTAAAAACAGGCTTTCTTTTGTTTCGCTTTAAATTAACTGACTGTTTGCCTGTGCTACTCATAGTAAAGAGTTTGTATTAATTTTTTTTTAAAATTACTACTATCGTAAATCATGGTGGCTATAGTCAGTTTGTCTATTCTCCTAATGGATGCCTGCTTACCTACTGAGTATACTGAAACTACAAATGTTTCATTGCTGGAAGGGGTCTCTGTTGCTCAACAGTCTTAAATCATCTATACAAATGTATGTACCACACATTCCCTGCAATTCGGTAGCTTTGGCTTGGTTGAAGATTAAGTGGGTACAGTTAACGCTGCTGTGTTATCATGGTTGTTGGCTGCTGGATGAATTAGGAAGAGAACAAAGAAGCAACTGTAAAGCAGTTTTGTGTTTGTGTGGTAGGGCAGATGGGTATAGCTAATGCTTTTGTATTTTAAAGGAAACTTGTCATTAAGGCAGTTGTTTCTGTTAATAACGTGCATAGATGAGCTCTTCAGGATCTAGACCTCTTCCAGTTAATGTGCTTTATAGTCATAGAGTGAGAAGAGAGCTGTCACCCGGCAAGCTCCGCCCTGAATTGTTTCAGGATGCAACAAGAGGCTGACCTGAACAAATGAAGGTATGAAACATGAAGACTTACAATAGAAGATCTTCTCTTGCACTATCAGCAATAATCCAATGTCTGTCTTATCTGAACTGTCTGTGCTCTGTGGTATCTTGCCAGTGATGAGTGCTAGGGAACAGCAGCTGCGACGGTCTTTTCTTGAAGATTCCTACCAGGGAGGAAGTACAAGCATGGATTTTATAAACTTTAGAGTAACATCCTGTAAACATTGTTGATAAGGGAGAGGGGATTTGGAAGCAAGGGTAGTGCCTTCATGTCATACCAACTGTCATAGCTCTGATGGCTCAAATGGACTTAAGCTTATTTCCATAATGGTGGTAGGTCACACCTTTTTTTCATAGTTCCAAACGGTAAAGTATCCTATGCAGGCAGAGTAAAGCAACCCTGCTCAGTGACTTCTTTGTAGATATTGATCCCAGCTGTTAGAAGCAATGGAGAGTTTTGCCAGCTTTGATATTGATAGGCACTAATTATCATAAACCATAGACCTTATGCTTAGCTTGCAACCTTTCTAGCTTTCCTTTCAGAAAATTTCTATTTAATTTCAGTAAATACTGTTAAAAGGAAATGAAGTACAAAGAGCTCCAAGCTGCTGATATTTCTATGATCTAATGATAGAAGTTTTGTAAATAAATAATTTTTTCTTGGTATATGGATTATGGAAATTGTCTTAAAATAAGACAGAACAATTTAGAAAACAGAACAATACAGGAAGAAAAGCTGTCTATGATGATAAGAGCCAAAAGAATCAAATAGTGAATAAGGTCATTGTACTGCTGACACCAATGGTGTAACACACTTGTGTCTACAGGGCTTAGGCGGTTTTATTGATTCTTTGTGAAAAATTGCTCTAAGCAGAGAGCAGTAAACATTACTGTAAACATAATATTTGTGTACTGTAAATAAATAAATACGTTTCATTAAACATAACGGTAAATGTTGATGCAACAAGTATGTGACACTAAAAGTGACACTGAACAACTGGAGCATTTCCTATTTCTGATCTGCAGGAAGAGCTGCTGGCCAGGTCCTGAGTATCAGCCTCATTGAACGAGGCACCAAACACTTCTCAAAGAGCTGTCAGTCCAAATATACAATTGGACACAGCAGAGTGATGCAGCATTTGAGGGAGCACAAAGGAGAAGCTTCCTTCTCTTTCTCCCTTACCCCACGTTTTAGCCACTTTCTGATGTGTCTTCTTTCCCCTCTCTCCCCATATGCTGGTTTGTGTAACTAAAATTTAGTCTGTTAGGTAAAAAGTTACCAGCACATTTGGACAATGTTGTTGATTTTTAATATCATTTTATTTAATAGCATTTAAGAGACTATGCTGCTGTTGAAGAGGGTATTTTCTCAGCTCTGATTTTCTGTAACTAAGTAACAGGAAATTTTCCCTAACATGACTGAGTTATATACTGTAATGTGTGGATGGAACTGGACTGTAGTTGAATTAGAGATGTTAAGCCCTGTGTGCTTTGGTGTTTTGTTAGTATTTACCATATCTTATTCCAGGCCCTGTAGGAGACTAGAGGTTATACTACAGGAATTTACTGTGGTTTTCTTGTACCTTATTCTTAAGCATTTGATAGCCAATTTTGCCTGGACTGCATGGGTATGGAATCTGATCTAGTATGGCCATTTCTATCCCTTTTCCTTACAATTCCAAAGAATCACTGTTAGAAAGAATCTTGATGTGCGTTACTGTTTGAATAGGGTTTGTGGATTTTTTTTTTAAAAATGGGAGAAATTGTTTAGCCACAATAAGGGAAAACCAAAACCAGAGATTAATTTTTCAATTTACTTTCTTTCAGGAGCTGGAGGTAGTGGATTTGTGGTTCTGGAGAGGTTATAATGCCATGGTTAGTTTTTAGTCCCCTCACCTACAAGAAATTACTGTTTGAAAATGTTGTGCAACCCCTTAGAAGAAATTATTAATAATAGATGCATTGTATTCTGCAAAGGAGAGAGGTCTTTTGTACACAAGGAAAGGTGTCTGGAGTAAAGCATTCATTTGCAGCGGTGTTCTTTTTGGGTTTGGACCAGCCTAGTTTGCCTACTTTGTAGCTCTGTGTACTAGTTCTTTGTAGAAGCTAAATCAGATGCTGTAGGATTTCCCAGGCAACTGAATGAGGAAGGAAGAAGTGGAGAGGCTTAAAAAAAACCAGTGAGAAGGCAGAGTGGAAAATGGAGTGAGGTAAATAAGAAATCTTGATGATAAACCTACAGAATTAAAAGGTAACATCCATTTATTTTCCATATGTATGAAGGGATTCTCCTCGTGTCTGTCCAGACTTGCGTATTATAACCATTTCGTATATGTGATAGCTTGGTCGATTTAATACTGAGTTCAGAAATGCTCTTTATTAAATACTGATGAATGACAGTACCCTCCTTAATTCCTTGTCATTGGTCCTGTCTTCGTCCTCAGTAATATACTACAATTTAGCTTTTTGTAAGCTTATCATTTGTGGACTACTGCCCCTTCAAAACTAAAATTCACAAGTAAGCCAAATGGGACTGTCCTTGACATCAAATCTGCCTGCAGGATAAAAATGATCTTTTCTTTGTGGTGTGTAATAATTGCCAAGAGGACAGAATTTGCACAGCAATCATGGCTCTTAGAAAAATACAGATTTGAGGCATGTAGCACTATGTATTTTGTTTTTATTATCTGCAACATTCATTAAAAGTATAATTGCTGGCATTAACTAGGAAGAATACTGCATGCCCTTGAGCTGCAGTGCTTTTAAAGGTCCATGTTGTTCCTATTATCAGAATTTCTTAATTTATTGGAATAACTTCAGGGCTGAAAAGGTTTTCTTTCATAATGAGTCAGTGCGGTATATCTTTTTCAGATAAGTGGTAAATCTTTTCTCATGTGCACGAATCACATTGTTGTAATCCAGTACAAATGTGCATGGGAAGAAATACGTTTGGATTTTTATAGTCCCATCAAACCTACTTTATGGAAGAAGGCCTGTGAAGTCCCACAGGAACATTTAACTATCACTATCCATCATTATTGGATTGATAATAGACTACTATTACATAAATAATATAAACATCAAGTAAATACGTCAGGGGAATTATCACAACATCCTACTCTGTGTTGCAAGTCTCTTAAAATTACCATACACATTTAAAAGGCAAGGAGAGAAATGTAAGAAATGAGCCATATTATTTCCATCATGAAAAACAGAAACAATTTATGTATACTGTGAAATACTTAAGATATATTTTAAAGCTCTACCTTTTTGTGTCAGTGTAGGGTATATGTTCAAGAAAGATGAACTGGAAAGGGAACAAGCAAAAAGAAAGAGCCATATGAATAAACCAGGAATTTGGACAGATTATGTTATGAAAGAACACTAAAAGAGCTTATTCTTTGTAGTCTAATAGTAACAAAACAACTAGGTAGTAGTCTGATTTCATCACTAATTCTGCCTCTTACAATTTTTAGAGTTAAGCATATACTTAGCGCTTAGTGCTCCAATTCAAACACCAAAAGATTGTCAAGATGATAGAAGTGTTCAAAAATGTTATAAAGCTGTTCATTTTTAGTGTAGTTTGTCAGTAGCGTCTGTCTGTCTAAGGTTTAACCTAGCTTCTGTTTTTACCTTATCTAAGTGCTTCATGGACTTGTTCACTGTCTGAATTCAGTAATTCTCAATGAACCCAATGATTTCAGAGTGCTACATGAAGACTATTTATGTAAGAAAAACCCTTTTACTTTTGCAATCTTTACATGGTGCCTGTGGTATTTTTCTCAGTGTAGGTGACTGAATATTTTAAAATGCAAAGTTCCTAACTAAAGCTCTGGAAGCCCTAGGTTTCTCCTAATCTCCCACTGCCATAATATTTGCTGTATTGTGAATAGTTCTGCTGTTCATTTTTAGGGTTTTCCCAAAGGTGTTCTTGGGAAAAGCAGATTCTTATTTCAAATTTTTATTCTTGTGGGGTCAAATACATTGGGTTATTATTTGTACTGTCTCAAGAATACCTGCTCAGGGTTTATGCCAAATGAAAGCCAATCAAGAAGATGGTGGGGGGAAGTATCCAGGGAAAATTAACACCTTACTAGTAAACCCAGAGGGGAACATCTGTTATTAAATTGAAGAGATGGGGAAGTGATTTAAAGAACATAACCATTGATAGAACTTACTAATAGCCATGTAAGGGTAATTTAAAACATGATGTGTCTTCATGCCAACCAAATGCAAGGCATCAGCAGTCTCTGCACAAAAGGCAATGAATAACTGGTTGGTGCATCTCTCCATATACCTTAAGCTCACACAGTTCCTTTTTCTGGAAGGCTAGCAACAAGGGTAGTAGAGGTTGTGCTCTGACTTGTATGACCTACCCATATGCTGCATCTTAAATTGAGGCCAGCTCTTGGAGGCCCACATAAGCAGAACTCCTGATGAGTTGATGCATGAAGTTTTTTTGCCTCTGCTTTTTCATCATTGTGGTGGGTTGTGTCTGCCATGGGGCAGCCCCAGCCTCTCCTCACAGAGGGCCCTGCAGCCCTGCTGCCAGAACCTGGGCATGGGCACCCAATGCATGCATTCTGAAAGAGAAAACTCCTGTGTGCGTACATACTTGCCAACTTCTCACAGTAATATGTGTCTTGATTTCCACTTCCTTGAAAAAACTTCAGGATATTCCGAGGATGCTTTCAGGAAACTGATCGGCTGGAGAGGTGGTTAGGTGGATGTTAATGGCAGTAGTGGTTTTGATCCTTTGATTTGAGTAAGCAAGAGTTAAGGGACCTTCTTTCAGTCAATTGATACATGTGAATTCTCCTTTTTAGAAGGGATCTGGGCCTGATTCTGGAACAAAGAGTTTGAAGAAACCTCCAGCACAAAATGCTCTTCAAACTGAGTAGCATATAATGCCAACTTTCTTTGATTCAACTATGAAGAGAAAATTGAAGTTACATCTCTAAACTTAGCGGCAAAATGTCATTACAGTTAAAATAATGAACAATAACATGTCTCAAACATACATGCCATAGTGATGTGAAGGGAGGAGGGACAGCAGGCACAAAATTGAAGACAATTTAGAGTGACAGCCTCTCATGCATGTGCTTCAAGTAGAATGAGTTAATAGATACTCAATTTTTCTCCATAAAGATAGAAGAGAAGGTCGTGCTAGTAAATGGCTACATTTATGGTAAGCTTTCCATGTTAAAGATGGTCTACTTCTTGCCATTACTTTGTATTCTTTTAGATTTATGTTTGTTACCTGGACTGGTTGGTCGTCATGGATGATCGCTGCCCTTTCAATCTTTTCAGTCTTTAGAAGGATTGCAGAGCAGTTCTGCTGCAGCCCAACCTGAAGATCAGGTTGCAAATGATTAAGCATACAGAAAACAGGCTTATTTGTTTTTTTTTTTAGTTGTAGCGTTGTTTTTGTACACGACCTGCATGTTTGTCTCCAGGCAATTTTGTTTGATGCTGGTAGTGTTTAAATGATTCCACTTCAGTGAGGTGAAAAAAGGTTTGGAGGCACAGAGTCCCTAGCTTTTATTGGCTTCTGGCTCTGTGTATGCAAGTGTGTTTAGAAAGGGATGGCAGTAGTTTGCCTTTTACAAGCACAGGATTAATGGTTAAGAAGTGTTAAATGCATTATTCCATAGATACATTATTGTATGTTTTATGGATTCATATGATGCACTTTGTCTTTCATCTTGGGATTTCGAAGTACTTAAAGACATTAATTAACAAAGCCTTACTGCACATCTGTTTGGTAAGAATGATTATTATCCCCATTTTGTTTAGAAGGGCACATGATTTCCCCAAGTTTCTGCAGTAAGTCAGTGACAGAGCTGAGAATGAAACCTGGATGTTGCACCCACACTGTAGCCCTGCTCCACTGAGTAAACTTACTGGTAAATGTGTAGATTTCTGTAAAATATATATGAAACATTTTCAGTTTTCAATCATTTCCTGATGCAGAAATTAAAACACAAACAAACAAATACAGCAGTTGTATACGGCTGTATACAACTAGTAGTCATGGAGGGTGAAGTGATGAAACAACATTTTGTGAAAAAGACACAGATACTTTTATTGACTGCTTAACAGGTGCTTGTAGTTCCCTACAGGAAGATAGTAGCTGTGTCTGACTCACTCTGCAAACGCTCCTTTTATCTCCTTTCTGGATACAGTGGAGGCAGAAGTCAAGATTTAGGGCTAGCAGGGAGTTGTTCCTGTTGCAGAAGAGTAAACTGCATTTATTACAGTTGCTGAAAGAGGTATTTGTTGTTGTTGGTTCAGAGAGATTGGTGAAGCAATGTGGCTTGTAATACATTGCTTAAAATTCTCCTTTTGTGTTGCTAGCAAATATTTTGTCTGTTATCCAAATGTGAAGATATTCTTATTAGTCTGTTGCATAACAGGATTCAATTGCTCCCCGTCCTTATTTGATAATGTACTAGTTTGTAAGATATACTTGGGATTGTGTGCAACTCAATCTGATCACTTAGGGTTCTGTTTATTTTGGAGTTGACCTGAAGATTTCTGGACTGACCTATGATGAGCTAAAGTCATCTCTGATTATAAATCATTGCTGGTGACTTATTCTCTTAGCTTGAATAGTACAGGTGTACACTTTTGGCCTTAAAGTCTTGAAACTGCATTTTGGAGGGATACCATGACTGGGATCTGAATTATGCAGACCTGTGATGGGTGATGGATAGGAATGTTAGATCTGCTTCTACAACCTTAAAAATAAAGAAAAAAATTCTTTATTTGGCTGATAGGGAATTCTCTTGGTCCTAAAAATCCTGCTGGGAATCAAGAGATTGCCAGAGGTTTCTAAGGAATCGTTCTTCCTGAGAAAATCAGGCCAGGATTTGCCTTTTTTGTTTAGAATTTAGAAGAGAAAGTGTATTTAAAGACTTCCATTCTCTTCCTACATGAACAGTGGCTAGAGTTTAGCATGCTGTCTGCACTGGAAGTTTATTAATGTAATCACTCAAGCTGGAGATAGTTAAAACATTGAAGGAATCAGGCTGGCAGTGAGCCTAATCACTGTGCAAAAACAAGCCATACCACAGCAATATTAACCTTTACTGTCTGGAGCATTCTTAGTTTCCCTCTAGTGTGCTTATCTAAGCTTGCCAGTGGAACATGCAAGGTAAAGACTTAAAGGAGATGAAGTGTGGTTTTTTTGTTTGTTTATTTTTATTCATATATTCCAGTCTTTGCACTAGTGGCATTCATGCAGAATTGAAATAGAATGTGCACTAATCTGCTCTGCAGAAGGTAAAGAGGTGGAAGGTTCGTGTAAAGATTGTACTCTGATTCCTCTGATTGTATTGTTCTCTTACTCCAGGAAGGAAATGGCAGTACAAGGCTCAGCAGCAAATCACTTAGAGATAGTGTGGTGCTCCCTTTAACGTACCAGAACTCTGTCCAAACAAGGACTTCACAACCTATTTACAGACCTCTCAAATCTGTCACAATGGAAGTGAGACTTTCACAAGCTAACTCAACCTCATTCTTTTCTCTCGCCTATGGCTGTTTCTTTGTTGTTTACAGCATGACATGGTGTGTTTCATTGATGTCATATGCTAAGTGCATCTTGTCAGCCTGACCTGCTTCTTACTTCCTGCATTCATGAGTGTCCTATGTTTTGCCCATGGTCCATGGGCAAAAAGGCAACTGGGAATGTGATAGCTAGGAAGGCCTTTTTCAGAGGAATTGGACAGATTGTACATCAGCCAGCAGCAGCCTTGGACTTTGGCCTTTCCTGTTAGTGCCCTGGTTATCTCGCTCTTGTCACTAACTCTTGGAGAAAAGCATCTTTCTCCTTACATACATGTGTACAGTCATGACATGATTGTGGATTCCATATTCTGATAGAGGAAGGGTAGTGTCCTGAACTGCTTCAGTACTGACCTACCAGTTGAATCATTAACTTGATGAAGACTCCTTTTCAGCCGTTTTAGCATGTGTGAGGTCATAGTTTAAATGCCACCCCAGTACTTGCACCAGTAGTTACAAATACTTGAAGCTTGTGTCAGAAAGAGAGAAAGCAAAAAACTTTTCTAGAGAAGTTTCTATACAAATTCAAGACGGAATTTAAGTTTGTGGAGTTCAGTCAGTCTAGATTGCTTTAGACAGAAGATTTATATTAACAACTTATACTGGCAGTGATAAAGAAATAAGATATCCAGAAGAAATAGAATCTGGTTATGAGGAAAAATATTGTAAGCTTCAAGAAATCTTCAAAGTAACTGCATTCCTTAAACGATGGAAAGCAGAAAATTGCAATGAATCTCAATTTCATTAACTGGATCAAAGAGGAAGATAGATGTGACCTGCATATCAACAATTCTATCCTTTTGCTTATGCAGGACACAGATGGAGGCTGGAGAAAAAGAAAATCCTTTAACTAATCTTCATATAACTTAATAGGAAAGTCTAAGTAAATTGATTCTCACTTCTTGGGCTTAATTCTGGACCTCTGATAATTTAGTTATTTAACTTGCCTTTATTCAAAGAGCTCCCCTGAAAAAGGGCAAGCATCAGCAGCTATTATAGGCACAGTTTCATGTGAAATGAAGGTGTAAGCACGGATGTATATGAGGTTCAGGTGATCTGTTAAATGACTCATAAGAAAAGCAAGTGGGAGGTCAAGGTAAATTTGCTGTGAGTCTAGCCAGAGAAAGGACCAGTTATAGCACCATCACAGAGAGACCATGACGAATGACTAGTGATCAGGCAGTATGGTACTTTGGTAATGAGTTATAAAAATTAGATGGAGAAAGAAAGCTTTCTATTTTTAGTATCTGTCTTACAGCGGAGACAACTTACATCTTAGAAGTGCCCATTTTTCCATTGACTGTAAGAGGGCCCAGACAACTAGATCAAGTGTAGGTGTTTATATACTGATGATAAATAAAATAATCGCATGAAAATTTACATATTCTATTTTATATAAAAATGTGATTAATTTTTAATATTAAACACCTTTAATCTCTATAATTGGAATAAATTTTGAAAAATGTTTGGTTCTGATAAAT
Organism: Gymnogyps californianus; assembly: GCF_018139145.2. Lineage (NCBI taxonomy): Eukaryota > Metazoa > Chordata > Aves > Accipitriformes > Cathartidae > Gymnogyps > Gymnogyps californianus. The sequence goes on from NC_059486.1 coordinate 10,565,573, forward strand.
GTTAATGAGTCATTCATAATTTCCGTGTAGATGATCCAAAATTCTTACTATCTGAAAAAACAGTTGTGTTTCTTATACTAAGTGGTGGCTAGGACCTGAAGGCTCGAGCCTGATGTTGACATATCTCTCTCTGATTTTAGAGTGAAGCAGTCCCATTTTGTACTCCACAGGCTGAAAATCTCTTTTGATTAGCCCATTAGTGCATGGCCAGAATGACAGATTATTCACCTGTAGAGCTAAAGCTGTGGACTGCAGTGTTTTTGGAACACAGGGGGAAGCCTGCAGTGCTCAGGTGGCTGTGCTGTAGGGCTAGTCTGTTTGCTAATGTTTTTGGCTGCATATGTAGGCACAGATCCAGCGAGGCTTATGTCAAAGACTTGCATTGGAAAAAAAATGCTTTCTCTCTGCAGGTTCAATTTCTGTTTTGGCAGATACATTTAAACTTGGTCATGAAATCATTTATGATTATCAACAGAGTCCTGATACCAGGTGATCAGAGAGTTAACAGTGGCACTGCTGTTTACAACATAAGTCGTGGAAAGTACTACACATAGAAGAGGATAGAAAAATCATGGAGTTTACAATACAGGTTCAAGACGCTGTTTGTCTAGTGATAGGAAGTTCTGTTTTTGCCAAAATGGTACATTTGCTATTGCCAAAATAGGGATGTCAAACTCAGATTGTTTGGCTATTGAAAGATACCAGCTGTTATCAGATGCCTTCTGGCTTTTGTTTGGGTTTCAGATTTCTTTATAGAGCTGAATCTTAAGTCCTTGTCCTGTTGTTTATGTCAAAGGGAGTTAAACGTTTTCCTGACTGTCATGTTCTCATAAAAAGCCACCTCAAATCCTTTTTAAAGGATTTATATTTTATGTTGATAATACTTAGGGCTTAAAGGCCTGATTCTCCTTAGACTTCTAGTAGTATCACTCAGGGATAATGCCAGTAAGAAAGATATTAGTTACATGTGTGCAAATGAAAGAAAAATTGGTCTGGCTGATACATAACTAATTTAAATAAAAATCAACAGCCCCATGGAAAAGATAGGTATTATTTTTGCTAGTGTGCAGTTTCTGCAGAATGATACAGTAGCTTGTTCATACATGTTGCTAAAATTTGAGGTTTAAATGCTTTGCTGAATGGGGATACAGCTGTGACAGCTCTGATCTGTTGTTCATCTCTTGACATGTGGACCATGGAATCCTTTGTACTTTTATAAAACCTGAATATGAAGTATGTGTTAACATGTGATGTTGTGAATTTTCATATTAAAACAAATATTTTAGAAGATTTAACATTGATGGATATCCGGTTTTCATAAAGACTTTTTTTTTTTCTTCTTAGTCAGGAGATTTATACAGGTTTTAGCTGATAGCTAATGCAGACCTTCCTTATAGTCTGTGAAAAATAGTTATGGGCACATTTGTCACAAAAGTGGTTTCTTATACCAGTTTTCCAGTACACAAAGGTTGTCCATACTTGCAGCACGAATAAAATGGAGAATCATCCAGCCTTATGATAAATAAGCTTTTTCTAATTAGCAAATTAAGTAAATTATTTGGTATTCATACTTCATGAAAGAACTACTTGGTGGTATAGAGATGTCACTTGCGTCTTTATCTTAGTTTATACTTGTAATTTTTATCTCAGTGTTAAAAAAAAGTAAAGCAAAAATTTCATCTAGATAGCCAGATTAGTATTTTTCCCAAGAATCACATTTCTTGCTCTTGCCACAGTATTTATTGACATGTTCCGTAATACTCTGTTTTTGAGACATATAGTTAGGAGTGCTTTTTAGATGTAAGACACTAACATGAGTCATTTGCATCAGGACCTCATGTCCAGAAGGTACCAAAGTAAAGTGGCTTTGAATTTATCATAAAAACTTTGACAGCAGACTCTCTCATTGAATTTAGGATAGATTTCTGCAGCTAGGTGTTTAACTAATTAAATTCAGAGCAATTTGGCACAGTAGCTAAAAATATGTGAACCCTCAAGACTGCAGGGCTTTGGAGAACTAATGTCAGCTAAAGCAAGAGCCATTAAGAAAATTAGAGTGATTGAGAATTTTTTAAGCTGAAAGGTCAGACCAATGTAATATTGAATGCATAAAGAAGAGTAAAATTAAGGCAGGGATATGAGAAGTGGTAAGAGGCTTTTGTAAATATGAGTTTGCTCAGTGGAGCTCCCACCAGTGCTAGTTTTTGTGAGGAGTTATCAGTTTGATGGAGGAAGTGTTTGTGTGCTAAGAAGGTTACGGAATATCTGCTTCAAAAAGTGGAGAGGGAGCACAAAGTGATGGTGATCATTGATTAAAAAAAAAAGTGTGGAACAGTAGTCTGGGAATTGCATTAATATAGCTGTTGAAGACTTCACTGCTCATGGAACAGTGACTTCATGTAATTTGTCAACTTCTTAGGGAAACAGTTGGCTTGTTTAAAATGGTCATTGAAATATAAACTATTGGAAAGGTGGCCTGCATAGTTGTTGGGCTTGAGATGCAGAGTGGACTGGAAAATAGTACCAAAGTTGAAGTGGAAATATGCAAAGACTTTTTGCATCAGATGGTCCTGGTTCTGAAAGCTGGGATGCACCATGTTCTAGGAAGAGTTTTTCAGGGAACACACAAACTCAGATCTTCAAAGGTCTTCAAGGATATGTGTTTCAAGTGGCTAAATGTCTACAGTTTGGCATTGCTTTCCTGTTCAGGAACCTAAATGAAAGCTAGATTTTTTTCAAAAGCACTGAGCAGGTATCGTGACATCAGTGTACTGGGCTTTTAGAAAATAGGGCCACAAATAATTGCAGAGTTACACTCTGGAGGGGAATATTACACAGGGGGAATATTTCAGCCCTTACAAGTACATATGATCATCCCAATCAAATGCAAGTCCCTGCTTATTGCCTGAGACAGTAAGATGCTAGTATTTTCCCCAGGGCAATACAAAGCTGGAACCCTTCAGTGAGGATAACGTTATGCACTGAATCCACTCTCAGGGCTCTAAGTGGGAGGTGAACTAACTGCGTGGAAATGCAGACCAATTCCATATCATTGTATCTCCCACGCACCTTTCCTTATAACAGCTGCAGGTGCTGGAAAGCATACATACTGTCTTAGCTGCCAAATGTCCTATTTAGTAGAGGAGGGTCAAGCTAGGTTTGTCACAAACATGACCAATGTGTGATTGGATAGATTACTGTTATTTAACCACCATGTGCCGGATAAATGGGAAAAGAGTAACCCCATTGTTATAGATCCTATGTTTATTGACTGTTAAAATACAGCTTTGGGGCTGGGATTCAACTTTTTGAAACAGTTGAGTAGAAAAGAGATGTCACTTATCCGTGTTATAGGAAAAGTAATAATGTAGGAATAGGTCCTAGGGCTCCTCTAATGCCATACCTGGTGTCCTAAACTATACTACCTCTCTATTAAAGTTGTGTGGTAGCTGTAGGGTTTTATTTTTTTAATATTCTTATTAATAACAATATCTTATTCTTATTTTTAAAAAAAGCCCAACATTTAGCTAATTTTTGTTACATTCATTTGGAAGGAAGTAGTTAACTTTGCCACGTAGTTCAGTTATCAAAATAAATAATAATTTTTTTCTACAATTTTTCCCATTGGTTGTGGTGTGCATTCTATTGCTTATCAAGTGTTATTCTTGTGTCAACTGTCTGTTTTTAATTTATCATTCTGGTGATGTAGACTATGGGATGTTTCTGTTCCAGTGCTGTGATTGCATGCCTGGATAGCCTCCAGTACAGCCTATTGTTCTTTCTTAGTTTGAGTTGCAAGTGACAAGTGAGCTCTAATTTTTAAATTTATTTATTAAAAACTCTGAACAACAATATTCCCATTCACAGTCAAGATCACCATTCATCCAAAGCTAGATAAGTATAATTACCCTCAAGCTAAACTTAGCTTTTTCAGTAGTGTTTCCTATTTCCTGTCGTAATGGGAATTGTTCAATCTGTCTAAAATTGGAAAGATATTTGAACAGAGATATAAGGAATCAAGCACCATCAGTGAGTGGTTTTACTGACATGGACAATTAGGAATCACTTTTCCAACTTATGTATAATGCCCGGGTTCTTTTACCTACTGAGATACTTGTATAGTCCATCATGGCTATGGTACTTCTGTGGTTCCATGTCAATAATATAGTTTATTCCTAAACTGCTTGGCTTGAACAATTTTTTTCCTCTTTACAAAGATGCTGAATGAATTATCCAAGGTCAGAGGCTGAGTCTTTGGAGCCAAGTAGTAGATCTGCTTCCCCTGAATCCCATTCTTGTGCTCTGATGACAAACACTTCTTACTCATTTGTTCTTGATCCTATGAAAGAGGTGACAGAGAGTCACCAAGGTACTTTTCATTAGCAGCCCAAAATAGCAGAGGAAGCAATATTATTAAAGGTCATAACCTTGTCACTGGTAGGCCAGAAAATGAGTCTGTGATCACATTTTAAGCTAGATTTTTTGCATATCACCAGAGCTCATTTTCAAAAGCAAGAAATGTGGGGGTTTTTAGCCGAAATCAACGAAGTCTTTATGTCAACTTCGTGAAAAATTCAGGTTACCTTATTGCCACCAGTTTGTTATCACTCTGCCCTTTTGTGGTTGTTACTGTTCGGCATATCTTTATTGCATGGCAAGCATAAAAATAAAATTCAACAACACTACCTTGAAAATAAAAATCAAGAGCTGTAGAGTAGTTGCCAGTTTCCTGATAACCCAGAGCAGTAGGGTCTGGACGTTCTTATCTCACCCAGAAGAGGGCAGTGGCAATACATCAGTTATTTCATATTACTCAGAAAAAATGCATGAGGGTTTCCTTCAAGATGGTAGACCTTGTGGAAGACCTGTCCAAAATACCGAGTACTGAGATGGATTTTATAACTGAGTTAAAGTGTATTGATAGGAAGTGGGGTAGGCGTATTGTCACCAAAATCTGAGCCCATCAGAAGCCCAGCAATTAATATGAAATGCAGATCCTACTCTATGGAACCTAATGTTAAAACTTCTCTGGCACTAGCATCTGCCCAAGTAGAAGAAGAGTTCACTATTGATATCGTCTAATTAGAGCTAGGTAAAATATTGCCTTTTTCCTTCAATCTCATTATTACCCCATTCTCACTGCAAAAATATTATTCACAAAAATTAATTTAGATAATCAGTTACTTCAGTAATATTCCAAACTCCTTTTTGTTTGCTTTGAATGACCAACAACATAGGTCATGGTTTATTGAAAGAAATGCTGGCATAAAAGGAAAGTTTTATACGTCTTCACATGAATATGCTTTGAATGGATGTTCTAGCTAGGAATGCTGAAATGGCAATCTTGAAATAGTCTCATGCTTCACAAACCCCCAAACTGGAAACAGAAACACTGAATAGAATAATGAATGTTTGAGTAATCATGGGTTTTAAAGCCAACAAATGGTATGAGTGGTAATGATGGGTGTAGGAATATAAGGAACATGATATAACATAATTCTGAGAACATAAAATTACTTCAAAGGTCCACTTAGTTCAGTGTACTTTCTTCAGCTGTGATCAACAGTCCGCTTGGACAAAAGTAAGTGCAAGGCAAATACATAGTTATATTTTGTGTGCATATTCTTCCAATATCCTACAATTCGCTGCTGAGGAGACTTTCTGAACAAGAGGTGGTGTCCATAATGGCTCTTAGTGGATATTTCACATAGCATGTGCTAAGTAGCTTTGCACAGCAATCTTTTTCTTACGCAGTCTCGTCACAAAAAAAACAAAACAAAACAAAAAATTCCTTATATAAACAGATGTGAACTCATTAATTGGGCTGCTATAAATATTTACCTCAATTTTCATCCTGGCTGACACTCCAAATATTAGTGAAGTGTGAGATCTTAACACTTTTTGATGAGCTCGCTCATGGATCATATATTTAAGATTATTTACTCTGGATCAAGGACTTTGCTTGGTAATGATGCCTTGAATCTTCCTAACCATGTCCTATAATTTCATTTATTCCTTTTTGCCACTATACCAAGAAGTGACATTTGCATGTCTGAATCCTATGGCACACAAACATTTTCCTTCGAACGGCCATGAATGCAAAATGGAATTAAAGATTTCATACTGAATTCAATGTGTCATGTGGATCCTCACATGACCTGTTGTCTTAAAGATTGATACCCTGGTTGCCTGTAATTTGAAATGTATTCAGAAAGCTGGTAGAAATCACTATGCAACTCCACCAGGTGTCATCAGTGGAATATTTTGGAATGTTGATTTTCTTTAACCAATGAATGTATTTTATTATATGCTCCAAAAAAGTTATTTAAGAATAAGTTGTGATTCTTTCTTTTGAAACCCATTATATGATTTTCAAAGACAGCTTGGTTTCAAAAATTCCACTATCATGGAGATAATTAGGAAGAGACTATGCAGGTAGTCATCCTTTCTAAAAAGTGGTGGAATGAGCAGGACCGACAACAGAATATGTTTGATCTCAGCCTGGTGCTCATGAGACTACTTGTTTCTTAAGTCTAAGCTAAATACTTATTCTCTTCAGAGAATATATATCAAGTTCACTGTACATATTTTTGATAGAAATAGTTTATGTATAATTTATCTTGCAATTACATCCATTTCAAACATCCAGTTTATTGCAAGATAGTTCTTTAAGCATCTTTATCTCAAAATATGATCTCACCTATATAAGCATTTGATATACTGTCTTTTGGTTGCTGTGGTCTGGAGAGCCTCTTTTTGGAGTAATCCTGGGGCTGGGGCTTCATGTGAATGGAAGGTAATTTACTAAATGACCAAAATGGAAATATTCTCCATCGTATATTTGGAGCATATTTGGGCTTGTAAAAAGGAAGGGAGCACAGATAAAGGATGGCAGAGTGGACCATAGGCATAGTGGATCTTGCTGATATGTTGTAGGCTGGTCACCTTGATTCATATTATCTGGGTTTTTGTGTAGGAAGAATTGACTGTGAATTCTCTGAGTTTTCTTGTTTTTCTTATGGTGCCAAATAAAATAAATTGCTTGAAAAGAATCTTCAATAAACTGGATTTCAAACTAGAGGAACAAGTATAAATTTAGTTTAATTAAAGGCACTAAAATCAGGCAGGAAGGGAGATTATCTGGCAAGAACCCTTAATCTGCTGGGAGATAGCTCTGCTAGTAGCAAGCCCAGTAGACAGATGCAGCAGGGTCTGGAACGTTTTTGTTTTTTCTCTCAACTTTGTCATGTATGCAGCTGTTTCTCCTCCCATTTTTTTTTTCTTTTTCTTTATTCATTAAAAAATATTTACAAAAATGAAACATGGTTCCATCTGCTGCTGGTTGTGCTGTCATCATTTGAAACTATTTTTTTCACCAGTTTTCAGTGGCTAGTAAGCATCTGAATTTCTCTTCTCTTCTGTGTCTGTGTCCCATGACAGACCCCAAAAGTAACAGGTTTCAGGTCACCTTCTTATGTATCCTTTTTTAGGAATGATAAAAATGCCATGTTAGTACTCCTTTCCTTTGCCTAAATTATCCTTTCGTGGAATATCTCCCATATCATGGATATTTTCAGTTTCCTGTATTGTACATGCAAAGCTCTCTCACAGCTCTCAACCTGCAATTACAGCTCTCCCTCATAAATATTTAAAAGGCAGTTCAGCTTTCAGACAGAGTACACCAGTGACAAAGATCAAGCTTTCTGACCTTTTGTTAATTTTCTCAGTGAAATAGGATTCCCTTGGTCTCATTTTTTGTATTTAAGAGAAGAAATTTGCATGCAGAGAGGATGTTGGCATTTCTCATTTTTGTTGCTAATTTACTTTTGGTACGTTTATTCTAATAGATCTTAAAGAAAAAAGTCACTAGAAAGTTTTATCAGTTATACATAAGAATATGAAAGACAGAATTTAAGTAAAAAACCACTTAGCTTTTTTCTTGATAAACTCTGTTATTTCTTGATAAACCACTTTATCAAGAAATGACAAGAAATTTCTCTTATACCGTGATGGAAAAAAAATTGCAGCAAACAAGGCAAAAGTGGAAATGTGTCTAGACCAATAGGAAAATTTGCTATTCCAAATTTATTTGGTGTTTCATAGCCCTTTGCATAGGGCTGTTTGGTGTTTCATAGCCCTTCCTGAGAGATCAATTCCTGCTTAGCACATCAGAAAACTCAAAAGTAATGTACAAGCAAAGAGTACAGTAACGATAGCTGCTTACTTCACAGATGAAAAAAGGTCAAATTGTGTGTTTGGGATGGCAAGGATTTTGCCCTAATCAAGAAACAGTCTGATGAGAGCCTGACAACAAGTTTTGGTAATCACAGAGATTTGGAGGGACAGGAGGCAGGTTAAAAAAATGACTCAGTGTGTGTGATGTAAAGCAGAAAGAAATGGCAAAAATAGCTCCCAAGTTGTAGGATCTAATGATCGGGAGGCTATGGCTGTGCTATCTGCAACACTGCAGTAAAGAAGGAACATATATTAGCTTTTAGCTCTCTTCTTTGAGAGAGGAAATAAAAAAAGATTTGGGTAGAGCTACTTAAAGATAATGGAAGGACAGAGCCTATTCCTAGTCATTCCCATCTCCTCTTTCACTGAAGACCAGCACCTTTCCCTTATGCCCAGTTAAAAAGTGTCAAATACTTAAAAGTTCATCTTATTAGGAGACACAGCCTCTCACGTCTCTGATCACACGCCCACCAAATAAGAAAGATTCTGCAGGCTAATGGAGAATATTTTATTTTTTTCTTGAAATAGTACCATTGTTGCAAAAGGATTATTAATCTTTTCTATTAAAATACCAAACAATACAAAATTATATTCTGTGATTGTTAATTATGGTATTAGATGTTGATATTGAGCAATTCTGTATTGACACGCTTCTCTTTAGATCCAATAAGTATTTCTCACCATGAGAATGCTTATGTGTTCGTATATTTATGGAGTGAACATTTAGCTAGCAACTCCACTGATACTCATTCAGAGAGAATGCCTTTTCTTAAAAAGAAGGCTGATATTTGCTGCATATGTGCCTTCAAGGGAAGTGAGTTTGCAAGTATTAGCAGAGAGCTGTTTCTAAAAAAAATTATATCTGATTTTAGAAGTATGAGCAATGGTTTTGTTTGAATCGGAATACTGTCCTTTTTATTTGAGACAGTAATTTTTTAGAAAAGAATACATCTCTTTGTGTAGATGTTGTAGAGATATGAGGGTCTGCAAAAAATGAGATTAAATTTGGGCTTTCCTGGTCAAAGGATTGAGGTCAGGATTTATATACAGCAGCATGATTTTCAGAGTACATCTGTAATAGGTTTGAAATGCCAAAAACATTAGGAATGGCAAATATTCATTAAGCCAGTATGTTTTGGGAACTTTAAGTGTTTAAGTCTTCACACCTGATGCAGACAAAGGCATATACAATGCCAAATCAATCTGAACTTCAAGCAATGTTCAGAATCCTATTGAACAGAAATTCATGTGAGATATACGTTGGGATCTCTTCAGCCTAACGGGATCAGTCAGTGGCTCAAACTTTAACTCCTTCTAAAAACTGGAATTGCATTTTACTGCAAACTGTGTGAAGGGAAAGTACATCTTTTCATTTATTAATGAAAAGCACTTAGATATATATTAGCACTTTAATGATTTAATAATATCAACAGAAAAAAGTTGCCAATACAAATACATACATGTATCTGTATAGAATATGTTAGTAAGTGGGGTGAGTGAATCTGAATGACTTCTACATCTTCCCAGTACAGAATGGTAAAAAGGGCAGCTTTCAAAGAAAGCAGTATATTAATTTCATGCCATAACTTGCAAAAGTACTTTGCTCTGGAAAGAACCACAAACTATTTATGATACTAATAAAGCATGAAGTTGGAAAATCTCAATTATTGCTTTGGAAATGAAATAATCTATTCTGAAAAATATAGCACCTGCATACCCTGAAAAGTTAATGTTTCAATTATAAAATAGAAAATTTGTGCAGAAATACAGCATGGACTTTCTGCACCCATTGAAACAAATCAGTGAAAATTCATACAAGTATTTGTGTATATAGGTACAGCTCTTTCTGTGAGAAACAGAGAGGCTTACGTAAATCTTTTTTTATAGGAGTAAAGGGAGACTTAATATATCTGAACAGTTTACAACTGTTTTCTTTGCCAAACAGCCCCTACTGATTGTTTCAGATTCAGATATAGTAGATTTGTACAAGTGAATTTGAACTTGGAGACGTCCTGAAAATAGTTTTGCCAACCTAGCTGCACATCTCTGATCAGTTTACCTTAGGCAGCTAAGCTTCCTATAATACATTACCTATTCTGCAATTGACACTCCTCGTCTCAATATTGATTCATGTTTTCCATGTCAGGACAGGATGTCTAAGTGTATGATTAAAGTGTGATGTAAAAATTCCAGTGTATCCTCACAGTATATAGATAAAAGACCTGCCATCTAAACTTAGCTTTTGGAGTAACTAGAAAACTGTGACCAAGCTACAGATTCTTAAAATTGACAGAAAACTAAACAATGAAGTATGTAAATATAATCCCTAATTCATTGCATTTTCAGGAACTGCAAAATAAAAAATTTATCAGTCATGTTTTTTTAAAACCTAGCTAAAATTTTGGTTTTCTTTGTTATGAGTTTATTGTGGATACTTAAAAGGAAGGAATGCTTGCAAATCTTGGAGCAGAGGTTAAGGCCAGCCAAATACTGTGAAAGCTCTTGTGTTGGCCTTATAGTTTTGCAAATTGCTCTTTGTTTCTTATTTTATATGCAGCCATAAATGAATGGACATAGCTATAAAGTTGATTAAAGAAGGGACTTAATTAAGGGTTGTAATTAAACTGGTGGAGGAAATTACAATGGAATTGAAAATTCAAAATGAGTCTATGTGATGTAAAGGCTAATGGTGTTAAGGCAGTAATCTCTATGAAATAATTGATTCTGTAGCCATTAGTCTTTTCTAATGAGATTAAGGACGAGGTGGCACGATCTTGCTAATTAATTTGTTTTGTGACTTTGAAATATGAAGTGATAGTACAAAACTGGGGATTGTTTAATACACCAGAAAGCTCTCAAATCATAGGACAAATATCATCAATATCATTTCCATATTCTCAGTTGTAATAAGGATGGAGGATAATATTTGACTTAATACTAGAAAATTAAAACAAATATCTATTGCATGGATTCTCCAGATGGCATTTGAGATGTTTTGTGAGGACTTTATACTAACCATTACTGGCACCGAACCTGGTGTGTGGACCATTTCTAAGAACATTAGTGTAGCACCTTTCAAAATTTTATTTTCATATTAAATTGAGCCCTTGCCTGTTAGTTCAGCATCACATTTGAGCTTAAAAAAAAAAAAAAAGCAAGAGTGAGGAAATAAAATAATTTTCATTCCTTCTTAAAGAAACATCGGTTGTTACTATCACAGTGATGCAGAGGTTCTCTTATTTTAAGTCATTGCTTTCTCAGGCAGGACACTTCATATTTCTTTCCCCCCTCTCAGATTTCTCCATGACAGCTCCATGTTTTCAGTGGACTTTATACTGACACTTCTCACCTACACAACAGCTATTGGAGCAATTGTGTCATGTTTCCCCCCTATATTCTAGTATGACAGAAAATATCCCCTCTTTTGTTGCAGTCAAATCCTGGTCTTAGAGTGCAAGATCAGGGGAGTAGTGCAACAGAAGAGCAAAATACATTCAGAGTAGAGAAATTAGGTCTGCAGTGTTGTGGTTAATGAGTTCAGAAGTGATAGTTTAGGAATCATGAAATGCCATGTTATTTTACTCATTGAGTCCTTTGATTAACAGCAAGTGTCTGCTTGCAGGGCAGTAATAATTTTGCAAGTGGTTAAAAGTTTTTTTTCTTCCTTGAATGGTAATTTTCATAATTCCTCAAGGTTTGCTTCTTAGGAGATACTACTATTTTAAAAGCTTTTTGGTGTTGTAGAAAGCTTGTTACCTCTTCTCCAATCTCTCCCGTTCCTGTATATACAATTTACAGTTAACCTCAGCCATATTCCTGTGTCAGTGGCTGTGTAGATCAGCTGATTTGGATAAGATTTGGTGGTAATGCAGAATTGTAATAAATATCTTTTTTTTTTTTTTTTCTTTCAGTGAAAAAGTAAAACATGAAGTAAGATTGCAAAGCACATGAAGTGGTTTTTCTGCTGGCAAGGCTGTATGAAGAGTAAAGTGTGTGTTTATGTGTATCATTTGTAAAGGTGGTTGCCTGCAGCCAATCACTGCACTGTGACCCTGTCCGATGTTATAAAATACACAAGGTCAGGCATGGGCCAGTGATGTGGTAGGAAACTAAGGAACCATCCCTGGAAGCTGCAAGCAGTTGTGCTGAAAAAAAAAAAAAAATAGCCTTTAGGTTTCTTTGGGGTTTGATTTTTGGATCAGTTCTTTGTTCTAGATCTAGGAGGAACTGGCAGGGGGGGAGGTCTGGAAGTAGTGATGGTGCTATCCTTTAGGTAAGACCTTTTTTTTTCCTTTTTTTTGTGGTCATAAAGATCACATTATTTTTTGCACACAGTGTAGTGTTATTTCAATGTCACAATGGTTTCAGTTTTTCTTGTTGGTGAAAATATGCAGGCAGATGTAAAATTTCATAATTTTTCATTTTTTAAAAAAGATGCTATATGTGAACTACTATGGACAAATAGAGATTGTAAGCTTGTTGAGGCATGCAATATTTTTCTGTGCTGTGGGCAGTACAGTGTGCCATGTGCTTGACTGACACTCTGCAATATTGTATTGCATTACCACAGTACAGATAATGAATTTGTTCTCTGCGGTGTTTTTAATTTAAAAAATTAAGAGGCATTTCCACAGTGCTGCTAGTCCAGAGTTTGTCTTATTGTTACCTACTTAGACTTAATAGGACAGTAATAAATTGTAATAAATTAATTATAGACAGTAAATAAAATATATTGTCTTGCTTAGCATGTGTATTAAATACATCTTTCCCTGCACACATGCGTGCACCTACACAGACTGCAGAGCTGCATAATTATTATACATTGTAATACTACTGATTATTTCACTAATACTGAATAGTTCTCTGATAGAGGCAGAAGAAAAAAGGCATGTATTAAAAGCAGAGACAGGTCAGGGTAATCCTTTCAATTTAAGAGGAAAGATTGAAATGTGTTTTGTGAAGGCTTTATTGAAGTGTCTTACATGACAAACACAACATTTAAGAACTGCTTTAGCAGACTGATAACTTTATAGTTGTTGACATTTTGCCTTCTGTGTTGAATGTTATTGTCTTTTATGTAACTTGGCTACTGATTCTTCAATCACAATACATTAGTCATTTGCAATATAAGATCGAAGTCGATTGCTGAATTATTTTTAATGTATAGTTAGAGATTATAAAATATATGACACGATGACAACATATTTCAAACTAATTTCCAAAACACTGTTTCACAACCCTGTCAAGTAAGGAATATTAATGTAATTTGGTTTTGTAGCTATATTTTTTTATCTTCAAAATTGGTAAAGTATTTGTGCCTCACCAATCAGAAAAAGTTTAGCTGTCATAAAATACATTGGATGTTGTAATCTACATGAAATACTGGTTTAGACTCCAATGTGACTTACAGTTTTAAGGAAACTTTAATGAAGGTGTGACTTTATAGATGCTCCTTAGAATGTCAGTATTCAGATTTAGACCTCTACCTTTTGCTGACATTTGCATCTTGCTGATTTCAGCTTGAAAAGAAATATGTAAACTGATAAAGACTTAAATGTCCAATGGACCATGATAAAAAGTCTCATTATGCTGCACCTTCATGTATCAATACTTTGTATCACTGTATTATGAAATAGCATAATAACTAAGTAATGTTAAAGTTTAAGATACCCCAATGCGGTTTTTGGGACTCGCACATTGCGTTTGCCTCTTACTCCTTTCTGGAGGTCAGTCACCCGAAAATATGGCTTCAGAACTGTTGCTTATGATAATGTCTGCTTTCGGTTAATAGCCAGTAATGAACCATATGTATTTAATCCCTTTTAGATTATATCATGAATAAGCAAAAGGTTTTGCATAGGGATGAGGTGAGAAAGAAGATTAAATTAGTTAAGATCACTGTAATACTTGCAGAAAGATCAGCTATAAAAGCAACACCAAGAAAGATTTTAAAATGTATATAAGAAAGGACAGGAAATGTTGGAAGGCAAAGTCCCTAAGAAAATGTTTGTCAGGAAAGTGTCCGTGGCCAGTCAGCTGAACACAAGGAGAGAGTCTATTTAGATTTATTTAAGAAGAGTAAATGTATTTTCATCTCCTTACTCATCTTTTATAGCCATCTGTTTTCATGTTGTCTGTTCCAATGGTCTTCAGAAGGTCTCTGTTCATTTAATGGGAGTTTCCTGGTGTTGTAGCTGTAATACAGTGTGCAAGACCATGCCTAGCACGCTTTTTTTGTGAACTGAAGTGATGCCTATCCTCAAAATTTGATACCTCCCATGGGCCTAGAGGGAAACTGGAATCATTATTTGTGAAATAATTCCTGTTTCAAACTGCTGTCAACTGCAAACAGAACAGTAAACTAGATAACTGCATATCCAGTCAAGGATCATGTTATAAAGTGCAAGGCTTCACACCAGTGGGACAGAGAAAGAGCAGGAATGTCTTTTCTCCTCCTTCCTATGACAGAGATAAGTCTTGGTTTTAAATTAGAATGAAGATACCAAAATATCAAAGCCCCAAATCAGAGGATGAAACTTAAAAGCAGCCATTTTCCAGGGTTCAAAACACCCTGAGGGAATGCCCACACCCCAACTCAGCACCTATTTTTTTATATTTGTTCCTTATTTATAATGGAGGTGATGTGAAAATGAATGTAAAACCAGACTTATTTGTCATTATGAGCATAACTCCTCTGTATTCTGCTTCCTTTGTAAACCATTACTGTGCTCTTTTGGCTCCAAACAGAGCTGCTAAGCAGTAGCCAGCGGTAACTTTAGTCTATCACTTGACCTCGTGTGCTCTGCCTCCTAGGTGATTTTCCTAGAATGACGCTTTCAGTTCTTGAGCTGACTTTCATATCACGTGTATGCTATAGCAGTGATCTCTGGAAAAGACCTGTTTGTAAAGGGTCAACTGTTCTTGCTGTTTCTATTACCTGAAACTTTCCTGAGTAGAAACTCTGAGTATCATCATAAGCATATGGCTCTAAGAGGTCATTTCTTACCTGCATTTATAGTAAAATTGTAGATACTAGAGCTGTAAACTTGTGAAACTCCAGTTAACTGCTTGCCATTTATACTCAGATAGCCCTTTGGAAAAACTAGAATTTCAGAGGAATAGTAACAGTTCTGTTTGAAAAGCTGATTGCAAATCCTGTGCTTGAATACCAAGCCTTGAACACTTTAGAAACTATCCTGTTCCAGTGTTCCTGCAGCTGTGAGCTTGCATTTTCAAGGCCTGTGCCCATAAAACATCCTACTGCCCATTGACACAATCCTTGCAGCAAAATATTACTGTTACAGGTGTGAATGTGCTTCACTTCATTTGTTTACATTTTTAAGAAATAATGCTCTCTCTCAAAAATTAACTTTGATAAACTCATACCGCGTAAAGTGAGTTCTCAAAACATATCTTTGCCTAATGAAAGGCTTTGTTTTTACGAAACAGAGTTCTTTAGCAGTCAGCTTGCACCTTAATGAGTCATTCAGATAAACAGGTTCCAGTGAAGATTGAATTACGATCCTATTCAGCTGACATAAAGCAACCACTAGTTTTTCTCAGGAAACTCATGAATAAATAAAAGATCCTGTGCCTCCAGGCCCAAGCCTAACAGAAATGTAAGGATGCATGCTTTTCAGTGTGATTTCCCATGTCCTACAAGTACAAGCTTGATGTTGCCATCAGAATTACATTAGTGCTGATGAAGACGTCAAACATTATGTAAGTAAAGACATTTAAAAATAGATGGAAATGTGGGGGTATGAGTGGAAGTATCTATCATTAACTCTGAACAATCTGTTAGGCAATAACCTCTGATATTTAGCTTGTGCATATAGGATGCAATTCATATGCCTTGCCATTTTGTGTGTGGAGGCGCACTATCCAAAGTTATTTTTAGAATTCCATTTTAGTGAAAAATACGAGTTTTGAAGTCTTTGGAAGAACTTATTCATGCTTATCAGCTACCGAGGCCAATAAATATGTCAGCTCTTCTCTGTTGTTGCATTATGGTTTTTAGCACAAATTCAGACTCCAGAGAATGTTGTGCTACATTCATGTAACAACAAGAGTGATTTCTCTGAGAAGTTCCCAGTTTACCAGGTGATATAAGATCAATAGACAGAAAAAGGGAGTGGGAGGAAGTCATGAAACAACACTGGTGGGGAAGAGAGTAAGCTTGGTGTGTCACCTGGCTGAATATTACTTAGTTTTCATAGGTACCGAAGCAACTGAGAATTTTAAGGAGGATAGTTGGATACCTTTGACAAATGCTCATAGGGAAGCTTTTCTTGGGCATAAGGAAGAAGCACAGAGATGCTTATGTGAAAATGGGGCTCTTGAGGGATGAAAGGTGGAACTATTGGCTGAACAGAGGTGGGAACTGATACCTTGGTAGTTTTTAACACGATTTAGACAGGACAAGATCGAAGTGTTGTTTACTGGGTGGAAGGAAACTATTGTCATGTTTCCCCTGCTGACTGCACAGTGTAGTGTGTTGGATCCCGAGCACGCTACACTGTGTGGGCGGCGTTTGAGCATTTCTGAAATTCTTTCCTACTCTCTCGCAGCGTAGCTGAAATGAAGCCATCTCTGCAAAGATGAAGGCTCATCTGAATTTAATTTGCTGAGCTTAATCAGCAAATATTTCTACTCAATTTTTTTTATTTTCTAGTTTTTGAAATGCAACCCAAATCGAATATTATGGAAAGGTGCCTTATTGCTTCACAGCTGTGGTTGCAACACCATTTATTTCTAAAACTGTTCTTTCAAGAGCTCTAACATCTTTGCACACAGTTATTTTGACCTGAATGTTGCAAAGAGAGGGACGTGAAGATAGAGTATGTGGTTCTGAGTTGTGAAGACTTTGTGCAAAAGTGAGGACATAGTGAAAGTTCTTACAGAAATTAACGGCAAAACACCCTCTGTTTTCTGCAGGAGTATGTCTGTGTCGTGGGTTGACCCTGGCTGGATGCCAGGTGCCCACCAAAGCCACTCTATCACTTCCCTCCTCAGCTGGACAGGGGAGAGAAAATATAACGAAAAGTTCATGGGTCGAGATAAGGACAGTGAGAGATCATTCACCAATTACCGTCACAGGCAAAACAGATTCAACTTGGGGAAATTAGCTTGATTTATTACCAATCAAATCAGAGTAGGGTAATGAGAAAATAAAATTTAAATCTTAAAACATCTTGCCCCCACCCCTCCCTTCTTCCTGGGCTCAACTTTACTCCCAAATTCTCTACCTCCTTCCCACCAGTGGCACAGGGGGATGGGGATTGGGGGTTGCAGTCAGTTCATCACATACTGTTTCTGCCACTCCTTCTTCCTCAGGGGGAGGACTCCTCACACTCTTCCCCTGCTCCAGCGTGGGGTCCCTCCCACGGGAGACAGTCCTCCACGGACTTCTCCAACATGAGTCCTTCCCACGGGCTGCAGTTCTTCACAAACTGCTCCAGCATGGGTCCCTTCCATGGGGTGCAGTCCTTCAGGAACAGACTGCTCCAGCGTGGGTCCCCCGCGGGGTCACAAGTCCTGCCAGCAAACCTGCTCCAGCATGGGCTCCTCTCTCCATGGGTCCACAGGTCCTGCCAGGAGCCTGCTCCAGCGCGGGCTTCCCACGGGGTCACAGCCTGCTTCGGGCACCCACCTGCTCCAGCGTGGAGTCCTCCACGGGCTGCAGGTGGATATCTGCTCCACCATGGACCTCCATGGGCTGCAGGGGGACAGCCTGCCTCACCATGGTCTTCACCACAGGCTGCAGGGGAATCTCTGCTCCGGCGCCTGGAGCACCTCCTCCCCCTCCTTCTTCACTGACCTTGGTGTCTGCAGAGTTGTGTGTCTCTCATTCTCACACCTCTCTCCAGATGCAGTTGCTGTTGTGTGGTTCCACACCCCGCCCCACCCCCCACCCCTGCTTCTTAAATCTGTTATCCCAGAGGCGCTACCACCGTCGCTGATGGGCTCAGCCTTGGCCAGCGGTGGGTCCGTCTTGGAGCCGGCTGGCATTGGCACTATTGGACATGGGGGAAGCTTCTAGCATCTTCTCACAGAAGCCACCCCTGTAGCCCCCCTGCTACCAAAACCTTGCCACGCACACCCAATACAGTCTGATACTGGTTTCAGCTTATGGAGTCTTCCAACTAGAGGAAGACTGAATTACTTCCTATCAGATCTGCCATGGTAAAATTTATTAAAAAGACTGTTATGGAAAGGCCAACAAGGGTGCTGAAAACCTCAGATTTGTAAATCTTTTCATTTGTGGGCAGAAAATAATCTAATGGATTAGAGAAATTGATCTCCATGAAACACATGATTTAAATACATGACTCCCTTCAGAGGAAGTTAGGAAGTTTTCTGTTGAGAGTAATGCTTATATGAGGAAATGAATAATCATAAACAGAATACTCTGTATTATTAAACACTTATGGGTGTGCTGTAGCTATACAAATTATTTATTTATTTTAGGTTTTTGTGCTATAGTCCTGCCTAGAAATCTCATTCAAAAATCAGGTACTCCCTGAACAGATTAGAGCCCTTGATTAGTGACAAGATACAATACAAAAGCACAGATGAGCAAATGAGCATAGTTTATCTTTTGTATTTAGTCTTAAAAGTGAGAAATTCTGAAAAAAAAAGTTATCTTTACACTTGTATGTCTTCTATTCTTTTAATCAATGCACCTAATACTGTTGAATACTCAGCCTTTCCAATGTATGTATGTGATGAGTGATGCTCTGTACATGTTTTAATTCAAGGATGGCTTGTGAATAGGCATATGAATCTGCTGGCCCCATGCACTGCTCAAATGCTTGATGTTATGCATCTTTTGGAAGTTTTGAATTGGAGTTTTAGAGGGAGTTTAACCATGCCAGTAGAAGTTTTTCTTGCACATATTTGCATGCTGTCCTTCCAGTCAATTCGTTCTATCACTTGAATTATAGCCTTGTAAATTAAGTCTTAAAAATCAAAGGGTTTTTTTGACAGACCTACATCTGATCCTTATGTAGTGGAAACAGCCACCTGTTCATCACTGCCCATGAAGTGGACAGTCACATAGGTATCTTTATGTGTAATCATCTTAGTGATTTGCTAAGTTTCTTCTGGGAATAGGAAGAACAAGTTAATTGCATTTCATGCTAGACTCTACATCAAAATTTGATTCATTTAAAACTGTCACAATGCTGATACTATGTTACATTATTTTTTTAAATCCTTTTTATTTTTAAAAAACTTTTTCATCATTTTTCATGTTTCCTTAGGAAGCAGCTTAAAATGCATATGATTCTTACTTGCTGTATGTGGTATTAAAATTGATTGACTTACGGTATAAGGAAGGGAAGATAATTTTGCTTGAGGGGAGAACTGCTTTATTGGATCTTTTCTTGGGTTATGAAGCTAAACTATAAACAATTAGGATCTTACCCAAAGATCAGTGGGAGTTTTTCCATTGGTTTCAGTGAGTTTGGGTTGTGCCTATCTCAATAATTTATGGTCTCTATTGACTCATTTTGCAAATGGTTGATTGATGGCCAGAACAGAAAATGCTAAGCAAAGGATTAAGAAGTTTTGAACTATCCTAAATTCAGGATCTTTTAAGGTTCCTCAGAAACATGTGCATTTCAAATTATATTTACATGAAAAGGTAGTGTGGTTTTTGAGGTGGTTGTTCCCAAACCTTCTTTAAAAAGGAATTTGAGAATGTTGACATCGCTGGCTCTATCCAAAAAAATTTGAAATATCAAACCTAGTGATCCTTCTTAAGCTAGGGAGTTGTGTGGATGAGCTGGCAAAAAAACCCCGGGATTTCTAATGGTACTTTGTGTAAGCTTTGCTGGAACTGTGTTGGTAATATAAAGAGATGTTCTGACAAATTTACAGACTCTAATGATAAATATTAGTCAGAATTTTTCTGCTTAGTTCTGTGTCCCTACATTTTATAGAGAAAATATCGAAACTGAATTTTTTCATTTACCCTCTGAAATTAATTTCCTGCAAGGGACCAATGACCACACTATTTAAGTCTTATTTTGGAGGTTTATGTTGGACTTCAGTCTTGTTGCCTGCCCTGACAAAATATTTATTCAGCAAGGCTGAATTTATTAGTTTAGATTGGCTTCTATTGTATATAATGTATATTTAACCATCACTTTCAAGCAGCTTTTGGGGGCACATGCAATGAAAAACATGTTAATGAAACATGCTGTGTTGTAGGAAGAGCAAGTGCTAGTCAGCTAGTACAAATGCAGTTTTAACAAACTGGTCACTTGTTTTGTTTTATTCTACACAGTCTGGAAATGATCCATCATGTCTGCAGCCTGCAACATCACAGAAAATATTTGATCAGACCCAGTTTTTAGAAGAGACCCAGATTTCTAAGTCTCATGTCACCACCTTAAATCAAGAGCATCATCACTGGCAGTTTTTAGTAAGTCCTGTCTTTATTTTTACAATTTTATGGCAATTGATGAATTCAAAGAGAAGTCCAGTTTTGCAGTCCATGCTTGCTGCTTTTGTTTGTTTAGTTGATTGGCTGGGTTTTTTGTTTGCATGTGCACTAACATCAGGGGGTTGGGGTTTTCTGAGGGGGAGTGTTTGGGAGAAGGAAGGTTTAGCTCCAAGATCTTTATAGCAATAGATTTTGTATTGATTTCTCAGAATCTTGTAGAATAGTAGTATTACTGAAATAATATACATAGGTACTTGGGACATAATTTAAGCATGAAATGAGAGTTTAATAAATAAAAATGTGATATAAATAGTAATTCCAATGCTTTGTTTTGGATGCATGAATACAAAAGTGCAGGATCCAGTGCTTAATGGTTATGATCAGCACATTCCAATCTGTTTTGGTGTATACATCCTGACACTTGATTCTGAATGTCAGCAGATTTTTTCCGGTTGGATTTCTATGTGTTGGTGCACGTTCTGATTTTCAGGCACCTTTTGCATTCAGAGGAGAACCTTTTAGAAGGGTCCTTTGAATATAAAAGCTATAGGATAATGTTAGTGTACCTGAAGACAACTTCCAGAGAGGAATATGTGTGCCAGTGAGGTGCCTTGAATTCTTCCTTTTAGATAAAATACTTTCACTTAAGTACAAAGACATTTGAATATATAAATGGACAAATTTCTGTTTCTTTTTAAAATCAGTTGCAGATGGAACACTACATTTTGTTTCCTATAATTAATAGCTGTTTTATCTGCTTTTGCTTTCATTACACCAAGGATTTTACTACTTTTTGGACTGTGAAATTATAATGGGTGTGATATCTTTTCTTTTTTTTTTCTTTTTTTTTTTCTTTTTTTTTCTTTTTTTTTTCTTTTTCTTTTCTTTTTCTTTTCTTTTTCTTTTCTTTTTTCTTTTCTTTTTCTTTTCTTTTTCTTTTCTTTTTCTTTTCTTTTTCTTTTTCTTTTTCTTTTTCTTTTTCTTTTTCTTTTTCTTTTTCTTTTTCTTTTTCTTTTTCTTTTTCTTTTTCTTTTTCTTTTTCTTTTTCTTTTTCTTTTTCTTTTTCTTTTCTTTTTCTTTTCAACTTGGTAATGAAAACAAAAATATTGTGAGGAAGGAAGCCAAGCTTTTGGAAGTTTTTTGAGAAACTAGATTGAACTAGTTGTCCTGAGTTGAATTTTGGAGTCAACTTTCAGTAGTAAATGCAGTTTGAGTAGAGGAGGAGATCTGTGTACAGGGTTATCCTCTAAAAACTTGCCGGTTGCCCGAGATAGCTAAGCCATAATTTCACAGTTGTCCTTTTTGTAGAAGTGCCTGCTTAATTAAGCTACTTCTCCCCCTGCCCGCCCCAGCATTGTTTTTAGTACAGATCAGTTCCTCATGCAGTTCCTTCTACAGCTGCAGAAGCAGTTGTAATGGCACATTTGGAAAGTCTAGCATGCCTATGGGGAGTGAGCGATGGGCGGGTGACTGGTCTTATGCTACTGCCAGCAGAAACAAATCCTAGCCCTTAATAGTGCGTAATAATACTGGGACATGAGAATCCTTGTATGAACTTCTAGAATTGCAGAAACTGTCTATTTTATTTATCATTTCAGAAACACTGAAAAAAACACAACTGACTGACTTGAATCAATAATGATAGTGAAGCAAATAACATTGATAGATTTGGAACTCTACATTGCCTTTATTCATTGTTGTTTAGTCCTAGTAGGAGAACACTTGCTTCTGAATGTAAAGAAATGTCACAACTTTGAGACTTGGCAAGGAAACATCTGTCTATCATCTGTTAGCAATAGGTTTTTTGCTAATAGCTGAACCAAATTGTGTTAAAAACTTGTTCTTTCTTTATCAAGAGTAAAGTATCCAAAATTGTGTTTAGACATACTAGTTCAAGATGAAATAGCGTAAGCCATTTCTGTTGTTTGAGTTCAGATTTACCTGAAACAGAGTAAGCTACAAGTTCTAGAGCTTCCATTTAGTTATAAACTTCAGGGCTTTGTTTCTCAACCTAATGCTGTTTTACAGAGAAATATTCTTTTCAGATGAGATAGAATAACATTACTCTCCAGTGCTAGAACAATTATACTTTTTAAAATTCAGTTTACAAAGCAAAACCTCAAAGTTGAATTATGCTCCCTAGATCTCTTTATGTCCCAACATTGGCAGCCATTGCTCTGAATTCTCCTTGGCAAAGATACAGATGATTTTATTAGTCTTGAGTTACTCTTTATTTTAGCAAATGTGTTTACTATGGTGGTACTTCTTTGAGTGATGTTTAAGTAATGATTGTCTTGGACATGTTATGTGCAAAAACAGGGGGCCTTGTGTTCAGGGATGATATAGGGAGTTTATTACTCTTCAGAAAACATGTTTCCTAATGGGTGACTATAGAGAAGATGGAGCCAAACTCTTTATGGAGATGCACAGTGAAAACACAAGAGGCAATAGATACAGGCTCTAGCAAGGGAAATTCTTATTGGATCTAAGGAAAAAAAAAAAATCCTTAAAATTAGGGTGGTCATTTTGCAGAGAGGTTGTGGAATCTCCTTCCTTGGAAAGATGAAAACCTCAACGGGTGAAAGCCCTGAGCAAACTGATCCAGCTCTGAAGCTGGCCCTGCTTTAAGCAGGAAGTTAGACTAGGTGACCTCCAGAGTCCTCCAAGCTAAATTATCCTATGATTATATAAATATGAATGCTTACTTACACGCGTAAATTTTCCTTATTTATGATTATTGATTGTATATACCTGTGCTTACAAAATGGCCCCATTACCTTTATAGTGAGTTCAAACAATAGATTCTTGAAAAGTATACAACAGGGAATAGTAAAATCATGTTTTGGTATTGTATGGTATCCTTCTGTAGACTATCTTAAAGATAGTAGATAATATTCTTAAATTCTATAGAGAATGTACTGTATTACTTTTAATGTATAAGGGGCAGAAGAGTTGCTAATAAAGGTTTATTCTATAAGCATGCTTTATAGCTGTTAGCGGAGTTTTTGCACTCTGCGTAGAGTTGATTACAGTTCATTATTGCATAATTGAAGTTATACCTGTATTTAAACAAGACTCAATCCTATAACTAGACCTGCATGTATGAATATTTGGTACTACTGTATACTCTCCCATTTTAAAAATGAGCTACTGTACCAGCCTAAAAGCATGTATGTCCATGTCTGTGTGAAGAATATGTGCGTACTGTAAGTCCTTTAGACCCTTCAGGACTGGCAGGTGTTATGAAAAATGAGATACTGTGATTTATTTTCCAATGATAATGAGTTCTGAGGAGCATATATGTTGGTCAGTTACTTGATCCACATCTCTTGGTGACTAAGTTCATATGATGTAGTTCATATATCACCTTTGATCTTCAAAGCACTTTGCAGCCGATAACTAATAGAATAATTTAAAGAAAATTCGTAAACAGATACCATTTTTAAACCTAATGTTCTCACTATTCTTACATTGTACCTCACTGAACTGAAAGTAAAGGCTTAAAGCTTTGCTTTAAAAGCCTGATATTTGAAGCTTGAGGTTCTAAATTTGGTGCTGGATTTATCCATTTGAAGGATATAAGTTTGATTGCATCAGAAGTAATTATATTTAATATGACGAGAAAAGTGCATAAATGTGATATTTTGAATGGCTGTTAATGCCTTCTTTGCATCTCTGCTTCTGAAAAGAATAATTACATAGCTGTGATGTGAACTGAAAGTTAAGGTCTGGTGAAAGACACTTCTGGTAAAAAAAGTGAAGTCAATCTTCTCACGTTGTGTGTAGAAGTTCCCTTAACAGAAGGCATTTGAGAAGTTAGGTAGTTGTTTGTAAACCCAGACCCAGTACAGTTACAAAAGACCAACTTGAGGCAAAAATGAGATACCATTGAAATTAGTGGAAATTTTGCTGTTAATTTCATTCACATAAATAATTCATGCTTTCAAGAAGCGTAAAGCTGTGTTGTAAAACAAAAAGCAGTGGTTTAGATTAGGTTCTTGAGAATAGAATAAAGAAATGATTATTTGCAGCAGCTTGTTTCAGTCCAGCGTAGACTATCTCTGAGTCCATTCAGAGTCTATTCTCACTGCTCAGTTTCAGTATTTAAGGGGAACACAAGAAATCTAAATGGTTGCTGGCCAGTAGCAGCCTTCTGGATAAAAACTTTGGACACCCAAACCAGCCTCTATTTAAAACACTATTGTTTACATAGTATTGTAGTATGGAAAGTGATAGAGCTAGATACTCTGATGTCAGGATTAAAATTTCCTAACAAAGTATTAAATAATGTTTCTTTCCTACTGTAGTTACAGTACTTTGGGGCTAAATTTTAACTTACTGTTCCCTCCTATTTAATTTTTAATGAATTGCCACAGCTATATCAGTAACAATAACTTTTAATCATTTACAATGAAGATCAGAAGAAATAAGTGCAATTTTTCATTCTGGTACTGTATGTTTCAGCAGTGGTTTCACTGCAAGAGGAAAATCCTATATTTTAGTAAACAGAGACCAAATTTTTTATCTACAGACAAATGTTCCCTTCACCTTCTGTCATTAGCTTTCCATGTACATAAATATAACAGACTTGCACCAGTTACCTGTTAGTTACCAGGCAACAGCAGCATTTGACACTGCCTGCAGCTGCAGTGAATGACGTGTAGCTCCCTGATTGTAAATTAAAGTGCTCTGAATTTTGAACTGAGGTTGATAAAAAGGACATTAGTGTGAATATAATGCCACTTTCACCATAGCAGCAACATGTCAGCAGAGTTTCTATAACAACAGCAGTTTGCTGAGATATAGCCCTCTATCACATGTTCATGATGGAAAAATTGTAATTGCTTGAGTCTTTTGTGATATGTAGTTTTCTCTAAAATACACACTGTACTTCATTTAAGCCTTTTTGCCTCTGTGCAAGGCAGTTATCTGTCATGCTTCCCAAACATTTGCTTGGATTCATTGTTTACTGAGGTCAGAGCAGTAGATGTTTATAATAATAGGCAAAAACTGGGCTAAAGAAAAATAAAATTTTTAAATTTGTAAATATTTTGAGTATTGCTTGCTATTCAGAGATGGTTTGCAGTCTCTTAATGATGGCAGAACAATAAGGCTGGATATTAGTATAATAATCAAAACTATGAATGCTTCTGATATAATAGTTAGTGTTTAGCCTAGATAGCTGGCTCTATGAATGGAACTTCTTAAGGCTACCTGTCTTTCCTGTGCCCTGTACATGTGTGAGATTTTTAGCAATGAAAGCAACAATATCCATGGTCAAAACCAGTATCTGGATTTTGATAAATGCTGAAGTTAATCATAATGTATTTGAATTTTTATCATTTTGGGTCTCTTTTGAGCATTTTTAAACATATGGCACTGAGTGCCAATGAGCTATTTTAATAGTTTATTTCCCATTACCATTCCATCATCAGTTTTCTTCTCCATATCAATGGAATGACTTATATAACTTTCCATTTCTAATGATACTTTCTAGATTAACTATTGCCTGTGCAAATGTAGAATTCTGTTTTGATTTTGTTGATACAGTGCCAGAATAATAAAAGCCTTTCCTACCTGCAGGCTGTGAAGAGAACTTCCATCAAAAATAGATCTTAATGTGGTTTTAAAACCCTTTTTTTTCTAATCAGAGTTCAAGCAGGTTTTTACATTCCTGAATGAGTGAAAGCAGTAAAAGATATTTAAAAGCCCAAACAATGAGACATGTCCAGTATTAAGACTGGATTAAATTAGTAGCCATGAAAGCAGGCTGACTCTTTTTCTTTCTTCCCTAGAACACAATATTCTTACTCCCTCAGTTTAAAAAGACTGTTGACTCAAATATGACCTTTTAATAAAAACACTCTTGTAACATAGTTTCCACCTTTTTTCTTTTTGGTGGACTAATCAGAGCCATAGTCAGGATAGGTGAGGAGGGGCACCAGCTAGGAGCAGGTACGCTCAAGCACTGTTGCTGTTGCTGCCTGGGATTGAGTGGTTTACACGCATGATGGTGGCTGGTAAGGGAGCTCTGGAGAGATGAGGCGTGCTCAGATGTTCAAAAGAGCATAGGTGAGTCAGGCCTTTAGCAGGCTCAGGGCAGTTTTGCCTGTGCTGGATGCAATGCTGCCTTGTTATGATTCTGGAAAAAATATGCTACATATTTTTCAAGTGTTATAGGTCTGTAGTTGTGATTTCTCTCATGAATACATCCATTAATCCTGCTGGATTATAAAATTCAAATGTAAGGCATTCCGGTAACCTTTATTGTATATGATACATTCAAACCATGCAGATTCTTATATTAAAAACTAGGCTTTTGGGTTTTGTGACTGCAGATTTAGGAGACATCCCAAAATGATCTCAGTATAATTGAGATAACTGAGCAGTGAATCCAGTCTAAACAGACAAGCAATGAAACATTCTTATCTCTATTCCTCTCTAAGGAACAGAACAAATGAGCTAATTAATATCTAAAGAAAGTCAAAGATAGATTCAACTGAATGCAGATTTTCTCATTCCCAGGTAGTGCTTGCAGGGCATGGTTTTTCTTTTTGTATTTTGTACTCTGTCATCTAAATGCATCCAGCCAACGAACAGCCAGTGATGCTAACCTTCAAAGGTTCCACCTACCCTAAAACAATTATTTTCTGAACCTGGGATATGAGTTGGGATTCTGTTTAAGAGACAGTGTATATATTTTTTTTATCTTGATTTTGTGTTTATGGATATAGTCTATATTTTCATAAATCTTACAACCCGGTGTTCTGTTCATTGCTCTCTGAAAGGACGCCATCGACATAAGCCTAGCTGTATATAGTATCTTTCTCCTAAATGTACTGTCCGTTGTCACAGTCCCAGTTTCCTTCTAAATTGTCTCAACAAATGTAATACTTGTATCAGACAAGAAAGCTAAAGAATCTCAATGCATTATCAGTTACAGCAAAACAAAAGGCTTATGGAGCAAGGTGATTTATTACTTCATTTTTCTGAAACACTTTATAAGATTAATTTTTTTGCTTATACTTTTTCCTATCCTAATTACATTTGTCTCTGGTTTAATCATCTTTAAGACAAAATAGTATGTCTGAGGAGAGAACATGATTTAATTAACTTTTTTCCTAATGAATCAAACTGCAGAATTTTGTAGTAGCTTCATTTGCCAGGCTTCTTGTCCAGTAAATTGGTTGGAGACAAAGTATTCAGGTGATAT
The DNA here is from genome assembly GCF_018139145.2 of Gymnogyps californianus. Lineage (NCBI taxonomy): Eukaryota > Metazoa > Chordata > Aves > Accipitriformes > Cathartidae > Gymnogyps > Gymnogyps californianus. The sequence goes on from NC_059486.1 coordinate 10,593,472, forward strand.
TAAAAAATATAAGCCTTAAACTTAAACCCCATACTAAAATCTTTAGGCTCAGTGGTGCTACTACTGAATTCAGAGGTGAATTAGATGATGGCTCTCTGGTTTTGGCTTGAGATTTAATTTACAAATAATTTAGTGGACTGATTGACTCTTTATAAGATGCATAAGAATTTATGTTTTACCTTCAAATAGTTATTACATCAAACCCAGATGATGAAAATGATAGTGCATATCAAAGCTTTCTCCAGTAGGAACAGCAGCAACACCTCTGTTGTTGATTGTTTCATATTCAGGTCTAGAACTATCTCAGACTTTGCTGAGGCTTCCAAAAAACTAACCATTTAATACTAATTTTGCTGCTGGGTTTTATGTTATGAAACACTGGTTCTTCAACTTCTAGTTGTCTTCTAGTTCTTGAACTGAACTACACTGAGTCCTTTAATGCATTTCTAAGAGACTCTTCAGCAGCCTTCATATGGCTGAAGATTGCAATCACTACTCAAATGAGTGACTGGGTGGCAAAAGAATCTCTGTTCTGCTAAAGTTGATGACCTAAAGCCAGAAGAGTCTGTATTCCATTTCTAAATATCTGCAAGTCTTTTTGCTAGTGTTGGTGTTCATTTTTTTTCCACATAATATAGGCCAAATTCTGATTACCAGTAGTACCACTGAAGTCAGCAAGGCTAGTAATATGAGCAGGGCAAGCAAGATACAGCCTTATCTGCATGAATAATCAAATTGTTCTCTAACAGCATATAAATGTAGACTAGATCATTATTTGAACAAACTTTTCACTCAGTTACCTGGAGAAGTACTAGTGATTAGATCTGCAGCAAGAAGGCTGCTCAAAGCTACCAGACTTGCTTTTCACTGGCTAAGAAACACCAGAAGTGTTGGATCAAAAATCCAGTTTATATAAATGCTGTACAAAGTGTACAGCACTTTGTAAAGGCAGCACAGCTGGGAGGAAGATATTTTAAAATAAATCCCTTTCTGAATATGGATATTAGAGCCTATGATGAGCCCATGGCTTGGTGGTGTACATTAGAGATAAAAGGCATATTGGGGAAAAGTGTATTGAATGTCAAAAAGATACATAAAACTGTATTTCTGAGCTGTCCTTTTTTATCAAACATAACCAGAAAAACTGAGATGTATGAACAGGAGCATATTAGTGTATTGAAGTTTACAAATTCCTGTCTTAACCTGTGCTTAGCACTCATGCATATTTTATATGCAGAGATTCTGTATTTGCCTCTATGTTTGGGGATCTTAGTACAGATTCCAAATGCAAAAGGTGCTTTACTGACAAATGTTGGTTAAAAAAAAAAAAAAGAAGTCCTTCTATGAAGAGTTTAAAACTGACAAGGTAAGTCTTGCAGAATGTTTGTGTTTAGATCAAAAGTAACTACATAACTACAAACTACAGTCCCAGAATTTTTAATTTTTATGGTAAACTAACCTGAAGTTAAAATTGAAAGTACTGTAGTCCTCAGCATTGTCCTTCAGCAAACATTCCTGCAGCTTGGAACACTTGCTTTATACGGGGAAACAGTGCAAGTTACTTTCTCAGTGTGAAGTATGGTGATGAGAATAGAATGAATTTGGGAGTTGGACAAGACCAGTTTACTAAAGGCATAGAAACTTCTGCTTGTCTGTTTAAATGGTTTTGAGACTGCATCTCTGATTTGAAGCGGCATTTGTGATTCTGCCCTCCAAAGAAGCATTCCAGTTCTGTTTCTAATTGATTAAGATTGGGTGTGTGAAGCTCTGAGTGTCTTCAGACACTTGAAAACATTCAGTGTGCACTGGCAGCGTGCAAGATTGCTGTTAAATAGTGAGGTGTGTGAAAGTATATGCAATACTTCAGTTATTTACCACTGGAAATTGGCACAAGTGATTCCACTGATGTTGCAGATAGCTCACAATGTACTTCGATAAGCATAACATTTTGCAGAGCAGGGCTCTCAAATGGTGTGTATAGTTGTAGCTAACCTGTGTAAATACATTCTAACAGTACCTATTCTGTGTAAAGACATGCTAATGAGTGTGGAAGTGTGCCCATCAGTCTTACCATTTTCTGTCATGTTGGGAGAGAGGCAACCACCAGCTATATGCTGGACTGCAGGCTCAGTAACATTTGGCAGCATGCTCTATGTAAATGGCCACTTTTTCTCTCCTTGGGGAATATGTACCAGTATTGGTACATCATCTGAGGCCTCGGTATGGGTTATTTTATTTTGGAGGGCAAGAAATTAACTACATTGGTTAAAACAAACATTTTTGAAGCAATCATCACTTAGGATGTTCTCTCTTACTCTTTCCTTATGCACACAGCTGTCTATAATGTACCTGCATTGCTCTTGAAGAAACCTTGGTAGGTGATTTTCTGTATTTGGGGGAAAGTTGCAATATAAGTGCCTTGCGTCTCAAATCTAATGACAGTGAGATCTCATTTTTGGATTTCACTGAATGTTCCTCCAAAGTGGCTGCACTGGTTAATTTTTTTCCTACTTAAAAAAGTAATAGTTTCAGACACATTCAAACCATTAGTTCATCGTTACCTGAGAGGCAAGACAAGGGCAATGAGTCCTGCTCAGCATAGCAAGGAGATAGTGAGCTATATAAATAATCAGCAACATATTTTAAAAATATGCTCATATAGAGCCAAAAGTATCTTGGCTTGAGTGAATGGTCTCAAAGACATAATTGAGACTATTCATTCGAGCAAGGCAAATATGATTTAACTCTTTCTCTGTGTGGGTTTTTAGAATTCATAAAATGTTAAGTGTAGTCATAAAGGAACAGAATATGATTCAAAGCAAAGCATACTACATTAAGACCACTTGTGGACATACTTTGAAACTTCCTCGTTTCTTCTTTAGCAGTAGATGGCATGTTTTGTGTAGTTGCCGTGAAGATTTGCAGATCACTTCTAACAGTTGAAATTCCAGAAACAAAATGGCATAGGCATCTTCACCTGGAGAAAAAAGATGAATGTAAACACTTGAAATATACTCTAACAGCTGTATCATTTCAGTTAACAGAAGATAAAATGCAAATCTAGACACTACCAATGCTTCCAAAGAAGACTAGAGGATTCATTTCAATGGGATTTGATCTTTTACAAAAATTCAAGGCTAATATTATTTATGAAATTTTACTGAGATAAGAAAACAGCTGTATAACTGGATATCTATTAAGAAGGGGATGACCCATTATCTCTTTACTAACAGTTCCCTAGTTCCCTGTGAGCAGGCAGGATTTTACCTGAATATGGCAGGAGGGTGTCTGAGGAAGCTGTTAGACTCACAGCTATCATTGCACAATGAAACGCTCCTGGTTTTGGCCACATCACTCTGTTGTTTTCATGTAGCCGTATGACTAAGCCATGTAGCTCTGTTTTAAGTATTCTGGCTGAGCTACTTTTGGTATTTTAAAATCTGTGTTTTTATTTGTTTATTTCTATGCTAGCATATTCTCCCCTAATTGCTGACATATTTGTGTGTCATTAAAAAAGGGTCTTTGTTCTTTAAATTTCTAGTTCAGTTTTATAGATCAGGAGTTAACAAGTAGTTTGGACAAGTGTCTAGGCCTTGTCTTTCAGATGTGACACTTGCTGCTATACACTGTATAGTAGATAAGTAAAATGCACAAAAATATTTTCCAATATTTTGGCCACATTGCTAATAAAATATATATTCATTTTCATAAATAATAGTGACAAAATTGAGAGTTACATACATCTATCTTGGGTAGGTTTGTCCTTCTCATAGCAACCCCCTGAAGAAAATATCTCTTATTCCTGATGGAACACCCAGTAGATGAGAACCACTTGCTTTCAGAAAAGGAGTAAGACCCAGTAACTTTACCTCAATGCTTTATTGGATAAAATTCATGTAGTCTTTTAACTACACACTGAAGATGCATGTGCTGGCCTAAGAGTAATGTGTGCTGCTGGATTTAAATGTGTGCTACAAAGCAGTTCATGGGCAGCAGTCCAATCCCAGAAATGCATTGCTTTCTTTGATTACTTTCTCTGCTAGTAAAAATAAGAAGCAAGGCCAAGGATATGAGCAGGCAGAGTCAGACTGTGACTTAGAGATGTGATATGTGTGTTGGGTTTTTTTCTTTTTCTCTTACGGATTTAAACGGAGATGTACTGGAGGGAAGCTGGTCCAGCTACTGCCCTGACAGTGCCTTGTTTTCTTTGTGGATTAACAGGGAACTCCAATCTGCAAGGCCTTCAATCTGGCCCCTTTCATCAGCACTGAATCACTTTAAAAAGAAAAACAGTGCATGTGATTATCAAAAGCATTTCCATTTATAACACACTGTGGCAATTCAGCTCAGACACCAGAAAATAAGAACATTATGTATTAAAAGGATGTTGAATGTGGAAATTTATGAAATATATAAACGTGGCAATAAAATATACATATGGCTGTCACTTTATGGAGTTGTGAATACCTATTGATGCTTTAAATGATGGTGTTCCCTTTACTTAGCCTGTCTGTGATATGTACACATCAGCAAAGACATTAGAGACTGGAGTCCAAAGAAACAGTGATTAGCATATTTTAAAGTTTCCTACACTGACTGCTTAAATACATTTGCATTAATAGAAAGATGAGACTCTTCATGATGTTCTCTGTGTGACAAAGGCTAAAAATAGTTTTATTAGAACTTTGGCTGCAGTTCTACTAAATTTTAACAGTTTGGGGGAAAGGAAAACACTTTTGAAAGGTTATAATTAATGAGTTATGTGTTGTTGGTTTTTTTAAAGTATACCAAAATAACATGAAGAAATTGGGACAAGCATGCTATTTTATGCCTTTGGCATTTTGATGGTTTGCAGCCTAGCTTCCCACTTGAGATGGGGGCGGGTTTTGCTGTTGCCTGCTTTTAGCAGCTAGCCCTCTGCAGCTGTTTAAAAGGAATTCAGTGTGTAAACTTGAAGATGATTGCACAGAGAGAAAATTCTGTTCTGAATTTACAAAGCAAAGCGTTATGCCTACCACTCTCTCATGTTGAAAGGAAATCCAGCATGGTGTAACTTTGAGAGAGCGTAAATTGTGTTTAAATAGTTGAGACTTTAAAAATTTAGATGAAGGTCCAGAAAAATTTAAGGTTTGAAAACTTTCAGTTTCCTGTTGTGATGGGATCAAAAAAATCACCTGTGGCAATACAGCATGCATGTAATGCTGGGCATACTATTGTGGAGAGAAGAGAAACACACCAGGCTGCTGATGTGTAAGTGAAGAAACCAGTGTTAGATCACGCGCTGAAGCTGTGATGTGTGGAGTGAATTTTTAGGCCTGCTAGTTCCATTAAGTGCTGTCTGGGATGAGAAAGGGGAGTTTAGAAAGTAGGAGCTGCTGTTTTCAATTCACTGCTGTAATCGTAAACGGTATCGTAATGGGCAGGGAGATGATTATTAGAACAACTGTAACAACTGGAACCCGTTAGTATTGTCATTGCCATCAGTGCTGCGTGCTCTAAGATCTGTACATGTGCTCTTGTAATTCACAGTTTCTGGATGAGGATAACCATCCTAATACATACACTATGTTGACAGAGGAAAGATATAATGTTGTAAAAGAGTTTTTTGCATATTTTTTATGAATGAACATTCTGCTTTTCTGATGAAGTATACACTTATTTGTTAAGATGCTGAAGAGTTTAACAACTATATTCTCAGCCGTCTTTGGAGGCAAGCCCATGCTTAAAGTTCAGAGAATAAATGCCATAATATTTCATAATGTATCTTTGTAATACATGACCTATAGAATTTAAAACAGAATGTGCAGGAACCCTCTAGAACTAGAGTAAAAAAGTAGAGTTTTCTTGCTTCTGAAGAAGTTTTCATGGTATGAGAAACATGTCATTGCAGATAACTAAACAAAGCAGTGCTGTAGAATATATGGGAACAATGCATTTGTTAAGAAAATGATGTATCGGAAGTCCAGTGATCTATACAAATGTTAAGGAAATTATTATTAGCTGGTAACTCAGTTGAGTGGATGTGAGGCTAGCGGATTAAAGCTCAGTCTTACAAATAAAACCTAATTAGCCTTTTTAATTAAGGTACAGACACTTACAGGAATTTTCTGGTAACTTTTTCTTTTTAGAATGGATGTGGTCAAATGCTTAATGAGACATTTCTGGATGTCTGACTCCATGTTGCAGTACTCTCAACATGCTCATTAAAGGACTTACTGTCAATTTATATACTGTATGTAAACTCAACTGAGAAATACTTGCTACAGGAGGGACTTACTAGGAATGACAAGCTATGATTTAAAACTTTGGCTTTTTTTTCTTTATGGAGACGCATTCTTCAACTCTTCAGCTTACCTCCTGTATCTAAACAATTACATTATACAAGTGATCACTACTCAAGCATCCATCCACAGTATTACGTTTAACATGTAGTTGTTCATGTCTGTGCATTTGGGGTTTTTTTGCGGGGTTCATAGCTAATTTTATCTCAACTGTGATTTTCAAAGTCTTAATCTCTTATTTCCATCTTCAGCTGTGCTCCTATAGAAAGAACTCTGTAATCATACTGCCCACTGTAGGGAGAATTCTAAATAGAGCTAAAAGAAGCATTTGTGTGTTAAAACCTTTTGTCTTTTTTTATTAACAGTTTTCTATATTTGCATTACGATTTGAAAAGACGAGAGAATGTGTTAGTCACACGCTGGCCTGTATTTACATGCTAATCTTGGTATTCATGCAAGTATTTTCTTTGGGAGATTTAGTTGGAAGAGGAGGAAAGAGTCAAGTATATGCACTGAACTTCAAACCCATGAGCTATAACTTTGTAATGTGAGTAATAAGCTTGCTAGAGGCAGTTCCTGATTATATGAGAGAGATCTTGGATTTGATGGATGATGATTACATTATGGATCTCTGAAACCTGTCTTTAGATGCAGCAGGCTCTGGGGCAATATTAGGCTCCAGAGCTCCCTACCAATTTCATAGCAAACTTGATTAAGCCATTAAATTGCAGATCATTGCTGACAGTAAATTAATTCTTAATCCGAGTCCTATTCTGCACTACATTGGGAAACTTTTGCCAGGAGGCCAGTGGCTTGAAAATGGGTAATTAAATTCTGCTGTAAATACATTTTTATCTACCCTTCTGCTTGCAGGAGCTGGCAAACAAGCGAGAGCCATTAATTAATACCTGTAATTTGGTTTAGTGGAATAAGCCCTGCTCCTGTCAGATTCTAAAATGTAAACCGAGGCTATGAAGTGGGGAGTAAGTAAAAGATAAAGAAAGCTGACAAAAATGTATTCATAAGAGAATCTGGTTTTATTTCTCTCTGTAAAAAATGTTGGCTAGTTTGCAAATTTGGCAATATTTTGGTCTGAAGTCAATGCAGAAAAGAAGTTAAAAACCTCCTAAATATAGGAAAAGTAACAATAGTGGCAAGATGTATTCCGGGCATTTCTCAATTATGTAATTAATCCCTTATGACCCAACTTTACAACTTCAGGAGGTAATTTTAGCAGGTTGATCATCTCTGGTGCACATAGAGTTGTGCCTTAGTTGTCACACAAGGTTTTTGTTATTGTTTGGATTTGAACCAAGGAGTATTTTTTGAAGGTTTTATTCAGAAGTATCAGAAGGAAAGTAGAACCTTGTTTGCTAGCACTGTATTAACGTTATTCTCTTTCCGTTCCTCTGAAACAAACTCAGTTTTCCTACTTTTCTTGCGTAGTTTTTTCCATTTCCTTCAAGTCCTGAAAGTTGGACAATTATGAGACTCCTTTGTTAAGGAAAGATGCCTCCTAATTCTCGTTAAAGAGAGAAGCAAGCTTCTCCACATCATTTGCCTATGATAAATAGTTTCTAATGTCTTAAGAGTTCAGGGGTACTTCGAGCTCTCTAAACTGGTTTAAGTTTTTCACAGGGAGTCTGACTTACTTTCATTTATGTACTCCTAAGATTCCTATCAGAGGATTGAGGCTCATCCAGGGTTCAAATGGAAAGTGATATAGCAAGAGGGAGGTCAAAATTGTGACACATCCTTTTGAAAGGATGGTGTGAGTGACCAGGGCAGAAAGATGCCAAGAGAAAGAATTGAGCATGAGCAGTTGGGTATGTCCATATCTGAATAGTGGAAGGAACTACCTTCATTGCTTTCTAGTACTCTTCTTAAAATTGTTTCAACTGTTTTGTAATTGTGTGAATAATTTTCTAGAAAATAAGGAACAAGAAGCCTGTGGGGATGTTTTAACAGCATTACTGGCTGGCTGTCCTTAGCTATGAGTCAATCTGAATTATATTCAAGGTGTCTCTTGGCAACCTATTGACATTAGCCTTAGTAGTGTTGTGGCTCATTTACTCTTTTGTGGTTAACATTGCAGACAGAGCTGAGTTTTTGAAAACAGATCTTTGGAAACTTCAGAAGGTAAAAGGTTTGCTTGGCAGCAAACATGTCCATAAACTTCATCTGAAATGAGCAGGTCATGTAAAATGGAAGGTATCTGATAGTGACACCACCAGGAAAATTTCAGTTTTCTGACAAAAATCATAAGAGAAAGAACTGTAGTTCAATAAAAAAAAATACTGCTATACTTAACCTACCTCTGCTTTCTAAGGTTAATAAATCCAGAACAAGGGTAGAATTAATTTGAAGATCTAGCATATAAAATTGGGTAAGTTGTTAAAATGAAAGTTCGGAAAAAGTCCTAAGAGAGAGCTACAGAGAGACAAGGAGAGAACATAGGTGCAGCTTATCTCTTTTGGGCAATAAATGTTGTATTTAATGATCTCCAGTGCAGTGCCAATTAAAATTGTAGAATTGCAAGGTATTTGACATTTAAGGGGGTAGTAAAAAAAAAAAAGCAAACTAGTTGTTTGGAGAGAAATGCTTTTAAATGGACAAGCTTTTTGATAGCTGGCTTTGTACATGAATAAAATAATTTACTTCATGTGAGTTTTTTTTTGTAATGAGTGCTTTCCGTTAGAACTATGAAATATGTAGTGAGCATGCCTGTTACACCACGATCTCTAGTAGCATCACCATTCTCCTAACTGACAAAATTCCACAAATTAAAGATATGGTAAGGTAGGCTTTTTAGGGGTCTATGCAATTGTTTTTGTTGAAGCCTGTGGAGCCCAAAAGCCTTCTGAGCTTAATCTCTTTTTTACCTTCTGAACAGCATGATCATGAGATTTCATTAAGGATACATGCATGAGAACATATATATATATGTTTTTATGTTTATATATTTGAGAGAGAGAGAGAATTTTATACACATTTATATAGATAATATTATATCTATAAATACACATGCAGGTAATATTGTGTATGTTTAAAATCCACAGTATAAGATTTGTTGATTTACTTCCCAGTGTTATTAAAAATTTAACCATGTCTCCAGCTGAGACACTTTGTCATTTTGAGAGCAATGTAAATGTTAATAATTAAAAGCAATTAAAAAGTGTGTTAAAAGTCATGTAATTTTTATAGGCTGGCTGACTGAATAATGGATGCCTCCTAGATTTTCTAGAGTGCTAAAGCATTATTAAACAAAGCCTTCTCCCATCCTAGAAGTCCTGTAGAAATGAAATAACCTATTTTGTCAATTTGGGAATCCAGCTGAGGTTTTGGAGTGAAATTATAAATTATGATCCCTGATGAGTCCCATAATCACTATACTGTGGACTACTCTGAAGGAGCTTTTTCTTTCCGTGAATTCAGATGTACAGGATTCCAAGTGACAGGTCAAATAAAAGGAATATGTGTAAAAAAACCATCCTGAATATGCTAAATTTTATGTATTCTGTAGTGACCATAAAGCCTACACAGTAACCACATTTTACAGGGCTCAGTGCTCAGAAGTAAATAAATTTCTAGCAAAGAGGAAATTTTGACCTCTCTTTCTGAAAGAATGATGAAAGACCTAAGAAAACAAAATGCCTCCTCCCTTCTCTTTTTCTCAAAATAAATGAGTAAATAAAAAAGCCATAGCTGCACGATTGGGTCAAGAGAAATTTACACAAGAATAACAGAATTATTGTGTGGGTCAAGATAGTGGTAGCAGACAGCAGTCCAACCAGAAGTTTAAAGTCAGTATTTCTTGATTGCACTGGTGTTTCATATGGCTAAGCCTTTCGGCATATAGTTTAAGCATAGGCTTTGTGTGAGCCTTAGGTATGTAATCTTTTTACATTTCCTTGAAATCACTGTATGAAGGGTACGATATAGGATATAAGTGCTTCTTACTGCTTGTCTGTTACATCACTGTCTGGCACCACTGTGTCTTACAATGAATCTGTGCCCAAGAACCATTAAGCCATGTTCCAAAGAGAAACTCTTAGCTATCACAACAGGTTTTTCCCTAAAACCTTTCTGTCTCAGTGCTGCATATTTACTACAGTTGCTTGGTTCAAAGAACTGAACAGGACAGCAGGCTGCAGTACCACCCATACTAAGGTTAGCACTTTAATCCTGGATTTCCCGTATTGTAAATGTTCTCCAAGCACATTGACATCAGTTCCAGAACCAACATGCAGCCTGCCACTGCACTGCATCCAAAGTTTTATAAAAACGTGAATTCTACGTTATTTACTACTGCAGATATTTTCTAAAATTTCAGATTCTTGAAGCAGTTTTTGAGTAAGAATGAGACAGCTTCTCTAGGACAGAAGGAAATTGGGCTTCTCTGATAAGGAAGAACAGGTGACCTGATGTGTGGCTTATGCATTTCTGTTGTATGTGAGTTCATATAGCTGTGCAAAAGTCTTCTTCAGATTAGGTTTGTAAGCAGCAATGTTGTCACAAGTATCAATGGCAAAGCACTGACACTCTAACAATTTCCAGAAAGTGATGTTAAATAGCAGCACTGATCAATCAGTAAGAGTAGTTTCACTGAGCATACAGATCGATGATTTACCATGTTCTTGGTTTACATGGCCACTGTCTTATGAAGTATCACTGGAGTTGGATTGTGCCAGGCTGTAATTGCTTCTGTTATTCCAAATGAATAAAAAATCACTTGGTAGTCACCATTTGTGGAAGGCAATTGGAAAAGAAAGAGCATTTATTCTGATTTTCTGAACAGAATTGTTTAAAAGAGTTCTGTGGCCCATTCTCCTCCACTGCTCCTACAGTCTCATTGGTTTTAGAGGATATACGCTGGGGAAGGGCCTTTGGGCTCATACCTTTCTGTGTACTTTCTTTGTGGTGGTGGGAGAGGACTCAAAGATCTCTACTGGTCTGGGCAGTAATTTGAAAAAACAGAGTTAATATAAAGGAGAGAGTTGATTCTTTCTGAATTATTTCAGGCCTCTGAACCAACCACGTATTTATTCTATTGAAACCTCATCTTGTTCATTTAAGTAGGCTATTTTATATTTTGCAATGCAGCTAAGCATTACCTTGAAAGAGAAAAATATTCTCTTAGCTCCTCACTTACCAAAGGGAAATGATGGAAATTAGTTCAGAAATCTGCCTGGATTTCTTCATGTCCTTGCAATGTCTGCATGCCATGTAAATTCTGTCTGCTTTTATGTCTGCAATGAAACCATTGCCAGGCTCAGAGCTAGAGACTTGTAGATCATGATTTAGAGAACAGAAAAATTTGGTGAATCAAATGCTTGACTTTGCTAGTTATTTTCTGTGAACTGCAATTTATGTGTTTCTCCTTGGCAGATAACTGAGGGGAAAAAACTACTTTTGCAAAACATCACCAATACAGAATATTACTATGAGTTTTCCCTACCCCACTCCCCTTTGCTGCTGTATCAGTGGGGGGTTTTTGTTTGTTTTGTGGGCTTTTTTAACTTCAATTTTGGAATTTAATTTCAGTTCTGTTTCTTGGATTCTAGCCTTGTGAGTGCGTCTTCTTGTCACATGAACCAAATTAGATTGACAGATGAGCTGGGACATACACTTTACAAGATCTCAACTACTCAGATTCTGGAAATAATTTTCCTGAAATAGGACTGTGTCCTTATCTATAAAATGAATAAGACTGCAGTCCTCTCATGTAACAGCATTTTTAGCACATTACCATATAATTAAGTTTAAAACCAAGACAACCCCTCAAGTGTGACTGGGAAATCTCTACCTCTGGGAAAAAGTAGCACCATATTTAGTAAGCTAAAAAGAATAGTTGGGAAGGCACTGTAAAAATTTTGTTAAACCAGGTTTAAGTAGCTGAACACCATGGGGTGTTAGCTAGGCGTGGTATTTTATCTAATATTATAGGGAGTGAAGCCCTTTTTTTTCAGGGTTAATATTAACCACTTGAAACCACTCAGGATTTTAATCTTGCTATCTTGGGTGGTGCATAAGAAAGTCATCTGTGCTTTAGCACACTAGATATTTTTGGACTGCAGTTCCTCTTACAGAAAGCATAGATTTGGTAATGTCAGAATTTTCTGTGAATTCTTGTCAGAAAGAGGAGTTTGGTAGAGCTAACAACTAAAAAAAAAAAAAAATCCAAAAAAGTGTTTAGTCATTTCAAGTTGACAGTGTTTAGTGAAATTTGATGATGTTTGAGTTCAGTGCAAATTTCATTTGCAGATTCTGATTTATACACTTCTGATTTATTTAAAGTAACAGATGTACAATGGTCAATACTGAAGAAAAATATGATGATGCCTTTGAAGAAAAGCAGAAGTTTTTTCGAATTTTCATTTTGGCAAATTCAAAACAATTGTTTCAACTTGAATACTAATTAAAAAAATATTCTGAGTTACCTGAAAATGTATTTAAAGGCCTTAATTTTGCTTGTATACTGCAAATAGTACACGTGATGTTTTGGGAACCCTGTATTAATGGATACTTGGTACAAAAATTAAATTTATTAAAAAAAAAAAAAAGCTCCACAGTTCTAAAATGCTGATGAAATAAGAAGCTACAGAAGCCCTGTAATAATGTGTTTATTATAATTTTCCAAGGCCAAGTTGCCAACTGTGATCTGTGAATCATTAGAAGTCGTCTGGGCATGTTGCTGATTTCCCCATCTGGTTTCCATCAGTCGTGTCCTTCTCCAAACTTCATAGTTCTAAGAGCATCTGTCAATGAAGGAGAAGGGAGCTTGTGTGCCAGCCAGCAGTTGCAGAGATCGGATCCAACTGTGAATTGGATGATCACGAAGAAGCCAGAGGGTAGTGGTGGGGTGTTCCACGCAATAGCAAATGAATGAGTAGGTTTCTGTAAGAGAATGGTGGTTCACCCTATGGGAAAGTGTCGCTTGCCCATAGTCTCAGCCCATTAATGGGAATGAAAGACACAGACATTTGATAGGAATGACTACTATGTATAACTAGATTGCACTGTAAGTGGTGCCTTAGAAGAAATGGAGAGTGTTCATTTTTTTTCAGTTGCAAACATCAAGTTAGTGAATAAAAGTGAGACAGTTATTTCTGCTAGTGAACAACAGCTTTAATATTTTTTCTTCCCATTTTCTTCCCCCACAATTCCTGTTTTGAATCTTTTATTTATAATATGGCAATAAAAGTTCTCAAACAGGTTTGATTCAAGTGACATTAATGTTTCCCACCCTGCAAATGCCTCTTCTGTTTCCTAAGCAGGCTAAAAAATCAGAGCCTGGGTTGAGCTGTTAGAACACATGCAGAGATCTGTGAAGAAAAATTAGCCTTCCTCACAGACTACAAGAATAGTGAAAAGAAGAATAATGATGAAAGCTATGGCTGAACAAAACAAATTATTTTTAGAAGCCCTGTTCTCTTAGCTTACCCAGTTGAAAAGAGAAGCCATTCTGTGCCTATGTATCTGCCTGTCACTGTATAGTGTAAACACACTGAGTATGTGTAATAAAGCTTTTTCAGAAGAATAGGAAAATCCCTCTATTACTCTTACACTATCTGTTCTTTTGAAGAGTCACTGTTTAAAGAGCAGTGAATTTTAGGTCACAGTGACCTACCCTTCTTCACAGGTTTAGAAATGGTCGTTTCTTTGTTACAACAGTGTACCAGCACTTTGTTTCTCTGTTTGTGTTTTTGAAAACATAAGAGATTTTGTATCTTTTTTTTAATTTGGAAGTTGGGGCCATGTTTAAAATGTAACCTCTCTTTTGCATAATCTTCAAAAATCGATCACCATCCTCACCTTTAGATTTTTAGAATACAGGAGGTTTTAAAGATCATAAAGATTCTCATTTCTGAGGATTCAGGTAAAGTCTCATGAAAAAATTTCCAAGAACAAAGATGGATGTTTCACTTTTTCTTTCAATACTGAATTCCTGTGTAGTTTCACTTGTCGAGTCCTCTGCAGTGCCACAATACTGCAGTATGTCAGAAAGACAGTTCTAATGCCCTAGAAATTAAGTTAATAGATCCCAGGCTACCAGAGATTATTGAGAGCAATAGTGAGGCTTCAAGCTCCGGATTAAACCTCATGGGAGCTATGCGATGTGCCTTGTCTTGCTGGCAAACCGAGAAGTTATGCCAAATCAGGCTGAGAATCCATCTCAATGCCAAATTCAGTCTATAGGAGGAATCTGTTGTGAATCAGAGAAAGGTTGTCTCATGGATGATTAAGGTGCAGTCGGTTCCCTGTATGATAGCAATGACCTCTGGTTAGCTGCCCTTCTATCAAGAATTACTAAATCTGCAAATGCTTTTGTCACCTTAATCCTTTGTGTGTTGCCTCTCAAACACTTTGTATGGAGTAAGAGCTTTCTGATTCTGCTGCTCTTGTGATTATTTATCCCAAGTGAGGCAATATTTGTTACTCTATTATTCTTTCCCCTTCTCTCTTTCTCTCTATTTTAGAGTGAATTTCAGTCAGATAAGATTAGAGCCATCCTCCAAAACTGAGGAAGAAAAGAAGAAGTGATTGCATTCATCTGGTAGGAAGTTTTAGGCACATACTAATGACCCAATTAAAGATCTTAACTTTTCAGGATTTACTATTTGTAGTGGACTGGGGTTAGTGTAGATGAATGACACTTGAATGGTCCTTAGGTAGATCCTAATATAAAAACTTCTTAGTACAGTTAAAAGAAACTCAGGAGCTCAAAACAAAAACAAACAAACAAAAAAAGCCAAGGCTCAGAAGTCCAGCAGATCCTAAGCCAAAATGGTCTAATACAGTTCTAACTATTTACCCCAGGATTTTCATATCTAAAAATAACCCTTTATATATCCCAGTACTGAACAGGAATTTGACAGGTTAACAGTTTTGCCTAGCTATTACAGTTATGGTGGGCACAACATGATTATGTGGTCTTGGGTTGTTTGTACATACTGATCCTCTAGTCTACAGTCAGATAACAATGTCGGTAAATTTTGAAAACAGTGAGGACTAAAGCAAAGAGCTTACTTTAAGCTACATAGTATTATCTATTTTTTAAACTGAGAAAAAGAGAAAGACTCAGAGGAAGAGAGTTAGGGGTTTCTGTCAAGTTAGTGGCCTGAAGTTTGCAGTGTACTGAATGATTTCCACTTTCTCTTCTCTACCAAAATGTATGAAAAAAGTGGATAGTTTGGCAAATGAGATGAAATCAACTGCATGCTTCTTTTGGAGGTGCTAATGAAGAGAGAAATACTCAACATGAAGGTTAAGCCGAAGTGTAATCACATCTCCTTTGTTGAACATATTTTCTTGTATTTATTTCTGACATCTGTTGAATGTCGTAACACAAAATTACGGTGTATAGTGGGTTTTATTTTAATTTGTTCTATGGACCATCTTGGTAATACTCATATTTACATTGGCCATGAACTGAAATGAATTAAATTCAAAATGAAAAAAAAATGTAGAATTCTATAAAGGCTTGATCTGTGGTATTTCATAGTTCTGTAGTAATTCTATTTAAGTGAATGCAGTTTCATGATAAACAGGAAAGATCAAAGAAGAGATTTTTGATAGATGCTTGTCATATCCTTGATACTTATGTATGGCAATGTGTTGCCTAGGCTTACAAGATCAGATTGTACGTATATAGTGACACAGACCTACAAGTGATGTACTGCAACGTTTAAAGCTCTGGTCCAACGTAGTAAGAGTTCTCACTAAACGTGTAAATACTACTATTCTAATCTGTGGTGACATTTTACTGCCATAGCAGATGATCATCCTTGTAAACAACAGTGAATTTCTGAATCTGCAGGACTCCGCTGGAGACTTGCAGGTTTTCTTCCATATGTTTGTTAACAGTTTTCCCATGTTCAATGAGAATGCATCAACACCTCAAGAGCAGTAAAAAGCATTTTGCCTTTGAAAACTTGCCCATGTATAAAGCAGGGTCATGTCTTGCCACTGGCTAGCAAGGTGATTGAATCTGCTGAGGGGATTTATTGTAGGAGACAGGAGCTAGTGTGCATATGCACACCATTATGAATAGGACTAAATTCCCTCCCCTTCCCCTAACCAGGCAGTAGTCGAAGGTGACAAAGTACTTTGGGAATTTGCTGTGCTTTCCACAGAGTCTTCTGCTTATCACCGGTTGGTGCGACACCCTTCTTTAATTTGTCTGTGATTTCAGTTCACAGACTGGTCTGTGCAGTTTCATTTGGGTTTCACCTTAATTCATTTTGAATACTTCTGAAAATTTATTGGAAATTTGGTCTCGGGGGGGGGGGGTTTGTGTCGTCCTCCCCACCCCCTATCCCTCCCCGCCCTCAGCAGGATTGGTGCCCAGTCCTATGAATGGTAAAACCATAGTTTAAATGTGGAATGTGTCTATCATTCAATCTTTTTTATTCTGTATTAATTCATAGAATATCAAACATGTGAAGTTAAAACCTGTGTGTGATAAATGCATGTAGACTATTGCTGATACTTTCTTAAAATCAGGAACAATACTAATTAGCTGGTTGGGGATTTGGCAGTGTATTTGCAACCCACATTGTAGGGCTACTGAAAGAGTAATTTAAATTGGCAGATGGCAAACTATTCTGTTGCCAGTTTGTTTGCTTGGTTGTTCACTCTACTCCCTTTCAGATTTTAGAAGCTAAGAATTCAGTCCTCTGAAATTCCTGAAATCAAAGACTTAGTGGTCCCAAGATTCAAGTTGGCAAGGAACTGCTCTAGGGCAGCAGTGTCAGGTAGATTGTATTTAAAACAAGAACCTTTCCTTCCTTTCATTTGCACAAAGAAATTCAAAATGTCAAGGTTTTATTCAGAATTCTAATAAAACCACAACTGGGAAAGTGAAAATCCTCCACGAAAAGGGATATTACCCAAGAAAACTGTATAGTTTTATTTGCAAAGCATTTTGTAACTATGAATTGGATGACATCTAAGCACTGAATATTGTTATTTTGATTGTGTTGTGATACAGAGCAAGCACCGATGAAAACAGTAAACCGCAACAGTGGAATTGTACAGCTTCATTTTTTCCAAAGGTTTAGTGCTTGTGTTCACTGAAGTCTGAATTGGTGTTTAAAATGAGGACTTGCCTAGAAGAGATTATTTTTTTAGTGTACATTTCACTGGACAGCAAAGCAATTACTTCCTAAATTTAGAAATTATTCTCTACCACATTATAGCAGGATTAGACACATTTTGGCTTTTGAGCAACTTTCAACACACATTTTGCACATAAGAAGAAATAATGCCATTTGACAATCTGGCAGAGAAAAAATGTTCAAAATTTGGATTGTTTTCCAACATGTCCAGGGAACAGGACAGGGATTTTCAGGTTTTCTATGGCAGAGATGTAGATTGTCATAACCTTCAGTTTGCCATCTTTACTCTGCAGAGGCATATCATTTCAGTGGGGGCAATTTGGGACCCTCAGGGAAAACTGCTCTTTCATTTTCTACATGTGGTTCAGCTAGCAATGGTTGAGTTAAGAGACTGAGTTAAGGAGACAGCATTTAACTTAAATCCAGTCATTCTCAAAGAAAGAATAAAGTCATGTTAAGTCATTTGGTTAATTATGTAGTTAAAGCCCATTTAAGGTGATATAGTCTTGGCAGCACCAAGACTGAATCATGCTGAATTATGCTGAAAACAGTAAAGAAAAGGCCCAGATTCTGATCCTCTGAATCGGGCACGAAAACTGAATACAAAACATGCTGGCAGTGAGTTTCATTTCCTCTGTGTAAATAAAGCATCATCTGAGTGTTTGAGGGCCACAGTAGTTTGCATTTGGTCAAGTTCCTAATCAAGTGGCAGTTTCCATTTTGACAAGGACTGAACAGAATCATAAGTTTGAAGAAATGGAGTTAACAAGCTTCCTTTAGCTGCCGCTTTTTCAGCAGAAAATAGAGAAAGGTAACATGGATTCTCTAGCTAGTTACAGTGTCAATAAGAGATGTAACTCAAAATTTCTCCCTTGTAGTTCAATTTCACTACGCTTTTCTTTTTTTTAACTACCCTAAGGCTGTATATTTTTTCTTCCGACTCATTTTCTGCTTTGTGAAGAGCTTCACAAGTCTGCTAAGCAGAACTAAACTTTGCATAGCTGCATGAAATCTGAAATGCCTGAGTGAAAGAAATGGATTAAGCAGATAATCTCCTGTCATACTTCAAACAATTTGAAGCATAGGGGTTTAAAAAACAATAATTTTATATGGAGAAATTTTTAAAAAATTGAAGGTTATATTCATGACATACTGTCAATAAATAATAATTTTATTTTCTTAAAAGAATTTCAGAGCACTTTAAAACAGTAAAGGAATGTCTTTGCTTGTAGGCTTGGCCATAGGTAGATTGCTTGTCCATAATGAGGAGAATTTATTCTACATAATTAATATGTAGAATCTAATTCAAATGAATGATACTGATTTACTTCTAGTTCTTCTGTTTGTTCTCCACCATTTGCTAGTATTATTTGTGAAAGAAGGAAATATGTGAGGACTTCGTGCCTTCTGCCACACGCTGGGTGTAGTGCTGTAAAGGGGAAGTAGAAGGGAAAAGAAATCCTCTTTTATGTAAATATCACTTTTGGCCTTCACAAGTTGTTCCAGATCAAATCTTTTCTTTGAGAATTAGCCAAAGATAGACAGGAAGAATAATTCTCTGAACTATAATAAGCGTAATCATCAGAAATCAATCTTAAAAATAATTCCCACCATTAAATGTAGCGTAAATTGAAGGAGAAGAAAATGTAATTAAATCAGGCATGGGGGAGAAAGCCTGTAACATCTTTTTCCATGGAATTCAATTTAGTGTTAATTCGCTGGAAGCTTACAAAATAGAACAGTAAACCACTAATGCAGGGAAAGGATCGCTAATGAGGGGATGTGCAAATTTAGGAGAAAGTCAAAACACTGTCATTGCTGTTGAGGTAAATGATAAATGCTAGGTCCTGTATTCACATCCTGCACTCTAGAAGGTTTCATGGAGTCTTTCATGGAGGGAGAGAGAAAGCATATGTGTTTCATCTTGCAGGTAGAGACAGGTGTTTGAATTTTGCCTGTGACATATTTTACAACATAATCGTTGTTAGTTTTTCACAAAATTGTTTTAATTGCAAATTCCATGGTATGCTTTAACCTGGTAGATATGTGACACTTTTTTTTCTTTGTTTACCACTTGCTGTTTCCCTACCTCTGCCACGAAGAGGTCCTCTTTCCAGTGTTACTTTGCTACTGGGTATGTCAGGTCCTTTAAAGACCCATAGTTTTATGTTGCTGAGGTTCACCTGATTTTAAATACATGACTGTAACTGTCCTGTGACCATATATGCAAGGATAGATCTTCAAATTGATAAAAAGCTCATTTTGGTATTATCTTGAGAGACCTGCCATCTCTGATCATGTTTTTCTTGTCTTGCTTACTTTTTTTAAGGAAAGTCAGGAGAACATACACAAAAAGGCAATTCACCTATTTCTAGCTTCTGCAAAAATAAATTGTATGACTGACTTGTACAATGCTTACACAAGATTTTTACACTCACATTAATGGTGCTCGTCTTTGCAAGTAGGAAAACAGTAATTTATTATGAAAATTGAGTTTGCATTCCTAAAAGCAGATTTTATCCCTGATTTCTATCAGATAGGCTTCACACCAAACTGGCGATAGAGGAGGGAGTGAATTGGCAGGAGTGTCCAAAGTTATCCTTTGATGAGTTGAAAGGTAGGCTGACTGTCAGAGTAACAGAGACTTGTAAAGAAACAGCAAAATTTTGGTTTCCTTTGGATAAGAAGGATAGGTGATTTCAGAGCTGATCAGCTGCCTGGGTTATCTTTTGGCAGTCAAAAGATAACACACGTAACAATTCTTTATGTCTAGAATTTTCTTTTTGATTGGCCCAGCAGCGATCTTTAAGTCTAAACTCTGGAATCGGCAGATTGCTGAATTTCATTGTAGTTGATTTTTGTTTTTCTGAGTGGAGCACGTGTGTGTGTGGATATAGTTTAGCACACATATGCAAACATACATACTCCTCTCTCCATAACTCACTTTTCTGGGGGAAGGGACTAGTAGTCAGAACATTAAAAAGTGGTCTGTTCAGATTGTAAATGGTACTTTCTGTTACCACTCTATGAACTGTGCTGTAGTGGGACAAACTGTGCCCTAGATTACAGTATGAAATAACCTGAAATAAGTGAAGATTACACAGAAGAGTAAAACAGTGCAGACTTTGGTTTTGTATGTTGAAATTGTCTTCTGTCATGGGTTCTTTCTTTTGTATATAGATAAAAAATCACATCAACATTGTGGAAGAACTTAACTTTTTAGCAACTGAAAATGCTAGTAAGTTTTCTTACATGCATGTAAACTGAACAAATGAAACTCTACCTTCCTGTTTGCTTGTGTTTATGGTAGTTTAGGCTCATAAATTCTTAAGGCCCATGCATGCAGGGAAATAAGTAACGTGTTCGTGAGAGTCTCTGTTTGAGAGTGTGGAGCTGAAATCAGTAGTTTAACTATGAAGGGTTGGAGTCTTAAATCAAAACTGAATATATATGACGAAATGTAAAACATTTAATCAAAACCAGCACGTTTAGCCACTGTTTTTCCTTCAGTAGATCATGAGAGTAAGCCCATGATTTTCACACATTTACATCAGTTTTTCCACAGTCACGGTTCCTCCATTTTAAAATGCACATTAATGCTGAAATGATAGTTCACCAAAAGGCAGCCTCCTCACAAACGTAGATATCATTTGCAATGAGCTGCTAAGAAATGGTTCTCATAGATGTACATTCCTGTCAAAATGTTTTTGTGAAAATAGAAGTTAGTTTAGTGCTACAGGCAATGGAAATACTTTAAATAGCAGTTCCAGAGCTATATATTCTGCATTAGGAAATTTATTAATCTTTTATGTGCTATTACGCCTATCAGAATGACAGACATTTTGATTGTCACTGGAGCAGGGGGATCTGTCAAGACATCTGATCTCTGGTACCTCACTGATCTCTGGTAATCACTTTTTTGCAGGTAGGTGTCATTCTTCAGTAGATAGTTGGAAAAAAGGATCAGAGATATGAAATTTATATTTTAGAAAACTTCATAAATGTGCAGCCATCTGAGGCTATCTTTAATTTTCAGTTTCATTCTTCATTTTGCTGATAGCCGTATCAGAGAGAATTCAGTGATGCTCAACTTCATTTAAACCTAGTGTCAGTATGATGAGATTTCATCTAGATCTCAAGAAGAGAAAAAGCTTGGCATCATTTGCATTTGACGTCCCTACACTACAACATTTAAAATGCATGCATAACTATTATCACAGTCTATTTTTGAAATGCAGAAGGTAGCTAGCTGCCTTTACTTCTGTGTTAAAGTGACAGATGAGACACCATGCAGTGTCTCTTGGAAGCACAGGGGCAGAGTTGATCTTCAGCTAATATTATTTATACTTTTAAATTAATATGTTCAGGACTGCTGCTAAGCTACGTTCTTTTGAATATTCCCTGCTATCTTGTGGTTTACTTTTATTTTTCCTCAGGTTTCCTGATAGCCATCATATGAACACATACATTCTTACTGTCTTTTTCAGTTCTTCATGTGCCTAGAAATGCTGCCTAATTTCAAAATCTTTATTCATAATGGGAGATAAATTGAACCTCCCCTTGATTAACCTTCTGTTTTGAAATTCAGCCCATTGCAATTCAGAAGCATCACTTAAATTTGTTATCTGTTAATATTTAACCAAGACTAATTTCTTTTGGCTTTATTAGAGCTAATTATTTTGCTTGAGGACTGAAGATCTCTCAGCATTCCTTGTAACAAATAAATACATCAGGAAAAAAAAAAAGCAATACTTGAAAATTACTTCAATATGAATAAAAAAAATATGTTAATGAAATTCATAATAGACAGGTAGAAATACAGTTGACAGTATCTGGTCTCAAGTGTCTAAAGTGCTGGAAATTTTAGTGTAGTTTTTAAATGTTCTCCAAGGATTTGTTTTGCATAGAGAAGTATAATTACCTTGTGAGAGATCCATTTCTTCATGAATAGATTTTCAGCTGTAGGTTTGTTTTTAATTGATGAGTTGGGAGAGTTCAGAAATTATGCTGATATTGTCTGTGTATGGCTTAGGAGGTTGCTATACAAAGATGAAACATGAGGCTTATTTTAATCAAATATAATCTTTTCTCTTTTTTTTCAGTTGATTTTTCATGAGAAAACACGATTTTGATAGTTTTAAGAAACACACGGCAAACAAATTTTATCTTTAATAAATAAGGATAAATTATTTCTGTTCATTGTTTTCTCAGTTGCACTGATAATGCACAGCATGTGAGGATCAGAAACTGTGAAGTGAAAACAAGTTCAGGTGAAATGAAATTGGAACTAAGCTACCTTTTCCCAGAACTTAACCTGAATTCATTCTCTTTCAGGTTTTGGGATGGTGTATATTACTGTAGGTGTTTTTAAAAATGGGCTTGTCCCTTTGTATTTCTGTGAATGGAAAAAGAAGAAAATTGGTGAAGTAGACAGTACAAGTTGGTCTTACTATTTCTGGTTTTGATTGCAATCCTAAGGCATTAGGTTTTATACCAAATCATACCCTATATTAAACAGAGTAATGATTTCATTAATCTATTTCTCAAACTGGCCTTGTACTTGCTTAAAATTTGAAATAAACTTGGATACTGGCCTTTTGGTCCAGGCTGTACAGTCTTTGAATTATTTTAAAAGCTCAAACCAGATCAGAGATTCATAGTCCATCAGTTATTTACAATTTTAAATTATTCTTTTAAAATTATGATCAATTAAACTTTGTTTGATCAGTTGGTCAATGTTGATACAGTCTCCTGAAAAAACTTTGTCATTTTGAGGTTTCTAGACCAAAGCTGAGTGATAGCTGAACGAAGGTATTGTTCAGATGAAGAGCCATTCAAATGCGGGTATGGAGAATGTACTATTAAAAGCATCCTAATTTCTGTCACAAAAGGAAGCCCGGAAGCTAGTATTTGAACTATATTTGTTAGCATATACTAGTTGGCAGTATCTTTCAGTTAGAGTACTGGGAGATTAAAGTCATAATTCATTTAGAAGTAAGTTTTTAAATGCATAAGTATAGGATCGATTTTTTTACATTGTTTTGATGAGTAGCAATTTGAAATAGAGAAAATAAGACATTCTTTGTGACTAGTGTTTTTCAGTATTTCTCTTTCTTTTTTTTTTCTCCCTCTCCTCAAGGCCTTTTCTGAGAACTTCCACAAAGCTTTAAATTTGTAGCTGCCACAACAATTGATTTTTATGAACTGAAAACATTAAATATGACAAGCCCTAAAGCTAAATATTATTAGCATTGGAATTGTTTTCTTTTTGGTCTTTAATTCAGCATGAGAAATTTTCAACACTTAATTTTGTAAAGTGGAATACTATATTCCAGTAGTAGTAGTAGTAGTAGTAATCCTTTACGTTGCCCCACCATTTTCAGAGATTTCCTTGACTAGGGTTATTTTCACTGTCCAGAGTTAATTTTTTTTTGTTTCCCCTTTATGTATCATTTGAGTCAAGATTTATTTTCAGTCAGTTCACAAATCAGAAATATTTCACATCATTATTCCTCCCGTTTCCATTTCTCTCCTTAAGTAAGATTATTTACTAATCAACTGGTATTTTATACAGAAGATGAATTCTGTGTTCTGATTAGACTCTTCCTGGTTGGTTGCCCTAATGGTCTTCAGACTTATGAGCTGCTTTCAGGTTGTTTATATTTTAAATATAAAACCTTGCTTAAATATCAGCAAATGTACAAATCATAACAACAAAGATTGTATATGTTTTTAAGGAGGGCATAAAATAATGTGAATTTTATATGAAGTGACAGTGAGAAAGAGATTTTAAAAGCTATATGCAGGATAGGAGTAATGCATGGTTCTATTAAAAAGGTTTTAAGGGCAAAGAGAAATTGAATTTCTTAGTGTTCAGATTGTTTTGAGTGACAGAAGGCAAAATCCTTTTGCAGTCTCTGTAACTATTTTACACATCTCATTTAATAAATGAGCAAGTAGCAAAAACATAAACTCTGTGCTTCCCTAATGTGTCAAGATTTTATCTTGGAAACAACTATGAATAAACTTCAGTTATTTAAATGAATACAAATGCCTTAAGTCCCAGAATGTCCTGGTCTAGTTCAGGGATATAGTAATAGCAAGCTGGGTACAGAAACTGAGTGAAAGCTTACAGAATCTGTTCAGCCTCACACAGTTAATTATTGACTTTTAAAGAATAAACCAAAATGTAAATATTTACTGATGGTACAGATCACAAAAAGCTTCCCTACCTCAGGTACTTAAGCAAGCAAGAAGCTGAGCATGGCTTGCCAGCCCTCCTTGTATAAATAATATTAATCATACCTTACCAAATTACCCATTTTAATGTGCTTTTGCCTCATCTCATCTGGTGGCTGAGAGGTGTCAGGCGCAAGAAGGCCCTCCCCTTGAACAGCCCCCAGGGGAGTGATGTTCTCTTTCCAGGCAGTGGCTAAAAGGTCAGCTTCAGCTAGTAAGGAAGATTAATTTTAATTTAAGAGTATGATGCGGTACAGCTTGAATGAGCAGAAAGAAGCTCTGACTCTTTCTGTTCGTCTGTGTCATTAAGGAGGGAAGATGGATGCAATTGCATATATACAGGACTGCTTTCTGAGTAAGTGGGGGTGAAATACATTTCATTGCTACCACATGTAACTCTAAGTAATGAAATAATTAATGGTTTAAGACTGAGGGTAATATACACCTAATTAGTCATTTTGAAGCAAATTTAAGATTAATTGGAGATGCCAAATAGTATGTTTGCTAAGACATGGAAATAGCAAAGAAATAAGTCTGATTGCAAGTTTAATGCAGATTTTTAGCTGATGATTTTCTACCCTGTTGAAAGCAATCAGGACTCTGTTTGGATTTGTGTCAGAGTTTAATGAACGGGAAAATACTAGGGGGTTCAGATAAATTGCTTCAATATTCCACTGCTCTTAAGCAGTTAGTTCCTTGCCTGAATTGGGGCCTTAATGATTTAGTTTTCTTTTGATTTTATACTAAGCAGAATAGTATATAAATATCTTCGTGGCAGCATTAATTAGATTTAGGAAAGAGAAGACAAGGAAAAGTAACATGGCAAATATATTGTTTAGATTTTGTGTTGTTTCTTATATGTTAACACGAAGTATTTTGTCTATGTTCTGCTCTCCTCAAAAATGCCTGGAAAATTGTCCTTATAGACTACAGATATGTAGAGCAGATTTATGACACCAAAATAAGAAGTTGCGGTAGTTCTTAAAGGCTTAAAGACTAGTATGTTTGTATAGAGTGTGATACACAAGAGGATTTTTGTGTTAGTATCTGTCTCTTACTCTGCTTTCATATTGCTGTTCAGTGCCAGTCAGATCATCTAAGACCACATTTCTGAAATGTTCATTGCTGGTGACTGCCCCAGTTTTTCAGGGATGTCTACAACCAGCAGAGGAATCCAAAATCAGCGAACATTTTTTGGTCTTAATTACTGAGTTTCTCTGTGAAAAACAGGTATCATGTATTTCTCCCAGGTTTACTGTACAAACTATTGACATCCTGAGCATGTACATATATCAATATACATAAGTATTATTCTCATGGAGATACTGCTCTCATCCTCTTTATTTGCACTCTGTCAAATAACATTTCCTAATGTCATTTTTGTAACTCCAAGCTGCAAAGTGTCTTTGAGCAGCCACTGTTTAAAAACTGTAAAGCTATTTTCCTTCTTCCATATGCAGAGGATCGCTTGCCTCCAAAATTATGTATTAATTAGACTTGATTCTAGCCCCTATTTTGTCTTATGCTTTAAAAAATAAAACATAATATATTTAGGCAGGGACTTTCTTCTAATTGGATAGTGCCTAATATGAAGTTTGGTACATTACTCACATTCAAGGTTGAACTAAAGTTCAAGTACTAAAATAATGATATATTATTTGAAAAAAACCATAATTTTTTGTGAATTCTGGTATTTGCTAGCTATTGTATTTCTCCTTGATGTCCTTGCAACAGGACTTTAGAAGATATTGAGCAGAAGGATAAGAAACAGCATTGCTTTAGTTAGGTGATAGAGCCATCTTCTCTTTTTTGGCACATAGGAAGGATGAATGCACAGTTCACTCATTGCTTGCCCAAAGACTGTGAGTAATGAATAAATTTCAAACTCTGACTGGCAGACTGTTTAAACTCACTGTTTTGTGATGTATTTTTCCTGAGAATCCTCAGAAAAAGAGTATGTGTAAGTTTTCACACCTGTAAATACATGCATAGTAGAACTACTAAGGTTTGTTGAAGTTGTTACATTTTGCTAAATGGATGGAGAAAATGATATCTGTATTGTTTAGAACAAACTATGTAGCCCTTTCAGATTTAATTTTGTATTATGTAAGAAATTGCATAAAGTTCCATTTTTTCCTAGTTCTCAAATTGTGTTGAAAATGGTTTGAAAACAGCTTTGATAAACAGAATATGATACATGGTGATTTCCCATTGTTTGAGAGTCCTGCAGATGAAAAGAAGGCTTTGTGACTTACCGGCATGTTTGTTCTCCCTAAGGAAGGAATGCAAAGCATTGTTCTAATCTCTGTAAATGGGAACGAAGTGTTTTGAGGTGGGCACTTGCAGATAATTTTAGTTAAGGGAGATTTGGTTGGACCATAGAAGGACCAACGTACAGTTTTGTACAGCTTTTCTTAAAAAATCATGCAGGGAAAGCAGTGGCCCATAATACTTTGTTTTGGTTCATTCATAAATTTATTTAGTGTTTATATATACCATCTTAGCTTAACAGAAGATGAAAAATTGATTGTACAGTCTTACTTGAAGGCTGTAATATTATCTGTTCTGAAAACAGAACTTCTGGAGCATGAAGAGCTGTTTTTGAATGATGCTTCTGGCATCTAACCCTTAAAATTATTCAGCATATTTTTCTCATCTCTGTCTTGAAATGAAAAATCATCTTCTGTTTTCAAGTCACTTATAATTTTTAAAAATCGTGCTAAACTTTGCATAGAGATTTCTAAAATTATGCAACATATCAATATAAATTTCTGCTTAATAAAATTACTCTGAGACAATTGAATAATTACTAATGTCACCAGAGTTCACACTTTTTTTTAACATTTGCCTCTCTAAAAGTGTTGCTTAAAAACATGCCAATCTATGAAAAAACATTTAGTTTGTTGAGCTTTAGTTGATATTATGCTTAGGTTCAGTACATTTCATCCTTTTTTGGTGCCACAGGACTGAGTTTTTCACCTGCTGGGGCATGACGTTACCATGACAACAGTTGATCTTGTTTGCTATTCTCTCCTCTTTGTGCATGACAAAAAGGAAAGCTTTTTGAGAAATATTTGTGAAAGCTGATCTAATTGCATTTTAATTATCAGTGAAATAGAACAAGAAATGGCTTGCTCTATTTCAGTACGAATAAGAAATTTCTGCTATAAGAAATAGCACAATGAACTTGACAATTTAATCAAAGTTGACAAGATCTCTCCATGAGCTATTCCTATATAAAAGCATCTGTAACTGGTTTGTTAGCAGAATGCTAAAGTACATGGTCTTTAGAAGATCCTGTAAGGTATTCTCCTGAGAGATCTCCAAGCTCACTTTGCCGTTCACCAGTCTTCTGTCTATGTTCTGTTGATCAGCAAATGGAAACCTTAATGTCTTAGTAGATAATTGAATAGATGCTTTCTGTTGTAGCCTTATCCCTAATGAGCTCCGGTGGTGATCAGAACAACTTTTTCATGTTTTTTAGCTGATGTATTTTGTTTGTTCTGCCGCTAGTGAAATCGAAGTAAGTGGAAAATGTGGATAGCCAGTTCCTTATGAATTATCACAAAGTGTGAGTGGAAATTCACACATGTGCAGAAACCACTAAAACCACACTATGAATTTTAATTGTTTTTAAATATTTGGTGGCATTTGGTTTGACCTACAAAAATAAGTTAGATCTTTGGCACATCCACTGGACTCAAGGCAAAAGAACAATTTACTACCAATTGGAGATGTGACACAAAAAATATGTAGTATGATGGTAAAATAAAAAGAAAATAATTGTTAAAGGGGCAGTAGGGAATGTCCCCTTCAGACCGTGCCAGCTTGATACCAGCATTCAAATGGGGTTAATGATTAAGCCACACTGTTTCTCCTTTGTGCATTTGTACAAGACTAGGGGCCTTGTTCATTCCTTTCTCCCTTAGCAGTGGATAATTTTTCTTTCCCTTGGGTATAAGTTGTCCCTGAAGGAACTAGAACTGTGCCATAGTAAATGAGAATTAGACCCTCTGTCTCTCAGATACATGGATTAATTTATTGTGTTGAGAATTGAGTGTAAAAATAATTGAAAGAAAAAGCCCTGAATAAATATTGATTTTTCTTCAGCCCACAAATAAAATTGATTAACTTTCTAATACTGTCCAAGGGAAAACACTGCTGTAATATTAAATTTAAGATTAATTCACTACGAAAGGCTGCAGAAATGTATTTTTATTGTATCTTTGGCTATGTTTATGTTCCCAGCAGCTGGATGTTGTTTGAAAGGTGGAACACAAATGTGCTTGTTTTTTAAAGGAAAAACTAAGTAGTAGTTTGGCAAACTTGAAGTGAGGGGGTATCTTCAGGAGGGTAGCCTGAACAAAAGCTAAAGCACATTATGTAGGTGCTCCAGGTGGATAAATTAGGAACAGCTGCGTTGTCAATGGTAGAATTACTTTGGTACGAAGCTTACATTAAAACTTATGCCTATCAAAATAATTTTTATATGGTCACTGATGAAAGCATTATCAATATTGCATAATTTTAGTTATTGGAACAGCCTTAGACTGAAAGTATTACAGTGTTAACATACATAAATAACTCATTAGTGATGACAGTTGACCTCTCCCTTACCCCTTGTTTTTCTTTGAAGTTGATAGGCCTAAAATTACCTTGAATTGATTCTTCAGTTATCAGCTATACATTTGTATACTACTTTTCTACAACAAGATTATGTATGATTTTGTCATTAAGGAATTAAGCAGCTGTCCAATAATAACATTTCATTGCAAATGCTGAGAAGTTTTTAAAAGATGATACTGAAAACATAAGTTATACAATTGCTGTCTTTACTTGTTGGGATAGTGTTTGATACTTTCTGCAGAAGTTAACAAGAAAAAAGTAATGCCACCTACTGCCAGTTAGAGGCTTCATTCCATCTGTGTTGTGAACTGGAAGTGTGCAAAGACGTTTGGTCTTTTGCTTTTGAGTATAGTCTAGTTGATGCATTCCACATACCTCATGGCAGAAGCAAGGCATCATAAAATACGAACATAATAGCAAATACTAAATAATGTTATCGTGGGGAATGTCTGCTTTTTTACTGTCTTCATGATTACTTCCTTCAGCCACGGCAGGTGTAAAGTCCAAAAGTAATGTCTTGAAGAGAACTTGTGTATTTGGTAATTCATTATAAACAGCTGCAGCTAGAATGTCTGCTGTGTTATTTATTCACAAGTATGGATGCTATAATAGAACCATTGCACTTAGATATATCTAAAGTTATCACTTTACCCATTTTCATTATTAAAAGAGATGAGAAGGTCTTGTTATGTTCATACTATGCACCATAGGTGAAGAAAATAAGATGGAGAGTGTGATGAACAATTTTGAGTGATGGCCATAGTCTGAGCAGCAGCAAATCAAATATGGTTACATGTGATTCTAAAATAGGGGAATCTTCCAGAAGTTCAGGTGAATCTGATGTTGATCTGTTCTTTTGCTCTCTGATCTTGCAAAACATGGCAGCGAGTAACTTATCACGTAAATCAGTGTTCTTATGGGGGTGATGGATTTGAGGTGGTAGAAAAGATTGTGTGGACAAATTATGAGAAACAGTTGTGTTAAAAGCTGATACTGTAAACGACAAGACAAAAAGACTGTGAATGAAATGAGTTGGTAGTGCAAAGCCTGGTATCTTAAGAGTCTTACTGAAGTGAAAAATAATAGCATGCACTAATTGTTTATGCCTCCTCCATAACATCTGGTCTTGGTTGCTGTAGTGCCAAGACACTGGTGATTTCCAAGTCCAGTAAACTGCTACAGTTCCTGTGTTCTTTATTTAGTAGTGCTTTTTAAGAAGTGCTATTTTTATGTAGTGTTTCTTATGCTAAATTCAGCCTACTGATTAGAGGGGTAAAGCTGCATTTGTTTTCCTTTGTTAGAACAAAGTATAATTTGCATGGAAAAGTTCCTATTTTTAAAATGGAGGAAATCGAATTGTGAAGTGATTTTATTTAAAATGCAAGCATTTGTGAGCAGATCTTCCTTTATCTTAAGAGTGGTAGCAGAAAAAACTTATGTATGCCTGTTAATATTCTCTGCAGAAATTCCTTAGTTTTTAAATGTTAACATCATAAAATGTCCGACTACTTTCCTGTACTACTGGCTAACATGTACTTCCTCATGACAATTGAGAGGAAGAATCAAATGGAAATAGTAAAAGACCTCAAAAAAAAGTCTTTAGTTTGATTATTTTTCATTGCATTTAATAGTTTTCCACTAACTTATAATATGTAATTTATTAAAAATGGAACTTTCTAACTGTCAAAGTTGATAACTGTGGAGGCCAGTACTGGATAGAACTGTACCCTTCATGGGACAGGGAGAGGACATTCAGCATCTTTCAGTGCTTTCTTTGATCCCACTTTTATCTTACTAGTATGCATCCAAAGCTGTCAGATGTAATGAAAGTGGTGTCAGAACATTAACTAACAGTAACAGAACAGCAGCATCTCTTGTGAAAGCCATTTTTCTCTGCTTCCTTTTGGTTCCGCTTTGCTCAGTGCTATATTATATAGTGGTTAGAATTATGCAGGACAGCCTGTATTTTTCTTGCATCATCCACATGCTAATTACAAAGAGAAAATCAGAAAGGTTTTAATGGCAGTTTGTTGTACAGGCTGTGCCTCTCAGGCTAGCTCTGTTAGCTTGTTCATATTGAGGTTCTTAAATAGTTCTACGGTGTACTATTCAGCATGAGTCAGCTTTGCGTTCAAAATTTAGCTCTTACAAGAAGAAAAAAATGAATTGGTGGTATGAACCTGACCTTAGAAGTGAGTCATTTACAGGGCAAAAATACATGAGAAATGATCAGAAGATTCTTCATTTTTCCTTTTTAAGTACCTGTAGACTAGAGGTTTTCACTTCTCTTTTGGATTAATTCTATTCGTGTATCATCAAAATAGAGAACTATCACAGGGGATTATAAACAGAGTGTTCTAATACAGTCATTCCAGGTTACTGGCAGAAATAAGTCTCAAAGAAAAAGAGCCACAAATACATGAATAGTGTATAACATTTTTTTAAACAAAAATAATTGGTGGATGAGCAAACTAGCACACAGGGCAACAGATGCCTTTCTCCAGGCAATGTAGAACCTTGTTACCCAGATAGTGGTGTCAGATTGTATTAAATCTACAGAAGTCACCCTCCTACCGTGGATTTTTATAGTCAGTCCTCATATCCATAGGAGAATTTTTACTTTTGCTCTGTTACGAACACACATCTTTGCCTTCGTTTCTGCACTTTAAAGGATGCAACTTATATATAAGGTAACACAATTTATTTTTAATGTCTTTTATTTTTAATTTTTCATGGATGTTTCTTTATTAATCGTCTCATGTTTTGTGAAGTATGTACTGGTGTGTGAGCCTTTAAATCTGTGTAGTGCTCTGGGCACCCCTTAAAAAATAGCACACTGCAGGACTGCTTGTGTTTGTATACATTTGGGAGGGCTGTCAATTTTCTGATTCAGCTTACCTCGCAGATTCTGAAAAGATCATCCTTAGTGTTGTTTTCTTAAATCAAAATGCCTGTCTGAGCTGAGAATGCCTGAAGCATTCTTTACATCCAGCAGGAAATATCCTTGCTGTTTGGAATTTTGTCTGACATGCTAAAGACATTTCAGATTCTTTTTGCAAATTATGCTACTTATGGTCCTGACATGAATACAGCTTGATTGACATACCCCCACATATGTAATATATGTAAGTATGGTTTATGCTTCTTGTATTTAACTTGGTAAAAAAGCTTAAGCAGGAGCAAGCTAAGCTCTGTGCAACTTCTGCCTGCATACATTGGAAAAAGTTTGGGTTTGGTTTGTTCTGTAGCTAGTTGATGTTAATCTGTGGCAATACTTTCAATGTGGGGGGGGGGGCGAACTTGAGCTAGTTCTACATACAGCTTCTATTGTTTCTTTCCTTATCATTAATACTACTAGACTAGTAATTAAAATGCTTCAAGCCCTTGATTTTTTTAAATGGGTATTGTGTAGCAACACCATTAGAAAGGGGGTGACAGACTATTCAGCTAATAATTGAAACCCAACGTCAAGACTCTGGAGACTGGTGAGAAGCTTTTTTGGGAGTACGAAGTACTTCTTCCTTTTCACTTGCACATTAGTCTGCTAACATTTAGTCAGCATTTGCCTTTATACTGTGTCTTGGACTAACTGGCTTGATGAGTTCTTAATCTTCACTCTACTTTATTAACAGCTGCAGCGGATTGATTTGCATAGGTTAAATGGTAGACCTCCTTTGACTCTAGTAAAATGTTGCTTCTTAGGCACAATTAAATTCTCAGAATTGTTATATACAGTGAATAAATGAAGAACAGGGAAGAGGACAGCAGGGCAAAAAAGGACAAAACTCTCATTAAATTTGTAAAAAGAAGTCAAAAGCTATTTGTATAAAAAAAATAGAAAGAGTGAGGGAAGAGTGCATGGTAATGCTTTCCATGGGTTTGTTTTTTGGACTAGTACTGGTTTATTGTCAAGAAGTTTAAAAATCTCAATCATGTCAAGCTCCGAAATGAATTGCAAAATCCTACAAAATCTCCTCTTAGGTCCAAGCAATAACAGAGTGGTGCCTTTGCATGTTCCCTTTAGAATTTGGTAGAGTTATTTGAGAGTGGGGAAGTCTGTAGCAGAGAATCCCTAGCATTCACAAGCAAGCTGGAGGCAAAGAAGCACGTATCCAGCCTACTGCCAGTAAGTCTGTCATTTGTGATGGCTGCCCTATGTATTTGCTGACCTCTTCTTTCTGTTGACTTGGAGGTTCTGTTTGGAATTGGCAGTTGTAAGAGCTAAAATGAGAAGTGTTGCCTTGTTGTTAATGCATTCAGTGCTAGCTGCCAAGTAAAGGAGAGAGAATGGAAAAATACTCTATTTATTTCAGTACAGCATCTTAAGGAAGCATAGCCTTCATGTGCAAGAAGCTGAGATTTTCAAAAGGTGTCTCGCTTAAAATGTGTTTGAAGTTTCAAAGCTCTTTCAGGATCCAACCATAAAATCCTAATGAAGACAACTCACAATAAAATGATAATCAAATGTGTTAGATTCCCCCCCAAATGAAAAACACCTTTTTGTGTGCCACTCTGGCCCCAGTCAAATGGGCATATACACAATGGTGGTATGATAGCACTTTTAAGAAAAGCAGCCATGAACTGGCAACTTTCAGAGACTGACTGTGGGCCAATAAGAATTTATACCAGAAATTTGAGTTTTCTGGTTTGTACGTGGAAGAAAACAGTAAAAATGTCATTTTCCTCTACATGACTTCAATTCTCTTTTTTAATATATGAATTGCTTATTGGGTGGAGTTTAGTTCTGGGGTAGCTGGGATTAACTTTGGTCTTTTTTTGTTGAAGTTTTATATTTAACTAATCTGGAAAATATTGCGGTGGATATTGTTAAGGGATCAAATCACTGAAGTCAATGAATTAGACAGAAAATCACAAACTGCAATGATGCATAGCTATGATTTGCAAAAATCCAGGTGGTATTTCACAGCCACAAGAGAAGAGGAGATGGTGAGGAGATGTATAAAGAGTACTGTAAGTGTGTTTCTCCACGTAACAGCACC
This sequence comes from Gymnogyps californianus, assembly GCF_018139145.2. NCBI lineage: Eukaryota > Metazoa > Chordata > Aves > Accipitriformes > Cathartidae > Gymnogyps > Gymnogyps californianus. Next base: position 10,627,738 of record NC_059486.1, read on the forward strand.
TGGAAACATTCAACACTGGAGAAACTGGTCATGAGGAATTTTGAGAGAGAACATAACTGTTGAAGTACTATTCATGTATACTACACAGAAACTAGCTTGTGTTCCCCTTTGGGCAGTAGTATGTGCTGCTTCAGTTAACCACATCATGGGTTACCTTCAGGGACATGACTGATAATACTATGCAGTAGCTAAACTATTGCAGCTCAATCTACCAGAATTCTTCTGTCAAAGCCCCTGTTGTAAGGGTTCATTGTTGTTGAGAGATGACTCAAGTCAACAAATTGAAACTAATATTGTGGGAATTTCTGAGTTGACAGTAATTATGGCTTGGATCATGTCCAGAAGACATAGCCCAATAAAGGAACTTGGCTAAAATTTACAAGACTTTGGTTCAGTTTCTGGCTTTTACCATGTTATTGCTCTGGGACCTTTGATGAGTCATTTATTCTTTCTTCCTTAATGCATTTTCTGAGAGCAAGCAATCTAAATATTATAAGTGTACATGTGTTTCTGTCACTTCCAAACACACTGATAATATATACGAATACATTCTATCCTTATTGCAAATACTGTAAGTGGAAATTTTGCACCTGAGTTTTAGTTGCTGGGTCTCTATCTGTATATTTTTTAGGCTAGAAGTGTGTCAGTAATTCCTGCTTCTGTTTCAGGTGATTCTTGATCTTTATGGATTTAGTTGGGATGTGGAACATAGGTGGGCTTTGTCCTGGCAAATGCGAAAGAATACTGTGAGAAATTGCCACTATGATGAACAGAGATATAAGTGAAAAGAAATAGGCTTATAACTAAGGACCAACAAAACTGGGATAGTTACTGCCCTACTTCTATTCATCCTTGCAAATAACATGATAAAATGTATTTTCTTCAGGTAGGACTAACAGCTAGCCCAGTTGCTGTGCCATCTCTCATAAACTGTTTTCCATTCTGGAGAATTTAAGTAGGGTGTGAAAGATGCTAGCCTAGATTGACATCAATTACTCCTCCTCCTTCCCCCTCCCCCATTTATGTTTGAATTCCTTTTAATAACATTATTAAAACCTGGTAACTCATTGTCACTTGTTCCCTGTCAGCTGAGCAGTATTGATTTGTAACAAATGCAGATTGATCCATTAAAGTCAATGTCAAATCTGGCTTGACAAAAGCCTGCAGTTGTAAGAGTTTCAGAGCAGGTAGTGTAGCTTATTTTCACGTTGTAAAGTGCAGAATAGACACACAATGCTTTACAAGTGACTTTCAGCAATTAATAGGATGCAATGATTTATTTGCATATCCAAGGAACTGTTCTGTACAGTGTTTTGATATTATAAAAATATTTACTGATTTAATTCACACCTTTGGAAATGCAACATGAGCTAAGAAATTCTTCTCGTTTTCGCCCTCAGAACTGTCTAGCATCTCACAGAACCTGACTGCCACTTTTAACTGCACCCTGAACAACAGATTTAACAGACTTGAGAAATTGTAACTGCTGAGCTCCTTATGTGCGAGATGATAGGTATATCTGCAATCAGGAGACTGTGAATATTCTGCAGTTTGTCGTCTTAGTTTAGTTCAGTGCAGTAGCACTTAATGCTTAGTCAAGAGAACGGCTTCCCACAGATGATGAGATGTTCTGATATTGTACGATGATGGTACTGTAACATGTCATTACTTAAGTGATTTTCACTATCCTTTGTTTATGTTCAAATTGAACTATCAGACTGGCATTCCAGGTGTGGGCAGAAATACAGTACCTTCTGCGGAATTAATTGATATGTTAAAATCACTGTTACTCAGAATGGCCTTTTCTGTGTGAAATGTTTTATAAAATTTACATTTTAATCTCATTTTCTATAGAAAAAAATTATTCACGTGATCATGCTATCTGCTTAGCTGACCCTATAAATTTTGAACCCAGTGGTTAATTTCAATCAAATTTGGATGTCACACCTTCTTAAATATTAGTCAAGTAGCCATTAGGCAGAAATCTGTAAGCTTCACTAGTTCTGATGGTCAGGAAATGAAGCTTAGGAAAGAATTTAGATAAACAGTTTAACAACTTTTGTTCATTGAAAACACTATTATTCTATTTAAAACATGGATCTTGTATGCAGAGAGTTTTGAAATTGATTTAAGAAAGGTATGCTTAAAATAGCAAGTTTTTTGGTTCAAGTAGTATGAAAAACATTTAAATATCAGAATCTTTAAATTCCTCTTTTTAGGGCTTACCTTAGTAAATAAAAAATTGGCAATTTAATTTTTTTTCATATTGACAATTTTAAAGAGAAATTGTGATAAAGTGAAAATGTGAACCATTTTTCTTAAGACCTCAGCAGAATTAGTAGAGAAATCTGGTGATGGTGTGGATTTTAATGGTGCAAAATCATAAATTATTTCAAATCACTCAAAAGTGGGCCCAGTTTTGCCCACCTTAGTATAGTTTTTGGCAAATATAACCAATGTTTTCAGAAGATAGTGTATAATGCACGCTGTAGGATGGAAAGATTACAGATTTCCCAGCATGACTGATTGCAACTTTCATAAGGAATTGAATTTAAGATTTAATCTTAGACAATTACCTTTGTGAACTTGTGCAAAAAAGAAATTGTCAGAAATATCAGAGGATACTGCTGTTTTTTCCTGAGCTGCATGTTTTTTGATTTGTATGACCTGGCAAAGCATTTCCATCCCTCTAGTTTGACCTTTGACTGTATATTTGAGTTTTATTTACTTTTCCTTTTTTCCTCCTTATAGTGCTGTCTAAATAAATAAAAATACATTCCTGAGGCTGTAGTTAATACCTTAATCTTTAGGCATAGGTTACTTGCCTTTTGACTTCCATCTGCATTTCTGATTTGCCTGCCACTGTAGTACATAGATGCTCTACCCAGATTCTAAAAATGTTTGTATTAGAATGTGTATATATATACATATATTATAAATAGATATACATTATAAGTAAAGTGAAATATGTGAATATAAAAATGTGTACATGAGTATACATTCCAATTGTTGGCTTTTGCCTTCAAAATGCCTTCCAAAGACCTAAGTTTGATAGCATTACTCTTTTTCTGGGAGCCAAGTCTCTCTCTCTTCCCAGTTCTAAGTAAGGCGGTCAGGTTTGAGCTCTCTGTTACATCCACAGGGAGATTTTTTTATTATTATTTTTATAGGCACCAGGCCTGTGAAGTCAGGTCATCTCTCTTTGCTTGCACATCTTTAATCAGATCATCTACTGAAAACATGTGGGTTTACAATAGAGCCAACTGTAATTGCAAGCTGATCTGCTGCTTCTGCACCTTCAGTGCCTTTGGCTCTGTGCCTGATATTACTCTTAATAGTGTGTTAATACCAAATAATGCAAAAACATTGCTTCCTTAAGCACTTAATAGGATGTACTGTAATGGAGATAAATGGTCTATAACACTCTACTTGTGTTTTAGGAAAATGAACTGAAGGATGCTGTGCAAGAAAAGAATCGCCTGAGCCTTCAATATGCAAGTGTGTCCCACAAAGCACTGCAATATGACCAGGTAATACCATGAGCACAGATCTCATACATTCATTTGTTACAGAAATCAGGCTGCAGAGTGGGTAAAGTGGATCGTATAGTCATTTTTTCTGATTTGCTTGCTTCTACTTGAGAACATAAAATATTTTAATTAAAAATAAATTACAAAAATTGATTTTATGAATAAATGTTATTTTCAAGTGAAAATTTAAGACACACTGATAGACTTTAGAGAGGTACATCATTCCTCTGATGCATTTTTCTTAGTATTGCAAATTGGTATTAGGCTTTGGTAAAAAGACTTTTTTGGTGATTTTGATGAGACTTGATTGAAAAATTATCTTCTTTTATTGAAAAATACTGATAGAAATAATTGTTTTCTAGTAGGTTTTTTTTCCTACTCCTCTGCATTTTTTCTTTGCATTTTTAAATTTCTCAATAAAATGTTGAAAAGCTCTTGTCCAGCAGCAAATGTCCAAAACTCTATTTAGCAGTTGTTATTTCCCCTGTAGCATGGCACATGGCATAGTCTCAGCTATTGGAGGTCCTAATATAAAAATTATTGTAATAGTAAACATTTTTCTTCAATCCTTTTTTGTGCCTGTTATGGGACAAAAAATATCTTTCTGACTACAGTGTGATTATATCTATGGCAAATACTGCATGGCGTGACTAGCATGGGAGGAGAGGCTGATGTGCCTTACCTCACCACATATGCGTTCAGTGGAAGAAGCATCATGAACCAGCCACTTTACAGGGCTATATTTAGCTAAAAATAAAACTCCAATCTGGGATTTCTACGGGGCTTAAGTGAGTTGCTCGGCAACCTCATTCGTATCAGAAAAGCTGTAACTCACATAGGCTCTGATGAAAGCCCATCCTCAAAGCTTGCAAAACAGTGGTAGCTGCATGCTTTGATATCTCTGATGTGCATGTGTCACAGAGTAGCCCACTGCTGAATTTCCAAACCAAAGGCAGTCTGCTTAAGTCCCTGAGACAATGCAAATTACTAAAATTCAGAGATGGCTATGCATGTACTGTACGTTTTGTGTGTAGCACCTGGTATTGAAGCAGACCTGAAATTTCCTGTTGCTGAGGAATTTAAATTGTTTTTATATAAAAGACAGTGTAATAATATTTTATGACAGGAGGAAGCCATGTGTATCATAGCATCACTTCATTTTATTCGTCCGTCTAGAATTTCTCCCTTTCCTAATGTTTTTCTCTTCTCTTTATTGTTTACACGTTGCCTTTACTCTTTACTTCACAAGGCACATAAAGTCTTACTTAGGCAGTGTTATATTCTAGCTGACACAGGAATAGCATGCAGCATTAATGCAGTGAAGGCTCAGTACATTGGTGACACTAAAAATGTTAGCCCTCTTACTATCAGAAAGTGAAGAACTATGCGGTTAATAATGCTTTATTACAGGCAATGTTTGTCTCTTACTATAGTGAAGAGCTTGAGGTACATTGAAGAACCTAGTAAAAGCAATTTTAAATATAAAGGTAAAATGTCAACCTTTGACACATAAGCCACTAAGTTAGCAATAAAATTACCTTTTACTATTGTAGTGTCAGAATTTGTCACACTATGGGTGTTTGTTTGTTCAAATATATTAAATACTGTGAAAGGCACAATGCAACAATTCTGGATGCCTGTGCTACTAATTCAATATCAGAGCTTCAGTAGGATCAAAGACTTGCTTTAAGTGTACCCTCTCACAATCTTTGCAGTATACCCTGAATGTTAACAAACCTTGTGTTTTCCTTCTCGTGTAACAGGTTTTCTGAGGGAATTACTTGGGTTTTTCTGTTTTGTTGGGTTTTTTTTTTACCACACACGATGAGGTTGAGGATAGATTGTGCCGTTTAGATTACATTTTACTATGCAGAAAGTGTGAAACTATACAACTTTGGATGTGGAGGCTGGAGCAAAATTCTAACAGAGTTAGGGCTCAGCCCTGAAGGGGAAAACCTGCCTAAAATAATTTATTCTTTTTCACCCTTGAGAGCTGGCCTGAAAACCAGGCCAACCTTATCCAAGCAAATGGGGCTGGAGGAGTGTTTATGCATTCTGTTATGTAGCACAGATAAAACTATTGCTCATTTTTGCACAATGTAGTTGCTGAAATTTGACTCTAGAAAGGAGTAGGTATGAGGCTTGCTACCTTTAAATCTACAAAATAAAGCTAAAATTGTATATAACTTACATGATTTAGTTTTGGTACTCTGCATAAGAGAAACAAAGTTGCGTTCCTGGAGTGGAGTACTTGTGAAAAGATTTTGCGTCCTTAGGAGTGCTATGACACTGGGCTCTGGCTTGTTTTCCTGCTCATCTGAATATATATGGACTACTGTTTTTATGTAAAAATAGAATAGGCATTATACATTCAGAATTAATTTCCACAATACCTGAAATCATACCATTTTCATGGTAGTTTCTGAATAATGTTTTCTGAACAGTATGTCAGTTGTTTGAGAAATTGGCAGGTCTCAAGTCTAGAATTAAGGCAAATGGTGGGTTATAAGGCTGATGGAGCTTTTCACCAATGAAATAAGCTGCTGGTTTGTTTTGGCGTGCTGTTTTTCAACAATGAGTTACTGTTTAAGTGTTCAGGAAGTGGAAGGCACTTTAGCAGCATTCTGGCCTTCATAACTAACTCAAATGAGGGCGCATTTAGTAAGTGTGAAGGTATGGGATGAAAAATAAATTGGTTGATGCATTGAACAGAGAAACATCACAGATCAAAATGTTCCCTGTTTCTGTCATGAAATTAGAACTGTATATGATGGCACTCTATTTAGGTCAACTCTTTTTGCCACTGGGAACATTGATGTTTTGATGTGATCTGTGTGTAATTCAAGTTCATGTATATTCCATATGTTCTTAAACAGCCTGCTTGGAGAGAGCATTAAATTCACATTTAAGAACAAATGTTATCTAAACAAAAAAAAAGGCAAATGATAGACTTATCAAGTTTTATGCTGCCTTATGGGTTATATAAATGTGTATATCACAGCATTCTATGTTGTAGAGAATCTTCAGAGGAGAAAGTCCTGGCAAGAATGCCCTGTAGAAATATTAAAAGTTATCAGTGTTGCTGGAAGTAACAAGAGTAATTATTGGAAGGTGGTTGGTAGATTTGGTTATGTTCTTTCCAACCTGCAAAATGAAAATATACACAAAACTTTGTTTAAAAGCTGATCTGCCAAAAGAGAAAGTAGAGAAATTATCAGAACCATTTGTGTATTCCTGAACTTTAACTAATTTAGGTATGCGCTTTGATTGAGATCCTAAATGAAAGATCCTGAGATGTGTAAAATATCTACAGTTCTACCTGTCTCTAATTCATCTCTCCAAAATTACATTAGCAGCCTGATAGATACCATTTGTTCTGATAGCCCCTTCACTGCCCACAGGGAAAAACACATAGCAGAAAGGTACCGTGCTCACTAGCTCCCAAAAATTATTCAGACTATGATGACTAGTAAGTTTTAGAAAATTCTTTACAAAGGTAGTCAGTTGGTATCAATTGTTTTAGAGACAGGGAAAACTAAAGCTTGAGGAAAATAACCTTTTCTTGAAACTTGTTCAAAATATTGTACTTCATTCATCCTCAGTAAATTAACTGAGAATCACAGACAATAACAAAATTGCATCGTTGATAGCGATACCTCATTGCTTCCTTTTTCCACTCCATTATTCTTCAACAGTATACACTGACTGATCTGAGCAATGAAATACAATACGAAGGATGCAGGAAGTTAATAGATTCTGAAAATCCATTGTTTAATAGTTTCCTTAGTTATAAAGAAATGAGGGAAGAGGAAAAGAAAAATCTGTGCACAGAAAAAAAATCCCGAGTTTGACAATAATTGCATCAGTTCTTGTGGAAAACATGATTTGTTCCATTTTCCTCTTTCTTTTTTCTAGTCCACTGCACTCTAAAGAGCCCTCTTGCAAAGATGAATACGAGGGCTGGCTGCAACCATTTAGATTGTTTGGTCCATGGCAAAATTTGCAAGTTAACAAACTGGAGCCAGAAGGCAAATAGAAAGGCTGAATCAGTTTCCAAAACAGCACTTTAGAAAATTTCCAGGAGATATCCATGTCAGAGATTGTTTAATGCCATTCATTCTTTTAAAAACCCAAGCAATTAAAGTAATTAAATTTAAAAAAAAAAATAAAATTGTCACTTCCTTAACTGAAGTTAGAAGGAAACATGAGCTGCACCAAGATTAAATCCTATGCCTTATCCCAATGCTTTGTACTGCTTTGCCTTTCCTTAGTCAGTAATCCTGCCAGCGTTGTTTATGCTTCTGCGCTGTGTTGCAGTTAACAAAGGAAAACAGATGCTTCTTGGAACACTGTTCACTAAAAATTTTATGGCTCTTTCTTTTGCTTTCTTACCTTCTATCAACATTGCAGGGAAGTAGAAATAGTATGTGAACATTATGTATTTTTTTACCCAGGTGTTTATTGCTGGTGGGTTTTCATTCTTAATGTAAAAATTGCAGTTTCTGATATGATACAAACTGTAACAATCCTGTTGTTATACATCAATACAGGACATAAAGCCATAAAATGATCAGGGATAAGAAATCAAATTTTCAGCGGATCTGAATTGAAGAACGAACTTTTCCATGGCAAGATAAAGTAGTTTAATATTATATTTTCTTATTTTCTATGTCCGTTTATGAAGTAGTCACTATCACTGATGATTCACAAAATCCTGTATAAAAAAACCTTAATCATACTGAAATGGTTAAGCTAGCACCAAGTAACTTAAATTGGAAAACAAATCCTACTTGATGAGTATCTGATCCTTTAAAAAACTTCTGTATGCAAATATTTTAAGGAAGAGCAAGGGTTTTGTTGCAGAAGAATACCTATTTTTGAATTGTAGAGACACTGATTTCAAATGTTAGCACAGGCTGATCATGTATATTTGAGTTTATTCTGAAGTCAATTTACACTAAAGAATAGTCCAGAAAAACGTACATGTGAGTTATATTTCTATATATACGTTAGATCTCTGTCTCTTTATATAGCACACCCATCTCTGATGCCTCTGAGATCCAGCGATGTTAGGAATTGTTTGATTGTCATTTATTTTGTGCGTTATATAGTATATTTATTTAAATTTGCATAACATGCATAACTACAGTTTGGTTACCAGATTGTACTCCTTCTTGAAAAAAAATGTGTTTCATGCATACGTGTATATGAGATACACACAATTTCCTCAATGAACATTCCCTTCCATTTTTTACGTTTCTTTCCTATTTTCTTTGAACTGTTTTTCCTTTTTCCATTTTAACATACAGAAATGTTTGTGTCAGATATAGTTTTCCCTTCATTAATGAGCTGCTTGGGCAATAATCACATTTTATTTTTTCTAGGTAAAATCAGACTATGACCATCTTAGAGAAACCCTTCTCAGAGTGACTAAAGAACGAGATTTGGCTGTAAAGGAAAAACACCAGCTCCAAGCCAAGCTGGAGAACTTAGAGCAGGTCCTAAAGGTACGTGTAATGCCATAAAGTCCAACAATCCAGTACTTCTATTGCTTGTTTAATATTCCTGATGTTCGTTCCGTGAGTCACAGAAGCATAAGTGCATTGTAAACTAGGGGACTGAATGCCCCTATTAGTTATGATAAAACATATGGAGGAGAGACATCTTTAGAGATCTTTGATACTTTATAAGTAATTGGATATAGGTTTTCCCTATACAGCTATTGGAGGTAAATCAAGATGAGAAGAAAAGGATGAGGAGTGACAATGCTGATGAAGGAAATATGAACAACTGCCAAGATATTTTACTTTAAAGAAAGCTATGTCTGCCAGTCTAACTTGATGCAAAATGTTATTGTGGCCTTGTGAAACAAGCTGTTGGTAGCAGTTCATATTGCCTGTGCAGAGTGCATCCCATTGTCAGGACAGAGTTGCAAAACCTGCTATTGTTTTATTAGAGAGGTCTTATTCAGAAAGAATTATAGTGCATAACCACCTTTCTTTTAGCATGCTTCTAGAGAAGCTTAGTACACTGATGTCTAGCCATGCTTGTTTTCTAGATGCACAGTTGTTTTCACATCATCAATTTGCTGCTTCCTTTTCAACTTAGAAAAATTCAATAATGCATTTTGAATCACAAATGTATTCTTCAGTAGAGGTTTCACTGTGTAGTTGAAGATGCTGTCCTGCTTCTGTTTTCCTGGTTATTGTGCATAATGCCATGGGACAAACTAATTCTATGAAATAGTGGAACTCACCAGGTGAATCTAACGGAGACGAGATCTGGCTGAGATGATGAGGTAGAGTAAGAGTAAAATTCAGTTGGAAAATGGAATCAACCAAGAGATTATTACTTACCAGCTAATTCAAGGGGACAATAATTTGTATATGTTGAAACAAAGTGCAAAAAAAATTCCAGTGGTGGGAAGGAAATAGTGCTTTGCTAGGAAACAGCCAAATTCCTGAAGTGTCATTGATTAAAGATGGAAGTCAGTAACTTGATAAGCCAAACCTGATAGATGGATCAGGAGTAATGGAGAAGGGTCTGAAAGGTCCCTTACAGACAACGAGCTGGTGTCCAATGTGATGCGGTAGAGGGAGCCAGTGGAAGGAACCATATGATGTGGCAGAAACACAAACTGGTTTGAATGGGCCACTGTTCCCAGGGTTTCTTAGTTGTAGAAAATATGGAATTTGTGATGTGGAAAACTGCCACCAAAACGTGCTTTGAAGAGGGTTAAGCAACTAAGATTATTTAAAAAAAAAAAAAAAAAAAAAAAGAAAAAAAGACAAAAAAGAAAAAAGAAAAAAAGTCATGCAGTTACAGATGTTTGCATCAGTGGAGGAACTGCACTGGTGAGGACTACAGTGAGAATTCTTGAGAGAGAAAACACTTGTAAACACTAGTCTGTAATTCAGACCATTCAGAAAAATGAAGGATGTGTTTGTCTGGTTAGAATGGAGCATTGATCCAGTGCTGAAACTTTTTTGACAGATTGCCAAAGAGCTGCTTATTTTTCATCTTCTCAAGCCCAAAGTTTTCCTTTTTCAAACCACTGAAGTGGATAGTAAAGGAGGGATGGATGCCCTGAGAGTAGGAGGAGATGGAAATGAAAATAAGAGGTCTAAGATCTTAAATTTCAAGCAAGACATTCTTTGCAGAATATTTTAATAATGCTAAGTGGCTTCAGCCAATGTTTGTCGTAAGTACAATCACTTACTTAAAATTGGATTTGTTAATGATTTTGACTTGCATCAGACTCACTCTAAAAGGGGAAAAATAGTTTTGCTGTTGGCTGCATCAGAATAGATCTGGGCTTTTGGAGATGATTGTAGTGATGAAAATGGCTACCTGTCTGTCTGAATTTTGAGAAGGAGAGATTTTTTTTTTGGCTTGTTGCACTGGTAATACATTGTTGAAACCCTCTCTCAAGCTTTATTTGATATTGCTCAAGAGGTGAGGAGAAGGTTTTCCAGCTACAAATGGAAATAAAAGGTGGTTATAAGTTACGGCCCTCTTGCTGAGCCTCCAAAAGACTGTAGGGTTATCAAAAGGAAGCTGACTGCTCCGTAACCAACTTATTCCAGCAGCTTCTGGAAACATGAGCTGTTGAAATTACATACTAGGCAATGCCAAGGGGAGTTAACTGTTATGTGTATTGTTGTGCCGTGAATTATCAATGTCCTATTTACCAGTCAATAGGTAGCACTGATGGAATAAATCTAGAATTAAGTGCAAATAAGAAATAGATCTACTGGGAAAGGAAAATTAAACTGTTTGCTTAAATAGAAGAGTGATACACTGTTATCTGTCTTTAGACTAATACAACTTTCCCAGGAACAAGTAGGAAGTTTTTCTCTAGCAATGGAAGATAATTTACTTTTTCTGTTATTTCCTTCCTTTTCTTCTGGGGATTACAAAACTGACAGTTCCACAGACCTTTATCACTCGCTATTTTACTGTGTGCCATGTGCTACTACCTATAGAAAGTAGGATCAACACCTAGAACCTATTTCAACAGATACGGCTTGCCTGTGCTCTCTATATAATGATTGTGGGATTCCAGCTTGATAGCTGCAGAAATTCACTTCTTCAAGGACCACATAGTAGAAAGATAAGAGGAAAAAAGTCTAGAAAAGAAATGAACTGTGAATTCACGGCTCATAAAACAGCTGAGGATTAGACTTTGCTCTAAGTAAACTGGCATTAATTCTCATTTCATCAAATCAAAATACAAATTATTATTGTCTGGACTCCTATGCTGCTAAAGAAAACCACTCTCATGAGCAATAAAATTCATTTCTCGTACCCTGTTCAGATACTGATTTTGCTAGGCTTGTATGTTTTTGAACACTTGAAACTCCTCTAATGATGGACTGTGTTTTATTTTCTTAAAACAAATTAAAGAATGGACTTCCTTCTTTGGCCATACCGAACAATGTTCATTTCTCCACTCTTTAATTAGATTATCTACTGGCATTTGACTTAATGTTTCCTCCAAATTTCTTCTATAGGAGAGCTGAATCTGGTTATTTGACTGATTTTGCTTAACTTCTACTGCAATAATACTTCTAATGAATGTGGGAGGAACATTCTGTAAATCTCACTGTTCTGCTTAAGAACTCCTTCAAAAGTTTTCCTTCACTGAAACAAAAATTGTCTGGTGGATATAGAGATCCTGGCTTTTCATGTTCAGTAGTTCTCTCCCTTGAGCAGAACCCTTCTGAGCTGGCAGAGTACCTTGAACAGACTTGAAACCCTAAATCTCATTTTTAGCACTAAACCATGCCCAAGCAGATGCAGTTAATTGTGTATTTCATGTGTGTCCTCATATGCTCGGGAAATTAGTAGTTTGAAAAAATGGTTTGCAGCTTTTCAACCATTGGAAAGTTTCGAGGAATATTTAGCCTAGTTTCCCTGTCAAAAGAGAAATTCACTTTCTCTTTTGAGAAATTCAGGATGTATCAACAAAGCAGAAAAGGGAAGATGAAGAACTGCTGAATTAGCTAACTTCTGAGAATCTTCACAGTGCCTCTCACATAGAACAGTTCTGATTTTCTGATATGTTCAGCCAGCTTTTCCCATTCATTCCACTGTAATGGTGCCCACCCATCTGCAAGTGCAGATGACAAGTCCTTTGATAAGAATACTTGAGTGAGAATTAAATTTGCTCCCCATTCAGCATCATGTATGAGTTCTTTCTCATAAACAAGACTTTAGTACTTGAAAGCCATTTGACTTTGTTCTAGCATTAACCAGTTGCACGTTAGAACTGTAAAAGTCACTGCTATAGAAAAGAATGGGTTTCCTTGTTTTTTTTGCAGCTGTAGGTAATACAGTGCAACCACTGAAATGGTTGGAGCTAGGATGGGCTATTCATTGTCAAATCCCCCTGCTGCCCATGAGGAAGCTGGAAAAACAGGAACTGTTTGAGCAGGTCCCTTAAGTGCTATTACAGAAACAGTTTATACTATACAGCTGTCTAGCTCTATAGTTTGAAAGAAAACTGAGATATGCACGATGTCCCCAGTTCATCCTCTGCTGCGTAGCCGGATTCTTGCCTTTGATCTGAAAGATACACTGCAAAGGTTCCTTCTTCACATTTTCTTTGAAGGATAGAGCATTATTTGCCAATTGTTTTGAATTATGAAGTCCTTACTGTATTTTTTCTATGCTCTTTTAGATGTGTATTTGCTTTCTGATGTTGGAGTAACATTATTAGGACCTCTTGAAAATGTGCAAAAAGGGAAGTGCAAATTTACATGTTTAGAGAGTTCTAACCTGCTTCACATTAATGACAGTGGTAGCATGGACAAATGGATTGCCACCACCTACGCAAACCATGGCAATGTGATCATTGTGGAAGTCAATCCTGAAGGAAGATGCAGAAAGAATTCAGCAGCTCAGAGCTTTCTCCCTGCTGCTCTTCTGGTGATCTGTGCGGTGCTCCTCCACTAAGGACCCAATAAGTCAATAGACTAACCCAATTAGTCTATTCCCCTCAGGCTTGGAAGAAGAAATGATAGTAGCTGATGTGCAGATAGGAAGCGCAAAACAGATTTGCAGACAGAACTGATTTGTGAGCAGAGTGGGAGGGGAGGAATTGCTTCTGATTTGGGGGAGATTTAATTGCTGTGCCAGGGGAGGGACAGATGATGGGGTGAAGAGATCCTTGCTGCTTTAAATACTAAGGAGATCATGACAATACTAAAATGACTGAGAGATACTTTTAGGTTAACATAGATGACCAAATGGTCTTTTCTGACCTTAAAATCTGTGAACTGTAGATCATTAAATATATATTTTAGGAAACAGAGAAATTAAAAGCTGGGGAGAATCACAGATCATGTAACACAATCTGTTTCTTCATTACATTTTATAGATTCACTGTATGGTCATGGTATTAATTATTTATTGATCTCTGCAAAGGACTAGAAATGTTCTGTAGTAGCTTTTGTAAAAGTAGTAAAAACGTAGTGGTATCAAAATATGCTGTATCAAATCTGGTACTAAATCTTGAGAGAGTGAAGTGAGACCTTTGGGTTTTTTCTGATAATTAAAGGTTTTAATTAGAGAGGTGAGAATGACTTGATTGCCTCACCGTTTCTTGAATATAAGAAATGTGCTGATGCTGCATCGGTTTGTCAAGTTTTACATAAGACTTGATGGAAGCTGCTGAGCTCAGTAAATGCAGCTTCATGCTAATTTAAATAATGAGTAATACTAGTTAGGAAAATAGGTTATATTCGTTCAGATGAGATGAGAATCGGAACCATTATTTTTGGTCACTATTAAATACTGAGAATAGATACTACCCATGAACAGATCCATTTAACTTTTGTACAATATGCACAGTTCAGAAAGGTCTACAGTTAAAATACTGAATCCTCACCAAACTCCTAGAAAACAAGCCACAGTTGAGAGTCAAAACTGATGAATTGGAAAAATCTTCAATGACTTTTTTGTTGTTGTTGTTTTTAATCAACACATCAAATGAAATTAAATAAATCCTAAGCAGAGGCCAAATGGAGTATTGGAGACATTTCTGCTTCCTTTGCAAACATATCCAGATTGAGAGAAGTCAGCCTCACTGTGCTATCCCTCTTTGTTCTGAGTAACACATAGCAGAGAATAACAGCTCATTAAAGGTTAGCAATATGCTTGATAAAATTTTCTCTTGTACACAATAAGAGATATTTTGGGCTGTTCTTGTCAATTTTAGCCACGCATTTGTGTTTCCAAGTGCTAATTCCTTATAGGTTTTGTGTGTAATAACTTGTGGTGCTGCAGACGAGACATTGTGCCTCTGCTCTGAGAGTAATATGGGAATAATATGTAATTTGGAAAATAAAAATCTTTAATACCGGTTTCACCAGAGAAGAGATCAGAATCTATAAAGAGATCTTTCTTTACTCCCATTTATTAACAGGGTGTTTGAAAGTTATAATGATATTGGGAGAATAATATTAACCTGTAATGAAAAAGATTTCTATCTGCAAAGTGTATCTTGACATTCAGCTTGTGCTCTTCCCAAGAACCTTTCTCATATTGCTTTGAATCATTAGCAGCAACTGTACTTTAAAAGTTGTTTTTGAGTACTGTATAGTCACTTTTGTCCAAATCCACCTGTGTTAGTTTTGCTCTGTCTAATTTGCTCTAAATAATAGGCAGAGATTAGCAAAGGTAAGCTATTTCTTTTGGGTCATCATTTGCAAAACAAATCACAAAACCATATCCTAGATAAAGAGGCATTTAGGGAATTGTCAAGCTAATTTTTTACCAAGCTTTAATTTTTCAGCACAATGCCACATATAAATATGTGCCTGATGGATAAAAAGAGTACTGTTCACTTGTGCGTCACAGAGGCCACATTGCTGGCAATGACAGAGTCATATATCCTAAAAGAGTTTGCTGTCAAAATGCCTAAGTTTAGCACTGGCAATATGCCTCTAAGTACTGACCAAATTAAAATCCTATCCAGT
This sequence comes from Gymnogyps californianus, assembly GCF_018139145.2. Classification (NCBI taxonomy): domain Eukaryota; kingdom Metazoa; phylum Chordata; class Aves; order Accipitriformes; family Cathartidae; genus Gymnogyps; species Gymnogyps californianus. Next base: position 10,643,249 of record NC_059486.1, read on the forward strand.
TTCCCGCTTGCCTGTCAGTGATACCAGAGAGCTTTTACATTGAGATGAACATCTGCATGCCTGGGAATGGCAGCATGTTTGGCTGCAGGTAGACTATGTTAAAGTCTCCTGACAGTTTTTCTGCTTCCTTTGAAACAGCATATGCGAGAGGCTGCTGAACGGCGGCAACAGCTGGAGTTGGAGCATGAGCAAGCCTTGGCTGTTCTCAACGCCAAACAGCAGGAAATTGAACTCCTGCAGAAGGTAAGTGGAGGAAGGGAAAGTCAGGTGAAACAGCAAATTACAGTGACAGAGCACACGTCATGAAACAGATCTCCTGGTTTAAAGGAACTTAAACCAACTGCCAAAGCGGTTCCTGTTCTGGATTGTTCTGCATGATTGCTGATGCAGTTGTAACAAGTGGATGTTTATTGTTGGATTTACAAGACTGTACTAATTGATTTATAAATGTTTATGCCAATGAAGATTAACCTGACCAGTATATGTAAGTCCTTGTATTTCCCAATAGGGAGAAAAGTGATACAAATACATGTATTCCCTTTGTTATTTCCATTGCTTCCCTCTATATTGGGCTCAGGAATATTTGTGCATTCCTTAAATGTCAGGAAGGAATCCGGTCTTAATTTCATGATAATCAACATATGGGGAATCCACCATTTCCTTGTCCGTTTGCTGGAACAGTTAATCATTCTCACTGACATATTAATGTTTTGTTAGGATTTCTTTGGCTTCCTTTTCCAGACACTGGCAACTCTTACCACCTTTCTCCACTAAATTAGATTAAAGTAAGTCCTTGTCAAGGTACTTACACATCCCAGTTGATCTTCTTTTTCATAAACTAAACAGTTGTTTAAGTACTTCATTTCCAAGCTCATTCTCTAATTCACAAATCACTTTAAGACATTTTTTTTCCACACTGCAACTTCTCAGTATTCATTATAATATAAAAAACATGGTATTGAGTTTCAATCTTACCAAGGTCACTTAAAGCTGCAATTGTCTCAATACTAATGTTGATTTTTCCAATTGTTTGACTAGATCAAAACATAGAAATAATAATACTAATATGGTAGAGAATTGGCATGGAGGGATATTCTCGGCAGAATAAAAAGAGGTATCTAACATAGTTTGCTTGAAATAGAAAGCTTCACTTGACCAAATGAAATCTTCCAGTTAATTTTCTTTTAGCCTTTCACAATTAATCTGTTTAGGCATATTTCAAAATGCCTTTTCTAGTTATATTCAGCTGCTATTATTTGAACTTCCACATAAATTTTGGACTTAAATTTCTTGGCAAAGCAAAGAAATCAAAGAAAGGTACAGCTTTTCTTCTTGCTAATTTTTTGTTACATTCTTCTAATAAATCCACATTACATGGGTCTTTTTGTTACAGATTGGCAACAGGAGACAAATCTCTGTAATACTGTTTTCTCCAGTCATTTTTGCTAAGCTGTAGCATGATAGACCTTAAGCACAAATGAGGTTGTATTGTATTTGGTATTTTAGTCAGTACGACTAGTTCAGCATCTGTAGCCAGCGATTAAATTCTTGTTCAGTGGACCTGAAGTAGCATGGAATACAAGATCATTTATGTTAAAAATTATTATCTAATAATCATTTACCACCAAGTTCCACTAGAATTTTAGCTTAGAATTCCTGTACTAAAATCCACCATAACAATTCATCTATGCATTACTTAAAAGCATTTAAGAAATAATTCATCCTTCTTACTGGTTTCATTCATTAGCCTGAAATATTCCTCCTAGGACTTTGCACAGACACTAATTTTCACCCTGAAACATCTAATTCTTTATGTGATTAAGTTGCTATTGTGTCTTTTTTAATTATTATTGCCATTCATGATAAGGATCTGGGACAACTTAAATGAACATTCTACCCATCACATCTCTTGACAAAATCTGCATGTGATATTCATTCTAGACACCACTCAAAAAGAAAAAGGGCTTTTTTTTTTTTTTTATAATTTTGATGTTCAGCCCTTCCAAGCTCAGATTCTTTTCCATTGTGACATGTTGGGATCCCAGTTTGGTTGAGATTAGTCTCTTCTGTAATGCTATTATTAATGCTATAGAATAAGAATGAAGACCAGATTAGTACACGGTATGGGTAGAAGAGGGAAAGTATTCAAAACATGGAAAGATTTTGGGAGGATGTCTATATTGTGCACTGTTCTACCTTGTAGAAGCTACCTGTAGTTCTCTATGCATGGTAGTGGAGATGAGCACGGACTAATTTGTCCTGCTTTAGCCTCTAGACTGCTGGTATCCAACACTCCTCCTTTTCAACATTATAATGCAGTGTATATTGTCAGAAAAATAATTTAAATAAATCTGTTACCTACATAACTATAATACTTTGCTTCCATCATTAAACAGGAATTGCTGGCCCACATTTCGTCCAGAGCTGACCTCGCAATGTACCTAGTACATGTGTGTTAAATTCTTTCTTCCTTTTTTTTATTAGAGTCATTTAATTACTTGAAGAAGTACTGTGAAATGAAAGCAGTAACTCCAGGCAGTAACAGGATGACATTTCACAGCATACTTGTTACTGTCGTAAAGTTGCTGATGAACCACAGAAAGTTGCACTTCAAAACAAAGCAAGTTACTAGTGCAGTCTGATGCATTTGCTGTCACATTTTGATATTATAAATAAGAATTCATTGTGTTTTTAATATATGTACAGACTGATCAGATTTTCAGCCTAAAAGGAAGACTATAATATTGTTCATCAAGGTTTTGTGTTGATAGGGAATCAGATGGTCTTTTTCTCCAAGCAAGCCTTAATACAAGACAGTTCGATGTAAAAGAGAGATAGCTATTGATGCAGGTTTTCTAATCATTTGCCAAGAACTCATATTCTGGGTAGATTTTATTAAACTTGTAATGATGGATAACACAAGGCTTTCTGTTACCTGTCATCTCATGTTTGCTAATGCTCAGGGAGCCAATACTTTATCAGGTGCTAGCAATAAGACTTATTACTGTAGTACAGGAAGAAATAGGACTGTGCTTGCCAGAGCGAAGGAGGCTGTATTACCATGCATGACAGTGAAGTGTAGTTTGGGTACATGGTTTTGGCTGTGACTTTATGGCCTGACCCAGCTTCCATTGAAACCAATAACTGAGTAGGGTAGCCCTCACAGATGAGGAAAATGAAGTTAACATAGCTGTGTCGCTGTCTGTCATGGGAGTATTTGGCCAATTAAATGAGAAAGTCATGTTGCCCTGTGCTAAACTGGAGAGTTTTAAGACTTTCTCTGATGAGGAATGTGCAGAATGTGGTCTTTGGGTTACAGCAATAAGGAGCTAAGAGGCAAAGTTAGTGCATCACACTGCTATCAGCCTGATACAATGGTTAAAAAAAAGTTTTGCTTATCTTGGGCAAGCTTCAATAAAGAAGATAGTGAAAACTTAAATGGAAACAAAGTGAGGATAACACAAAGTTAGAGCATTATTTTTTGTGTTTTTAAGGTTTAGACTTTTCCCAACCAAAATTTAATAACTGAATTTCTGAGCTACATAAAATACACTTTTCTGCTCTTATTGATTTTCTCTTTTTCTTCTTTGACTCAGTTGATTGGACTCTAGATGTTGCACTCCTGTTTACAGACAACCTTTCTTGTGGTTGCCTTGAAGTGTTTTGTGAGCTGTTTACTTAGATGATAAATACTGTTGCTGCACGTAAAGAATGAGCTTAATTTTTGTGTTGCTTTCTCCTAGCTGGTATGGTAGGTTTCTACACTCTGAACCTCCTGCAATGTAGAATAAAAAGCTCATGTTTCAGTTTTAATTTAGAGGGTTTCAGAGATACTTCTGATGTGTTCTTGCGGTGTGTTGAGCATGCTTGTCTTGGTCCAACAAAATACCAGTGCTATTAAGCTTCACTGAGATTCAGTCTCCTAAAAATAAGCAGTTATTTCAGGGGCTTGGAACCAAAGCGCTGTAGTAATATTGGCGGAGCCATCCTTTCAAGACTGTAATTGGCTTTGGATTTGAGTATACAGTATGCTACTTTATGTGGTCAGAGCATACTATATGTGGCATGACTAACTGATTTTTTCCTTTTCCTTTCCTTTTTCCTTTTTCCTTTTTCCTTTTCTTTTTCATTTTCTCTTTTATAAAAACAAGGCTCAGGTTGAAGCTAAGAAGGAACATGAAGGAGCAGTTCAATTGCTAGAGGTAAGAAGATATCCTTTGTGTTACCTTTGCTTGTGGAGGTTCTGTTCTGAATGTAATAACTTTTACAGTATCATGACTTTTGAAAGTTTCAAGTAATATGTAGGCAAATAGGGTTTTTTTTCTCTTCTAATGGAATTGCATCCTTTAAAGATTATAATTCAGTTAGGAGTGCCTTAAGCTGAGCTGTTGGAAGTGATTTGTGTACCTCAGTTTCTCTTTGTATAGAGTGGAAATTTTGGTACCATTTTTTGTAAAATACTATCAGATATATAAAAACGAAGTGATTACTTGTGAGAATTATTATCGTTTAGGCTGGAAATATAGCTGCAAATACCAATCAATTACCTAAGGTTCCTAACTAAATACTGTCTAGTAAACATAAAGCAACATGCTAAAGAGCCAACATTTTTAAACCTAATGAAAGAATTGGGATACTTCGAAAAACCTTCAAAGGATGTGGTAGAGAGAGAACATGTCATTCTTTTTATTGGAAAACTAGATCTTTTCAAGGTAGTCTGAACTGGGTATTTGAAAATCGAGGCCACCAGAAACATATTCAAGTTTTTAATTAGAAACATAGAATAATTCTGTTTGGAAGGGACCTCTGGCTATCTGGTCCAACTCCCTGCTCAAAGAAAGGCCCTCTTCAAAATTACTGTAGGATGCTCAAGGCTTTGCCCAGTCCATTTTTAAATATCTCTGGGAATGGCAATATGACAACATCCATAGGCAGCCTCTTTCAGTCTTTGAGCATTTTCATTACGAAGAATATGATTCTTGTATCCTGTCAGAATTTTTCTCTGGGTGCTACCCATGTCCATTGCCTCTAATCCTATTGCTGTTTATCACCAGCATTGGGCTTTCTTAGTGTTTCCCAACTATGCTTCAATATGTTTTTAGAATTTGCCAGTGACTATTGGATTTAGTAAGTAAACAGTGTTAAATAAATTAAGTTTTGAGAGATGATTCAGATGATCTGATTTACTAACTTTTAAGGCACTAAATACCTGCACATACTGACATTATCCATAAAGGCAACATCAGCCATAAAGGTACATCAAAAAATCTTAGTATTTTCATTAGCAATTGCTCATAGCAGTTATGACCTTGGCACAGGGCATTACCTGTAAATTCATTAGTAGTTGTGTTTATGGACTTTGCATCACATTTAAACCTTCCTTCAAGTCATTAATCCTAAAAAAAAAAAAAATCTAGTAATTTAGTCTTCTGTGCCTAAGGATACAGAATTGCTTATGTCTTGTATAGAAGTGACATGAAGAATAGGAGCAAATTCTTACTCCCATTCAAAAACCATGAGCTTTGCTGTCAATTTTAGTTGGAATAGGGCAAGGTTTGCAAAACATCTTTGTCTTAGGCTGGAGTGAAATTTTTAGAGATTTTAAACTGAGACTCTTATAATAATGGAACCTTTATAATGGAAACATAGAGTTATGGTTAAATTACATATGAAAACACAAAAAATCAAAGGAGAATTGCAATAAATTAATACACTCGAATAGCTGCCTGGTGTTGACAAAACCTTTTATTCCCTTTGCTGTCTGCTGTTTAGAAATGCAGGCTGACCCACAGTGTTGTGCAAGATAGGACAAATGACAACATGTAGCAGAAATTAGAACTCCTGTAAGAAGGTTCCTAAAGCAAACAATTCCTCCCCAGTTTTTCAAAACTGGGCGCAACAGATTGTTTAAGTTCCAATCATATCGTTTTATGTACTTTGATAAGGTAAAGTGTCAGAAAATATAGGTGCACAAGTAAATAGCACGCTAACTGCATCCAGATTTCCTTTTCCTCTTTTTTGTTCTTCATTTTTTCACGCAAAATAGGTTTTCACTGATAACTACCAAACTAGTTTTTCTGCTTGAGGAAAACAAAAGGCATTAAATGGTTATTAAGTCTTAACATAATGAACATATCATAAAGAACACACGATACCATAGATTGATTATAGCAAGTGCATTGTCAATATTTCATTTAGAAATCTGTTTTTAGCAGAAGGTAATTTCTAGTCTTTTTACCTCTCACAGTAGTTCTTCTGTCTGTGTACTTACTGGTCATGCATTGATGGAAGGTGGTTTTTCTAGTGCAGTGATCATCTTTAAAAAAAAAGTTTAAAAAAACTTGTTTATTTGTATCTATAAAAGTTAATATTGCCACAGAAAGTGTTTTACTCATAGGCTTTCATTATCATCATATATATTAAGTTTGTTTTGCCTTTAAGAATATAAGATTAAATTATTATTTAATGCCTGGTGGAAAGTATATGATGCAGGAAAACATAAGTAGAAACAAAGCAGGCAAGTGATTATTTACCCCCCTCAAGCTAATCAAAATTCCTATTTAGCTGATTTGTGTGACCTCTGATTTGCATAACGCCATCAAGGTTTCCTAAGCTTTTGCTTTTTATTGCCATAAGCCCATTAATTTTTAGCATTTTATTTGATCTACCTTTTGCAATTTCAGATCAGCAGTGGTATTGATTTCTGAAACGTTCTATAGCGTGGTTTGCGTTAATGCATGTTTTTACATGTGTTAACTATTCTAATATATTTTGCTTTGAAATGTAAAAAAAGTGTTCAAAACTGTTTTTATTTCTTTGTTTATTTCACATCTCTTTGTTTACTGTGTCTTGTTTGGAATTTATTGCTTTGCACTTCATCCAGAACACCTTGGACAGCATGCAGGTATTTTAGGGCATAAATTCTCCTTTCCCTGTCCTGAATCCCGCACTTTTCCCTTGAAAATGAGTACAATAGTCCTGCCTAACCTTGCATGGGATGCGTGCTAGAACCATTGTTATGCAAGCATGCTTGGCATTTATTGGCCTAATACCAAATCACCAAAATCAGAATTTTTTTCTACACGAGATTAATCTTCAAATATGGCATGATTTAATGAGAACTCAGATACTGTTTCTGAAAGTTAATTTCTTATGAGCATGCCCAGCAAGAATGGTTTGGTAGTTTATTCAAGATTGTAGCTTTCTGACTGTGTGGATTTTGTCTGAATTCAGATTGTTTCCTTGTTAATACAGAGATAATTTTATGTGATATTTTCACCTGAGGTTGATGTATTGAGCCACCTACTGAAAGCCGTTGCTGCTACGTAAACAGTTAAATTACGAAATTATATCTCCGTAGCAGAATAAGTGGGCTAATTACTAGTCTGAATTCAAGCCTGTCCACCTGGAAAGTTGCTTATCATCTTATCTGTCTTGTGTGAACAGTACCTGTCTTGCAATGGATGAAGTCTGCTTCATTTTCCATTTAAGAAGCTGTTGAAGTTTTAGAAACAGCACTATGTATTGTACGAGAAACTTGACAAGTCTTAAGTGATATACGTTCAATATGGTCTGCAGTAGAGAATGTCTTTTCATACAACCACTGCTATAGGCAGATCCAGTTTTAGGGAGATCTGGTAGACTTGGCACTTTTGTGCCATCGTTATTAGAATAGGCTATACGGGCAGAACCATGATACAGAATAAAAATTCAGTACTTCTGAGAGTGTAAGCACATGCCTTGCTCTGCAGTGACATACATGAATACGTAGATTTTCTACAGTGAGGTGAGTCTGGCTGGCTAACAATGAACCAAGCACCTGCCTGAAGTCAAGAAACAAAGATGGGTATGGGGATGCCTCCTGTAAGTACTATTGTGGATCTTAGGGCAATTTTTTCTTTATATAGTACCAGCTTTGTGCTCACTTCTAACTCACAACTTTGATTAAAAAGAAGTAGTAAAGGCATTTTTCTTCCAGGCTTTGTACTGTCACAAGAGAACAACTTGAAGATTCTAGATACTCAAAAGAAAAGTCAAAGAAGGCATATACTGAAATGCAAATAAGTTTTAAATTAATAAAAAATAATAATACATTAAATTAATATTTTTTCAAAAATATTTTTAAGGCAGCCTTAGCGTCTTGTTGGGGTCTGGATTGTGATGTTTTTATTTTTTATTTTATGCTAGAGTTTCCATAACTGCCCATGGAAATGTCAGTATATGTTCTTAGAGAGTTGAATAGCTCGTCCTTAAACTTTCCATTGGAAAGAGGGTATATAAAAACCCAAACCACTTTACTGCTTTGTTTGTTTAATGTTCTTTTAAAATTGTACATAGATGCCTTATTCATGCAGCAAATTAACAAGTAGCAAAGGCTCACATATCAGTTGCTCAAAGCCACAGTGAAAAGACAAAAGACAAAAACCAAAAATCAAAGCATTTAATATTTGTGTAAAACTCCCACAATGTCTCTGTATCTTATTGTTTTCTGTTTCATAATCAGTTGGATAGATACCCTGAGACTTCTTTAGCAGAACGAAATTAATTTGTGTTTTATGAATACAAAGAAATTATATCCTCAAAATTCACTGTAGCTTTAAAAATGTATTTGTTACAAAAAAAGGAACAAACAGTACCACCTTCTGTAGTAGGAAATTTGGAATTTTGTGTTTTTCTGGGGACTATAAGTGTTTTGTTTATCTTTAGCTGTGCTAAGATCTTTGTATAGGTGACATGTAATATATGTCGTTTTCTTGATATGTAATATGTGCACTTTTTCTTATATGAACTGAGAACATTTTTCTCTTTAAAGAAAAAGAAACCTTTAGCACAGTTGAATGAATCTAACTGATATCCAGACTTCCTTTGTTAGTACAGTTGTTTAACTAGGCATATACTATAAAGCAGTTTTTAATGAAGGAAAGTGATGTTTGTTCATCATAAAGCATCAGATTAGGATATAATGCATTAGCTTTTCATATAAGGAGCCTATTACTGCCTCTGTTGAGCTACTTCTGCTTGCAGCGTTTGGGTCACAGCACATAAAACACGAGTGCTCCCTGGGTCTCAAATGGCACTCTTGCTTTGGCACATTTCCAGAGTACAGACCAACTGTTTGCCCCTACGTGAAAATCAGACCTCACAAGTGAAATTCTCAGGAGCTTTATTGATTATTCAGTCTTTGCAACAGGTGTTAATATGCTCTTTCCTAACTCTCTGGGCACTCTAGATTGGTGTTTCTTCTCTTCAGGAATATCTGATAGTGTATGCAAACAGATATTGAAATTTAAATGGATTATATTGAAAACATGATTATATCCTTAATTTAGCTGGTACAATGAACATGCAGATTTGGATAAAAGTTTTTTTTCATGCTTTAGTGTCTTTACTACTCTTATATATGTTTTGAGTAAAAGTTGTAGAAGAAATCCTGAATTCCCATGCCCTTTGTCATTCCTTTCAGCCAGGGAATCCTTCCTTTCCCTCACCTCATCCATTTTTTCACATCAGGAATTCATAAACTGTATGTAGGCAAATTTCCCAAGTTAGCATAGAAGCTTATCTTTTATGTTCTGTTTTGTTAAAGCCTGATGCCTCAAAATTAAAACAAAATGTTTGCCAACAATGACATTTGGGTACTTCTCACAAGCTTACAAACAATCTCCTCTTGGCTGGAGTCTGAATTACTTCTGTGTGGTTTGGCATCTATCGTGAGGAGCATTATTTTTGAAAGGGAATTCAGCCAGTAGCTAGGCCCACATTCTGCATGAACCGCTGTGGGGGTTTTGTTGTTGTTTTTGTTTTTTAATACATAAATGTTAATCTAGCAATTCAGGAGGCTTCATCTTAATAGCAGAGGATAGGCAAACCTCAGAAATACACCTGAGTTTTAGAAAAAGTTGGAAAAGCACACAAAAGTGACATTTAGATGTGTGTCGAAGTCACAAAGCTGTAGGATCTGTTTGCAGGTGTTCTTGGCAGTTATTTTTTTAGCACTGCCAAAAAATATGATGAGGAATTTCCCCTTTGGAAATTGGGAATGAAAGGAGTACTTACCTCAATATTACAGGGCTACTAAAAGGTTTCGTTCTAAATATGAGTGAGAATTGAGGGGGAGAAAAGTGTGATTGTGGGCCTGTTTATCCCAAATAGTTTGCCTATCCTGGCTTCCTGGTACTTTAGAAAAATCTGTGCAGTCATAGCTCGCTCTGATCTCAGTCAAATGTCTTATGTGTTATGTCTTGCTTGTGCAGGCCAAGGTCCGAGAGCTAGAGGAGAAATGTCGGACACAGAGCGAACAATTTAACCTCTTGTCCAGAGAACTGGAGAAGTTTCGGCAGCAAGCAGGGAAGATTGATCTCCTGAGCAGTAACTCGGTGGCATCCTCAGATATCCCTGGTTCTCCCAGTAAATCTCTATCCCAGTTAATGAATGGAATAGCCACTTCTATAGGCAAAGGTAAGGACCAGCATTTTATTTGTAGGTATCTGTTCTGCCCTGTAGGTTTTAAGATGCAACTCAATGATGTAAATAGAGTTTGATTGTACAAATGAAAGATAGAATTCACTCCTGTTCCTAGTTTGTGACTAGTTTAAATTTCAGAGTATCTCTTAAGCCTTCACTGAGGTTGTTCCAGTTTTATTTGGGCACTGCTGTGAGCAGAATTCTCTCTAATGGTTGTTGGGTGTAGTGATGAGAAACCTGTTCAGTGTTAAAATGATGTATTCGTTATGTAAATATCTACTTCTGTTGGAAAAAGAAAGACTGTCTGCACATACAGGCTTTGCTGTAAAACCTTCACTGTTTCAGGGACAGGAGTAGCTCTGCTATCTTGTTGAAGTAGCAGTTCATGGAGAAAGAAAGAACAGAGACCCCCACACTGCATTAGCCATTACATAAAAGAAACTTGTAAATAGAGCTGGCCAGAAAATGGGAAAACTGAATGTAATATTTTGACAAATGTGAAAATATTTTTGGTTTAGTTGCATTTGTTCAACAGAAAATATGCACTTCTCTAAAAACTTGGAAGTAAAACATTAAAAAAAATTTCAATGGAAGCAAACACTGTCTACACGTGTTTTAGAAACAGAAAAGTCACAACAAAAATATTGCTGATTTGAGTTTTAAAAGAAATGGAGAATTAAAAGAAACTAATTTATGTCTGCATTGGTGTTCTGACACTTACAGTGCCTAATATCTTCAACACAGTATGTGTTTTTCCAAGATCTGTGTTGAACTCTCACCAGATCATCTCCTGTTGCCAGAGGCAACTGCTCCTCCTAAGTACACACTTTGTTAACAATTCATTATTCATAAGAAAACTACAAAGATCAAGGCAAGAGGTTACCTGAGGACACTTGAAAGTAACTTGCATGTAAATTGCATGTTAGATTGTGTATTATAACCATGTTGTTATCAAGGCTGATGAGTGTGCTCACCAGCTCAGTATCACCCATGCTAGAATGATTTTAACTACTTGTTCTGCAAAGGAACACTTGTCAGGTAATTTCCATTAGTTACAAATTCCCCCAAAGTTGTTTTAAAATAAGTATGAAGAGAAACTGGAAAAATGAAATAGTCTTGATGGTTTTTTAATTTCATCTTCCTAAACTTCTAGAAAAATTCTGAGGCATAGGGCCTAGAAATCACAAATCATTCCCCTGTCATTACAGATGAGCAGTTATTTTCAGTGAAGGGTGCTAAACTCAATGTGAAACCAAGTCAAAAGGAACCAAGGTGACATCCTTCTTTCATTTCACTTCACTAACTTTGTACTTTGTATGCCTTGGGTTTTTGAATACAAAAATCGAGCTGTTTGCAGTCTTGCTCACTGTGGTTCATATTAGTTTATAGGCTTTTCTGGAGCTGCAAGTCTTACCTAAGTGGATATTAAAGTGCACTAAATGGAGAATTCAGAAGGCATTACCTGATAGCTGTAAGAATTTAGTAGAAATTTCCTTAATATCAACAGGATTAGCTCCTCATGTCTCTAAGGATAGGATTTTCAAAGCAACAATTAATTGTAAAGGAAAGGTAATTAGGTATTGAAATGTCCTTTAGGCAGCTAGTGAAAGTCCAGTCTGTATCTCTGGAATTGATCTAAATAGGCCCCAATCCTCAAATAAAAATCAACTAAACTTTTTGAGGTCCTCAGTCAAACTCTCCAAACTAACTTATATTTATTCTTGAAATACTAATGGAAACAGCTTTTAAAAAAACCTTCAAAACATAACAAACAGAAATCTTCCAAGAAACCCTTGACTAAAAACACAGAAAACACAGCTAGGTCTGTACTGAAGTAATTTAAAGGCCTTGCTCTGTAAACCTTTTCTCATAACCTATTGATTTTTATGCGACTTAGAATTCAGGGCCTGCAGCACTAGTGTATACACATCAGAAATCCTTGGACAATATTCATTCTCAGTATGAATGCACTGATAACAATGAAGTAATGTTTGAGCAAGTGGGCAGGATTTCTAATTATTGAAATCAACCATTTCAGAGTAATGATGGTAATGCTACAGCAAGTTCTTCAAACCAGAAGTGTAATTATTTTTATTATGTGTGAGGAAGAAAGAACACAAGAGGGAACACAAGGACAGCTTTCAAAGCAAAGCAAATGACAGAAATGAGATCAGTTTATGACCAGCTGCTTTGCCTTAATTGGTGATGTTTGAATGTATCAGGAAATGAAATAAACTTAGCCAGAATAGATTAGAACGTAAAAAGTTCACTATAAACATGTAATAATGTCACAATCAGATATAGAAACCTTGAGATTTATTATTCATCAGATAAAAGGCTCATTTAAATGGCCTTTCTAGATAATTTAGGTAGTCCATAATGAGTCAGCAGTTCCAATAAATAAAATGGAGAGTCTAATTGTACTACAAGTATGGCCAGCTTTAATTCTGCTGAGACATGTAAATTAAGTCTAGTGCTCTTCCTTGCTTCTTTCCTTGAAAGGGTGTTCAGACTTCCTTAACAGATATTTGCCAGTCATGGGAAAATAAAGGCCATTTTGAGCGTATATGGATTTTACAAGATTTTACGGACAAAAACCCTGCAGCTTTATAAGGTTCTTCTCTAGAATTTAGAGGAAAAAAAGAGACATTTCTAGAAGATGCTGCATGTTCTTATGAACTGACCTCTTGTATTTTTCATTTTTAACTCTTAGTTTTTTCCAGAGTGCAAATATAAAAGATAAGGTGCATTTTTTTTTTCTTTAGTTTCCAGTGAGTTAACAAGTTTTAGACAGTCTTTATAGGTCTGATTCCTCCACATTCTGTTGTTCAAGCCCAGGGATGTCAGTGAAATTGCCTTGGACGAACAAGAGAACCTAGTTTGAAATTGTTTCTTATTTTGGAGGTAAAGTTAGGCCAGTTTTTAAATGCAGCCATTTTTGTCTGTCCTCATGTATCCACAATCCGCAAAAATAGACATCCTCTATAGAAATGATCAGGAGATTACAGAGATTCAGGAGGTTTCAGGAGGAATGTGCTTCCTGCACAGTGAATCTCAATTTTGCTTTTTGCAAAGGCATTAGTTGATGATGCTTGTGTTTATTTTTTTTAATCCAACTGTGGCTCTACATACATCAAATCAGCATGAATTTACATATATTATTTGAGCATCTCATGACCTTTTAAAAAAGTGTCCTGTCCAGAATACACAGGAACTAACTGCTAACATTGCATGATACGGCTCACCTGAAAATCTGTTCTTTCCAATTTATTGCAGATATTAAAATACCTTGAAAATGCAGTAATTTTTAAGCTACTTTAAGAAATAGATCACATTGTGGTCCCAGATAAAAGCAGTTCCACAGCATGGGAAAGAGCCTTAGAGGATCAACTTCTGTTATTTCACACACTTTTTCATAAAGAGATAGGAGCTGATGGCACCCAGTGCAGATTTTATTGAGCAGGGAGATGTTACATTGCACAGGTAGCCAAATGAATAGAGAAACAGAGGACACTGAAGGTGGCAGTAAGTCCAGTTAGGAAGACGGATCCATTTTGCATAGCTAGATTTGGGGCAGAAGCTGTATTATTTCCACATACATTGATGGATATGGGTATAGATTTACTCTGATGGGAAGTGAGGTATCTGAGTAGGCTGTATCTAGTTATTAGCACCATCTGGAGCCATAGATGCGTCCAGTCACATGATGCAATTACAACTACCACGCAGTTTTCTCTCCTATGTATTAAGGACTCAAGGTAAATTTTATCCACCTTGTTTTACAAGTGGGAAAAATAAGACAGTTGAATATCTTCCAGCATCTTGATATTCCTGGTGTTCTTGATAATGTGTGTTCCTATCCTGGTTATCATCCTATATGTATGCAAAGCAAGGGCTATATTGTCCAAGAATCTTTCTCCACATTTTGTATGTAGTGCAACTAATTTAATAACAAAGCCTGAAAAATCCAGGAGGTATGAGACCAAACAGCAGTTTCCTTTGAATGAATAATCACAGTTGGACCAATTATTTATAGGCTTGGCACTGACAGGCTGATATGGCAAGCACTTTAACAGCAAACAGAAGGAGCTAAATTGGCTAAAGGTTTCTGAACGGGGATGACTTTTCTGTTATATATGTGAGAAAGGTTCCAAGAATAAAAAATGTGCCCTTTTGCAGCCTGGGGATTGCTGTAAGCAGGGCTGGTTGTAATTAATCTTTTGTATGATGACTTGTGTATTTCCCTGCTGTCAATGTGCTTAAGCTGTGCTGCTGTAAATTACAGTGATGCAGAGAAAATTAATCATATTGGACTAAGGAGCACACCAGAAAAACCCTCTGATGATATGTTTTGGAGCTTATTGTCCTCTGCAATATGAATAAAGAGGTTCCACTGACAATTCCTGGTGACGTGTGTCTGGGAAGCTTGCAATTCAGTAGCAAAACATTGCTGTCCAGACTTCTGGCAGAACTGGAGAGGAAATGCTGAACCTACACATATCCAGGGTCTGAAAAATTAGAGGTTCATTATGTTAATGAGAGAGAGAAAGGAGAAGGCACTTTGCATATCTGATTGTGTCAGCAACACCCTAGACTCTGTGCTTTGCTATAACTTCTGCTGATGCTGCAAGTATAATTAAGCTCAGTTTACAATTTCCTGCTTGTTTTCTTGTGGTTTGGGGACTAAGCTAACAGTAAAAGGGAAAAAATGTGGAAGTATTTTATATTACACTTTATTAGCCTCTCTTGCAACCTTGATGAAGTTGTTCTTTTTATTTGTCTCCCCTGATCATTAGGCCTGGTTTTTACTTAAGTCAATAGGCGATAAGAGTGTTCAGCCTCTAGTAAGGCTGCCTCCTTAGGTCCTTTAAATGTGCAATATAAACTGTCTTTTCCTTTTTATTTTTAAATGCTTTAAAAAAACACAATAAAAATATTCAAAAAGCATTTCTGGAGATTTTTCCTTTTTCATAGCCTATGTCTTCCATTTTTTAGAAACTGGAGAGATGGCACTGTGACCAAATTATGTGGTTTAGTACTGGTGTTAACAAGGAGCTTTTAAGACATATGAAGCAGGTGGAACTTACTTGGAACTTACTGCCCTGCAAAAAGCCAAACCACTTCCCTTCATTTCAAAATGAATATCCTGCCAACTAAATTATTAGCATTTCAGTCGCTTGCTTGGAAGATAAATGCACGACTTGATTCTACTTTCCAGTATGTGACAGAGCCTCTGAAAGAAATAGAAGGGTTCCAACAGCAGCTTTTTAGTGCTGGGCATGTTAAACAGCATGTCAGATAACTTCTGCAAAGATATCAAGGTGCTCAGAACAAAGGTGTTTTCATGAGGGGAAACTTTAACTTTGATTTTTTCGAATTAAAATACCTTCACTTTCTACATTATGTTCCATTACATATTGTTGACTTATGTAATTTACCAAAAGGCTGGGAACTAGTAGGCTTAGCTACTTTTATGCTCTGCAGTCTACCTACCTTAGTCTTTTTCTAGAATGATTTCTAACAGGAGGAGAAAATAACTCACTGCTGCTTATTAGTTGGCAGTGTTTGTGCTTGAGAACAATTACTTATTCTCATATGTGTTTTGTTCACTGCCAGGTCATGAAAGTCCTTCTGGAAGTCGCTGTGTGATTTCAGAGTTTATACGACCCCTTCAAATATCTGGAGACAAACCAGAACAATTGTCTGTCAAGCCTACATTCCTGTCCAAGTCAAGATCTGGTACCCCAAGATGCAGATTTGATTCAGACGTGAGTCTTTTTAAATTTGTTACTGAAAATGCATGTCATGGGCCCAAGACTTCTCTTCTGCAGGGGACCGATGCAGGTTGATCCACCTGCTTTTAAAAAGTCAAGACACGAATATTCTCATTTTCTGAGACAACTTGGGAACATGACCAGTGGGAATTTAACTGATATTTTCAAAGAAATCTCTGCTGATATCCTAGTTACACAGCATAAAAAAAGGGTGTGTGAGAACCTCAAGCTTCTATGAAACCTCAGCCTTCAATGATGCATTCAGAGTGTTGTACTGCTTCTGTGCATAAGAGGAGTAAGTCAGCATTTCTGCCTGTGTCTGTTTTGGTGTATGTCTATGTTATGCAGGTTTATTATTATTTTATCTACCAAAAGGTGTGACTTTGATACAGCCTAGGCAAATGGAAGAGAAATTCCATGCAGTGCCCTGTCCAGGCAGGTATAGTCTGACAGAGAAGTAGCTCGTTCTGCAGGACTTGTTCTTTGCCTGGTTTTCATGACGTGTGAATCTTCTCACTGCAACTAGGTGGATACCACCCGCTAACAGCAGTTTCCAGCACACTCTCCTAAACTGATATTGAGCCTGTAACCTGGAAGTGAAAGTTGCAGGATGTTGTCACTAAAACTCTTCCACCTTTCAACTTTACAGCTTGTATTTAATTGTACTTTTGAAAGGTTCTGTTCTTCCTTTCTTAGAAAGGTTTCCTGGTTTTCAGTAGAATTCTAGTAGAAGCCAATGGGAAGCTCAGAAGAACTTTACAAAGGTGTCATAGCAAGTTGGTTGTTGATATTTAGGACAAATGTTAAATATAAGGAGGTATAGGACACATTTTGAAAACTTTATAGAAGGGTATTATTTTCTATTAAATACTGTAATCCTGTTTTATATGGGCAAACAGCCATGAGGAAATGATCTTCAGATTTTACCCCTCACCTTACAGTCCTGAATCCCATTCTTAACCTTTACAGAAGTAAATAAACTGAAACTGTGTGCGTATTTTCTATGTATTTTATATTCATTGCTACTGAACCTGTGAAAGTTGATAGAATCAAAATGTTTTTAAATGGATCACAAGCCTGAGTATGTTGTAGTATATTCAACAAAATATTAGATTCTTGTATAGTAGGAAATCCATGGGCATATCTAAGGATTATCCACAAATAAATATATGTGTATATTTACGTGTAGCAGCATTACTGAAAAGTGGGAACATTCACTGCTTTTTGAAGAGGCCACAGAAAAAGCAGCCCGAAGTAGTCAAACCAGAAAAAGCAGCGTAGCAACAAGACTTAGGGAAGCAGAACTAACAGCAAGGAACAGAAGAAGTGCATGTCAAATTTAATTCCCTTTTTCTATTATTTTTGAGTTATCTCTCACTGAGAATATCAAGCCCTCTTTTGCAGAATTGTTCATTGTGTGCCTTCTAGAGTGTAATTATGTGATACATACTTACATTATGCAAGCTCACAGAAATTAAGCTCCATTCTTTTTCAGAGGTATCCAGACCCAGGGGGAGAGCGTATGAATAAAATCTAAAAATGGAGCATAATGCTGTGAAGTCTGAAAGAAAAAAAATTATACTCTGCAAAAATATATCTGCAACTTCCCTGACTGTTACTAGTAACAGTGTCTTCTAGAATAAGCATTATTGGGTTAGTTATTAGCTTTGTGACGTGCCCATACAAAGGCATCAGGATGATAACCCTTGAAAATTTGCCTGCATCCCTGAATGCTACACAGGGGACAGTACCTGTTAGCTGACTATTACTGTCCTCCTCACTGGAAGTGGAGTGTTGGCAGAATAGTGTGTGTTGTGCCAACTCAACAAGCTAACTCACCCGTTAAGAGTTAATTCAGAGGAAAAGTGACTTGACTCAATATTTTTCTGGTGCACTTTTGTTCCATACTGGGAACCAAGCAGGGACCAGTTTAGGCCTCGAAGCTGCAGTTTAATATTCACTCTGTCCAGATTGTAAGATTTCGGTCAATTTTTGGACAACTTATCTTATTTGATCCCACTGTTAAACCTAGTATTTCTACCTTAATTAAAGTTCTCTCAAGCTCAGGTGAAAAGTTTGTTTTTCCTGAAAGAGTTCACAGCATACTGTAAAATAAGTGGAGGAAAGAAGTGCATCTCTCACTTTCAAAACTCTATTATGCTCAAAGCATAACAGAAAGAATTACTATTTTACCAGTGAGATACCTAGCACAGAGCTAAAATAGGTGGAGTCTGTGTTGATTCAGCACCACAATTTAATCTCCAGGTTTTGTAGACCAGATTTGTAATGGAATAAATGTGTGGCTTTGCAGAATTGAATTAAATATGATAGTAAATTCAGAGGAAATATATTCTTTCGTTCAGTTAGTGGAAAGGGTGGAATTCAACAGATGCTGCTGCTGTGGATTGGATTGGCAAGGAGGTGTATTTTATGTGATACTCATTGTTTCCAAGTGTTTGGAAGTTGACATTTGCACCAGCTCTAAACTCAGCGTTTGTCTTAAGTACTTAGTTACTGGTATCAGGTTTCTATTATTGTTTTCTGATTAAAATATTAGGGTATCACCCTAGGTTGTCTGTGTGATCATATAGCTGTACTATGCCCAGAAACACTAGGCATATCACTTACAACAGGTCATCTTGGAGTAACTGAATTTACTAAACCGTAATGAAGACTTCAGTAAAAGTTCAGTCAGGAGAGTGAGGTGGTCAATGAGACTGGTATGGTTAAGTCATGCCTATTTCTTTAGTCAGCAGCATGAAAGGGAGTGGCGTGATCAATATCACATCTCCTTCAGCCATCTCCACTGACCAAATGACAAAGCAACAATCTACTGGTGCTTCGTCAATTTTGCAAGCTTTTGAGGAAAACCAACATCCAGTCTCAGACAGGTGATCTGAATGTCTAGCAAGATGTCAAGGAATTAGCTCAATTTCTTTGCCCTGTTGGACTCTGAATTGCAGTTCTTTTTTAGCCTAAGCCCTTCTAAGTAAAATTAACCAGTTCTGTTCCATGTTAGATTTTAATTTTTTTTTTTTTTTTAATGTTGTGTGTTCACTGTCTGATTTATATTGCCTGTCAGGAAAACAGTGCATGCATCTTTTTGAAATCACATAGTCTTTTTTTTTTTTTTTTCCTCCTCTACAGATGGATAATGATCAGAATTCCAATACCTCAAAGCAGAGATATTCTGGGAAAGTCCATCTTTGCATTGCCCGTTATAGGTAAAAAAACCAGCTCATTACATATATAATATGTATTCGTAATATTCAACATTTGGTTTTGCTTCACTTTTATTCATGCACTGAATTATTACCTGGAACCAATGTTATGGATAGCAGACCCCTTTCCTGTTTGCACTGGCTGCAAAATAGTGCCATTTCCATGTGCTTTAATTGTCAGAGAAAGTTTAACACGGCATGGCTCTTTTACCCACTGCTGTATTTCTAGTCTTCAATGTCTAAATGAGATAAGAATGTGTACTTCCTACTTTATAGAGGAGGTCTCATTCTGTTCTTATAAATTGCTTTTTCATCAATGCAAGAAAGATTTAAATGTTCCTCACATCTTTGCTTTGCACATTAAAATTTCAGATATAAAGCACTGTCATGATAAAAAATTCTGTGACTAACAGTTTCTTTCAGGATGGATATGGATTTAAATACTTTATAAGAAGTTTTTGTCTATGAGTAGCTTAATTTAGCTGTAACTCACTGGTTTTGTCTTTATTTAACTTGTCTCTGTTGATGTTAATAAACTTGTGTAAAAGACTGCCATATAAAACAAACAGAATATGGAGACTGGAAAAGACCCCCACAACCGAGTTTGCTTTAATTCACTTTAAAAAATAAAGAAGATTTTGGCCATTGTATTCAGAGAGACCTAAGTGAGAAATGCGTAAGTAAATTCTACAGAAAAGGATGTGGTTTTAAGTGTAGAGTGCTTAAGTGAATAGGTTGCGTTTCACGGCAGCCTGTTGGTGATACAGTTACAGTTCACAACAACGAACTGACCTAGACTCTACTCGGAATATATGTTTCAGAAGGGAAGCAAAAAGATTGAACTGAGGAATTACCTTCCTGTGCAGCCTTAGAACTGTACACCTTTTTCTGATTAGTATTGAGGTGTGGGGGGGTTGTAAGTGAACACACATGTTTTCCATCTGTACTCCATTGCAGCTACAACCCTTTTGATGGACCAAATGAAAATCCAGAGGCAGAGCTCCCCCTTACGGCAGGAAAGTACCTTTATGTGTATGGAGATATGGATGAAGATGGCTTTTATGAAGGTATTTTTTTTTTTTAAGCTGTGAATTCATGCTAATGCATGCTGATTCAAATTAGTTCATCTGACAAACACGCTCCCAATTCTTTTCTTCATCTACTACCAAATCAATTGCTAAAATTACCCCTATCATCGTGTTAATTAACAGAGTTTCTGCACCAGCGAAGTTGCTCCTTGCAGGCAAAGCTAATTATAAGATATTTTATTTTGTCAGCTTTTCCTACTGGCAAGATTTAAGTTGACAAGAAAGCTTACTGGCAGTTCTGGTTTTTGCCTCACTGAGCCTTTACATTCTCAAACTGTGAATGTTGTTTAAGTACAATTTTTACTTATATCTTCTTCCTTATCTTGTCCACTTGCAAGGCATTGACATGCAAGAGGTATGCTCCTTCAAGGATTTTAATGGCATTGTTCTTTCTCACCAGGGGAACTTCTAGATGGACAAAGAGGACTAGTCCCTTCAAATTTTGTGGATTTTGTTCAAGACAATGAGACCCGGTTATCAAGCACATTAAGCAGTGAACAAGATCAGAATTTTATCAACCATTTGGGTCCTACTTTGGAAGGAGATCTCTTGGAGATAAGTCCACCAAGTCACATAGACTCTAGTGTAATCAGCAATGGCGCAGGGACTCTGGATGTGAACATTGATGAAATTGGAGAAGACATTGTGCCTTATCCTAGAAAAATCACCCTTATTAAACAACTAGCCAAAAGTGTCATTGTGGGCTGGGAGCCACCGGTAGTGCCACCCGGTTGGGGAACCATTAGCAGCTACAATGTTCTCGTTGACAAAGAAGTACGGATGAACATAGCCTTGGGAAGCAGAACAAAGCTCTTATAGAAAAGCTTAACATTTCTGCTTGTACATACCGAATATCAATTCAGAGCATTACAAACAAGGGTAACTCAGATGAACTGCAGTGCACTTTGTTAGTTGGGAGGGATGTCATAGTAGCCCCCTCTAATCTTAAAGTGGACAATATAACCCAGATTTCTGCTGAGCTGTCCTGGCTCCCTACAAATAGTAATTACAGTCATGTGATCTTTCTCAATGAAGAAGAATTTGACATTGTCAAGGCTGCTAGCTACAAGTACCATTTTTTTAATTTGAAGCCCAATATGGCCTACAAGGTGAAGGTCATGGCAAAGCCGCATCAGATGCCCTGGCAGCTTCCCCTGGAACAACGGGAAAAAAAGGAAGCCTTTGTGGAATTTTCTACGTTGCCAGCAGGTTTGATATTTTTCTCCCTACCCAAAACTCTCAAGTTAAGTTTCTCTGAAAATAGTAGATAAATTAATCTAACTTTTAGCTTTACACTGTAATCCCTGTCACTTTCATGAGCAGACTGGGGATTATTAGATTGCTTTATGGTATCTAAAATTAATTCCTGTCCTGTGTTATTCTATTCTTTGTTCCTGGGTAAGGACTGAAGCATTTTGGGGAGATAAACTAGGGAAAGCCATGCTTACCATCATCACAGGTCACACGCTAAGTGTTTTATCAGATTAATCTCAATTTGTATTTAATTTTTCTAGTTATAGTATTTCTGGTAGTAATTCATTTTCGCTGGTGTGAACAACACTGGGAAAAAAACAGTTATTACTTCTGACATGTTATTTGTATGTTATTTTTGTGTCTTAAAGCACTTTTTACATAGATGATCCAGCCCTTTTCCGTAATGAAAAACAACAGAGACATCTTAGAGGATCACACAGTCATTTAGGGGTTGTAAATTCATTTTGGTTTTGAAGTTGTAATCACACAGTACAACTTGAATTTGTAAAGATAACAAGTTGGTTGTATTTTGGAAAGTCCGAGGTTTTTTCCCACCTTGCTTTTACATTAGGAATGTTGGTGTTACCAGTCATTTCCCAGTATTTAAGAACAGTGAAGTAATGTTGAAAACTAGAGCAGAAATAATGTGGTGCATTTAAAGGATAATCTCATAATTTTGGGGGTGTATGGCAGTACCTGAAAAATTTGAACATCTCTCCTTATAGATCCATCTAACCAAGGTCATCTAACCAAGGACAAGTAGAAGACTCCTTATATATTCAGACTTTCAGAGCACTGAATGCCTCTGAAGCAGGGACAGTCAAGTACAAGTGACTCCTGGCGAGTGAAATTTCAATAGCATGTACTGTGCTATGGCTTAATTGACTCCCTGCTGGGACTTGATGCTAGCAAAGGGGCAGGAATTAGTTCTGGTCTCTTCCTTGGCTTGTGTGACTTATATGTAAGAAGACATGCAGGACAGTAATGCTGGTTGAGTAGAGAGGGAGTTAAGCTTGTATGTCTACTGCTTTTGATGCTGTTGATTTATAGTTTCGGTAAAAACGTCCTCAGCTCAGGCATTTACTCTTTTGTCTTAAATCATTTCAGTGAGATAAGTGGTAGTGCTATTATAGAATCTGCTAGGAGGGGAGGCATTTTAAACTTTGTATATGTTCTGTGGCAGTCAGGAGATACTGCCTAGATGGTGGCTTGAACTTATTAGGTATGTTGACTTCTTTGTTATTTGGGAAAGGCCTTTCGAGTGAGGTTTTTTCAGGCCAAACACTTAACGTGCTGTATCTCCCTCTAGTTGCTGAAGTCTGCTAAAGCAATAAATGAGCTGTTCTCTGTTGAGGAGCTAAAATGCAGCGAAGCTTCTGCTTTTAGATCCAGAGATCCCAGAATCTTCCCCACCACTTCATTTCACAGAGAGCATTTTTACAAAACAGCTTTTCACTGTTATGTAGCAAAATAAAATAGCAATGTTGAAGTGATTAGAGGGTGATGCTTGTACTTCAAAAGTCATTGAAACAAATGGAAAAGGATGCCCATGAAATCAGAGTCAGCAATGGGAGTTACCATCATAGTGTGTCATGTTTTTGTCTTGCAAATTTTACTGGCTTCGAGTAATCACCTCTCTTCTTCCAAGCTACAATTAAAAGAAAGAAGTTAAAAGGAAAAAAATAGAGAAAGTGTCTTTAATGTAAGGGACGTGTTTCAAAGATGATTTTAAAGTATGCTGAGAGAGCAATACAGATATTCTGTGTGAAGAGAATCTCTTGTTATTGTGCTTCTCTAGAAGATGCATGGGGGTGAGTGACGTCACATAAACCTTTAGTTGTGGTGAATGTCAGGTTTAGCACACAGTGCAGCATGAACTGCAACATAACTGGCCACAGGCAGCTGCTAACATTTGTACTGACATTTTTCTAAGGGCTTCAGAAATGTTTACAAATGAATACATGTGCTTGCTTTATTTGAAGCTGAGAAGCTCTGCACTTTACTAGTGGGTTCACTGATATCCTTATGGAAAAGGATACCATCAGCCACTTACACCAAAAAGGGAGTGGGGATCAGTGAATATTTTAAAATTTTCACACTGTATCAATCTCAGGGGTTTTTTAGGAATACATTAAGCAAAAATGAACTTGAGATAACTGCTCACATTTCAAAGCTAGAGAGAGCAGATGCATGAAAAGTACAAGACAATTAGAGGTCACCTTTTCATTTTTCTCTTTGCATAGATATATCATGTTTTGCATGATTTATACTTGAAAACACTTGGCTTCCTATCGGACCAAAGCTGAGTGACAGCTCTTTAGTTGCTGAGCAATTGAACTCCTCTTCTTGATTCATCAAAGCATTAGAATTGCTTAAGTTAAAATAGAGGTAGTTCTCTTTTCGGTGCTCAGATCTAAAAATAGGCATAAGTATTACCAGGATTGGGACCAATGGGACTGTTATGGTTTTTGAGCTCATTTAGGTAATAAATTCATGAAGACCAAACTGTAGCAGAATTCTGAAACAAACATTTATGTTGATGACCAAGACCATCAAAAGTCATCAAGAGTAATTTCCCATTTAATGATGGGGGAAAATAGAAACGATACTAAGCCTTGGGCATTACAGTTTATTAAACCTATCTCTGCTACAGCCTGTGAAGGTCGAGATAGACTCCCTGGGGATTGTTGGGGTTTGGGAGAATGGAAGGAAGGTGACTTCTCCTGCAGGAGCAGATTAATGTCATTGTCATTGGCAAGATACTGGGCTAGATCAGATGCATCCTTGTAAGCTGAGGAGCTTTGCTGGATTGGGAGTGCTGGCTGTCAATAAAATAGGATGGTCAAGGAAGCTGAAATTCAATCCTAAATCAAAATCTACATGTTGGCCAAGAATAGTATTAGGTCAGTTTGCATACTTTGGCCTTGCAAGTTAAAAATACATTATAGATGCAAGTAATGGTATAGGCAAAAATTTTACATTGTGCCTGTAGTGTCCTGAACATAACCATAATTTTATTTCCATGCCCACTAGGAGATGAAATTCAGTGACAGCAAACTACTGAAATGCACTGACGGTCTGCCAGCATATCTGGAGACTGAGGCTTGTGTGATATTTACACTTGTGTCATGATCTGTTTGGTAGTAATGAATGCACACAGTTAAAATACTTGTAGCTTTTTGGTAGATGAACAGAAATTGGTTGTGCTTAGTTCACTGGCAAAAGCAAACTCACAGCAACCAAGGTTTGTATTCTTCCGGCTATTAGGCAGAGACGGCTACAGCTGAACACTGCTTCTGAAATGTTTTAGCGTGAAACACTTCTCAGGGTTGGACTGTTAAATTAACACAACAGGATGCCTGAAATATTCATGAACTAATAATCTCTATGATATTTTTACTTTGACTTTCTGTCCAAAGTAGAGCTATTTATAGTAGGGTAATAATGTCTTTTAATTAAGGATGTATTTGGTGTGCTATTACACTAACATATTGTAAATGCCTTAAAAGGTTAGCAGGTGTATTTTTTTCTTCAGTGCAGAAAAAAGACTTTGAGTCCAGTTGTCCTTTAAACCAGCATGCTGCTGGTTGAAAAGGTTAAATTTTCAGCTTGCAGTCCACATATTGTACCTTAGTGTCAATATGCTTCTGGCCTATAAATCTTGATTTGGAGCCACTGATGGTCCAGAGAGACAGAACTTGGAAGTGATTTCTGAGTATGTAGTGTGCATTCAGTGCAGAGATATATACCAAAAAGTCACTTGCTGTCACCTGCAGCAGTTTTCCACTAACAGTGCCACTCCTGGGCATTTTTCTCCCTGCATTTTTCTGTTAACATCTTCTGCATGTTCAGAGTAAGTAGCAGTTATGCAGCCCAGAGGGATAAAAATAGGTCCAGAGCAAGTTGCAAGGACAGACCATCTTGCAAAGAAATATAGCTTGGTTAATGGCTGTAAGCTGAGGGTCAGTTCCTGGCTCCATGACCTGCTGAGCCTATGCTTCTGTCTTTACATAATAACTGCAAGAAGGATATTTTGTCTTCTTTAAAAAAAACAAAACAAAACAAAAAAGTGCTTTGAGATCTGTAGTTTCCAACTTGCAGGTATATCAGTTGACGTACATACTTCTGATCTAAGGCTCAACAGTGACCAGTCTTGTCTGTCTTAGGTCCTCCAGCTCCACCTCAAGATGTTACTGTACGGGCTGGGTCCACCCCAGCAACCATACAGGTGTCCTGGAAACCACCAACTCTGACAGCAACAGGGACCTCCCATGGCGCCAATGTCACAGGCTATGGTGTTTATGCGAAAGGTCAACGGGTGAGTTCTCCTTCCAGCGTTACAGTGACCATCTACATTAGGTGAATTTCAACTGACAGGTAAAGGCAACAATAAACATGTGACAGCACTTGAATTTGTGCAGGGTTTTCTCAGCTTTCAGTAGAACCTACTTTTTTGTTTGTGCATAACTTGCTCATTAACTTCCTTTCTATAAGCACTGAAGCTTTTGGACAAATGGGTTGAAAGGATTAAAGACAACTGGTGCTAATTGGCGTGGAGCCCTAATGTGGGCTCTTGCAGCCCACTCTGTGTGGGCAATAATTCACTCCATGTTAAGACATTGAAGTTTGCACTGTAGTGGGGTTGAGGGGAGGGAAACAGATGTCTTCATGCTAGTAAGTTGCTTGTTTGTGTACTCAGGTGGCGGAGGTGATCTTTCCAACAGCAGAGAGCACATTGGTGGAGCTCATGAGACTAAGGAGTTTGGAAGCAAAGGAAGTTACTGTTCGAACACTCTCTGCACAAGGGGAATCAGTGGACTCTTCTGTTGCTGCCATTCCATCTGACCTACTGGTGCCTCCAACCCCTCACCCCAGAACTGCTCCCAAATCTAAGCCATTAGCAAGTGCCGGAGCCCCAGAAACCAAAGAAGAACATTTAGGTCCACATTTAAAAATGGATGAGTCATGGGAGCAGACTCGTTCGGCATCCCCTGTTCATGGACACATGCTTGAGCCACCTGCTCCTAACTTTCACAGCCCGCTTCAGGGGAGGAGGTCTCCTTCACCTAACCGAATACTCCCTCAACCTCAAGGCACACCTGTCCCAAATACTGTCGCAAAAGCCATGGCAAGAGAAGCTGCACAAAGAGTTGCAGAGAGCAATAGGGTAAAGGCAAACCTTTTCTTAAGGCTTTTTGGGCTGGCTTTATTCATTGTGGCACTTTCCATCAAAGAATTTTTTCATCATATGCTTTAAGGAGCAGCTAATTATTCCTAAACCCTGAAGATCCATAGTTTGAGAAGAAGCAATGTGCTAAAATTCTGTGCTGTCTTCCACAAATATGCTTGTAACCATAAAGAGCATTGATCAGCCTTTGATCAGCATAGAAACCCCATAACATCACTGGAAATGTTGTCTCCAAAAATGCAGAGCCTTACTTCTGAAAAAAAAATAGTAATCATCAAAGTTTGTGCTTGGATCCTGCAGGAGCCAAAAGGGAGGCTTGTGCCTATGTGAGAAAAGTCAACCAAGTACTGAAGTACTTTGAAAGAGACCAAAACAATAAAGGACAGTTTAAAAATGGGTCTGGAAATAGGCAGATAGACAAAAGTCCTGAGCAGACTTACTGTGAGAGCTAGTCTTTTTGACAGTTTACAAAATGAGGACAGTCTCATTTCTATAAGGGAATCTAACCAGCAGTCAGATAAGAGACATGTTTGTATTCTAAAACTACCTGCGTTTTCAAAATAGCAAACAGCAGTCTAGATGCACATAAAGCACTGTTTTATATGCTGTCATGGATCCACAGGCAATTTTACGTATTTGCCCTACAAGAGTGCCCCTTTCTCAGTGCTACACCTTCACAGATGTTTACAACTGCTTCAAAATAGCTGCCATGTGAAAGCTTTTCATTACAGCTCCTTTTGTAGCTGCTAGAAGCATCACTGCCCAAAGGAGACTCTCTGGTTTTGAGACCATTATGACCCATGGCTGCTGTAGCGACTCAGATGTTTGCTAGTTAATTTAAGTCCCATATTTGAGGCTCTTTGGTCAGCATAGCTGATGTGTATGCATCCTGACAATGTGGTCTGGTTTTCCTACCCAAGCATACAATATTTAAATACTCCCAGTGCCCAGGGGAGCTTTCTCATCACAAGCTGCTCACAATTGTCCGTTACTTGTTTCAAGCTCTGGTGTCACTTTTTTCATGCATTTTCTTGATCCTTCAGCTGGCAGTCATCAGTTGTTATGTCCAGTCTTTGGTCTCCCATCGTATCTCCAAAATAACTCCATTAATTTTGACAGTTCACACATGTCTTAACAGCCCCAACTTATTGACTGTCCCTGTTTTGGGACAGAATTGAGCCAGTGGGTGATGATACAGCTTTTGGGAAGCTGAATAATTCTAGATCAATAAGGTCTGCTAAATACATATACATGCACGTGTATATTTCTTCCTTTTGTTTATAAATAAAGCAAACTGGAATAAATGTAATAGAGGAAGAAAAGGCAATTAGTTTCTTTGGCACTCTGAGATGAAAGGTGATTTAACCATATAGGGAAAGAGAACTGAAATACTTTTTCTGTTTTTGAAAATTGCTGACATAACATATGCTTTGAACCATGTTTAATTACATTAATTTTAGTGATGCCTGAAATGTTTAATTCTAGGATCTGGACAGAAGTTTACAGATGGATTCACTCCAAATTAAATCAAATTCTGCCAATGATATTTGTCACGTTTAGTCCCCAGTAGTAGAAATTCTTCCCTTGTGGTAGGCTGCTGCAGAAGCAGCTGTGTGTCTTCTCTCTGCCCTTCATCCAGCCTGTCAGATGGCTGATGGTTATTGTCATGAGGGTAAGCAGCAGGAATCAGTAGCTGAGGGTAAGAGTCACCTCAGAGCAGAGGAAGAGCACGAAGTCTAATTCTATAGCTTTTTTTGTACTGAGGTCAAAAATACTGTAGTGGCTAGGTTGTCCGCTAACCCTCTGCCAAGGTGAAATTAGCATCTTCATTAGCAGCCTCTGACTGTAGAATACTGAGAATTTTGACATAAGTGGTACAGGGAAGAAAGCTAGCAGCTGAGTTGATGATCACATAAAAGCATATAATTGTTTATGAGCGAGAGTAATATGACAAGCAAAAAAATTCTTGAAAAATCCTAAAAGGTTACAGTCAGGGGAAACTAAAATTGCTTTAAACCATGAGTATATTTAAATGTTGTATTCTTGAGTCCTTACATCTTATATTTGCCATTTCTTCCACTGGTTGCAGGAACCAGTCTGCTTCACAATTTCCCATTTTTTGTTGCTTTGTTAGATGGAGAGGAGGAGTGTTTTTAGCGAAAGGAGTAATGCAGCCCAATACACTAACTCGGATGATGAGGAAGACGGCTATGATTCTCCTAATGTCAAAAGAAGAGGGGCTTCAGTTGATGATTTCCTGAAAGGGTCAGAACTTGGAAAGCAAGTAAGTAGCCTGGTCTTGTTATTGTGTCAGGTGTCTGACATGAAACAAGTATTTTATGAAGCTCAGCAGGCTATCCAGGTCACCATCTGATTATTGTGGCCGTATTGGTAAACTATACAGACAAGCAGCTAAATTGTGGGGAGGTAGATGAATGTCCTGTTACTGGAGCATAACACTGTCTAATGGGAACTGAATGCTTGGCACCATGCATCTATAGATCGTTATCCCATGCAGCAGTCTTAAGCACTGGAAACTGAAAAAACTGAAGCTGAAAAAATTGACACAGAAAATGTGACTGGAATGTCATGTTTGGGCTCTGGGCTTTTTCTGTATGATGTGTTACTACTGCATATGAAAACATGCTGTGAAAAAAGGGAAAGGGGGATGGATTTACCATCCTTGGTAAAGGATGGTGACTTGTAATAACCTAACCTGTAATAACCTGTAAACCTAATTAGCAGAAAACCAACACCATATATACTTGCCATGCTGTAATGAACAGAAAGATGTTCCCAGAAGAATTTTGCACATCTGAAAACAAATATAAAGTAATTTATTACATTACTTTCAAGAGAGATGTAAATTCTAGCAAAGAGATATTTTCTTATGTCTGAGCATGGTCAAATAATCTTGTTAGCCAAACATCTGACCTCCCATGTTGAAGGGTCCAAGCAACGGCATTCCTTCTCATACCAGTTCTCAGACTTTCTGGAACTTTAGTTCCATTTATTGTAGAAGTTCAAGCATTTATAAATGGATAAACATTGCTCCAAATTTCCAGTGTTCTAAATATGTGGCTTCAGGATTTGATTTGGTTCCATCTTCACATACAGTGGTTCCAATTTTTAGAATACATGCAATCATGCTGTGCTTACAAAATGTGCTTGTGGGTGAGATGCATCTGTACCTCTGTATACAATTAAAATTATTCTGGACACAGAGGCCAAGATTTTCTAACAGGACCAGTGATCTTATTAAGAAGGCCCAGTGTAAAAAGTTTAGAGTGTTTGTAAGGGACCAAGATCAACTTCATTTTTCTGATAGCCATACTTCATATTTAACCTTGGTAAATAAACTTGGGGGTATTTACCATGTGAGTACAAAGTTGCTGCTCCATGTGGACTTACTACCTCAGATCACTAAAGGGTGGTTTGGTGTGTGTCTGCTTTACCAAGCTCTACAAAATAGAAGGTTTGGATATGAACATTGGAAGGCTGGGAACCCTTAAAGTTATATTCCATGAAGCCTAAAAAGATTAAGCTCTGTTGTCTACTAGGAACGTCCTCAAAGCTAGATTTGAAATCTCTCTGGCTACAAGTATTCTCAGATCTGATTAGGTTTCAAATTTAGTTTTCATGTACGGCTGAAACAATTCCTCATTGCTCTAAAACACTATGTCAAAAAATGCACTTTGAGAAATAGCAGTTAAATTATGTTTGGCAAAACAGCTGCAGTGTGTTACATGTAAATTGATTATTAAATGTTTATTTTATAGCTTCAGAGATATACCTATTTGTAGTTTAATTGCTCATTTGCATTAGTTATGAAAGATGATCACTTTTACCACTTGGTTTGTTAGTGAAGAAATAATTGGAGAAAATTGGAGAAACCTAATCTGTGGTGGTTTTCTCCATAAGAAATTATTAGTTTGCTAATTTCATTATAATGCTCATGTGCTGCTGGTATCTTCCAGAAGCAACTGCTATTCTGTATGCTGATTCCCTATCAAAGGTCTTTGTCTTTCTATCAGCTGACTTGCCTCACTCCATAGTGTTGTGGTTTAACCCCAGCTGGCAACTAAGCACCACACAGCCGCTTGCTCTCCCCCGGTGGGATGGGGGAGAGAATCAGAAGAGTAAAAGTGAGAAAACTGGTGGGTTGAGATAAAGACAGTTTAACAGGTAAAGCAAAAGCCATGCACGCAAGCAAAGCAAAACAAAACAAGGAATTCATTCACTACTTCCCATCGGCAGGCAGGTGTGCAGCCATCTCCAGGAAAGCAGGGCTCCATCACGCGTAACGGTTACTTGGGAAGACAAACACCATCACTCCGAATGTCCCCCCCCCTTCCTTCTTCTTCCCCCAGCTTTATATGCTGAGCATGACGTCATATGGTATGGAATATCCCTTTGGTCAGCTGGGGTCAGCTGTCCCGGCTGTGTCGCCTCCCAACTTCTTGTGCACCCCCAGCCTGCTTGCTGGTGGGGTGGGGTGAGGAGCAGAAAAGGCATTGATTCTGTGTAAGCACTGCTCAGCTGTAACTAAAACATCCCTGTGTTACCAATGCTGTTTCCAGCACAAATCCAAAACATAGCCCCATACTAGCTGCTATGAAGAAAATTAACTCTATCCCAGCTAAAACCACCACACATAGATGAGTAAAAAAACTGCAAGCAAATGCAAGTAACATTAATGTTTTTTCATCGAGCTTTTTACTAGCATTAGATATGGCTACTAATGGAAATTTTTCATGTCTGTCACATTGTATTTTGTAGGAAGATATATTGATTTTAAACTCTCCAGTTTAAAATGCCCCACAGGGAAGGGTGGCATGGATCACAATTCTGACGCAGTGCTGCAATATCAGTCTCTCTCAGACTTTTGTGAACTTAGACTTCGAAAGTTAGTCTTTCTTGCCCAGATCCTCACAAGTATTTATGCATCTAAATATCTCAATACCTCTGAGGATCTGGGTCAGTGAGCCTGTCAACCAAGACTAAAATGGGAATAATAATTCTTTCTTGTGTCACAAAAATGTACGAAGGTATTGTTTTCTGCAAGCTGTTGATTTGCTCTGTAAATAGATAAGGACAAGGGAAGTAAGTATCAGAGATAGACCTGAAATTCAGAGACAACTTGGGACATTTGCAGGAAGGGCAGTGCTAGAAAACATGTGAAATAATAACCACAAGTGCATGGAATATATGGCCATAGAGGTTCCTCTGGAAATCTGCATGTGTAAATGCACCCAGTTATTGAACACAGAGTATGTGTGCCCTATTACATACAGAGTTAATTGATTGCAAGGAGAATTGCATAATTATTGCTTATGTAATATCTCCTAGTTATGTTTTATACCTCAATTAATGTAGTGCTTGCATTAGAGGATTTATTTAAATAATTGAGTGGCTGTTTAGCAAGGCATTCCTGAACCACAATGGATAAGCCTTGGAGGCAGTTTGCTCGGTCTCTGTAGTCTGTGAACTACAGCCCAAGCAATCAGGGCTTTATTCCAGCAGTATTGGCCTTTGATAATCTACAAGGCATTGTGCACTTAGTTGGGCAAGTTCTGTAGTACTGTGCCAGTGCAACCCCCAAGTCTGTTTGAATACAGCTGAGAACAGGAGTGCAGGAATGCTTTTCTATGAAAAACAGAACCAAGATTCTGCTGGAATGGAACTGATGAAATAATAAAATTTAGTAAAAGAGCCACAAAGTTTAGATGTGAAAAATGAAGCATTAGAATATAGTCTGATCTTTTAACTTCAAAAAGAAACCAAAAACATTGTGAAACTGCAGTGGCTTTTTTCCTAAAATGATCCTAATATAATGCATCTGAAGCATCTGAAAACATTTATGGGCTTGGCACCGACAATTACTACTAAAGGCTTCACCCTACAATCTTTTTAGCTCCAGAACAAAGAATTAAAAGAGGACAAATTGTCTTTTGTATTGGGAGGGCAAATCCATCTTCACTTTGGAGAAATTGCTTATTGTAGACATTTTCTTCTCATTGCTGGGATTGATTGATATCAGTGTTACATAGCTATGGGAATTGACCTGGTACCACAGAAATTATTTCTTCATTAGTATTGCTGGAGGAAGGAATGCAGTAATTTCTAGCATTCTAGTACTTCTAGAATATTTGGTTCTTCAAATATTCTACTGCAATCTGACAGTCAGATGACTCCACTTGAAAATTTGTACTTGGAAATACAAAGAGTTTTGTTTATGATCTGATTTGTTAGATGTAATGTTTAACAGAGGCCATTCCTATTTAACATTAGCAATTCAGTAGGGCATACTTTTTCTCCTTATCTTCCAACTAATTGGAAACTTACAGGAACTTGAAATATTTGGACTAATTTTAAAAGACAGTTAAGGTTTTAGCCAGTCTATTCCTACAATGTTTAAGAGAATGAAAGCTTCAAATTCCATCAGCTAGCTATATCATACAATGATGGTAACATCCTGCAAGAGTTAAATGCTGATCACTTTTAAATTACAACGTGATGTAATAAACAGCTGTGAAGAACAGATGATATGTGAATTATCCTAGGGCTTTTACAATTTGGCCAGCAAGTCCATTGATGCATAAAGGACCTTTTTAAATCAAGGGAATTTAATCAAGACTAAAACTAGATTTGGTGCTGTGAATGCAGACATCCTTTTTTGTATCACCTATGGGATTAAGATTGGATTTCTTGAATTGGGAACATAAATGGGCAAAAAAAAATTATACATAATCTCTCCACTAGAACAGAGCAGCAAGCCGCATGATGTAATTTATGTGCAGTTATATAGTGTGATATTCAAACCTAGGAAATGCTCTAGTCCTCATTGGTGTTCTACAAGGATTTTCAGCTTTACAGTCAGTGAAGATTTTTCTCTCTCATCCTGTCAATTAGCCTCACTATTGCCATGGTGAAGAGTACCATACAGAGAGCAGCAGAGGTTCTGACTTGTCTGATATTATGGAAGAAGATGAGGAAGACCTGTACTCCGAAATGCAGCTGGAGGATGGAGGAAGGCGACGAGTCAGTGTGACTTCACACAATGCACTTAAGGTAAGTGTGACTGCAGAGAAAACTTAGGAGTACCTCCTTATTTTGATTCTTCCTTCAAAGAATTTCTTTTAATCAATTATGGATTTTGCAGACCATTAAAACTCACACTGTCGTATAGACCTAGAACTGGGGTGAGCATTGTTTATGATGTCAAGGTCACTTTAATACATTTATTACTTTTTTTTTTTTGCATTATTTGATAGCTAATCTTTGAACTAATTGACTATTTTCCTATATGTCATTGTTGAAGTTGCAATTTCTGTTCTGTATCTGAAGGCCTTTCCCATGTCTATATGACAATATACTACATGTGCTACCCAGACAATGAGTTGTTTCTGAGCAAGAAGATTTATATAAACATATATACATATAGAAAAAAAAACAAATTAGGTTTTTCATGTCTGAGTAATTTGTCCCTGTTTCCAGTCCTA